>NC_134984.1:15375925-16006334 GCF_050947335.1 Megachile rotundata | reverse complement strand
TAAATTATTATAGTATGAGTTTGTACAATTAGCAATTTTATAATTCATTATTGCTATTTTATTTGCAATTTTTTTATTTGAATTTATTATTTAACTATGTATATATACTATTTTTAATTGTTTATAATTTTTGAACGTTATTTTACAAGTTTGTTTTGAATAATTTTTATGTAAATTATTGTAGTATGAATTTATAAAATTAGCAATTTTGTAATTTATTATTGCAATTATATTTGCAATTTTTTTATATGAATTTACTATTTAACTATGTATACATATTATTCATAATTTTTTAACATTATTATACAAATTTATTTTGAATAACTTTTACATAAATTATTATAGTATGAAATTATACAATTAGCAATATTATTGCAATTATTTTAACAATTTTTTTATTTGAATTTATTATTTAACTATGTATACATGTTATTCATAATTTGTGAACATTATTTTACAAGTTTATTTTGAATAACTTTTACATAAATTATTATACTGACATTGATAATAAATTTAGCAATTTGATCGCATTTTAAAAATATTCTTAAAGTCCCAAACCATAAATAAAGCTTGAAACGTAAAAATTATGTGAATTAAAACGAAATTGCGAAAGACATAAAATGTGATAATCTAGGTGATAATTTGTGAACGCCATTTTATTCTCCTCATGCCTCGTGTATATTTCCCGGTCGTAATTGCAAATTTCATTAATCATATTCAGCTCATTTCATTAATCGTATTTATTCATGCCATAGAAATCGCCTGATTTCCAACTATATCGTAACTCGTAGCGGATTCCCGGGCATAAAACACGGATATTTACCCCAAAAACCGCAGCGGCGATATTCGATCATCAAACGCAAAGCTATTTCATGAAAATCAACATCTAATATTCCGTTTCAAATATCGACAATGCAAATACAGCGGTGAAATAAACATAAAACGCTAATGTTACGTTTCTACGTCCATTACGCAGCGCGTACCAATCGAAATGAACAATTTCTATCGAGGGATTATCGATCGTTGCTTAACAATATCCATTATCCGTTGTTTATATTCGCCTGAAATTGGCTGACGTTTTGAGAATTACTGCCGTGTAAACAATTATTTCGATGATTGTGTTGAATGATTAAATATTAACTATTGCACGGGGCCGCCATTTTGTTCTCATTTCTTTGTAACCTCAGGTTATGTCGATTACCGCTCGAATTTAATTGATGTATTAATTTTTAATTGCGATGATTACACATTGCAGAAGTAATTTAATTTGGACGCGAGGAAAATGTAATTTGGAGAATTTAATTTTGACGGTAATAATTATTGTGAAATGAAGGTAGTTGAAATAGGTTAGGTTGGGTTAAATGGTGGTAGTCTTTTGGGATATTATTTTTTGCGGTAATAATAGTTATTAGATGGAGGAGGGTCAAAGTGAATTTAATACAAAGTTAATTATTTTATTTCTCAAGTTTTGGTGACAGTAATTTCGAAGCTAAGGGTGGTAATCCCTAGATCCCGAAATCCTTAGATCCCAAATCCTTAAATCCTAAAATCCCTAGATCCCAACCTTCTTAGATCTCAAAATTCCCTAGGTTCCAACCTTCCTAGATTCCAACCTCTCTAGATCCCAAAATTTCCCAGATCCCAATCATCCTAGATTCAAATTTTTCTAGATCTCAACCTTTCTAAATCCCAAAATTACCTAGATTCCAACCTTTTTAGATCCCAAAATTCCCTATATCCCAACCTACGTAGATCTCAACCTTTCTAGATTCAAATTTTTCTAGACACCAAAACTCCCTAGATCTCAACCTTTCTAGATCCCGAAATTCTCTAGATCCCAACCTTCCTAGATTCCAACCTTTGTAGACCCCAAAATTTCCTAGATCCCAACCTTCCTAGATTCCAACCTTTCTAGATCCCAAAATTCCCTAGATCCCAACCTTCCTAGATTCAAATTTTTCTAGACCCCAAAACTCCCTAGATCTCAACCTTTCTAGATCCCGAAATTCTCTAGATTCCAACCTTGATAAATTCCAACCTTTCTAGACCCCAAAATTTCCTAGATCCAAACATTTCTAGATCCCAAACTTCCCTAGATCTCAACCTTCCTAGATTCCAGCCTTTCTAGGTCCCAAAATTCCCTAGATCCCAACCTCCCTAGATTCCAACCTTCCTAGATCCCTAAATTCCCTAGATTTCAACCTTCCTAGATCTCAAAATTCCTAGACCCCAAATCCCTAGGTTCCCGAAGCTCCTAGATCTCGAAATTATATTAATTTTAACTTTGTCCAATTTTTTATTTTTTGCAATAATTTTGAAATTAAAAATACTACAAAATAATTTGACTATACAATTAAATTTCTCACTCAATTTTTTATCCTAATAAGTACAAAATTATTCAAAAATCGGTATTCAAACTTCATAATAAATGAATTCCTACAAAATAATAAATTATTAAGAATTCAAAATTATTTAACACTCACAGAATTAATAATGAAATTAAATTAACAATAAACCTGCTAATTATATTAAACACAGTTTCAACGAATTATTATTATAATTAAATACGTTATCACGGTAATTTAATCAAAATGCTTTCTGACGATATGAGATGATCTCGAACGTAAGCGACCATGAAGACCTGTTCCCGAGGGAAAACGGTGAGTTGGCCAATTTTAAATCCATTCGTATGTTAATACGATCGCTCATTAACGCGGAAGGGACTGCCACATGGGGTAACTGGGGATAATAATAATTGACGTGCAAGAAAGACGAGCGCTGCAGTTTAGGAACTTTTAGAGTTCGTGAAATACATTTTGAAATTAAACGTCACTGGAAGCTCCGCGTTTAGAAAGTTTCATCGCGCTTAACGACGAAACGAGCAAAGTTGTTCAAAGGGAACTTTCAACAGCTTCGAATCGAGTTTTCGAAAAATTATTTGTCATTCGATGAATCAAGTTTTAAATTTTATTTGATTCAAATATAAATTGTTTCCTTATGGAAACTTCTCACTAATAAAGTTGATCTTTATGTAGATACAATACAAAGGAGGTACAATAGTGATAAAAAATTAAACTTTCTTGAAACATTTTAGACTTGATGAATTATAGAAAATTTAAATATACGTTTGCAATTAATAAAATTTATAGTAACTCACAAAACATTTTATATTTTAAATATTTTATCTGTGCAACACTTAAACTTCTCAGAAAAAAGAAAATTTCTCAAGAAACAAAATGCGTACTTTCTCTCATTCTTCTTCCTCGATTTGCATATTCAAGCAGCAAATTCTAGCAAATTGAGACAACAAAAAATGTAGCAATGCAACGAGTTAAACTAACAAAGTAAACTGAAACATTCCAAAAGCAATTAAAGTTGTTTTGTGCGTTTTACAATATTCGATGTACTTTGAAACTTTTATTCATCGTTGTCGAGGCAAGGGCTGTCTTTTGTCTTGTCTCTGCTACTATTTTTAACCCCCGACTCGAGTACTGGTGATTTATGACACCTATAGAGGACTGAATCTTGCTTGAAACTTATTTCATCCGTGTAACACGGACAATTTCTGTACGTGCATCTCCAGATTTTTCGCCAGAGATGAGGAACAGAGATTTTTTATTGTTAAACATTTTTTAGATGATGCTGGGTTACTTTTGATTTGTTCATTTTTTTGTTCAAATCTCAATTTCCCTGAATTCCAAATCAAATAGATTTCAAATTCCCTAGATTCCAAATTCCTTAAAATCCCAAATTTCCTAGATTCCATATTCCCCAGATCCCAAATTCCCCAAATTCCAAATTACCTAGATCCCAAATTCCCCAAATTCCAAATTCCCCAAATCCCAAATTCCCCAAATCCCAAATTCCCCAAATCCCACATTTCTCAATTCCCAAATTCCCCAAATTCCAAATTCCCCAAATCCCACATTTCCCAATTCCCAAATTCCCCAAATCCCAAATTCCTCAGATCCCAAATTCCCCAAATTCCAAATTTCTCAAATTCCAAATTCCCCAGATCCCAAATTCCCCAAATTCCAAATTTCTCAAATTCCAAATTCCCCAAATTCCAAATTCCCCAAATCCCAAATTCCCCAAATCCCAAATTCCCCAAATCCCAAATTCCCCAAATCCCAAATTCCCCAAATCCCAAATTCCCCAAATCCCAAATTCCCCAAATCCCAAATTCCCCAAATCCCAAATTCCCCAAATCCCAAATTCCCCAAATCCCAAATTCCCCAAATCCCAAATTCCCCAAATCCCAAATTCCCCAAATCCCAAATCACCCAAATCCCAAATTCCCCAAATCCCAAATTCCCCAAATCCTAAATCACCCAAATCCCAAATTCCCCAAATCCCAAATTCCCCAAATCCCAAATTCCCCAAATCCCAAATTCCCCAAATCCCAAATTCCCCAAATCCCAAATTCCCCAAATCCCAAATTCCCCAAATCCCAAATTCCCCAAATCCCAAATTCCCCAAATCCCAAATTCCCCAAATCCCAAATTCCCCAAATCCCAAATTCCCCAAATCCCAAATTCCCCAAATCCCAAATTCCCCAAATCCCAAATTCCCCAAATCCCAAATTCCCCAAATCCCAAATTCCCCAAATCCCAAATTCCCCAAATTCCAAATTCCCCAAATCCCAAATTCCCCAAATTCCCCAAATTGCAATTTCCCCAAATATCTAGAAAAAGAATTCTAGTTCCACCCCTAACATACCTCAACCAAGAACCAATTAACTTGCCCGAAAATTAGCAAGTACCACAAATGAATTTTATGCGCGATTCACACTAACGAGGTGGTGATAATTTCGGCAAATTACTCGACAAATTCCTCCCCCGTTCGGCACGCAGAATAGTCGCCGTTTATTAGTCAATTAACGGGGGATAGTGGAAAATCGATATAAAAATCGGCGGTTTAATCGTCGCAGTTTATCAATTGATTCAGTGTACCACGCATGGTTCGGAGCGACGTGTCGCGTTTATGTAGTTTGGCGTGATGGCGAAAATTAGTGGTGCGACGGGAAACGTCAAATATATTCCATCGGTGACAGGTGAATGTTTCAGTGCTCGTTAATGCGAACCGCAATACGATGTTATATTACACTGCATTATTACAGAACAGGAAAATTTGTGTCGTGCAGAAAACGTTTATTGTGTGCCTTGAACGAACGAGCCACACGAAGGGTATTAATTACGTAAAACGCGGGTTCTGTTTATTTCAGTAATTATATTTTGTAAAATTGTTGTTTAAATTTGTTAATTTTCCTGTTTATCCAGTAATTTAGAGATCTTCCTGAATGTAGAGATTTAAGAATACATCTCTACGTAACGTATACACGTACGCATTTCACTTCGGTAATAGTCACGACAGCTCCGTAAATCCCATTTTTCACAGAAGAAAATAAAAATCGAGGTGTACATCCGTTTAACGTTCGCCGCGAACTTTGCGCGAGCAGATGTATAATTTCATTCGCCGAATAATCAAGCGAAAGCATCAGTGAACCTTGACGTTTTCTCGCGAAAACACCTGGGAACTGGTCTCTCTGTACCGTTGTCGTTTCGCTCCTTCCCTTTCGTATTTGTAGATGAGTTTTTAGAACGATACCGAGCTTTTCCAGATTACTTTCGAGGCTGAACGTTATTAAGCCGGTCCGGCTAACGGCGATGCAAACGAGTCTCGCGATTTAGCGACGAGCGACCGGTCTTTCCTGCAACGTTTCTGCAGAAGTATCAAATTATTCCGACAAAGGACGCAATCATGGGAACGTTTCCTATATTGCCGAAGAAATTCTCGGCTTCTCTTGACGATTCTACGCTGCTTTTGAATTCGTTAAAGTTTACCAGCGTTACGAAGTTTTGGTTTACGTAGGGGAGTGATATTTGAAATGCAAAATTTATCAATTTATTAGTTTGTTAGTGACTATAGTTACAAATTTTGTTATTTTTAGATTTTCAAGTTGAGTTTCAAGTTTGAGATGCAAAATTATTAATTTTATCAATTTTATCAATTTTATCAATTTATTAATTTATCAATACATAAAATCATCAATTGATCAATCTATTAATTTATCAATTCACCAATCTATCAATACATCACTTCATAAATCCATCAATTTATCAATCTATTAATTCACCAATTCATCAATATATTAATTTATCAATCTATCAGTACATCAGTTTATTAAATTATCAATTTATCAATACTTCAATATTCAAATTTAAAAGTCTATGTCCTGAAATTCCCTAGATTCCAACCTTCCTAGATCCCAAACTTTTAGATCCCAAAATTCTCTAGATCCCTACCTCTCTAGATCCCGAAATTCCCTAGATTCCAACCTTCCTAGGTGCCAACCTTCCTAGACCCCAAAATTCCCTAGATCCAAACCTTCTTAGATCCCAAAATTCCCTAGATCCCAAAATTCTCCAAGATCTGAACCTCCCTAGATCCCAAAATTCCCTAGATTCCAACCTTCCTAGATCCCAAAAATTTCCTGAATCCCAACCTTCTTAGATCCCAACCTTCCTAGACCCCAAAATTCCCTAGATCCCAAAATTCTCCAAGATTTGAACCTTCCTAGATCCCAAAATTTCCTAGATTTCAACCTCCCTAGATCCCAACCTTCCTAGACCCCAAAATTCCCTAGATCCCAACCTTCTTAGATCCCAAAATTCTCCAAGATCTGAAGCTTCCTAGATCCCAAAATTTTCCTAGATTCCAACCTCCCTAGATCCCAAAATTCCCCAGATCCCAACCTTCTGAAATCCCAAAATCTCCATATTGAAAATTCCATATCCCAAAATCCCTAGATCTCCCTTGAGTTCCTACTACTAAAAATTCCTAATTAAGAAATGTATTTAATTTTGATAAAATCTTGTCATTATTATATTTCAAGATCTGGCGATGACACCTCGTTTTCCGACACCTCGATCGACTCGAAGCAACAGTCGATACGTTCCAAAGCCAGAGTGATCCACAGGTGGCTCTTAAAACCGACGGACGAGACTAATAAAACGTCTTCGAAATCGTGAAATGCTTTTACGATCTGTTTATACGCGCCAAGTAATTTTAGAACGATTACAACAGACCCGATTATAACTTTACAGTTTACGGTGATTGCGGTTGATTCATCGAATCTGATAATTGTCTCTTTAAGCGACAACAAAAGTTGTGCCTGCGTTTAAAAATATATTTATTTGTTCATTTCGATATTGTCGAAAGAAATATTTTTGCATTTGGAAAAACTGTATATTTACACGGATGCAAGAAAACACGAAAATGACCGGAAACTTTGTCACTTTTTCACCGATCATCAACAATGTACCTTTCGTTTCCATGTTATCGATGTTATTCCGAAACATGTAGCAGAGAACGAAAACAAAATTTTTATCACGGAACACGATTTTGTAAAGAAAACACCTCGAAAAAGTTTCCCGTACGTCATTCACGGTACATGTTTATTCAAGGTGATGTTGAAATGTGTCGACAGAATTTCGTATTTCGTTCTGCTTCATTTTTGTACACTTTGATTTCAAAAATGTATTTGTACAAAATTTTACTTCGCTCTTTTCTCTTTTACTGTTAATTTCATTTCCATTTTTATTCTTAAAAGGGGTTAGAGTAAATTCTAACCTAAAAACAGTCGTATGTTAATTTCATTTCCATTTTTATTCTTAAAAGGGGTTAGAGTAAATTCTAACCTAAAAACAGTCGTATAATAAATTGTCACCTTCAGTTAGTAATAAAAAAGTTGCAATTTTGTACAAAGTCCAAAATTTGTTCAGAATAGATTTATTATATTTCCTCAATTTTTTTGGTACACTTATGTGATCGTATGGGGAAGCTAGTAGGAACCGGAAACCGACAGTTGTGTACAAACAGCGACGAAAATGGAAGCCTAGGAAAAGAAGTCTCTGGAGATCGAAGAAACGCTAATATCTGTATTCCTCTTCCAGTGGAAGAATTTATTCTTGTGGCTGAAGTGAGGAGAAAAAACAACGGGGAATTGGGGGAAAAAGGGGACGCAGCAAATGAAAGTGTCGCGAGAACGCTCGAGGAATACGTTTCGAGAATTATCGTGGACGACGCGGATGATGAGGAACGATGAAAAATGGCGGAGGAGAGGCTTGAATTCTTGATTTTATTGTCTCAGTACAGGGTAGGGTTGCTTCTTTATTGAATTTTGTATTTACTTGTATTTAATTGTTATTATTGTGATTAGAATTGTACTCAAGTTTTAATAGTGCTTACTAAATTCCTCAAATTGCAAATTTCTCAGATTTCAAATTCACCAAATTCCAATTTTTCCAAATCTCCAATTCCCTAGATTCCAAATTCTCCAAATTCCAATTTCCTCTAATTCCACATTCCCCAAATCCCAAATTCCATAGATTTCAAATTTCCCAGATTCCATATACCCCAGATTTCAAATTCTCCAAAATTCTCAAATTTCCAATTTCTTAATATATCCCAAATTCTCAAATCCCCACTTTCCCATATTTGGAACCCAGGGAATTTGGAATCTAGAGAATTTGGAATCTGGGGAATTTGGAATTTAGAGAATTTGGAATCTGGGAAATTTGGAATTTGGGGAATTTGGAATCTTGGAAATTTGAGATTTGGAGAATTTGGAATCTTGGAAATTTGAGATTTGGAGAATTTATAATCTGGAGAATTTGAAACCTAGGGAATTTGGAATCTAGGGAATTTGTAATCTAGGGAATTTGGAATTTGCAGAATTTGGAATCTGGGAAATTTGGGATCTAGAGAATTTGGAATTTGGGGAATTTGGAATCTGGGGAATTTGGAATTTGGGAAATTAAATTTTTGAAAAATAAAGAATTTGAAAACTAAAAGACTAGAAATATGCTAAATTCCCAATTAAAAGATGTAGGACCCCGACATTTCCACAAACCAACAATCAGAAATATTCTAAAACCGAAAAACCATAAATATTAAAATTTATATTTGTACAACTCCTATATCACAAAAATCGGATCCCGTCATTTATTTACAGATCCATAATTTCTCCAAATTGTTCCACTGCTTCAATATTTCAACGGGATTGCTCCAACATTTAAATTGTCCAGCACCTGAAACATTACAATTTACCCGGCATCCGTTCCGTCGCAAGAACAGTCGTATGCTCACCGAACGATAAATTTAAACCTTTTCGCAGTTCGTATATTTTTTCACCTCGATGAAACTAGAATTCTTCCTCGAATCGAAAATAACCATATTTCACGAAACATAGGGTAAACGGTTACGTTGCGCGAAAAAAAAAATATACAACTCGTGGACATCGAGACGAAAAAATATTGTGACAGAGATTTGTCAAATCGTGTTTCGTATTCTCGTATATCGCCGCTTCTGTTTCGGATTGAAATATTTATCGTCGCTTTAGTTTTTATGTCGTTGAGTTTCACTGTTTTCTGGGTGCATCCTCGTTTTAACAGAGTATCGCGGCTTATGTTACAGTATCAATTTTCACTACTTCCGGCGGACATTTCGTGTTGGACAAATTATAGGAGCACATGTCGCAATGTGTCGAGTTTGCGTTTGTATTTTGGCAAAGACCTTTGTTGCAAACGTTTATTTCGGTGGGAAATGATTTTTCAGAGGATTGTACATGTAAATTTTTATTGCACTTTTTGCAGTAAAACTTGAAAATTTCCAATTTCAAAACTTGATAAGTTGTAAAATATTTCATGAATTTATTTTGGCTATTAAATAATGCTTGGCTATTAAACATTACAAGATCTATTGAATTTCCTTCCAAAAAGTATTAAAATGCTATAAGAAGGATAATGCCCGATATAAGCACAATATTTCTTTCCATAAGGGTCGCGATAACAGAAAATAACTGAATGAATGTTTCTTATTGAAGGAAGTAAAATGGGAAGTGATGGAAAAAATTCCGCTCATATTTTTCCTCAGATCCGTGAAAAGCTTCCGGGCCATCAGATATAAAAATCCATTAACCTTCCGTCCAAATATCGATTTCGATAGAAGGCGAGATGTACTGCGCTGTTCAGTGGACAATGTTTCAAATTTTCTATCCTATAACAGATAAAAAATTTCGGCAAATATATCTATACAAATTTAAACTGCCATCATGGAAGCCTCTGTTCGAGCGATGCTTTTTAATATTCATGAATTTTATGCTAAATCAATTTATGTTAACTTTTACTGTGATCGGTAAGATTTATGATTTGGGTGAAACAACTGCGGAAATAGGGATTATGGAAATTTTGGAAATTTCACACCCTCATAAAATTCATAAAAATACCCAGCTGCAATTCGTTATTCTAGGGAATTATCAAATTCCCTAGATCCCAAATTCCACAAATTCACCAGATTCCAAATTCCAATTTCCCCAAATTCCAAATTCCTCAGATCCCAAATTCCCCAAATTCCAAATTCCTCAAATTCTAAATTCCCCAGATTCCAAATTCCCCAAATTCCAAACTCTCCAAATTCCAAACTCCTCAGATTCCAAATTCCCCAAATTCCAAACTCCGCAAATTCCAAACTTCTCAGATTCCAAATCCCCCAAATTCCAAATTCCCCAAATTCCAAATTTCTCAGATTCCAAATTCCCCAGATTCCAAATTCCTCAGATTCCAAATTCCCCAGATTCCAAATTCCTCAAATCCCAAATTTCTTAAATTCCGAATTCCCCAAATTCCAAATTCCAATTTCCCCAAATTCCAAATTCCTCAGATCCCAAATTCCACAAATTCCAAATTCCTCAGATCCCAAATTCCACAAATTCCAAATTCCTCAGATTCCAAATTCCCCAGATTCCAAATTCCTCAGATTCCAAATTCCTCAAATCCCAAATTTCCTAAATTCCGAATTCCCCAGATTCCAAATTCCAATTTCCCCAAATTCCAAATTCCTCAGATCCCAAATTCCCCAAATTCCAAATTCCTCAAATTCCAAATTCCCCAGATCCCAAATTCCCCACATTCCAAATTCCCCAAATCCCAAATTCCCTAGATTTCAAATTCCAATTTCCCCAAATTCCAAATTCTCCAAATTCCCCAAATTCCAAATTCCAAAGGCCATTATCGAATCACTCTCCAACAGAGTCTCAAAGCTGCGTCCTTGAAAGAAGCTCGAATTCTCCCTCTTATCTCCCGACCGGAAGTGAATTTCCTTCACAGGACTCTCCGATGTCCTCGAGTTTCTCGCAGGAAGCAAAATACACGCGGGACTTTCCGGAGACGTTGAAGAACCAACGAAAAGGGAGCTCGAATACGCTCCGTTCTTAATCAAACCGCGAAAATAGAGTGGTTGGTTTTCATCGAGCGATAAAAAAGGAACGTATCGCGGATAGGAGATATGCAATAAGAAGCGAGACCTTCGGAGGTTAACTTTGCTCCCAGTGAAGAGAACTGTGTTAGAAACTCGCTGGTTATTAATACCGCGCCGGAGCTTTCAAAGCGCACTGGCAAGGTGAACTTTCGTTTGTTCGCGCGCTGCTACGAGATGGCATTAATTTAAGAGATTACTGCATGCGACGACTTCTTCCTAGGTTTGTTATTTCCGTCCGGTAAATCGCTACTTCTGGGAACCGTTCTGGAAGTAATTATGTCAAGAAACGTCGTTGCTCATTATTCGAATTGTGGACGGACTGGTTCTTTAAACGTTTCGCTATTAATAGCTTTTGTGCATGGATGTTTTATAACCGTACGGTGAGATGCCATTTAACGGTGCCTCTATTAACGCCGCTTCGGTATAACGCGGCTGGTTTATGATGAAATGAATTTTTGTGTTCCTTTAGCTGTTATGTAGGAGCGTTGCGTTTGTGAGTTGCGTCGAGGTAAATTGAAACGGAGATGTGAAGGTGAATGTATATTATGCGCTATGTCTCGTTATATGGCCGTGGAGGTTGCTAGTGTGCACAGGGTAAGTTATAATTTTATGTTGTAGGTTCGTAGTTCTTGAAATTTGTTGGTTTTATGATTTTTTAGTTGCTGAGTTTCTCAATTCTTTTAATTTTTCAATTCTTCAATTTCTCAATTCTTCCATTTTTCAAATCTTCAATTTTTCAATTTTTCAATTCTTCAAATTCTTAATTCTTCAACTTCTCAATTCTTCAATTTCTCAATTCTTCCATTTTTCAATTCTTCAATTTTTCAATTCTTCAAATTCTTAATTCTTCAACTTCTCAATTCTTCAATTTCTCAATTCTTCAAATTCTCAAGTCTTCAATTTCTCAATTCTTCAATTTTTCTATTTTTCAATTCTTCAATTCTTCAATTTTTCAACTTTTCAATTCTTCCAGTTTCCAATTCTTCTATTTTTCCATTGTTCAAATATTCTATTCTTCATTTTTACAATTTTTTAATTATTCAATTGCTCCATTTTTCAATTCTTCAATTTTTCCATTTTTCAAGGCTTCAATTCATAGATTTTATCAATTAGTCAATTCCTCAATTCTATCATCTTTCAATTCCTCGGTTCTGCAGTTCTTCAGTTCTTCAATTCATCAATTTATAAATTCTTTCATTTTTTCAATTTGACAATTTTGCAGTTCATAAATTAGCATTTTAAAAACTTTACAGCAGTATGTTTTTAAATATCCACTAAAACATTCTTATTATATACAGAAGGTTAACTAAATTTTTTCTAATACTGAACATCGTTTAATTAATCAACCTTTTAACCATAACACAATTTTTCATTTAAAACCAAATAGGGAAATTCAACAGTGGATAATTCCAACCTGTATACATTCAATCTCTCAATTGTATGAAAGCTAGCAGAAACTCGGGCAACTCTAAATCCATTTTGCATTGTATTGTTTACAAAGTTACAGTAGTACGTTTTCAACTCAAAGTAATTGCAAGCTTGATGTTCCTGAAAATGTTTGATACAACGTTACTACGATGCTTCTAAAACGAAGTACTAAACGAACCAGCAATTTTCGAATAGTGCCAGCAATTCTCTTCGGTAGTTTACGTTTTGTACAAGATTTTTAGCTGGGAAGGTTGCAGGATTTTTCTATTCATAGCACGTTTGACCGAACGTTGCTTCGTGGAAGCTAACTTCCGGAACAGGAAAAGCCTGATCGAGTTTCGGTTCAATTTCGTGGCTAGTAATTCGGGAAACTTTGCCATTATCCCTACATTCGTGCTTCGCGTTGGAGCATCTTTAATATTATGGATCTACGTTTCTGGTGATTAAAACAACATTTGGATGTTTATCAATGTTTGCAGCTGCAATTTATTATATTATTTTTTGAGCTTTTAGATTTATTAGGTTTGGAATTTTTGGGGGGTCAAGTTTTTCTGGGTTCAAGTCTAAGTTTGGAACATTTGAGATTTTTATATTTTCAAGTTTTCAAATTCTCAAGTTTACAAATTCATAAATTTCTACATTTGGAAATTTTTATATTACAAATAATAAACATTTGAAATTTCTATATTTCCAAGTTTACAAATTGACAAATTTCTCCATTTGGAAATTCAAAAATTGCAAATTTTGTACATTTGAGATTTCTATATTTACAAATTTACAAATTGACAAATTTCTCTATTTGGAAATTCAAAAATTGCAAATTTTGTACATTTGAAATTTTTATGTTTCCAAGTTTACAAATTGACAAATTTCTCCATTTGGAAATTCAAAAATTGCAAATTTTGTACATTTGAGATTTCTATATTTACAAATTTACAAATTGACAAATTTCTCTATTTGGAAATTCAAAAATTGCAAATTTTGTACATTTGAGATTTCTATATTTCCTAATTTACAAATTGACAAATTTCTCCATTTGGAAATTCAAAAATTGCAAATTTTGTACATTTGAAATTTCTATATTTCCAAATTTACAAATTGAAAAATTTCTTCATTTGGAAATTTAAAAATTAAATTTAGGTCTCTTGAAATTCTTACATATCTACATCTGCAAATAACCTACTTAAAATTATTACCAAACTCAATTTTAACATTGAAATTCACAAACTACCAGCAATCATCATCCACCATATTATTCAAAATTCACCATATTTCTCCTAAAAAAATCATTTTCAACTTTGTTTCAATTAACAATCGCGTCATGGACTACCACGTACATCAAAATTGTGCACATATTACCTTAAAAAATGTTTTATACCCGTAACAATAGTATCCGTTCGGACACTTCCAGCGCAAAATTTCACATAACCCATTGTCGATTTTACAATTCGCCGAACATTATCGAGTACTCTTTGTTCTACGCAGCTTTTGTTGCGAAAATTTCCAATTAATCGTGTCGTAACGAAACACACCGAGTAATTAACCGTAGCTGGCTATAAATGTAGCCTTTTCGAATAGCGGACCGTACAACTTCGATCGTTCGACTTTTCGATCAAGTACGATTGCATTCCGAGACTCGTTAACAAGTTGGTAACGTTAAATGACTTTGTACAACCATTACGGGTGTTCCATTCAGGACTATTATTTAAATAAAACAATTTAAGGGGTGCTTTAATGTTTATTGGCTGACATTTTTCGTTCTGGGTTTATTAACAGTAGAATGAAGGTCGAAATTGCCACATTTTATGTACTTTTTTTTAAATTGCTTTCACGAATGTTCAAATAAAAAAATCAATTCCCGTAGCTCATGTTTATTGATCAACGTCTTTTGTACTGGATCTGTGAACCAGAATCTCCATGTTGCATTTGGAGATCAAAAGAGCTTGCTCTGGGTCTCATATTTTAATGACAGACATTTAAGTTGCTTTTATGAAGGCTTCATGAAGATTATAGTTCAACTGAGAATTTATTGTTAAATTTAGCATGTGGTCCAAGTTAGAAGACTTGTAGAGAGTGAACTGTGAAATAGTAAATAATAAAATGTATATAATAAACTGTAACATAGTAGGATAGCAATGAAAAAGACTATGATCAAATTCAGCACCTAGTCCAACTTAGCATCTGGTCCAAATCAGAAGACGTCCACACAATGAACTGTGAAATAATAAATAATAGAATGTATATAATAAACTGTAACACAGTAGGATAGCAATGAAAAAGGTTGTGGTCAAATTCAGTACCTAGTCCAACTTAGCTTCTGGTCGAAGTCAGAAGACTTCCACATAATGAAGTATGAAGTAGTAAATAATGAAATGTATATAATAAATGTTAAAATGGTAGAACATCAATGAGAACGACTATGGTTAAACATAGAACCTAGTCCAACTTAACATCTGGTCCACACTAATAGACTTGAACACAATGAATCATAAAATGTTAGAAAGGTAATACAGTAGACAAATGAAGATTAGGAACCAATTTACCATCAGGTAGAAATTACGCAACATATCCATATATAACTTACCAAAAGTAAGCTAGCCAGTGAAGCTAACTTACCAAAGCTGACTCAGCCAGTGAAGCTAACTTACCAAAGTTAACCTAGCCAGTGAAGCTAATTAACCAAAGCTGACTTACCTAGTGAAGCTAACTTATCAAAGCTGACCCAGCCAGTGAAGCTATCTTACCAAAGCTAACCTAGCTAGTGAAGCTAACTTACCAAAGCTAACCTCGCTAGTGAATCTAACCTAGTGAAGCTAACCTAGCCAGTGACCTCCAGCAGAGGTAACCCCCGGCTAAAATGATTGAAACTCCACAAAACCTTCAACCTTAAAAATTCCCTAAACCCAAAAACCATACAAAAATAAAATTTACTCCAAAACAACCTAAACCCCCAAAAGAAAAGAATCCAACAACCTTGATTAACATATTAAAGAAAATATCAAATGAAAACAGAGGGTGCAGTTTCCGTATACGCGAGCCACCACTGCACACGGAACATCCATGGCGTTAAAGTTTGATATTCGCGGTGCGGATGTAATGAAGCAAACCACAGGTTAATAAATCCGTTCCACGCAGCTTTATTATAGTACGTGTCGTTGGTTGCGGCTAGCAGAAAGCTATTAGAGCAATTTTCTATCAGCAGGAACGCTCGTCGCTGTATCAGCGGATACGCGGTTGTGCGTTTAGCGAGTGCCTGCGAGAAACTCAATAAACGCTTAATGGCAGTTCCACAACAGCTTCGTGGAATACTTGAGCCGTTTCCCGCCGATGCCAGCCACTTTTTACGCGACTTTTTCGAAATATCGAGCGAGCGGTTACTTCGTTACGTAGATCGATCTTTCGCTGCATATTAATTAACCGTGCGCTTGGTTGATTCGGTTACGGAGAACTGGTTAATCAACGACCGACGGGGTTAATTGATTTATGCTGTTTTATAACGTGGGATGCATATACCTGGGGAATGGTTATGGATGCGTGCGATGGTTTTTATTATGTAATTTTGGGTGTTTAGGGAACTGGTAGGTGGGGAGCTGGAGAGTTGAGGACAGGAGGAATTGGGGTGATGGGGAATTGGGGAGAATTGAGGAGAATTGGGGAAAATTAGGGAGAAATGGGTGAAGGGTAATTGAGAAGTTGGGGAGCTGGGTAGAGGAGGAATTGGGGAATTAGGGAATTTCGAAGTTGGCAAATTGGGGAGATGGGAAATTGGAGAAAGGGAGAGTTGGGGAGAGGAGGGATTGGGAAATTAGGGAATTGGACAGATGGGGAATTGGGAAATTAGGGAATTGGGGAGATGGGGAATTGGGGAGAGGTGGAATTGGGGAGATGGGGAATTGGGGAGATGGGGAATTGGGGAGATGGGGAATTGGGGAGATGGGGAATTGGGGAGAGATGGAATTGGGGAGAGGTGGAATTGGGGAGATGAGGAATTGGGGAGATGAGGAATTGGAGAGATGAGGAATTGGGGAGAGGTGGAATTGGGGAATTAGGGAATTAGGGAGTGATGGAATTGGGAAGAGGTGGAATTGGGGAATTAGGGAATTGGGGAGGATGGAATTGGGGAAATGGGGAATTGGGGAGATGGGGAATTGGGGAGATGGGGAATTGGGGAGAGGTGGAATTGGGGAGAGATGGAATTGGAGAGATGAGGAATTGGGGAGAGGTGGAATTGGGGAATTAGGGAATTAGGGAGTGATGGAATTGGGAAGAGGTGGAATTGGGGAATTAGGGAATTGGGGAGGATGGAATTGGGGAAATGGGGAATTGGGGAGATGGGGAATTGGGGAGATGGGGAATTGGGGTGATGGGGAATTGGGGAAAGGTGGAATTGGGGAGAGATGGAATTGGGGAGATGAGGAATTGAGGAGATGAGGAATTGGAGAGATGAGGAATTGGGGAGAGGTGGAATTGGGGAATTAGGGAATTGGGGTGATGGGGAATTGGGGAGAGGTGGAATTGGGGAATTAGGGAATTGGGGAGGATGGAATTGGGGAGATAGGGAATTGGGAAGATGGAGAATTGGGGAGAGGTGGAATTGGGGAATTAGGGAATTTGGAAGTTGGCAAATTGACAAGATGCGAAATTAGAGAAGTGGAGAGTTGGGAGATGGGAAATTGGAGAATTGAAAAATTGTAAAATCTAGGAATTGAAAAATTGAAAAATTGAAAAATTGAAAAATTGAAAAATTGAAAAATTGAAAAATTGAAAAATTGAAAAATTGAAAAATATGAAAATTGAAAAATAACAAAATTGAAAAATATGAAAGTTGAAAACTAACAAAATTGAAAAATTGAAAAATTGAAAAATTGAAAAATTGAAAAATTGAAAAATTGAAAAATTGAAAAATTGAAAAATATGAAAATTGAAAAATTGAATATTTAGAAACGTTCAACTATAAAAGCATACAAATCTACGAGCAGTAAATGTAAATTTGAAGAACAGTACTCCGTAGAACGTATAAATTTGAATAAAAATTGCTGCGATACATACGTATTCGCATATCAGCTATGTTCTCTGAATATAAAACTAAATGTTCTCCAGTGGCCACGTACAGTTGAAGTCACTATCTCAATTCGTTTCCGAGATATAAGGCACGAAAGAATCTCGTGTACAACATACGAAACAATGAACGCCATTCGAAATCCCGGAAATCCTGTGACCTACATTTTTTCCTGGAATTACGCACGCTGTGATGGTAAAAAACCGCCTCATCATTTATCGCTGACTATCCCTGTGCACCTCGCTATAAACGTTCCTTTAGACATTTTTTTACTTGCATAATGTTCCCCGAAAAAAAGACCATTAACCCTTTGTTGCATCGTGTTACAAATATGCGGTATGAAATTCTTTTGCTAAACGAGCAGAAAAATGCTTAATTAACGATATTATCTGCTGTATTTGTTATTTCTTGTATTTTCAATTTTCTGCTCCTGCTTTTTTGAAACAATTTTGTGGTATTATAATTATTTCCTTTAATAAATTTTTTTAATTAAACATTTTTAGTATTTTCATATAAATGTTGCTTGTGAAAATTTAATATATTCTTGCATTGTGCTAAATATAAAAGAAGAGAATTTTATAATTATCAAAATTATGAAACAATATTTCTTATCTTTATTTAAAATTTTCTCATTCCACTTTTTTAAAGTATTTAGAATATTTTACAATTTTTCAAAATAATGAAAATAAACAATTATTTTCATAATAAGTACTCAACAGATATTTAACACATCTTTGAAAGTCTAAAATACTATAATTGATGCAAATGAGTTTCAGCGACATATATTAATTACAGCGGTACAGATTGACGTTCTAAAACAATCAATGATGCATTAATCATCGTGAATAGTAATTGCACGGTGTTGTTGGCAAAACTTGGACTGAAAGCAAACCGAGTTAGGGAGTTGATATTGAATTTTGAAGACAAGAACGTCTTAAACTTTTGAAGTATGAACATCGCAATGGAAACCGTAACGTCATTGGAGCCAGAACTTCTGAATTACGAATCCGATAATCACTCTTATTCTTGGTTCCTTGCTGACTGCTGTTGGCTGAAAGGTAGACACTGAAGTGCTCGTAAAATTGTGTTATCATAAAGATGTACAAGCTGAACGAGGCTTCCTTCGAATTTACAAAATTTTATACTCTCGTAGCATGAAACTTTAACATTTTCTTACTCAGAAATATAGAAATTTATATATTTGGTAATGTGGAAATATGGAAATTTCGATAGTTGCAAAATAATAATTTAGGAATTGTAAAATTTTGAGAATTTTGGAAAACAGAAATTATTAAGCTATTTAATGGATTATCTCATATTTCTAAATCCCTAAATTTCTAGATCCCTAGAAACCCAAATCCCTATATTACCAAATACCCAGATTCCAAAATATCTAGAGCCTTAAGCATCCCTAGATCCCAAAATCCCTAGGTGCCAAAACTCGGGATCTCAAAATTCCCTAGATCCCAAAATACCCTAAACACCAAAAATAATTAGATCCCAAGTTGCAAATATCCCTAGATCCCAAAATGTCAAGTTCCAAAAATTCTTAGATCTCAAAATCTCGAGGTCCAAAGATCCCTAGATCCCAAAATCTCAAGTTCCAAAAATACCTAGATCCCAACATCTCAATTTCCAAAAATTCCTAGATCCCAAAATCTCAAGTTCCAAAAATTCCTAGAACCCAAAATCTCAAGTTCCGAAAATCCCTAGAACCCAAAATCTAAAGTTCTGAAAATCCCTAGATCTCAAACTCCCAAGTCCCAAAAATCCCAGAATCCCCAGATCCCAGAATCCCCAGATCCCAGAATCCCCAGATCCCAGAATCCCCAGATCCCAGAATCCCCAGATCCCAGAATCCCCAGATCCCAGAATCCCCAGATCCCAGAATCCCCAGATCCCAGAATCCCCAGATCCCAGAATCCCCAGATCCCAGAATCCCCAGATCCCAGAATCCCCAGATCCCAGAATCCCCAGATCCCAGAATCCCCAGATCCCAGAATCCCCAGATCCCAGAATCCCCAGATCCCAGAATCCCCAGATCCCAGAATCCCCAGATCTTAGAATCCCAAAAATCCCTAGATCCCCAAATTCCCGAGATCCCAAAAAACCCCAAATCCCACAAATCCCTAAATACCCCCACTCCAAAATCTCCAAATCCCTAAATCCCCAAATTCCAATATCCCTATATCCGATACCAAATTCAGTCGACCTTTTCATCGAAGCATCAAAAGTCTTTTTGCGCACGTATAAAAATATTTATCCTTTCGGTCCATATTTGCGGTGTACACAGGTATTTTTCAGTAGATTCATAAACTTCAAACTGAACGAAATACCAGTTTGACCGTTTACGTTCGCAACAATAAAAAAAGTCGTGGGTTTAGTAATACGCGGTCGAGCGGCCCTATCACGCAAAAATCGGGCAACGATTTTCAGGCTTTCCCGGTTTCGCAGGCTTTCGCAACGCAGAAACACGACCACGTGTTGTGCGTGAGCTCGTGCAAACACGCCCCGACCAAACAGATTTATCGCGGCACGAGTTTGCCTACGTGGTTATGCATACGCAAAATTGCCGTTTATGAAATTCTGATTACACCCGGGACCCGAGCTGTGTAATAATGGAGACTAGCAAAAGCTCACCGGAGAATTTGACTTTCATGCGACGCTTCGGGAACCCCGGATGAGTGATTTAATCGTTCCTGATCTTTCTATTAGAATCCCGAAACCTTTTCCGTGGGCGATCAAATTATTAGAGCGGAGGAAATGTATTCTTCGGGCGAAAACAAAGCGGAAATATGCAGTTGAAAATGCACGAGAAAATGAAACTGATTTATCGAAACATAAAAAACATAACAAGATGATGTCCTTCAGAATTTATCAAGTTTTTGGTTATGCGAGGACCAATGACTTTAGCAGTTATTTTAAATATTTTTAGAAATAATTATTAGGACATGAAATTATTAAAGGTGCAGTTAATTACGATAATGGCAATTGCAGTCCTGAGTTCAATTTGATGCAATGGATATTTTTATTTGAGGATGATGGATGATGATATATTTGATCATGTAAGACATATTACTCATGAGATAAGCAGGGGTCGGTTCTAAATTTTGTTTTCGAAAAGACAAATTATGTATGCGCTTTCATAAAAATATACATTACTCTTATTATTATTTATTTAAGATTTTATTTGTGACAAAGTAATTTTTACTTCCAAAAAGGCAAATTATGTGCTTATTGTCCTTATGGGAATGTTTATCAAGAATGGTACAACATTGTTCAAATATTCTACAAGGAAATAAAGATGAAACTCTGTTGAAGATTAATTACAGAAATAATGACCGAGTATTGTGTTTCAGCTAATATTGTTTCATTCATCCTGGACAAAAGAATTCAGATAAAGGAGTTATTTCCATGGTATTCGAAGTTACACGAAAATCCTTCTTGGTCTTCGTTTCTCTTCATAAAAGCGGTTCAAGCAGCACTTCAGCATTAAAATCTCTCTGAAGAGCGATTCTTTCTTTAACAAGTTAACAGAAGTAAGGGAAGCAGCGACGCGAAACGAACCTAATCCCTTAATATACCTTCCGCCTATAAACGAACCCACGTATTAGAGAATTGTTAAAGCCTCCGCAGAAAACGACCACAAAGTTGTCGAAAGTTAATCAAAGGGACGCAGGATATGGCGACCCTTTCCTACATTTGTGTCCCTTCAGAGTAACAAACTCGCAATAAACATCTAACGGAAATGGCCGTCCAAGCGGAAAACACTCTCCGAGCCTTTATTCACATTTTGGTAAACGAGTTCTTCGAGCGATGTCGACGGGGAAATAACGGATGCTTATAAATTATTTCCTACCACTTTTCTTCGGGGTAATCAACGGAAGTGATGTCAAAGACAACGAAACGAGTTTATTCGATTGCTGCCTTTTTATTTCTCTGTAACAATTAGAGAGGAAACTGCTCTTTATTATTCCATTACTCCTTCGGACTTTATAAATGTCGACGAAATTATTTCTTCAAAGAAATTTGTAATATTTAATTTTATCTCGAAATGGCTGACAGTGGTTTTAGATTCTTACATGTGGAGAAAATGTCTGGTGAATTTATAAACGTCGACGAAATTATTTCTTCAAAGAAATTTGTAATATTTAATTTTATCTCGAAATGGCTGACAGTGGTTTTAGATTCTTACATGTGGAGAAAATGTCTGGTGAAATTATAAACGTCGACAAAATTATTTCTTCAAAGAAATTTGTAATATTTAATTTTATCTCGTAATGGCTGACAGTGGTTTTAGATTCTTACATGTGGAGAAAATGTCTGGTGAAATTATAAACGTCGACAAAATTATTTCTTCAATTTTGTAATATTTAATTTTATTGTCTCAAAATGGCTGACAGTGGTTTTAGATTCTCATATGTGAAGGAAATGTCTGCAGAAATTAATTAATATTTGATTTTATTACTCTCAAAATTGTTTCAACAATGTTACCTCTACTTCATAATTTCAAACTTTCAAACATAAAATAAATTTGTCGACTGAAATGAATAAATACTTCCCTTCATTGTTACGAAACCTAACCTAACTTATTTTACTAATAAATTCGACACAATTCTCGCCATCTAACACCACATAACGATTCAGAAACCACGTTCGAAATCACCCTAACAGAATAAAAAATTTCGAAAAATTCTTCAGAATTCGAGAACATCACCGCCTCCACATATAGAAATACGATACAGGAAAACTTCTAAAGCCGTTCTAACAGGCTTACAGAAATATCAGCAGCAAAATAAGCAACAAGAAATCGATGTGTCCCCCATTGAACGAGCTTTTTGGTATTCACCAGGGAAACATCTCGAGGGAGGGCTCACCCTAAAACCATTAAGGGGATGCTGGGTCAGCCATGAGCATTCTAAAGGCGAACCCTCAAAGTGGACGAATAAAATGTTCTCGATTTTAAACAGAACTGCTTTGCGGATTTAACAGAATTTTGACATCGTTCAATCCTTTATCGAGCTTGAAATTATCGAACAGGTAGATGGAAACGACCTTGAACTTTCAGCCTTCGCTCGGGGAAATTTCGTGAATATTTCGTCAACAAGTGTTTCGATGGTGAAGTTTGTTCGAGAGACTCCCGCGAGAAAAAGGAGAAAATGAAATGTTGCGGCAAAAGGGTCGTGTGCAGGTGTGCGATAAAAGGTGATCTTTCCATGGAACGGAATATTCTATGAAGACAGATTTCTCTTTGGAGGTACATTTATATTCTAACTGTCTTTTATGACGGAAAGGATTTTTTTGAACTTTTGACAGAATAGATGGGGTTATATTTTTAATAGTGACAGCATAGGGATGTTAGGGGTATTTTTTATAAGGGTGGGAACAGGGGTGCTGCTTTTTAAATTATTGAATTTCGCAGTTACACAATTTTTAAGCTTTTAAGGTTTGAGATATTCAAGTTTTTCTGCTTAAAAATTTTTTCATAATTTCATTTAGTATGAATATGCACATGCATAGATATACATATGAATATATCACATATGTACACATATGTACATATATGTATATATTCAAAATAAATTATATAAACATTTTTTCCATAAATTGTATAAAATTTTCATGTTATGATTACAAAGATATACATACTTGAAAAAATTATTACATCTTTGAAATGTTTATATAATACATTTACTTTTAAAAAAAAGTACTTCATTAAAAAATCAATCATGAAGATAAACTACTCGAGAGAATGAATAGAAATGAATTGAATTAAGGTTAATTATTTAAAGAGTACTTAAAGTGGGATAAGATGGAGGGGAGTCTTAAAAGAACAACGAAGTTCGTAAACTAATTCAAGGTGCAAGAATGATAAATCGTCTTCCTATGGAAACGAAATTCGGTAAGACGTTTGAAGGAAGCAAATCCATCTTCTTAAATCGTTTCATGAAAATAACACGAAGTCGGAGAAGAAAGAGTGGAAAAAGGAGAGGAAATATACTTAACACCTGAGCTTGCCTCGAAGAAGCGAAATAAATTGAGAATAGTCTGAAAAACAAAAGAACTTCTTCGGATCTTCTTGCAGCTGCATTCAATAATTAGAAAAACTTTTTCAATTGCGTCTCGATTGAACGGAACCTCCAATTCCCGAGTGGAATTACGTTCGAAGAATTCGCGGCTCGGATAATGATTTCTTTACCCAAAGAATTGCGCACCGAGGACATTTACAGAGAATAATTACCTGTTATCCTAGATAATCTTCGAAAGTCAGTTTATCTTGTGAAACAAATCGTATTATTATTGGTCAAGGACTTAGAGCATTTAGGGCTTAAAGTAACAAAATGTTATTGTTCTTTTAAGTCCTATTGCAACGGCGGTACACAAAATGGCCGGGTGAAACAAGATGGCTGACTACGTTACGTTACATGGCGGCCATGTTTATATTCTTGTATGGTGCCATGTAGCGATGTGTGTGATAAAATTTCATAATGAAACATAATTGAAATCTATCTAAATAATTTATCTAAATAGTAATTATAGCATACCTGTCCACTTTGAAAAATACCAGTCAAAATGGCGGTATAAGTTAACATTGGTATAAGCAGCCATTGTATAAAAGTAAAATTTAAAAAATCTTTTAAAATAGAATATCTATTCAGTAATAAGATCAGACTAAAATTAGTTAAAATTAAGTTAAAACTTATCAGAAGAAAAGTACCAAAAGTCCCAAAACTACAAAAAGTACCAAAAGTACCAAAAATACAAAAATACCAAAAATACCAAAATTACCAAAAATACCAAAAATACCAAAAATACCAAAAGTACAAAAAGTAAATTAAAAAGTTAAGAACCCCTGTGTTAACACGTGTCTGAAAATTATTCCATCAAACTCCCGCGTTTGGAAATCGATAGTAGAAAACAATTTACTAACTCAGCAGGCTGTTGCCCGCTTGATTCTGTAACCGTGTAAATTTACTCCCCGGAAGTTCGTTATCAGAGCCTGGTCAAAGAGAGGCCGGCCAACTAATGCGAGTGTCAATGGAGGTAAATACGGTGGCTTACCTCGCCGCGCACTGCTAACGTACAGCTTGCATTATGTACACACGTGAACCGTGCATTGTGTACCAATAACGCGGCCTATATTATCATGCGTGCATCGTCATTGATCAGTCGATCGGACATCAATCGAGATAATGGAGATAACACATGTGGTCGCGACGGCACTCGCCATCTTCTGGGTCCTGGCTACGTGCTGCATCGTTCAATCTCGAAAATCTCGTGAACACTTTGCAATTACAGTTTATAGTTTTATGATCAAAATGAATTTTTGAATTATTGGAATGGTTTCTAGTGACATTTGGGGATTTTTTAGGGTGGTATGGTGTTATGTGGGAAATGTGGTTTGTGAATTTAGGGATTTGGGGATTTGGAAATTTGGGAATTTGGGGATTTGGGAATCTAGGGATCTAGGGATTCGGGGATTTCGAGACTTGGGAATGCAAGGAATTGGGGATTTCGAGATTTGGAAATTTGAGGATTTGGGGATTTTGAGATTTGGAAATTTAGGGATTCGGAGATTTGGAAATTTAGGGATTTGGGGATTTGGAAATTTGGGAATTTGGGGATTTGGGGATTTGGGGATTTTGGGGAACTAGGGATTTCGGGATCTAGGGATTTCGGGATCTAAGGGTCTGGGGATCTAGGGATTCGGGGATTTCGAGATTTGGGAATGTAGGGAATTGGGGATTTCGAGATTTGGAAATTTGGGGATTTGGAGATTTTGAGATTTGGAAATTTAGGGATTTGGGGATCTAGGGATTTGGGGTTTCAAATCCCCAAATTTCTAAATTTCCAAATTCTCAAACTTCCAATCCCTAATTTTCCAATTCCTAAATTCCCAAATTTCCAAATTTCCAAATCCCTAAATTCCCAAATCCTCAAATTTCCAAATCTCGAAATCCCCAATTCCCTGCATTTCCAAATTTCGAAATCCCCGAATCCCTAGATCCCCAGATCCCTAGATCCCGAAATCCCCAGATCCCGAAATCCCGAAATCCGCAAATTCCCAAATTTCCAAATCCCCAAATCCCTAAATTTCCAAATCTCCGAATCCCTAAATCCCAAATCCCTAAATTTCCAAATCTCCAAATCCCCAATTCCCTGCATTTCCAAATTTCGAAATCCCCGAATCCCTAGATCCCCAAATCCCTAGATCCCTAAATCCCTAGATCCCAAATCCCTAGATCCCGTATTGGACCAGTACATGAACTGGTTGAATAAGATTGAAAACTGAGTGCAACCGAACATGAACCTAATCACCAAATCCCGCTTCATTGATCATTGCTCCAAGCCGTGCTGTATGAACCAGAACATACTCGTAAACCAAAGCGAGTCCTGTAAACCGATTCAATCGAGACTCTGACAGTTGCCTATTGTGAAAATGGACCAGCTCGAGTGTGAACGCGTCCGACCGTCGCGTTCGATGAACAATAGTATCGAGAAGTTCGATACTAAGCGCGGAACAAGCGAAACCGCCACTAGGTTCAAGCGATGAATTTGAAGGTAATCTGTTTACTGTTCCCCGCATCGATGCATGTGTTCGCGACCGCAAAAATATCGGCGTATCATGTTTAGATCTAATTACCGGATGAAATAAAAGGCCATTAAGCGAAATTGCTCTCTCGATCAACCGTTCTGCCTCCATCAAAGTGTTTTGCGTTCATCGCTACGCTGATCACGTCGTCTAACGTTTTATAATTCAATTAGCCCGATAAGAACGTTTTCAGCTTGCACAACAATTAGATTGCTACTACGTTTTGCTTACGTTACTAATTCACTTAAGATCTTGTCTGAATGAAGTTAATTTAATTTGCGGGTTACATCGGTTCAGATGGGGTTAATTTGCATTTGATAGTATTTTTGTATATTCTAATATTCTCCCGTAGTGAGAACCGTACTGGTTTACGCACTTCAGCTGTGATCGATTTTACTAAAATTTTTAATATACTTCTCTTTGTAGCACAAGTCCAATTATGATTTGTTTAATCGATTGTATAATAACAAATTGGCGTTTCAACTTTCTGTGTCTTCTTTATTTTTTTTTTTATATTGGGGTTAGTTAGTTCTGACGCACCTGACAAATAAATTATAATGCAAAGGATTGATTTATCTATCTGTAACTGAACGTATCTGTTTATTTATCTATCTGTACATAGATTTATTTATTTTTCTAGCACCGTGCTGCAATATTCATTGCAGCTTAACAAGAAATTTCACCAGAAATACAGCGAGAAATTAACCGCGAGATCTCCATACAGAAACCTTACGCATCATCGAGATATGAAACTTCTGTTATTTGATTTCTTCGGTTGGTATCGTTCGAATACGTATTAAATTATCATTCCCCGGACAGAAAATAAAAAATAACGCGCGATCTACAAAAGTTCGTGAAAGTCGGCTTATTAAAACTTCCTTTAACGTTCTCTCTATTTATCGAGAGAATAAGAATTCTCGTAGAATAAGAATTCTACGTGGATAACTTTTATTCGGGTTCCTCGTGTTAACGTTTCTCGTTAAAATTAAATTTGCAATTTAACTGCTGCATATTTTTTGCAACTGGAAATGTGTGGCGTTGGGAAATATGGAAATATGGATGTGGGATGTGTTGAGAAATGTGAGTCCAAAATGTGGAATGTAAATCCAAAAATCTGAAGTTCCAAAAATTTTTAAATACAAAAGTCCAAAAATCCAAGAACCTAAAAATCTAAAAATCCAAAAATCTTAAAATCCAAAAGTCTAAAAATCCAAGAACCTAAAAATCCAAAAATCCAAGAACCTAAAAATCCAAAAATCCAAAAGTCCAAAAATCCAAGAATCTAAAAATCCAAAGATCCAAAAGTCCAAAAGTCCAAAAATCCAAGAACCTAAAAATCCAATAATCTACAAATCCAAAAACCTAAAAATCCAAAAACCTAAGAATCCAAAAACCTAAAAATCCAAAAACCTAAAAATCCAAAAATCCAAAAACCTAAAAATCCAAAAACCTAAAAATCCAAAAACCTAAAAATTCAAGAACCTAAAAATCTGAACCTTTAAAAATCCAACAACCTAAAAATCTAAAAATCTAGCAACCTAAAAAAGTACAGTACAATGATAGAACAACAAAAGGTAAAATAGCAATACAGTAAAAATAATAAAATAATCAAATAACCAAACAGTCAACAAGTCCCCAAGCAAAGTACTCCACCAAAAAAACATATTCCCTACAAAAAACCTGCACCAACCCCGTTAAACACGTATCATATCAAAACATCGATACGTCCTTCAATATTAAACACTTCCAGTCATCGATGCATTAAAATCGCATGTTTCCGGCAACGTGAATATTTATCCTCGTTCACCGTCCGCTCTTTGTACGACGGAAAAATTGAATGATAATCACGTTAACAATATCACAGATTCGATTTACCGTTATAACGTACCACGACAATAACCGTAGTTGTTCATCGCACTTGATAAATATTAATGCGGTGCTTAAAATGTCTGCACAAAAGGTACTCCATAGTTCGCTCGCTTTATCAAATTTTTCGGCAAAATTTCACTGAAATCACACCGTTGCGATCGATATTTAATTCGCGTTAAATGTTGCAAATTTTATTAAGCGTCTCCTAGAGACATTTTTATAAACATCCTCTCATTTAAATTATAATTAAACTTTTATCGAAAGCTCATTTCAACCGTTCATTAATTATCGTTTGTTACGCAAGTTATAATCGGTTGAACTTTTAAAAATTAAATTTCTTCGAAAACTTAATTTGTTAAATTTAAACTTTGCGCGAGTTTATGGACTTGAGATGTTTAATTAATTTCGATAATTACTTCATGGTTGAAGATACTTGTATGGGGAGTACAACGTTTAGTAAACGTTATTAATACTGAAACCTAACCTAACTTCAACATATTAAACGTTATCTAGTATGTCATACCAAGATTTAACTATTTTATTATTTTACTATTCTATAGTTCAATTATATTATTATTCTCTATTTTGTGGTGCAACTATTTTATCACTAAACTTGTTTAACATTCAGCTATTTTATTATTCTGCTATTCTATCATTTAACCTATTCAATCACTTCATTATTTTATTATTCTACTATTCTATAGTTCAATTATATTATTTTTCTCTATTTTGTGGTGCAACTATTTTATCACTAAACTAGTTTAACATTCAGCTACTTTATTATTCTGCTATTCTATCATTTAACCTATTCAATCACTTCATTATTTTATTATTCTACTATTCTATAGTTCAATTGTATTATTTTTCTCTATTTTGTGGTGCAACTATTTTATCACTAAACTAGTTTAACATTCAGTTACTTTATTATTCTGCTATTCTGTCATTCAATCTATTCAATCACTTCATTATTTTATTATTCTACTATTCTATAGTTAAATTATATTATTATTCTCTATTTTGTGGTGCAACTATTTTATCACTAAACTAGTTTAACATTCAGCTACTTTATTATTCTGCTATTCTGTCATTCAATCTATTCAATCACTTCATTATTTTATTATTCTACTATTCTATAGTTAAATTATATTATTATTCTCTATTTTGTGGTGCAACTATTTTATCACTAAACTAGTTTAACATTCAGCTACTTTATTATTCTGCTATTCTGTCATTCAATCTACTCAATCACTTCATTATTTTATTATTTTATAGTTCAACGACTACTTCATTATTCTACTACTTTATCATTCTTGTTATAATTATAATAACATCATCATCAACCATTTTATCATTCAACTATTTCATTATTCTTTTCTGTACATCCCCATACCTTTCTGTATTATTTCACCATTTTATAATTCCATTTTCTACAATTCCACTAATGCACCACTATTTCATCATTTCACCTATTTACCGTAATACAAGTTAGCCACGCGTGGACGCGGGATTAATATATTTCATGAAATATGTCGGTGGGAAGCACGGGTGTATATAATAAAGAAGAATGTTGGTTGCAGGATGCAACCGCAAAACTTTTAAACTGGAATACGATACACGCTGCGAGCAGTCGAATATCGGCAAATATTTCAATTAGTTTTGCAAATACCGATATCCGATATTGGCTGCGGCAAGGCACTATTATTCAGCTTCGTCATAAATTTTAAAGCAAAACGACTGGTTCTCTAGTCTAGCGTCGCGTCGCGGAGAAAACGATATGCACGTACAATTTGATGAAATTTCAGCCGTGCACCGAGTTCGGGATATGTTACATTCTTGCGAACTAATTAAATTGTACCCCGAGCGAATGCAATTATAAGTTCGACGTATTCGAGAGCGTTGATGCAGGATAGGATAATTGAAACTGATGCTGTGTACGCTGTTCAAACTCTTTCGATTTCTTGTCAATACAAATCATTTTTATTTTACATTTATTCGTTCTAATTAATTCATTCTAACATAACTGTTCATTCTAACTAATTCATTCTAACATAACTGTTCATTCTAACTAATTCATTCTAACATAACTGTTCATTCTAACTAATTCATTCTAACTAATTCATTCTAACTAATTTGTTCTAACTATTCATTCTAACATAACTATTCATTCTTATGTTGGTTGATATAAGTCACTAATATCGATTAATATGAATAACCTCAAGTGAGTTTGTGTTACATTATGTTATCCTTATTTTGTCTTATTATACTTATCAATAATTTATAAGTTTGTATTATACATCATATTATTTTACCTGCATTTTATCGTATGATGTTTATCAATAATTGCTAAGTTTGTTATATAGGGTGTTTCAAAAGAATGTTTTAGAAGTCATTTACTCTTCTTGATGTTGCTGCAAAATTGTATTTATTTTAAACATATTCATTTTTCATACAATTTTTTACATCTCTACATGTAGTTGAAATAAAATATTTTTTTTATGTATTTTTCTTAAGAAAAACTGCAAAATTTATTTATCTAAATGAAGTAACTTGTGCTACAAAAAATAATGTTTTTTTTAATCTTTTTTTATATAGTGACTGCATGTTACATTTAATCTGACATTTTATGAAAAAGAAATTTTACAAAGTAATTTATATAGCATTTTCAAAAAACATAAATAATTTTTATAATGTATTATATAAACATATATATTTGTATTTTAATTTTATTTAAATTTTTGTAAATTTAATTTAGTTTGTGTAAATTAAAATACACCATGTGGATACAGAGAATGAAGAGATTAACACGTTTGAATATTTATCGCGTTAAATATATCATCGATACGTTTCGAAACGTCAAATTATGTGTAAGCGAAAGTCTTGAATGGAGTATGATTTTCGGTATCCTTTCCATAGGATTTCCGTTAGCGAAACGTGAATATAAAAGAGCACTGTTGAATTCGCTGCACGAATCGCCAACGCGAATCGTTCGAGCGTGTAAATACTATAGATGTAAGCATCCTGAATTCAAAAGCTATACGCTCGAACAACCCTCTTCGAGATGCATTGATAAAATGACGGGGACTGTGATACTGTTCGCTGATATCAAAACGACTTCTATTTTCATATTTTTTTTTTTTATTATGTACTTATTTATGGAAAATACTAATTAGTTAAGTAAACTGTTGCGATATAAATTTATTTATTTTGTTTAGTACATGGTTGGGTTAGGTATTAATACTAGTTTATTAATTACTAGTTTTAGTGTTGTTAGGGTTAAGTGTTTTATTGGCAATGTTTTTAGGAATTTTAAAATTTAGAGAAATTTAGGGTTTTCGAGGAAGTTTTGACAATTTTGCATTTGTGAAGTTTGGGGACTTAATTTAAGAATTTTTTAATTTTATAATTTAAAGATTTGGTCATTTGGTAATTTCTTATTTGGGGACATTGTCATTTGGTAATTTCTATTTTGGGGATTTTATCATTTGGTAATTTGGTGAATTTGACAATTTATGGAATTTAATAATTTAGATTTTGGGAATTTGAAGGCTTGATCAATTTTCGGACTTGATAATTTAGGGAATTTTTAATTTACGAATTTAGTAATTTAGTGAATATATGATTAGGGGTGTTCGTCATTTAACAATTTGATGATTTGATATTTTTGTAACTTGCGAATTTGATAATTTAAAAATTGGAAATGTATGCCACTGAGAATTTAGGAGTTTGCTAATTTGTAAATTTCATAATTAATTTAAGATTTAAGACAGAATTCTAAAGCTTGAAAACTTCAAACTCACAGACTGCAATTTCCTACAAAACCCGAAATCCAAATTTACAGAATTTCCTGTAGCACATGTTCAACCTCCCCAAAAGTTGAAACTAATCAAAACACGAAACTACCTTTCAAATTCCCAAGTGACCAATAAAACCTCAAGCTCTAAACTCTGCATTCCGCCTAACCGAGCAACCTAATAGCCCCGTGGACGGCCATATAACAAGAGCGAACTCTGAACTATCATAACTAGATACTTCGTATTATTATAATGAAAGATAAGGTGTTAACCGTTGAATGCAGCTCGTTAATCCGAATCGAATGAGAGTGTAGTCGGTGAAACTGGGCTTCGTGAGGCTCGCACGTCGTCCATCGCGGTCTCCACGTGTCGGAAGTCAATTAGGAACAACCGGAAGTTGGCCCTGGGGCGGAATGGCAGTTGTTGCGCGAGTAGTCGGGTTTCGCGGTAACTCGACCACTAAGTACCGGGGTCACGGTGACCCCAAAGCGATGTAAATTCAAAGGACGTTCCTAATAACCAGCCACGGCTTCCAGGGGCGAGCTTGCTGCTTAAGGAAATTTTATTTATAATCACCGACGCTCGTTAGATCGCTCGAAAGATTAGTTTGTTTTATGGTTCCTTTCGGGGCAACGTGATTAATTGCTTTAATGACAGGGTTTGCGTACTGTAATTATCCTTGTAACTTGTGCTTTAAATGTAGTTAGGCTAATATTCGGACATACTTTTGTACTACTTTCTGGTTTGGAAATTTATTATTTTGGGTATTTATTATTTTATAAAGAAATTAAGGTGGATTATAATTACTTGTATTTAGCTAGAATATTTAGTTGGGCAATGAGATGTTAGATAACATTAAATAACATGATACAGTAGTTGAGTAATAAAATTGTACTATAATGTAGTAAAATAATAAGGCAGTTAAGTTATAAAATAGCAGGACAATAAAATAGTGGAATAGTGGAATAGTAAAATAGTAAAATAGTGAAACAGTAAAATAGTGAAACAGTAAAATAGTAAAATAATAAAATAATAAAGTAGTAAAATACAAAAATACTAAAATAGTAGAATAGTAAAATAGTGGAATAGTAAAGTAGTGGAATAGTAAAGTAGTGGAATAGTAAAATAGTGGAATAGTAAAGTAGTGGAATAGTAAAATAGTGGAATAGTAAAGTAGTGGAATAGTAAAGTAGTGGAATAGTAAAGTAGTGAAATAGTAAAGTAGTGGAATAGTAAAATAGTGGAATAGTAAAGTAGTGGAATAGTAAAGTAGTGGAATAGTAAAGTAGTGGAATAGTAAAGTAGTGAAATAGTAAAGTAGTGGAATAGTAAAGTAGTGGAATAGTAAACTAGTGGAATAGTAAACTAGTGGAATAGTAAAATAGTGGAATAGTAAAATAATGGAATAGTAAAATAGTGGAATAGTAAACTAGTGGAATAGTAAACTAGTGGAATAGTAAAATAGTGGAATAGTAAAATAGTGGAATAGTAAAATAGTGGAATAGTAAAATAGTAAACCAGTAAAATAGTAAAATAGCAAAACAGTAAAATAGTAAACCAGTAAAATAGTAAACCAGTAAAATAGCAAAACAGTAAAACAGTAAAATAGTAAACCAGTAAAATAATAAAATAGCAAAACAGTAAAAAGTACTAAATCCTGCAATACTAAAATACTAAAACAGAATCAGTCCCAAAACCAGGTACCTTCTCCCCACATCAAACATCGTCAATCCTAAAGAATTCGGTCGTGAAATATCGTCGTAGAAATCGGCTTCCCATCGGCGATGTAATTAAAAGCACTGACTGTAGATTGGATAGAATTAAATCGGTTGGAAAGACACTATTGCTCCCGATTCGCAACGTTTGCTGGGCGAATGTTAATTAGCTGTTATCGATTTTGTATTGCTTCCGGGAGCTTTGAGGTTACCGATCGAGTCGGCTTTGAGTTTTGCGGAAAATCGTGACAGTTGAAGGCAATTATAGAGATGGATATATTGATTGGAGTCTGGTCTTTGAAGCAGTTTGAAGTACCTGACAATCAGACATTTCAACGAAACTGACGAATTTGTCACAATTTTTAGTTCAGTTTTTACGAATCTTTGTTTGAGACACTTCAAGCTGACATTTTTTAAATTTAAAATGTACGTTAAATCTTTGAATATAGGTTGAGAAATTATTTAATATTCTTCTAGTTAGAAATATTATAGAGTTTAATTATGTAGACATTCTAGATATTCTGTTATATGGTAGAGTCTCGTTATATTGCCGCCTTCGTACATGTTGTATTGCTTCGAAGTGAATATATTAAATAAAGCATATTGAATTATAATGAAAAAAATGAAATTTAAGGAAATGAAATAAACTAAAAAAGAAATTTAATAAACCGAAACTGAAGAAATCTAATAAGTTGAACTTGAAGAAAATCAATGAATTAATAAATCAATAAATCAAGAAATCGACTTCAATAAATTTCAACTGATATTAATTCATATATGTCGCAATTCCATATCCCATAATTCATAGCCGAATGACTGAATGATGTGTAACATTTAACGGAATGCATGAAACAGAGGAGTGCATTTAACGCGATTATAATGTTTATCGTGTTGGAAACAATTTAACTATTCCAGTCTCTGTAGAGGAAGTCTACGTACCGTATTTAGGCCAGCTACTATGTAAATTATTTGTCCTCCGTAACTACGTATCATGGCCTGAATAATTCTATCGTCCAGACGGTAACAAATGATTAAATCTAGTTTTCGTCTTGCTACACAGGCAAATTCGCCTCTTATTCGTTTCACTAACCACCCTTTATCTATTCATCTTTGTGCATCTTACACCGAGTCTCATTTGTCTTGATAATGATTCTGTTAGCTGCTTAACATGTCTCCATTGAAATTTGTAAATCTCATTACTTTAACAAACGTTAAAACTCTCTTAACTCTCTTAATTTTCCTCGACAAATTTTAATAGAAAGATTAATTCCATTTAGTTAAAAAAATAGTAAACCGTTCAGATTATCCTAGAAACATAAAATAAAAAATTTGCGAATAATTCTGTATTTGAGATGATTAAATACACATAAATTACGAAACGACAGGTGATTAGCAACATTATAAATAATAACGTGGAGGGAATTAGAATACGCGCGAAGGGTTAACAGGATTGCGAGTTTATTCGTCGACGACGCAACTTTCGCCGAGTAACGAAACAAAGGACGCAACAAGCTGTCAAGTGTTTCTACGATAATCGACAGACTGTTAAAATTTTCTTTGTACAGGTTGAAACGTTGCTATGCTCTTTGTCGAGCTCCCACGCGACTGTTCGCTTGTTGCTTGTTGTCAGGAAACGTGTTCACGGGGGTGTTAAGTCCTCACGAGCGACGCTGGTCTTGCAGCGTCTGAAAATGGCTGAGCCGTGTTCCTTTTAGCTGAAAACGTTTCACCTACATTATACTCTTTTTGCCTCTTTTATCGCCCACCCCGTTCGAGTAATGTCGCGGGAAAATCAAGAATAAACTCCTGTCGAATTCTATTGGACTTTCGATTTTATTTTTCGGTTTTTACCAAAACACGAATACTATTTGTATATGTTACACATGCACCATTTCCTTATTATGACGTTATTCGACTATTTTAATATTACAGTTGTAATATTATTTGACTGCTTTAATATTACGGCTATAATATCATTTGACTATTTTAATATTACAATTATAATATTATTCGACTATTTTAATATTACACTTGTAATATTATTATACTATAATATTACGGTCGTACTATCGTCCAAATTGAACACAGTATCGGAAATTGCTTCGCAGAGCAAAATAGGTAACGAGACAGAGAACTGTTCCGAACGTGTCAATATTGCTCCTTACCAATTAAATCGTATGATGAACTAATATTTAGAGCAGAGTAAATTTGTTAGCAGTTTGATAGAAATTTCGGTTCACGACATAACCCCTGATCAATATTTGTCTGCGAGATTAATAGCTGCCCGGTTAATAGTCCACAAGATTAATTATATTTCGCGTGCAGTGTCATTTTTTAACTGTCGAGTTATCGGGACAAATTTCAAGTGCAGCAAACATCAAATTTTTATCCAAGTATTCGCTCTATTTACTTTATTCAAGATTTTTTAAATTTAAAAACTGTTGTATAATAGATAATTAAATTCTACTATTTTTTAATATTTTGCTACTTCTTGTTATTGAATATTTGGCTATTTGTTTGACTATTTGATTGCTTGATTGCTTGACTATTTGACTGTTTCACTGTTTGACTATTTGAATGTTTGATTATTTGACTATTTTATTATTTTAATATTTGTCTGTTTGACTATTTGACTATTTCATTGTTTAACTGTTTAACTATTTGACTATTTGAATGTTTGATTATTTGACTATTTTATTATTTTAATATTTGTTTGTTTGACTACTTGACTATTAGTCTATTTGATTGTTTGACTGTTTGACTATTCGACTATTTTATTACTTCACCATTTTATTATTTTAATATTTGTCTGTTTGTCTGTTTGACTATTTTACTGTGTCAATTTTTAGTTATTTAAATATAACAATTTAATTTTATACAATTTTTAAAGATGTTTAATAATTGTTTCTACATCAGCATCAATCTAAAATGTGCAAGTATTACTAAAAAATTGTTATTGTTCTTAAAACATTTTCTGCAACGTTCATTTTGGGGGCCACAGTTATTTACGTGACACGAAATTCAGGAATAACCAATCTTCATGAATATATTCACAAAAATCTCTTTATAATAACGTCAGCGAAAACTCCCCATGTATTATACATATGTTACCATATTACACGAGGTTCCGCGATAACACACTGTACACGGTATTACTACATTTCCTAAAACACCGCGAAAAGAAGGGTGAAGAAAAATAATATAACGTTAGCTTTCCAACGTTGCTGTAAACATGGCACGGTTTAATCCGCTAAAAAGTTAAAGCTCAGCATTTTTCGTAATTTTTTCAAGCTTCTTCACGAATAACTCTTCTATTCATTTTAACGAACGAGGTATTCTTTGATAATAATTACATCAGCTGTTCGCATAAATTCAAAAAAGAAGACAGAAGTTCTTTGCGTTTGAATTAATTAAACTTCTTTCTACGGAATATCCCGCGTAATTGGACCGGGTTATAGCGCTTTTTGATCGCAATTAAAAAAAAAACCCCGAATGATTTATAGAGGACGATATTTCCAGCGTCATATTTTTCTCGCAAGTGCAACGATCCGCGTGCATTTTACAGCTGCGCTATTTTTTCTTTTTAACGAAAACGCACGAATCAGATCCCTTCGTTACTCGACGCGAAAAAAAATATTAAGATAAAAATTCACAGAGACGCTTGAAGCGACTTTTAATCACGATAGAGTTTAAATATTAAACGAATTTATTATTCTCGCGGACGAGAGCGTCCGAAACTGATTATCGAAAGAGAATCGCAGTTAATCAGAGGTTCTCTGACCTAATTCCTAATATTCTGCGTGTGTGCATAAATTTCGTTGCACAAACTGCACGCAGTCTGGTACCTGAATGGTTTGAAAAGGAATTCCTGCGCCGCTATTCGGAGCCATTCATCGATTCCCGTCGTTAGAGGGAGAATAATGCGTATACGCGTCAAAGGACGTCGAGATTTGATCCTTCGATTCGACAGAAAATCCAGAGATTCTCCAGCACATGCTAGAGCAATATAATTTTAGATAAAGCTTGGTATTAAACATAGTCAGGTGGGTACACGTTGCTTTGATGCTTAAGAGAAGTTTAAGGGGGATGCTATTTTAATTAGGGGTTTTAATATTTTATTATTTTACTGTTACACTATTTTGCTACTTTCTCAGGAGTAGATTTTGCTCTTTGATAGTTTACTACTTTATTAGGCTTCCATTTCAATATTTTATCGTTTGGATATTTTACTATTTTTTTATTTAGTTATTTTACTGGGTCAATCTTTTGATATTTTATTATTTTATTATTTTACTGTTACACTATTTTATTTTTCAGGAGTAGACTATTTTGCCCTTTGATAGTTTACTATTTTAGTACGTTTCCATTTTAATATTTTGTCATTTCGCTATTTTACTATTTCTTTATTTAGTTATTTTACTGGGTTAGTGTTTTGATATTTTATTATTTTATTATTTTACTGTTACACTATTTTGCTGTTTTATTTTTTCAGGAGTGAACTATTTTGCTCTTTGATAGTTTACTATTTTATTAGGCTTCCATTTTAATGTTTTATCGTTTGACTATTTTACTACTTCTTTATTTAGTTATTTTATTGGGTTAATATTTTGATATTTTACAATTTTATTATTTTACTGTTACACTATTTTGCTGTTTTATTTTTTCAGGAGTAGACTATTTTGCTCTTTGATAGTTTACTATTTTATTAGGCTTCCATTTCAATATTTTATCGTTTGGCTATTTTACTATTTCTTTGTTTAGTTATTTTACTGGGTTAGTGTTTTGATATTTTACAATTTTACTATTTTACCATTTTAATATTTTATTATTTTATTACATTACTAATTTACTTTTTTACTATTTTACTCTTACACTATTTTACAATTCCATTACACTATTATTTTTCTTCTACCGAAGGCTATAACCACATTTTCGATTTATGGAGATATATTCGCAGGAAACCTTTCCCTCTAGATATAACACGGAAAGATGTGTAGGTTTGAACGGTGTTCGAAATTTTCGACAGAGTGTCGTAATAACAAGCGACTAATTAAGGCCGAAATGAAACCGCACCGTGTATTTCTGCGATGTGCACTACGTCACAAAACCGCACACGTCAATCGATACCTGATCGCTGTCCTCTTTTCGCCATTTCCAGAAACTGCGGTTCCATGTTTGCACACACATGTATCGTCGTTAATATTCGCGTTGCTACATTATTACGGAAATTCGTGTCGCTTGCTTCGGACGATTCCTCTCTTTTTAATTTTTTTTTTTTACTCAAGTTTCTCAATTTTTTCAAATTTCTTCAATTTTGCAATTTTTTCAAGTTTCTAAAATTTTGCAAATTTTTCAAATTTCTCAAATTTCACAAATTTCTCAAGTTTCACAAATTTCTCAGATTTCACAAATTTTTCAAGTTTCTCAGATTTCTCAAATTTCTCAAATTTCTCAAGTTTCTCAAAATTTCTCAAAATTTTCATATTTCTCATATTTCTCAGATTTCCAAATTTAATTTTGTAAATTCTCAAATTTCTAGAATTCCTAAATGTCTCAATTTCATAAATTTCCCCAGTTGCCAAATTTTAAAGAATTCCAAAATATCTAAAATTTCCACATGTCTCAAAATCTCATATGTGTAAAATTCCCATATGTCTCAAATTCTTAACTGCTTCCAATTCTTTAAATTTAAAAAATGTCCACATGTCTCAAAATTCCATATGTCTCAAATTCCCAACTGCTATCAATTCATTAAATTTAAAAAATGTCCACATGTCTCAAAATCCCATATGTCTCAGTTCTTCCATCAACTGCTTGCAATTTTAAAAATTTTAAAAATGTCCACCTTATTCAATTTCTCAAATTTCCTAAATTCTCTAAATGTCCAAATGTCTAAATTTCCTAAAATGTCCAACTTTCTCAAACACCAAAATATCTCAGACTCCCAAATAGCCAGAGTTCCCAGTTAACTACCCCATTTAAAATTCACCCAGGAAAACACGAACATAATTCAATAAGTCACCGTATAAGAACACTCGAGAGAACGTATAATCTTTAACAAACAGTTTAACCTAGAATAAAGAGAGCGTTTCTGCGTCCATCGATCAAATTGGTTTTTGCCGGCAGAGTCCTTTTTCCGCGAGTCATGCACACGAAAGGCGATGACTGTCATTTTCTGCAAAATGCAGTGATAAACGAGGAACTCTATCGTATAAAAGAGATACAATGAATTCCCCTTATATTTTCTAGAAATTGTAGGGCCGAAGTGGCGGAAAAAATGTCGGCAGGCAACGTGGTATTAAATTCAACGTTTACATTTTAAAATGGGAATCCACGAAACGTAGGAAGAAATTCTCATTTGCGGGTGACTGTAGAGATATCTCTTACAGTGATAGCTTTGAATAAACGCCATTACACTGTGCAAATGTCAAAGTTAATATCGGACCGGCTATTTGTGAAGCTGGCATTAATATTATTCGTGATAGCCTTCGTTGTTCGGGCGCGCGAAATGTTTCGTTATGTAAGGGGTTAGGTTTGCATTAGGTACTTATACTTGTATGGTACTTGTTTCTGCAGGAAGTTTTAGAAGAGTTTATTTTAATTTTTTATATGGTTTTAGTATAAACTTAGTACTTCATTATTTTTCTATATAATAAATTAATAAGTTAATAAGTTAATAGTAATAAGTTCTATAGCTTGTTTATGAAGGTGTCATTTTTTGTCGATTATTTAATTTTGATAAAACTGAGAAACTTATGAAGAAAATTGTTCAGTGTTTCATAAATGTAATTCGACTGAAATTAGTGTCTAATTTTGATGCATCGACTTTTTCAATCTTTCTAGTCAAATGTATTTGATGAAAGTGATAATCTAATTGTCAATAATTAAATGATCAGTAATACTATTATTGCATTTGTGAATTCAAATCGATAATAAAAAGTAATTTAATCAAACCTACATTTAGTCGTGTCTATAATTACATAATCCCAAATCCATTATAGGTCTGATCAAATAACTGCAGTTATCAAAATTTGAAATCGATAAGAGAAGATAATTGAACCATCTCGTATTATCAAGTTCTCAAATATTGCAATGAATTAATTCAGAATGAAATTTTCAGTTATTACAAATTTCATATTATCACAAATATTATATATCATTTTATTTCTAGTTGAATTCTCCGTGATTCAAAAATAGAAACCAGCAAATCCCTCAAACAATAAAACTAAATAGCGACGAGCCATCAATACATCGATATAATCAACGGGCGAGTAAATAATTAAAGTGGCTGGAGAATGATGGACACGTACCGCTAACAGGGAAAGTAATTTGACAGGAAACCGGAAACCGTCCTGTCTTTCTTATATTGAAGCTTCTTTCCTACGTCAATAGAGCCGTGTACACAATCATCAATATTTACCCACACACACAACCTCGCTTTCTATGTATGTAGATATCGAATATCAATCGATTGTACCTGAGTGACTTTGATTACGTTCCGATTTCATTTTTCTTGATACCAATTGTGTCGGTATAATGAGACACCGACTCTTTACCTGTAAACTGTCTTCCATAGATATTTTTTTACAAGTCAAATATTTTTCATATCGTTTCACTTAATAGAAATTTATTCGTTTATTTTGAATAAATGTAAGATTATGTTCTACGATTATTTTCTTCCTTCAATTTCATTATTTTTCTTTTCATTTTATTTCTTCAATTATTTAGGAATTTAGGAATATCGGGATTTAGGGATTTAGGGATTTAGGGATTCAGGGATTTAGGGATTCAGGGATTTAGGGATTTAGGGATTTAGGGATTTAGGGGTTTTGGGATTTTGGGATCTAGGGATTTTTGGAACTAGGGACTTTAGGATCTAGGGATTTTTCGGAATCTAGGAAGTTGTTGAGATCTAGGAATTTCTGGAACTATGGATTTTGGGATCTAGGGATTTAAGGATCTAGGAATTTTGGCATCTTGGGATTTGAGGATCTAGGGATTTTTGGAACTTGGGATTTTGGGATATTTAGAATTTGGGATTTTGGGATCTAGGGATATTGGAATATAGGGGTTTTGGGTACTAGGGATTTTGGAATCTAGGGATTTTTTAGGATCTACGAAATTGTTGAGACCTAGGGATTTTTTGGAACTATGGATTTTGCGGTCTTGGGATTTGAGGATCTAGGGATATTTGGAATTTGAGATTTGGGATCTAGGGATTTTTGGAACTTTAAATTTTTTAAGATCTAAAGAATTGTTGGGATCTAGGGATTTTTGGAACTATGTATTTTGGGATCTAGGAATTTGGAAATCTAAGAATTTATGGATCCAAGGATTTTAAGATCTGTTGGAGATTTAGGGACTTAGAAATTTCGAAATTTGACAATTGAGGAATTTAAAAATTTAAGTATTCAGAAATTAAAAAATTTAGAATTTAGATTAAAAAATTCAGAGATTTGAATTTTCCGATTTCATACTATAGTAACTCCAGAAACATTCATAACTTGGAAAACGTCCAAGTTCCCGAGTTCATAAATTCTCGAAAATCATGCATAACCAAGCGTACCGAGTTTCCAACTAATTGCACCGACGCGACGGTTTCTCCGTGATCGTTCAAATTTATTAATCAAGAACTCGAACAGTCAGACGATCGCCGACGTCGCATCGGGACAGTAAGTAATTCCTCCCGCAAATTCCCCATCCTCGTCAATAATTTACAGCAAAACGTCCTGTTATCCCGATGATCGTCGAACCTCCTGGCTGGAACCTGTATGTACCGAGCAATTAATAGTTCCGCTCGATTATGGTAAACTCCATACGGCTACGTGATTCGCAGACCAAATTAGCGGATGGTCTGCTAATGATTACATCTCCGCGTGTCTTTATGCACGAAACAATGAGGTAAATAATGGGTATCAATCTGAATTTTCTGGCTAATTTAACCGTTTCGGTAATTCCTATTTATTAAGTCGAATTAACTTTGTGTGGAAATAACGTGTGTGACATGTATGTATTGATTTTTTGAAATGACGTAAATGTTTTAATATAAAACAATTTTTATGTTTGAATTTCATATCTGTATTTTTAATTTGAGTGAAGGAGTCAATATATTGTGTGGGAGGATTAACTGTTTGGTTGTTTTCATGTGTGATTTCATATGAATATTAATTGTTTAATATGAAGAGAATTACTGTATATGAAGTCTTGCTTGAATTATTGTTAACAAGGTTATTTAATTAATAAACGAAAACAATTTAAATGTCATTTATACTATGACAATTATTGCAAAGGTATATGAATTACAACAAATTTCACTGAATCATGTAATTATAATTAATATACTGTATGTAGTCATATGTGAATGTGACATGTGTACATCACATATGAACATATTAATTTTTTAAAAATATTTTTTATATTAATCCTTCATATTTCAATTTCTATTTTAAGTAAAGTATTAACATATACTGTAGGAGGATTAATTATTTTGTACAACTGATTTAATATGCAAAATTGTCGTCTATAAAGAGGACATTAAATGTTTGACGTCCTACATGAATTATTGTTCATAAGGTTATTTAATTAATAAACGACAGCAATGTTATTTATACTATGATTATTGCAAAGATATATGAATTACAATAAATTTTGCAGGATCATGTAATTACAGTTAATGCATTGGAATTAATTAGCCATGTGTAAAAGCGTGTTGATCACATGTGGAATATATTGAATTTCGAAATGTTCGGGTTTAAATTAAGGAAATGAAATTATTATTTGTACGAAGATCAACAGCTTATTTTGCTGGCAAAGGATATTAAATTATTATATGAAAATATGTGGTTTAATAAATATTAAATAGATATTGATTTTATTTGAAATTATTAAGTTTTTATAAATTTTGTTTTTGTAAAGTGTTTTTCTGAAATAAATAGTTGTGGAATTTTGTCGTGAAAAGTAATATTGTGTGTCATAATGAATTTAGACTTATTCTAGATGCAGAATAGATTTGAAGCTACCTTTTCGGTCAATATTGTAGGGTTTATTATTATTCAATATTGATTAATGACGTGAGCACAGTCCATAAGTGATAATAATAGCTAATTAAAACTGATAATGAACCTTAATGCTAGTGAAGCGTTGAAATAATTCTGTTATAGGACATAAACTCGATGCCGTGTAATCGAATAATAATTTAACTGGATCAATAATTCATATTTCATTATTTCATCTTGTTCCAAATTCCTAATTGTCCAATTTCCCCATTTCCCAAATTCCCTAGTTTCCAATTTTCCCAAGTCCCAAATTCCCTAATTTCCAATTTTTCCAAGTGTCAAATTCTCTAGTTTCCAATTTCCCCAAGTGCCAAATTCCCTAGTTTGCCATTTTCTCGAGTCCCAAATTCCTTAATTCCCAATTTTCCCAAGTGTCAAATTCCCTAGTTCCCAATTTTCCCAAGTGTCAAATTCCCTAGTTTCCAATTTTCCCAAGTTCCAAATTCCCTAGTTCCCAATTTTCCCAAGTCCCAAATTCCCTAGCTCTCAATTCTCCCAAGTGCCTAATTCCCTAATTTCCAATTTTCCCAAGTGCCAAATTCCCTAGTTCCCAATTTCCCAAGTTCCAAATTCCTTAGTTCCCAATTTTCCCAAGTCCCAAATTCCATACTTCCCAATTTTCCCAAGTCCCAAATTCCCTAGTTCTCAATTTTCCCAAGTGTCAAATTCCCTAGTTTCCAATTTTCCCAAGTTCCAAATTCCCTAGTTCCCAATTTTCCCAAGTTCCAAATTCCCTAGTTTGCAATTTTCCCGAATCCCAAATTCCCTAGTTCCCAATTTTCTCAAGTGCCAAATTCCCTAGTTCCCAATTTTCCCAAGTTCCAAATTCCTTAGTTCCCAATTTTCCCAAGTCCCAAATTCCATACTTCCCAATTTTCCCAAGTCCCAAATTCCCTAGTTCTCAATTTTCCCGAGTCCCCAAATTCCTAAATTTCCAACTTTCCCAAATCCCAAGTTCCCCAGTTTTCAATTTCCCCAAGTCCCCAAACTCCCTAGATCCCATCTTTCCCGACTCCCAAATTCCCTAGTTCCCAAGTCCCCAAATCCCTAAATTCCCAACTTTCCCAAATCCCCAAATCACTAAATCCTCCAATCCCCAAATCCCCAAATCCCCAAATTTCCAAATTCCCAATTTCACATGTACTCAACTTTCTTAAATCCCCAAATCCCCAAATCCCCAAATTCCCAATTTCGCATGTTCTCAACTTTCCCAAATCCCCAAATCCAAAAATTGCAACCCATCAAAATCTTTCCCCACAATTCAACCTCCATTAAAAAATGCACCCCTCAAGGATACCAAACTTTCACATATCATATCTACCCAGAAGGAAAATTTTCGAACTTTTCCTATCCCATGTAGAAGAAAAAAATAACTTTGTAATAACAACGTTATTCGCAGGTTCGATCATAATCGAATATCGCCGTTCCCTCATTGAAGTTGAGGTCTCTGCGGAACAAAGTTACGCACAGTTACGGTTAGATCTTCGAAATTTTTTGGCGGAGAGCCACGATTATAGGATTTCCACGCGGAAAATCCGATTGAGACGTCGACCGGTTTCGCGGGAAAATTCGCTTTCGCAGAATTTTTCACCGTGGCACGTGTCGACGTCAAAACGGGTAAAATCGATCGCAGACACGAGGGATGGCGAATGCAAAGCATGTGTCAAGGTAAAGTGGTTGTATAGAGGCTGGAAAATCTTCGTTCAACCACGGGAAAATGCGTGTAGGTGGTTCCAGGCAATTTCGATGGATTGCAGTTTCGCTATCGACACGTCACGTCGCGAGATGCGTTCTCTGCGTGACGAAAATAGAAAAATCTGGTTTCTTCTTCGTACACGCTGACGGATTTCAATGACGTGTTCAGAAATAAGCGGTAAAATTGAGAGGAGGAACTTGATAAACGATTGAATGAACGTTTTATATTGATAAAGCGTCGTTTCGTTGCATCGTTCGTTTTGATTAAACTTTTTGTTATTCGAAGTAGGACGACTTGCAGTTAGATCTTTTTGTGATTATTCGTTCAGAAGATATTCAAAGCCTCTGATTTTCTGAAGAAGAATATGTAATTATCATAATTATTTTTATGTCGGTGGTGCAAGGGGTTAAAGCAGAGTTCCTTGAATTATTTTATCGCGAGTTCAAATCCCCACTAGGATTAATAATTTTTTACTTTTCATTTTTATGCTTAATTTTTCTTATTGATACTTTAGCATATTTTTGTATGATTGATTAACTATTGTTAGTTTTTCTTTTATTTTTTGTTAATAATTCTTTTAATTCCGTGCTCTGTTCTTCACTTTTTTGTGGACACGTTTTTATATGATCGTCTTGGCATGTTTTTATACGATCCTTCAATTTTTCGAGATGTCTCATAAATTTTTATGATCAATAATTTTTTTCTTTTATTTTTACATGCCTTCTGTCGTTCTCTTATGAACATTTTTTTATATGTCCGTTTTCGCATGTTTTTATATGACCCTTTTGGCATGTTTTTATATGATCCTTTAATTTTTTCAGATGTTTCATTAATTTTTTATGATTAATAATTTTTGTCTTTCATTTTTATGTGTTTTGTTCTTCATTTTTTTTCTTATGAACATGTTTTTATATTGTCATCTTGACATGTTTTTATATGACCATTTAACTTCTTGAAAATTTCCATTAAATTTTTGTGATCAATAATCTTTTTCTTTTATTGTCAAACGTGTTCTATTAATTATTTTTTATGAACATATTTTTATATTGTCGTCTTGAAATGTTTTTATATGATCATTTAATTTCTTGATAATTTTTATTCATTTTTTTTTATCAATAATTTTTTTCTTTTATTTTTAAACATGTTCTATTTATTTTTTTTATGAGCATATTTTTATATTGTCATTTTGAAATGTTTATATATGATCATTTAATTTCTTCATAATTTTCATTCACTTTTTCTGATGAATAATTTCTTTCATTTATTTTTAAACATGTTCTATTTATTTTTTTTATGGACATTTTTTTTATATTGTCATTTTAAAATGTTTATATATGATCATTTAATTTCTTCATAATTTTCATTCATTTTTTCTGATGAATAATTTCCTTCATTTATTTTTAAACATGTTCTATTTATTTTTTTTATGAGCATATTTTTATATTGTCATTTTGAAATGTTTATATATGATCATTTAATTTCTTCATAATTTTCATTCACTTTTTCTGATGAATAATTTCTTTCGTTTATTTTTAAACATGTTCTATTTATTTTTTTATGGACACATTCAGCAAATCAAATTAACCTTGACGAAATTCGATAATCATTAGGGGTACATTTACCTCTCCTGAATCCAACGACCCCGCAACATCGTCGTTCATCCCTAAACGATCTCAAGGAAAGAGCTTCGATCGTCATTAACCCCGCGTCAAAGGGGATAACCTCGCATATCGAACGAATCGAATGTCAAAAAAGGGAAAGAGAACAAAAAAATTGGAGAAGACTAACGACCGAGCGATCGAAGAAACACAGCCACCCTCGCTGTCCAGGGACTTAAGCTCCATCGATTTCGCATGGGGGTTGGTTGGCCCGCGATATTAGCCCCCGTAGCGTCGATGCACGAGGCCTACAGGGATTTTAGGCCTTGAGAGCATGGGCCAAGAATGGAAGGGAAACCATGGGTAAAAGGAAGGCTCGTTCAGGGAACGAGATTGAAGGCAACGAAAGATGAATAGACCGAGAGGGTGGCATGGTGGTGTTATGAAACGGGAAATCGTAAGGAATGGATTCACCGAGGGTGGAAAACAACGAGTGTATGGCTATATTGCTGTATTCAGAAGCATATTTCTTCTTGTATACCCTTTTGATTTTTTGGTGATGATGCTAATCGATTTGGGACGAAGATGGTCAAAGGGGTTGCTTGTTTCTTATGCGTTCATATGTGAGATGTGTATTTTATGGGATATGGCACTTTTTAATCTGACAACTTGGAAGTTTGGAGATTTTTAGAATCACAAATTTGTAGAATTATGGAATTTTAAAAGTGATGAAAATTTTTAGATGTTGCAGTTATCAAATTTTGTGATATCAAACGTTGTAAAATCTGACGACTCTTAATTTGATATTTCGAAATTTATCTTCAGATTTATCTATTTACAAATTTCTCATCTACTCCATTTTTAAATCAGTAAATTCCTAAATTCTCCATAGCACAATTTGCAAAATTTGTAAATCTCAAAATAATCTATTGAATTTCTAAATTTTCAAGTCTTCAGAACCATAATAAACTTCCAAACTAAGCTTCAAAACTCCCAAACTTGAAAATATCTTTTTCCATCAAATTTGTTTAAATGTATGAAAGAAAGTATGTAAGATTTCTCTCCAGAAAGTGGAGTTTTGATTCAATTGCAAATTCTGTTCCGACTAAAGCATGTGACAAAGGATTTCCGAGAAGAGATCAGAGCTGCTTTGATTCAGAATCAGGATGAAACATCCTCACCGAGACACGCACGCGTTTCTCACAAAAACGCACGCGAGATTTTCTCGAGCGTGACACGATTTCGTTCGTGAAATTCCATCCGACGTTCATGGAACTAGTATACTTGCTTGCGAGATTGTTTCCATCGACGAGCTAAATGCTTATCATCTGCTCTTTTGTTGGTGACATGTTTAACCTCTTCGGGTGACATGACACGACATACATTTTTTTAGTTAATTTGTTAAATTGATTTACTAACAATTTGTACGTAAATTGATTTACAAAGAATTTACATTTTTAAAATTGACATGTAATTTTCATTTAAAAAATTGACATTTAAGTTTCATTTTAAAAATTGATATTTAATTTTCATTTTAAAAATTGACATTTAAGTTTCATTTTAAAAGTTGATATTTAATTTTCATTTTAAATATTGACATTCAAGTTTCATTTTAAAAATTGATATTTAATTTTCATTTTAAAGATTGATATTTAATTTTCATTTTAAAAGTTGATTTTTAATTTTCATTTTAAAAATTGATATTTAATTTTAATTTAAAAAATTGGCATTTAAATTTCATTTTAAAAATTGACATTTAATTATCATTTTAAAAATTCACATTTAAGTTTCATATTAAAAATTGACATTTAATTACCATTTTAAAAATTCACATTTAAGTTTCATTTAAAAAATTGATACTTAATTTTCATATAAAAACTTGATACATAATTTTCAATTTTTATAAACAATTTTCATTTCTTCATCTTCCAAAAAAATAAAAGCGTGCGCATTTTAAAAAATGTCTAAAATTTGAAGTCTTTTGGAAGTTGTCAAAAATTTGATATAAAATCGATATTGTCGATATCCGAAAAGAAAGACAGTGATAGAAACAGTGTCTGTTTGCGGTTTGCAAAATCCGGAATGGTGGCGAATATGTCCGGGTCAGAATCAACAGTTTGCTCTATCGATTAGTGGCGGCGGTGTGTGCCTACGAAAAAGAGCAGAAGCGGGGTCAAAGAAGAACTTGCAAAGAATCTAGGTCTGCACGTGGTTCGGAAACTTTCATTTTTACCGGAGTACATTGTAAACAAAAGCTCGAGACGCTGAGAAGGCAAATGAAAAAGTATTGAAAGTATCATACTTCTGGAAGAGAAGTTCGCAGGTATAAATTTTTCTCCTAACTTGATCCATCAATATTTATCTAACTTCCTGAACTGAAATATATTTCACTCTGAATTATTAGGAACTGTAACAAAAATGATTCAGCATTGTAAAATGTAACTTGTAATAATATAAATTAATTTGTTTAAATATTTGTACTTTTTGATATGGTAAATTAATGAATTGACTGATGTAGTTAGATAAAATCATATTTGCTGTAATAATACAATTAACAAATTTTATGTATCAATGTATTTTATTGTTTGTTATGTTAACACATTTGATATTAATATATTAACACAGGATTCTGAAGAATTACTGTGTTTAATCAAAATACACACATGTACATGTGTGTACACATATGTGTAATATATTTTACTCAAGGCACATACACATGTGACACATGTGTTGATTATGAAAATAGTACAATTGAAGATTATGAAAGAATTAGTAGAAAGTTGAATTTTATAATTCTGACAGTGTCACATATGTCACATGTGTCATATGTGTCACATACACGTCACATATGTGCTAATTATGAAAATAGTACAATTTAAGATTATGAAAGAATTAGTAAAAAGTTGAATTTTATAATTCTGATAGTGTCACATATGTCACATGTGTCATATGTGTCACATACACATGTCACATATGTGCTAATTATGAAAATAGTACAATTGAAGATTATGAAAGAATTAGTAGAAAGTTGAATTTTATAATTCTGATAGTGTCACATATGTCATATGTGTCATATGTGTCACGTGTGTCTCATGTGTTACATATATCACATGTGTCACACATGTGACATATGTAATCAAACCAAAAATTATTCTTGCCACAACACAACTAAAAAATGAATTTCATTGCATCCTTACAAAAACATTTCCCTGCTTCCTTTTCGAAGAATTGCACATATCTCGAAAGAAACATAAGAGTGAAATTAAAGGAACAATTTTTTCTGGATCCGCGTTTCACATGGGATTTATTTAAAAATAAACCGGTACAAGTGGAAAAATCAACAGACTTCTAAGTAAACAACGTTATTTTTCTGACCCATTTTGTCAGTGAGTTATTTGTCGGGATTTTTCCATTCCCCACCATCGTACTTATCACGTTCTAATAAATCCCAGCGGAAACCAATAGCATGCCGGAATCAGGCCACGTTATTTGCCGAATGACGAAGAGAAACAGCAATCGTATGAAATATTTTCGTTCGATAGTTCGAATCGAACGTGTTTGGACGTTCGTTCGTCGAATGAAATATCAGCGAGGTGCTTCGTTCAACTTTTATTACATGTGTCAGATTTCTATTCGTACGCGAATATATAAATGAAAAAAAGGACGTGGCCGCGTATTTTTCTCGGATGCGCGACAACTTCAGGAATGAAGTTGTAATATTACTGTGGTGGTATTTTTGGTTAGGTTAGGTTTAGGTTAAATTATAGGGGTTTACTATATAAAGCAAATAGTACTTTAGGTTAGGTTAGGTTTAGGTTAAATTATAGGGGTTTACTATATAAAGCAAATAGTACTTTAGGTTAGGTTAGGTTTAGGTTAAGTTATGGTGGTTCACTGTAAATAGTAGTTTAGGTTAGGTTAGGTTTAGTTTAAGTTATGGTGGTTTACCGTAAATAGTATTTTTGATTAGGTTAGATTTAGGTTAAGTTATAGTGGTTTACTGTAAATAGTACTTTAGGTTAGGTTAGGTTTAGGTTAAGTTATGGTTGTTTGCTGTAGATCTCATTTTTGGTTAGGTTAGATTTAAGTTTAGTTATGGTGGTTTACTGTAAATAGTATTTTTGGTTAGGTTGGTTTTTATTTAATTTATGGTTCTTTACTGTAAACATTACTTTTGGTTAAGTTGCGTTTAGGTCTAGGTTATGTTAGATAAAGTTAATATTTTTTCTGTAAATAGTACTTTGGGGTAGGTTATGTTTTTGTTAAGTTATTGTTGTTTGCAATAAATAACATTTTTGGTCACATTACGTTTAGATTAAGTAATTAATCTTTACTGTAAATAGTACTTTGGGTTAGTTTAAGTTAAGTTAATGTTAGGTTAGGTTATTGCTGTTTACTGTTAATTGTACTTTTATTAAGTTAGGTTAGTTTATTGTCTTTTACAGTAAATAGTTCTTTAAGTTACGTTAAGTTCAGATTAAATTGTTGTTGTTTACAGTAAATGTTATTTTTGGTCAGATTAGGTTTTGATTGAATTAACTTAAACATTTATAAATTTGAGAATTTCTAAGTTTCTTCTTTTAACTTTCGTCAAAACGTCATAAACAGAAAATTTGCATGAACGCCTGAAAAGTGACATTGGAAAAAAAAAGCTGATGATCCATCAGTCGACACAAACATTTACTCTATCAGCGCGTCTACCTTCAGCGAGTGTCGAGTCCTTTCAGCTATTGAAAGCTCTTGGTCCTCGACACTCCAACTCTGGAAAATCCCTGGTAATGAGGGTACGCTTTTTCCCGAGTAAAACCCTGCTATACCTCGAAACTCCCGCTAACAAGACCGTGGGTCTAAATCGAAATGACCACTCTAAACTGAGAGGACACGGATAGCGGACGTAAAGAATGCGACGTTGGACCAGAGATAAGATGGCGGTGAAATAGAATGATAACGTCGAAATTGACAGAAGACGATAAAGTATCATAATGGGCGGTGAGAATCGAGAAGGCGATGACGAATGTGGGTACAGATGGAAAAGTTGAGATATGGGAGTTGGAAACAAAGTGAGGGAATGACGCCATTTTTTTTATGGTTGTTTGATCAAAGTTTATTAAACTATTTTCAATTTAGTTTCTTGTTAGTCTTTGATTGGTGAATGTTATTTATTAATTTTTTTATTTTATGTAATTTTATTATTTGTTTATATCTTCTATTTCTTATTGTATAAAATCAGATTAAAATTTGACGAAGTTATAGTTGAATACTGAAATCATTTTTTACTTCTACGATAAATATTAATCTCTGATCAAACACGACTGGATTGAATATTAAATTCACCATACCTAATTATGAGTTTCAATTAATAACCAGAAGTTAATTACCAGTTTGGATTATATTTGAAGTTTTAATGTTTGAATTAAATATAAGCCTCGAATTATTTAATTAGAGAATACAGTTTCTTAATTAAAGGAAACGAGTTAGATATTAATTAATTTGTAGTCGAAAGCTTGATTAAATGTCGTTCCACTGATCAGAGCGTCAAAATTCCCTAAATTTCATTAAGGCTAAATTATTTTTCACCCCAGCTGTAAAAAAGTCGATCGAATTAGTTTGAGATGAGTAAACATCAGGGGTTGTCGAAATATCGTGTTCCCTTCTTATCAGAATTTCGAGTGTGTCAAACTTTCGATGCTCCCTTAAAATGAAAAAATTCCTCTCGTTCCTCGGTACAACCTGAATATTTCCTCGAACACGGTCAACATCGATTTTATTAATTTCACGCCTCGATATCTCGACTTCATCGTACGGAAAAGAAGATTTCCGGTACAGACCGTTCACAAAGAGATGGGATCAGTTGGGATCCCGTTTCGTTCAAAGGCAGGCAACGATGATCAGGAAAACAGCAATTACCGTTTCCGAAAAAAGGGTGCGTTTGCCGAACGGTCACTCGAATTCAATTACACTATTGGGTACAAGTTTACGGGCATTTAATTTTCTGCTAATTAAATCGTTGAGTAGTTACTTAATTAAATTGTATAATACACTACATTGCATTTTGGTAATTCACTACAACTTCTCTTTATCTACAGTTTATATCGTGATTTCAATTATTCATGGTTACAATTATCCTGAGCTTCATCTTTGATTAAAACAAGTCTGGCGATCTAGTATTCTCTTACAATTATTCTTTATGTTCTAAAATGTACCATTCAGTATCGCAGTTGCATCTTTTATTTACGAAACCACGTTTTCTCTAAATGTCAGAACTCTTTACAGTCTTCACAACGTACGATATCACGAGTTCATTTAAAATTTACATTAACAAAGCCGTCTTTTCATCCATTTTTATCATCGGAATTAATCTGATCCCGCTAGTTACCTTCCGACTATTCCAGTCTTGCATCTCAAGAATAAAGTATTCACGCCCTCATCGCGAAAAAAAATCTAATTAGCGGACGTCGCGAGAACGGAAGGAGTGACAAGAAATATACACGTTAATTACATAAAGTATCAACGAAGCTGTCGTGATTCAAAACATTCTTATTACACATGCGTTTATTATGGAATCTGATGGTATTGAGAATTAGTTTTCAAATCTGGAAAATTTACGAGAAATCATGACATACTTATATTGCTATGGATAGGTGGCGATATACGTAGCGTAAAAATATGTAGCAGGTTGACACATATGGCGAGTGGCGATATACGACGAATGATGATATATGACGAGTGGCGATATATGGCAAGTGGCAATATATGGCGAGTGGCGATATATGACGAGTGGCAATATTGACGAGTGGCAATTTATGACAAGTGGCGATATATGGCGAGTAGCGATATATGACAAGTAATAGTATTTGGCGCATAGGTATATAATATTTGGCAATATATGGCGAGTGGCGATATATGACGAGTGGCAATATATGACGAGTGGCAATATATGGCGAGTGGCAATATATGGCGAGTAGCGATATATGATAAGTAATAGTATTCGGCGCGTAGGTACATAATATTTGGCAATATATGGCGAGTGGCGATATATGACGAGTGGCAATATATGACAAGTAATAGTATTCGGCGCGTAGGTATATAATATTTGGCGATATATGGCGAGTGGCAATATATAGTGCATAGTGATATACTACATATGGCGATATAACACGTGGCGAGTGGCAATATATGGCGATATAACATTTGGTTATACAACAACGTAGCGATATAGCACGTGGCAATATAACACTCACCAAACAAGAATCTATTATGCACATCTCCTTCGACTTAAATTTTCAAAAGGTGGATTAGTAAAACGAACTTAATTTACCAAAAATGTACTTAAAAAGGAGCCATCGTTAGAAATGAACGGAGATCCATTTGTCTCTGAAAGTGCACACATCAAATATTCAAAAGAAGGTTGCTGGAGGATTTAAAGATCAGCGCCGTAATTGAGGTTTTTTGCAAGGCACGAGCGTAAAACACGATTTGTTAGTCTTGCAAAGCTCCACACCTTTATGTCGTCATTATCTGCAGTCAGTGCGTATACAACCTAATGGAAACTGGTATCGATGGAACAAGTTACGAGACTGTTGTGTACTTCCCATCGATTTCACTCCCGTCGAAAACAAACGAAAAACCGGCGCCGATGGAACGAGCTACGAGACACGCGAACTGAAACTCTGTTGCGCGTTCCTCTGTTCGATTTAATTCCCTTTCGAAGAAATTTCAACTTTGCGTTCACATTTTTATTGCGCCCGTATCGTTTCATTTGCGCGTGCCAACTCCAAACAATTTTGCAATACTGTTTGGAACTCAATTATTTTGGAAAAGCGAAAATTGAATGTCTTTTTATTAGAGTTTTAAACCATGTCGAGTTTCGAGATAGTTGAATTAATTAAAACTCTGATGGCAATTTAATATGTTTTTTGAAGCACCGTTGTGGATTTGCAACGCTGCGATATTTAAACGTAACATTAATTGTGAAATTATGGAGAAATTATTTTATAAAAATTATTTTCTCTTTCGTTTGTGTATCGATTACAATCAAGTTTATTTTCTACGTTGACTAAAGGAAGTTCAGAGGTGTTGAAAAAGAATACCGTTTGTGGATCATCACAATCGACACGTATCTTGATACAGTTGTGTTAGACACATTTCAAAGTTCGTTGTTTGGAGTACTTTAACCGAGAGCATCGCATCGGAGCAACCGACTTTGCTCAAAGGTGAGTAAATTCACGTAGGAACTTCCGGTCTGAAGTTTCAGAGGAGAAAGGAGGACAGTCAGTGGCTTTAGAACACCACAACCACTGTGACACCGCTATCCGCAACACTGGACCAACTTGAAAATTTCAGAACCCACTGGGGAACTTATCTTTGAACGCAAAAAATTAAAACTTTGAGACAATTTAGTTTCTTTCTTAAAATGGAGACAATGCATGAATCGACTTTCTTTGGCGAATATTTTGAAATTTTATGTAAAGAATATTTGAAGGATTATGTGAATATTGTATGAACTCATCTAGTGGTAGAACTCAATATATTTTACGTCCATAAGTTTTTAATAGAAGTGTGTTATAATAGTAATGCTAAAATTAATGTTCAAAATCTCTTCATTACATAATAATTTGTTACACAATATTTTTGTATGTATACCAATTTATATTATTTCCACGAAAATTCAGTAGTACAACTCAGCTTCAGTAGTATAAGTCAATATATGCTACCGTAAACATATTTCCTAATTTCCCGATTTCTGAAATTTCTAATTTCCCAAATTTCCAATTTCCCAAATTTCTAATTTCCCAAATTTCCAATTCCCCAATTTCCAATTTCCCAAATTTCCAATTTTCCAATTTCCCAAATTTTTCAAATTTCTAATTTCCCAATTTCCAATTTTCCAAATTTCCAAATTTCCAATTTCTCAAATTTCAAGTTTCCCAATTTCTCAAATTTCAAGTTTCCCAATTTCCCAAATTTCCAATTTCCCAATTTCCCAAATTTCCAATTTCCCAAATTTCAATTTTCCAAATTTCCAATTCCCCAATATCCCAATTTCCCAAATTTCCAATTTCCCAATTTCTCAAATTTCCAATTTCCCAATTTCCAATTCCCCAATTTCCAATTTCCCAATTTCCCAAAATTCCTAACTTATTACACAATATTTTTGTATGCCAATTTATATTATTCCCACGAAAATTCGGTAGTACAACCCAGCCTCAGTAGTACAAGTCAATATCTACTACCGTACTTTTTAATCAAACTCTCAAAAAATGTAACAAACTTTCTTATTTTCATTTTACAGTTTAATTACATTCAAGGCAACTGAAACCCAAGTACAAAGTACGATTTCCCCTTTTCCAAAGCTGAAAAATATTTTTGCAGCACTTGATTGACGTGTTAATTATCTTGCGAATTTAAAAAAAAAAGGAAAGTCTTTAATAAAAATGCATAGACTGCAAAAGCAATATAAAATAATTTCAAAAATTATGAAGGAAAATTTAATAAATTTCTTTTGTAATTAAATTCTTGTTTTATACTGTTTTCTTTATAATTAAGTGTGAGTTTATTACGGATGTTTAAGTACTTTTTTATGAAAGATATTTTAAGCACCACATGAATTATTTGGTTGGATATACAGATGTTTATTCACTCGATATTGTTCGATTAAATTATTCGTGCCGGTGGAAATTATAACATCCGTTCGTAATCTGGCAAAATTTACGCGCAACAAATACCCTGTTAAAAATAACGATATAACGGGAATGGAATATCGAATTCGTTCGAATAAATAAAGCGTTTTAGGTTCGTGCCGGTATCGATCGTTCGAGCTGACGTCAAATATTTAATTACTGTAATGAACATTCCTACGTGTGCACACATTTTTTTCTTCTACGTCAGATTGTTTGCTTCCGGTGCACACTGCAAATACTCGACCGTACTTTCAGCCGAAGTGATTAGAACAATGGTTGCACATGCAATTAGTGGAGGAATTAAAAAACGGTAACAGGGTTTCGGGAAAAAGTGTACAATAACGTCGTTAATAACGAGTGTTCATTTTTTAATTGTAATTTCATGGTTCGTTTACGATTCACTATTTTATGGTCACAGGAAAAACACGAAAATAATGAGAGTATTTTTCGTTTTGCTGGAGTTTCTGAGTTCTTTATTTTTGTGAAATTGTAAATTGAATATTTTTTGTGAAATACAGAATTGAATATTTTTTGTGAAATACAGAGTCGAATATTTTTTGTGAAATTCAGAGTTGAATATTTTTTGTGAAATTCAGAATTGTATATTTTTATAAAATTCAGAATTGAATATCTTTTGTCAAATTCAGAATTGAATATCTTTTGTCAAATTCAGAATTGAATATCTTTTGTAAAATTCAGAATTTAATATCTTTTGTAAAATTCAGAATTGAATATCTTTTGTAAAATTCAGAATTGAATATCTTTTGTCAAATTCAGAATTGAATATCTTTTGTAAAATTCACAATTTAATATTTTTTGTAAAATTCACAATTGAATATTTTTTGTAAAATTCACAATTGAATATTTTTTATAAAATTCACAATCGAATATTTTTTGTAAAATTCAAAATTGAATATTTTTTTTTTAAATTCAGAATTGAATATTTTTTTAGAAATTCAGAAATGAATATTTTTGTAAAATTCTCCTTTTGACATTTCTGTAAATTATAACCTATCAAAGTTCATTTTGTTGTAATAATAAATTGTATGAAAGGAGATAAAAAAAAAACAAAGAATGTTTTAAAGAAAAAGATCGTTGTTTGTTAATTATTTACTTTAGTTACGTGATAATGTATAATACTGCAAGGGTAGACTTCCCTGGAGAAAATGGCGATTTAGAGGAAGGAAATCGTATAACTTACTATAATACCCTAGTGGAAGTATTAAATTTTCATACTCTAAATGTCCAAATTCCCAAACCCTTCAACTTTTAAACCTGAAAATTTCTACATACCTAATCTGTGAATTCTAAAATTTGTAGCTCCTGAAAATTTCCAAATTTCCAAAGTTAAAAATTTGTAATTCTTGAAGCCCCTAAACTTCTGAATTAAAAAATTTGCAAATTCAAAAATTTATAACTCTAAAAATCTCTAAATGTCAAAACTTAAAAAATTCCTAAATTTGAAAATTTCTGATCTCGAAAATCTCCAAATTTCTAAAATTACGAAATTCCTAAATTCGAAAATTTCTAACCTCGAAAATCTCTAAACTGAACTTAATTTGTCAATTAAAAAATTTCTAAATTTTCCAAACTATGTAACCTTTCGAAATATTGCTACATAAAGACGTAAACCTAAAATATGAAAAAGTCTCCATTTGACAAATTAGCAATCAAAGACTCTCCGAAGATATTCGCATGTTCTTTGAATACCCGTCGCATGACTGACGATCCTCAGAAAGAATTTCTTCCATCAGAGGAAAGAAGAAACATAGCAGAGAAAGTTGTTTCTAAAGGAAGAAAAAAACGAACTGTAGGAATCCTTGAAAGAATTTTCCTGAAGAGGAATCGGTGACTCGCGACATGTTCAAGAGAATCGTTTTCTTGTTTGTTTAGTTTTAATAGAAAAATCGCGATGGATCAAAGGAAGAGGAAAGAGAACCTTAAGGGAATTTTCGTCAAAGAGTGAAAAGATACTTGTAGAATGTAGGAAAGCTGTTACCTGGATCGAAAACGGAGACCTCCAGGGTCCCATGTGAGAACTTTCCGAAGGTGAAAAATAAACCAACATTTTTGACGAGGATTACTTTTTTCTGGGCTATTTCGTATATTATTTTGTCTTTTTATTCGAGAGGAATATTTTAGTAATTCTTTTTTGTGACGAATTTTGTTTTAGTATTTAATATTTTTTAGAGGTTATGTTAATTCATATGTTATGGTAAGGTTATGTTCATTCAAATATTATGGTAAGGTTATGTTGATTCAAATATTATGGTAAGGTTATGTTAATTAAAATGCACTTATGTTTCAGTGAAAATAGAGTAAAATAGAAAAGTATTAATACAATCTTTTTCTGCAATTATTTTGTTTACATGAAATGAAAATTATTTTGTATAATGTTTGTTATGGAAAAATGATCATTTATAAAGTCTCAATTTATAAGATATTAATTTTGAAAAAATTAATACAGTTTTGAACTGTTAGACATCACAAGAATTATATGTTTAAATAGTACAATAAATAATAAATAAAAAATACCTGTAAAATAATAATTGCTTACTATTAATTATAATTCAATAAATAGTAAAGTACGATTAATTATTGGAGTATCAAATAATAAAATATGATTAATTATACCTGAGTAAATATTCCCAATTAAACAGATATGATTGATTACAATTAATTATAATTAATTACAATGATTTACTGATAATTAATATTTAATTATAATTATAATAATGAAACTTATAATATCTTTTCACATGTGCTTGATGATATAAAAGTATAATTAAAATATTTTAATCAGCCAGTATTTAAGCATATTATTACCAGGTTAATTATTTTGAATATAAAGAAGCTCGTTTGACGTGGAACTTCTCGTTTTCTATTTAATATTCTTCTCCTTGATGCACTTTATTAAGAATAAAGTATCAACCAACTGGAATAATCGTATCTCGAAAGCACAAAGGGAAATTGTGCAGTGAACAAGTGAACCTGAGAAATGTTAAATAAATTATATAAATAAATATAATAAAATATAAATAAACTCCGTAGAAATTTTATAAATTCTATTACCTATTTTTAATTCGATATTGTATTTTAAATTCCATTATTTACAATAATATTCTACAGTAACATTGCTGTTAAATTAATAATAGTCAAAACATATTAAGTTCCGTTCGTAATTTTCACGTTCATGTACATAAATTCGAATATTAATTTCATCGAACGTAATTAATTAATCCTGTCAAGCGTTTACTAAAATTTCGTATTACCATTTTAAAAATATGATAATGATTTCACATTCTCAATTTCATTTATGAAAATATGAAAACTTATGACGATATGTTTTTATTTAATTTTTAATTTCATTCATGAAAATATGAAAACCTATGACAACATATTTTTAATTTCATTCATGAAAATATGAAAACTTATGACGATATGTTTTTAATTTCGGTCAAGAAATTCGCGAAGTTAAATTATTAATCGAAGAGACGCCATTTTCTTCGCGTTCGATGAAACAACACGGAATCAATTTTTTCAAAGACGAAGCTGCCCTACTTTCGTAATAAACTGCTCAATCATGCACGAACACTCCTAAATATCACACTTTCACACACACAGGTCCGTGAAATCATATGTAAACTAAAATCAGTATTTTTCAAAGGAACCTTTCACCGTAACCCTCCGGTCTTATTCTTCCGACGAAAAAAAGAAGCAAGGGCAATTTGCATGTACGTTCGCTGCATGATAACAACGTAATCTTCAATATGATAATTCCCCGACAAAGATTTCCATGCTTCTCGTTGCTCGGTTAAATTCCCCTTGAACGATATAATCTCGCCGGAATTGTTCGATTCGGCTGCTATTCTCATGCAGATTAATCGTTCGAATTTTAATCCAGCCTGGACGAAATGGTACTTGACATTTCGCGAGATTCTTCCGGCAAAAAATCGCGACAGTCTGTTTCGCGTAAATACCCGGCACAATCAGCCAGATGGATGCTTTCAAAGATCAAAGGGATTTGTACAGTCGCTCGCGAAATGGTTCAGACGCTCTAAAAATAATTTTCAGCTGTTAACGAATGAGATACAAATTTGGAATGACGCATTCGAGATATTACGACACTGTGACTTTGTTAGGTTAGGTTCTGTGTTCGTAACAGCATCTGCGTTGTCAACAACGACGATTCTTCTCGTGAGATGTAAATGTGCGACCTTCGATTTTGATGTAAGAAGGGCTTCAGTCGGAAATGATTAAATTTAATCGAAAATTGATTGAATTGGCAAAGGAATATATAGCAGAAATTTTGGTTTGACATAACCTTAATGTCTGGCAACTTCGATTTTACTGTGGAATGTTTTGATGCTTGGAAGTATTGTGAAATTTATTGGAAACATTTATGAAATTGTTAAATAACTACAGAGTACTGCTTCCAAATATTTATTAATGTATAATATATTATTTTTTACCATATGTTATACATTATCATGTATATAAAATAATATAATTATAATATATTAAAAATATTTGTGAAATGTTACGATTATCCCAAAACAATTAGAAAATGTATGTCTTAAAATATCACCTACATTTTAAAAATAAAGCTTCCTTTTATCTCTTGGTTTTTTAAGAAACGTAACAATTGTAGAATTTAGAAAACTTGATGATTCAGGAGTTCTGTGAAATTCATAGGTTGTAACATAAGGATTATGATCGCGGGGAATTAAGGGCGAAGACGCGTTGGATGATTTAGTACTTCATCGCTTTGGGGTAGAAATTTGGGGATTAAAAGTCGTGAAACTTGGAAGATTTCTGGAATAATTAATCTTTCGACGCAATGTTCCGTTCTGTGATAATGAATTTCAAATTTCGTTGAATTAATCACGTTCTTCCGACAGTATAATGTCTACGCATTTCTTGATACCAGGGACGAATACTTTATGATCCCTGTACCTCTGCTTTCTTTGTGGTAACAAGTATAATATAAGGATTTATGAATCTAGGGAGTGGGACACGTAGAAATTTTAGAATCTAGGGATTTGAGAATTAGAAAATGTAGAGATTGGAGAATGTAGTAATTGAGGATCTAGGGATATATCCATGTTCTGATATCCCCAGATCCCAAGATTTTCTGGATCCCAAGATCCCTTAGATTCCAAGATCCCTTAGATCCCACGATTCTCTAGATCCCAAGATTCCATAGATCCCACGATTCCATAGATCCCAAGATTCCATAGATCCCAAGATTCCATAGATCCCAAGATTCCATTGATCCCAAGATTCCATAGATCCCAAGATTCCATAGATCCCACGATTCCATAGATCCCACGATTCTCTAGATTCCAAGATCCCTTAGATCCCACGATTCCATAGATCCCAAGATTCCATAGATCCCACGATTCCATAGATCCCACGATTCCATAGATCCCAAGATTCCATAGATCCCACGATTCCATAGATCCCAAGATTCCATAGATCCCAAGATTCCATAGATCGCACGATTCTCTAGATCCCAAGATCCCTCAGATCCCAAGATTTCATAGATTCCAAGATTCCACAGATCCCAAGATTCCCTAGATTCCAAGATTCCATAGATTCCAAGATCCCTTAGATCCCAAGATTCCATAGATCCCAAGATTCCATAGATTCCACGATTCTTTAGATCCCAAGATCCCTTAGATCCCAAGATGCCATAGATCCCAAGATTCCCTAGATCACAATATCGCTAGACCCAAATATCGCCAAATCCAAATATCCTTAGATCCAAATATCCCTAAATCCCAGTATCTCTAGATCCCAATATCCCTAAATCTCTACATCTCTAAATCTCTAAATCTCTAGATCTCAATATCCCCAGATCTCCACACCTCTAGATCCCAATATTCCTACATCTCGATGACCTTACACCCAAAAATCCCACACACTACAATACAACCCCTCCATAATCACATTTCATCTTTATGGAACAAATCGTTAATTAATTTGTTTCCGCTATAATTCATTCGTTTTTATAATTTATCCAACGGTATACCAAAGCTCTGCAGAGTATATGAAAGAAATTTTATAAACAAACACAGCAAATTTCCGTACGATTTCATCGTTATTCCTCGCAGTGAATCAAACGCTTTTATGAGGAGCGCTTTCGAGTTTCGTTTCAGAGGCGCGTGCAATCGGCACAAAGATTTCCGATTAATTAGCGCAACGATACAACCGTACGGGAAACGTTTAATTTCATTTCGCCTACGTACGAAATTGTTCCTTAACGAACGAATCAACGGTCACAACGCGTTTCGACCTCCATCTCGGATTGCGCCACGAACTTCCCACCCGTTTCCTGTTTCCCTTTTCAGACGCTGGATTTTAACTCCATCCACGTAATGAGGTCTGTCGAGTCGCAGGCGAAAAAGAGCGAGAAACTACTACAGATACTTCCCGGGTTTGAAAGGAGCTTCGCTCAAAGAATTCTGTGTCCAACATTTTGCCGGAGAGTAGATCAGATCTCGAATTTCTTTGCCAGCTATTTGCACGGACAGCTACGCGAAACAGTTTCAATCATTCGCTTGCACTCTTAGTAAATCACTCGGAGCGTAACGATTGTTGGGGAAAAAGGTGGAAAGTGTTTTTGAAGTGTACAGAGTGGTTCGCTGAAAAGAACTTTAGAGATCGGAGAATTTAATACGCTGCTTGCGGTGGGAGTTCAGTTTTTAGATGCGCAATTTCGAGATATTAGTTGGGTCAGGGGTTTGTGGTTTGCTCCAAATAGTGGTCGAGGATTGCTTTGTTTTCGATTAGGGCATTCGAGTGTAGTTCGAGAGAGGTGGAGATTTGAGGTTTTTTAAAAGTGGGAAGGTTAGTTTTAAATTTGTGTTTTTAACTCTTTATTTCCCAATTTCCCAAATTTTAAATTTCTCAATTTTACAAATTTCCAATGACCCAATTTCCCAATTTCCTAATTTCCCAAATTTCCAATTTCCGAATTTCCCAAATTTTCAATTTCACAAATTTCCAAATTTCCAATTTCCCAATTTTCCAGTTTTCTAATTTCCCAGTTTCCTAATTTCCCAGTTTCCAAATTTCCTAATTTCCTAAATTGCCAATTTCCCAATTTCTGAATTTCCAATTTCCCAATTTTCCAAATTTCCCAATTTCCCAATTTCCCAAATTTCCAATTTCCAAATTTCCCAGTTTCCTAATTTCCTAATTTCCCAAATTACCAATTTCCAATTCTCCCAATTTTCCAAATTTCCAATTTCCCAATTTCCTAATTTCCAAATTCTCAAGTTCCCTAGATTCCCAAGTCTCCAAATTCCCTAGATCCCAACTTTGCCAAGTCCCCGAATTCCCTAGATCCCAACTTCCAAAGTCCCCAAGTTCCAGGGATCCCAACTTTCCCAAGTCCCCAAATTCCTTAGATCCCAACTTTCTCAAGTCCCCATATTCCCTAGATCCCAACTTTCCCAAGTCCCCAAATTCCCTAGATCCCAACTTTGCCATGTCCCCAAAATCCCTAGATCCCAACTTTGCCAAGTCCCCAAATCCCCACATCTCCAAATCCCTATCTCCATATTTCACAATTCCCCGATTCCAAAACAAGAAAATAAAGAAAACCCACGCCAAAGAATAAACACAAAGCGAAAATCGACATAGACCCTCCAATCATCCTATGGTCCTTAACCCAAGATAAGAAGACAAAGAATAACCAAAGCACGAAGAACCAGAATAGCCCAGTGAAAAACGACAAAGAACAAGCAGAAAAGGGTGATTCAGAAAACGAAGAAAGAAAGAGAAGAAGTAGAGTAAAGCAAGTGGAAAACGATAGAGAGCGAGCAAGGTTAGAGGAGGAAGAGGTGGTAGAGGGGTGGTCCAGGGATGATCCCGGCTGTGTCTATTTATATGGGCCAGGGCGCAGCTACCTGTTGGCTGTGTGTACAGTGGGGTGCACGTTACCCCTACACATTGGAGCACTCGCGAGCTGGCTGGGCACGCAACAGGGCATGCCTGTACCGTGAGATACCTGGCATATATATACGCGTGCACACGTAGACGTGCCAAAGCGGATCGACGGTGGATAAAGCTGGAACTGGGTCACCGGCTCCATGAAACTGGGTCAGCTACCACGATAACGCGATGCTTCGGCCAGACAGCTTGTTCTCATGGTGTGTCTGGTCGGCTGAAAATTCGCCATGCGCAAGCTTACGCCCCCGTGGATCGCCCACTCGCCAGTATTTCGCGTTTAATGGACGAGATTGAGAGAACAGGATGCTGATGGTAATAACGAAGTTATGGAATTCGGTTTAGAATCGGGCAATCTCGTAATGCTTCGATTATAGGGAATCGAGGTATTTTTATCTTGTTTTGGGGAGGATTTGGGTTATGGTTATTTTTAGGTTGGTAGGTTCCTAGGTTAGGGTAATGGATCTTTAGGTCTGAATTAAAATACGTTTATGGAGCTCTATTGTAGGTTTCAGTGGTGGTGAATATGTCATTAAAGCTTTGAATGTGTCTCATTTTGAAGTATGGAGTGATCGTATGTACGAACTATACTCATATGTCCCTAGGTCTAGAGCTCTACGTGGAACCCTAAGTCCCTGAATCTGTACAAGCCCGAATTCTTGCGTTCTTAATTTTCTAGGTCCTGGATCCTCACATTCTCAAATCTCTATGTCTCCAAATTTCAAGAATCCTAGATCTCTAGATCCCCATATTCCTACATCCTCAATTGTCCTACGTCCCTAAATCTCTAGATCTTGCAATTTCTACATCATCAAATATCATATGTTCCTAGATCCTTAAATTCTTACACCCCCGAAATCTACATCCTTAAATATCCTACGTCCTTAGATCTCTGTGTTCTTCATTTTCTACATCCCTAAATATCCTACGTCCCTGGATCTCTATATTTTCAATTTTCTCTACATACATAAATCCATAAATTTTCTCATCTCTAAATGTCATGTGTCTCTACATCGCTAGACCTTTACATCCCCTAGATTTCTATATCCCTATAATTATATTCTCAAATCTATAAATAGGTTATGATCACTTTCAATCCTAAAATAGTTATTTACACTAATTTTATTGATAGAAAATTAAATAAAAAATTACCTTATTTTATAGTACCAATAACTAGTTATTTTTTCAGTCTAATATCAAATGACAGTAAAAATTATTTGTGACCTCAGTCACAGTGAAAGTCAATATGTCCTTGCTTCCGAAAGAGAAATTGTTACTGTTCGGGACAGAATTTTCAGCAATACGGTGCGCATCGAAAAAATCGTGCATATTTAATGGGTCGATGGCGCTCCATGGCGTCTATTTCGAGAATAATTCTCCACCGATGAGAATAAGCGTGAAGGACGCGTCATGGCCTTCCATCGCTCTAATAAAACGTAACCAGAACGTTTTTGCTTCAGGTATTTTGCTCGCACGGATCATTGACGTTTTACGAATATCCAACATGTACAGGAACAGTCAATGATTACTGAATGTTTTAAAAAAAGAAATAATTGTATCATATATATGGTTGTTTACATTAGTCGAGCACAATTAAATAGTGAAGTTGATACTTTCAGATTATGATGTAGGTATTTATGATGTAGGTCAGACAAATTTATAATTGCAATTGTATTAGGAATGTATATAATTTATTTTTTAGTATTTTTTATTAATCCTGTGGTGCATATTGAGTTAATATTATGAACATTTGAATGTTTCTTTATTTTGTATTTTTTTGGTGAATAATTGACAATCTTAATAAAGTACAACATTTTTTAAATAACTTATTGGAAACTTAAATATAATTCAATTACTATGTATTATATTACTATAATTCAATTGCTGTATTTAATTACTTTTACTGCATTAGTCAATGTAAAAATTATTTGCTTCTAAATGAATAATTTATTGTATTTGAAGAAGTAGGAGGTTGATGATTTAAAACCATAAGGGGAGGTTCTACAAACGTACTTAAAAAATTGAAGCAGTAGATGAAGCTATAATTGAATTACCACGAGTCTGATTACTTTTCCCTTTCTACTGTGACACTCAACAAAGTAAACTTATCTCCATAAGTGTCTAAAAATGTCAAACACCGAAATTCCATTACAACAAAAGTCCATTACAAATATCTTACAAACTCGATGACTCGATAAATTAAAAAATAATCCAATTATCAGAAGCCCTACAAATTCTATTCTAACCTAGCCTAACCTAACCTAACCATAAGAATAATTAATCCCTTCCTACTTAAATCTAAATTAATTCTAATATTTCAACAATTAGTGCATGGTTAAAAATCGAAAAAACAAATCCATAAAAGACCTAACCTAACCTAACCTAACCGTAACAATAATGAATCCCTTCCTTCTCAAATCTAAATTAATTCCTAATATTTCAAAAAATAGCGTTAAAAATCGAAAGAACAAATCCATAAAAGACCTTGAAAATCAATGTCAAAAATTCGTGTATTCGCAATAAAATTTTTGTTGTTGCTTTCGCAAAGTATACAGCAACGGTGTACCACAAATCTGTGATCACCCTGTGTATCTATTTTTATCCCTGTATAGCTATATTGCTCGTATAAAACACACTCGCAACAAAACACCGGCGGCAAACGCGTATCGATTTTGCAACGAACGCAACAAGCTCTCGAAGCTGCAGCTTCTCTCGATCCCAGCAATGAATTTTATTTGACGTCACTTCGTTGTTTATTCGATAAAACGCTGTCGACTATTCATGAATATTCGATGTTTCGAGCACCGGCCTCTAAACATGCTCTATTAGTTGCCGGGATCCCCGTCAAAGTCGATTAAACCTAATTGCAAACGCAATCGTTTATTAAATTGTTTATTAGCGATGGCTAATTTGCCGAAATAGATTGGACTTCGCAGAGTTTTGGGTTGAGGAAGTTTTGAGGTTGGAGAAGTTTTAAGGTTATGTCGAAAACGATTTGAGGTTATGTCGTCAGATTTTTATAAAAACTTTAGGTTTTCAAGGCTTTGCAAGTTTTATATTCTTACTGAGTTTCTATATTTGCTATTTTCTCAAATAAATTACTGAATCTGTGTGTTTCGAATATTTTATATTTTCAAAATTGTTATGGTTCTGTGTTCTTAGATTGCTACATGTCAAGTTGCTTACATTTCTGAAATTCTGTAACCTCAAACTGTGATATTTCGAAATTTCAGTATTTCACAATGTAGTATGTCTCTAGATTCATATGTGATTCATATGGTTACACACATCCTTAGATCCCTACCTTCAAAAATACCTACATCCCTAGATCTCTATGTGTCTAGGTCGGTACGTTCATGGATACCTACGTTAGTAGATCTCTACATATCTAGGTCTCTACGTTCATAGATACCTACACCTAGATCTCTGCATCAATGGATCTCTATGTCCCTAGATCCACACGTTCTTAGATAGTTACGTCCTTAGATCTCTGCATCAGTGGATCTCTATGTCCCTAGATCCACACGTTCTTAGCTAGCTAAGTCCCTAGAACTCTACATCCCCACATCTCTATGTACCTAGTAGTCCTACGTCCTTAGATCTCTGCATCCTTAAATTCTGACGTCCCCAAACCTTCAGATCAGTAGATTTTTACATCCCCAAATCTCTACATTCCTGAATCCTTACATTCCTCAGTCCCTACATCTCCAAATCCCTACATTCCTAAATTCCTACGTTCCACAATCCCTACATTCCCAAACTCCTACATTCTTAAATCTGTACATCGCTCCCTATGCTCCCTCTACGTTCTGTACGTTCTTCCATATTCCCTCTATGTTCCTCCCTATGTTCCATCCCCCTACGTTCCTTAAATGCTCTAAGCTTCTTTATTTCAATCCCGAAATGTCTACAAATCTCCAAGTCCCTTCCCCAAATCCTTGCATTTTCAAATCTCTGCAATATTAACAATGTCCTCTACAATTTTAATTTAAGAATTCGCAATATTCCTCGGCATTTACAAATTACAATATTCTTCAGCGTTTACAAATTACAATATTCTTCAGCGTTTACAAATTACAATATTCTTCAGCGTTTACAAATTACAATATTCTTCACCGTCTTCAATATTATTCTACACCCTTGAAATCACCCTTAGATCTGTACATCAAAAATTCCCTACACACCTACGTCTTACATATCTTTCCCCACAACCCCATTTTCCCATTTCCCGAATATAAACACATCTTTCACATCTCACTGTTGAATTTTCGCGACGATGATTAAATTTTCTTGCAGACGTTTGAGAGCCTCAGACGTAAGACCTGAAATTGCATAAAAATCGATATACGTCGAAAACTTTTATCCGTACCTCCTCTATTCCTAATTCGATAACTACGATCATACATTATCGGATCCGATGCTATTCTTTTTCTACCTGTACGATGCGCGGAAGAAAAGGGATATCTCATCGTGAATGATCGTTCCTCCTTGAGGAGGGTTGAACGATTGGAATCGAGGGACAGCGAGAAATTATTCACAGATTAATCCCCGAAGTGCTCCTAAGGACAGACAGTGTAAAAAGTGCCGCGAACAATTCGCTGATAGCGTTATCGGCCATTAATCTTGATTTCCCAGGGACGATAATCGTAAACAGAAGCGGACGCCCTTTTCTTGCGTGATCACCGTCATTCGTGGGATACCACGTTAACTTGTATCCAATTTGCATGTCTTTCATGTAAATGCACAATTTTGTTTTATTATTATGAGTGTCTTTTGCATAACTGAAATTTGTATGAATTTTATCGGTCTTTTTTATCGAGGTAATAGCGTCGATTTCGTTCGATGACATCAAAGTTACTCTTTAATTTTTTCAATTAATGGGAGTAGTTTGAGGGGACATTTTCTTAAAGTGTCTTGTTCTTTACAGTTCGCGTAGGGTTGAATGAATGTGGATCTTTTTTAAATGGATCTTTTAAAAAAAGATCTTTTTTAAAGATCTTCTTTAAAAATCCTAATTTATTGAAGCCTTTGTTGAAGTCAAGTTTTGATAAAATTAAGGCAATTTGAGGATTGGAGTATAGTATAGAAATTTGAAAATTGAGATTCAGAGATTCAACTCTTTAGAAAGTTTAGAAATTTAAAAATTAAAAAATTGAACATTGAAAACTTGGATATTTGAGAACTTGGAAATTTGGAAACTTCGAAACCTGAATACTTGAATACTTGAAAAATTGAAAAATTGAAAAATTGAAAAATTGAAAAATTGAAAAATTGAAAACTTGAAAACCTGAAAACCTGAAAACTTGAAAATCTGAAAACATGAAAACTTGAAAACTCAAAAACTTGAAAACTCGAAAACTTGAAAAATTGAAAACTTGAAAACATGAAAACTTGAAAACCTGAAAACTTGAAAACTTGAAAACTTGAAAACTTGAAAACTTGAAAACTTGAAAACTTGAAAACTTGAAAACTTGAAAACTTGAAAACTTGAAAACTTGAAAACTTAAAAACTTAAAAACTTAAAAACTTGAAATCTTGAAAAATTGAAAACCTAAAGACTTCAAAACTTGCAAACTGAAAAATTTGAAAACTTGAGAACTACAAAAATTGAAGAATAGTCTAATAGAAAAAATTACTACGTTTACATGCATACACCCCTATGTTGTTCGGAATTGCACGTGTCTCGCCACAATTCCAGGATCTAAGATTTCTGACCTCACGTCGCGCGACACGCGTCGAAAAACGGAGAATTTCATACGAGACAGATGATTTCCGGTGTCTCGTGGAGGAAAGCAATTTATACATTCAGCATCGAGGGACATGTTTCCCGACCCATTTCCGAATTCCGAGCGTTCCCAATGGGGTCAAGTGCCACCATGGAGAATGTAATCGTCGAAACGTGGAGCGAAGCCACTTCGATGGAGCGACGTCAGTATTTTGCGTTCGACGTCTACCGTCCAGTTTATTTTTTACAAATTTCCTGATACATATTGCACGCGTTAGTCTTTTCCTGTTTTCTGTCGTTTCTCTTATTACATTTCTGTTTCCCTTTCAACGACTGTTTATGGGTCACTTGATAAGAATAATGCTTCGTACATGAATCATCAGACAGAAAGTACTATAATAAAATCTGTTCACGTACGAGGTAATGAAGTAATGAAAGTTTATTAAAAATGTATTTTTTGACGTAAATTTTTTAACAAATATTTTGAAGAACTTTCAAATTTAATTTTCTTTAACACTGCTTTGTAACAAATTTTTTTTTTATATATTTATCTCGCTATTTTATTTAAACGGAAATAATTTTATTTCCTGATCGTTTAATAACATAAAAGACTGCATATGTTACGTCAATTTTCAAAATTAAAAATTATTTTTTTAACAAAAGTTACGTAAATGACTGTACAAAATATGTTGTCAATTATCAAAGATTATGTTCACATTTTTACCAAAAAATATGTGAACGTTTGCACGTATATGATCGGTTTACAAAAGCGAAATATGCTGGACAGAATTCGATTTTCAAGTGAATTGCTTTTGACGGAGTTTCATTTTCGAAAATGTCAGTTATAGAGGAGGTTAAAAGGTTACCAGTAACTTTCTGTCCTCAACGATGACACTTATTGTCTCTGCACAGTTTTTCATCCCTTTTCCCCCACCACTTTCTATTTGGTTCAATGAAGTTGCTTACACAATAGCCGCATTGTGTAGGCTCTGCCAACTCTACAGCCGTCTCTCTCGTTCTCCTTCCCGTGTATTATATCTCCGTCGTTCTTTCTCTCGTTTGTTCGCCGTTCGTCGACGAGTAGTTCGAAACCAGCCATCGTCAGACGTAAATACAATATCGGACGATGTTTTCAACGAATCCGACAGTCCGAGTATCGAGCTGACACGAGCGTGAAGTTCGCGAGCTTCTACGTATCGCGGAAAATATTAAAACGTGTCTCGTAGTCGTGCGATTCCAGACAATTTGGGGTCGTTCGAAATTTCGGTGTGTTATTGAGGTTACGGTTTTAATATCTATCGTTCGTGAGTGGTTCGAATGTTCAATATTAAAATTGTATGGAATTTTTTGTATGTCCGAAATTGAAGTTATATCAAACTTCACGAATGTTCAAAATGAAAATTGCGTCAAATTTTATGAATGTTCAAAATTGAAGTTATATCAAATTTTACGAATGTTCAATATCAAACTTGCATCGAATTTTTTGAATGTCCAAAATTGTAATTGGATCGAACTTTACAAATGTTCAAAATTAAAATTGCATCAAATTTTATGATTTTTCAAAATTGAAATTATGTCACGTTTTCTGAATGTTCAAAATGAAAATTGCGTCAAATTTTATGAATGTTCAAAATTGAAGTTATATCAAATTTTACGAATGTTCAATATCAAACTTGCATCGAATTTTTTGAATGTTCAAAATTGTAATTGGATCGAACTTTACAAATGTTCAAAATTAAAATTGCATCAAATTTTATGATTTTTCAAAATTGAAATTATGTCACGTTTTCTGAATGTTCAAAATTAAAATTGCATCAAATTTTATGAATATACGAAATTGAAATTGTGTCACATTTTCTGAATGTTCAAAATTAAAATTGCATCAAATTTGATGAATATTTAAAATTGAAATTAGATCGTACTGCATGAATTTTCAAAATGATAATAGCATCAAATTTTGAAGATTTAAAAATTTCATATAAAAATTTGATGATTTAGAAATTCGAAAATATTAAAATATGAAAATGTGAAGATATGAAGGTGTAAAATTTTGAAAATATGGAAATATGAAAATGTGAAAATATGAGAATATAAAAATTTGATAATATGAAGGTATTACACTATGAAAATATAATAATCTGAAAATATAAAAATATAAAAATATGAAAGTATATAAAAGTACAAAAATACAAAAATATAAAAATACCAAAATACAAAAATACAAAAGTACAAAAATACAAAAATACAAAAATACAAAAATATCAAAATACAAAAATATAAAAATTCCAAAATATAAAAATATGAAAATACAAAAGTACAAAAATACAAAAATACAAAAATACAAAATTTTAAATAAAGACACCGTAACCCAAAGTGACTGAACACACCCAACCATCCATAAATTACGTCAAAATATTCCACGAAACAAATTGCACTTAAAATTTTGAGATACCACAAGAGAAGCGTGTTCGTTCCGAGCCGTCAAAGTGACGTCGCGGCCAATTCGATACGTCGATTAGAACGCAAATTCATTTCCGCGATACGTTATCGAAAACCGATATTTCCGTCTCTTTATGCGACTACCGTGAATTCTTTACAGATGCGATCGACAAGTAAGCTTACACTCCCTTACCTAAGGGTAAAAACTTTCTGGGCTAACTATGATACACGGTGGAAAAATAAGAAGCTTCTTTACTAAACTCAAACTTTAGAAACTTCGAATATGTCTTCTATATTTTGTACAGAGATAAATTCGACAAAAAGTTCTGCACCTCGTTTATGATTTTTTGTAAACGAATGCATTTTATATTTTATTCAAATGAATATATTTTTTGTGTTGTTGAAATGAATGCTTTTTTGTGTTGTTAAAATGAATGCATTTTATATTTTATTCAAATGAATATATTTTTTGTGTTGTTGAAATGAATGCTTTTTTTGTGTTGTTAAAATGAATGCATTTTTTTATGTTGTTAAAAATGAATGAATTTTATGCATTGTTAAAAATGAATGAATTTTATGCATTATTAAAATGAATGATTTTTATGAATTATTAAAACAAATGAATTTCATAAATTATTAAAACAAATATATTTTATATTTTTTTTTTTAATGAGTGCGTTTTATACATTCTTAAAATGAATGTATTTTATATATTATTAAAATGAACGATTTTTATGCATTATTAAAACGAATGAATTTCATAAATTATTAAAACAAATATATTTTATATTTTTTTTTTCAATGAGTGCGTTTTATACATTCTTAAAATGAATGTATTTTATACATTCCTAAAATGAATTGATCTTATATATTGTTAAAATGAATGCATTTTTAAGCATTATTAAAATAAATGAATTTTATAAATTATTAAAACAAATATATTTTATATATTTTTTTAAATGCATACATTTTATATATTTTTTTAAATAAATGAATTTTATACATTACTGAAGCAAATGAACTTTACACATTATAAAACCGAATGTATTTCAATACACATCTCCAAACTTAAAAGCACGAAACGAAAATTAAATTATACCCAGACAAATAATTGCAAAATCCTTTTTACGATGTAACAACATATCGATTTTTATTTTTAATAAAAGGTCCTTCAACACAAAATGCATTTATGACAAATGAAAAGCAATGTTATCGCGTTCTGCAATTTGCAAACATCAACATTGTACAAAACAAACAGTCTGCAATTTTAACATCAATTTAAAAAAAAATATAGTAATAGCGTCAATACATTAAAAATCAGTAGAACGTAATTTTCCGGTAATTCACGAATGATTCTAATTTAATCGCTTTCACGATTGTGATTGAATCGTGCGAATGTTAATCAAAGGACTGAAACATTAACAAACGTTTAAACAGCGAGCAAACATACTTTGAAGCAGCGTGTGGAGTGAAAAAACAGTGGACTTTAACGGATACCTTTATCACGCGAGTTTAAATCCGGCAAAAATGATTTCGCGAAACGCGACACAGTCGTTTCTCTACCTTGCACAGAGGAAACGTTCCTCATTAGCCACTTTTTAACCGCGAAATCCAGGAACAGAGAGTAACATCGCACGATTTCATTCCGCGGAGATCAAAGGAGTCGGAACAGTTCGCGGTAGAACTCTGGGCTTACTGTCGCGTACGTAATCTTGTGGCTGATAGCCGCGATCTAACGAATTCGATGGAATATCGACTTTTATCGTGAAAAAATTGCTTTTGTACGGTCGCCTGTTCCGTGCGGTAACAAGATTTTCCGTTTCGCTGAATACGATTGGATACCGTTCAAAGAGCAGAGGTTTTATTAAACGTGGGCTGATCTAATATTTGTGGAGGTATGTTGCGTGTGGGATGTATTAAATGCTGAGACATGTATCGTTGCGGGTAAGGCAATTGAAATTTAATTGCACGTTCTTTTACCTTTGAGCGCCAGGTTCGTGCGGGCGTGGAGAACTGGTGTTTTGAGAGTTTACGTTTGTACTTTTGGTTTTGAAGTTTTAAGGAGGACAATTTGGAAAGTTTGGAAAAATTGGGAAAATTGGGAAAATTGGGAAAATGGAAAAAATGCGAAAAATTGGAAAAATTGGGAAATGAAAAATGGGAAATGGGAAAAGAAAAATTGGAAAGTGGGTAAATAGAAAAATAAGAAGATTGAAAAATGGGAAAATAGCAAATTAGGTAATTGGGAAATTGTGATATTGCAAAATTGGCAAAATATGAAATTGGGAAATTGGGAAAATAGGAAAATGAAAAATAGCAAATTAGGAAATTGAGAAAATGGGAATTTGGGAATTGGGAAAATTGGGAAATTGGGACCTTGGGAAATTGGAACCTTGGGAAATTGGAACCTTGGGGAATTGGAACCTTGGGAAATTGGAAACTTGAGAAATTGGAACCTTGGGAAATTGGGACCTTGGGAAATTGGAACCTTAGGAAATTGGAACCTTGGGAAATTTGAACCTTGGGGAATTGGAACCTTGGGAAATTGGAAACTTGAGAAATTGGAATCTTGGGAAATTGGGACCTTGGGAAGTTGGAACCTTAGGAAATTGGGACCTTAGGAAATTGGAACTTTGGGGAAATGTAACCTTGGGAAATTGGGACCTTGAGAAATTCGAATCTTGGGAAATTGGAAGATTGGAAAATTAGAAAATTAGAAAATTAGAAAATTGGAAAATTGATAAATGGTGAAATTGGAAAATTAGAAAATTAGAAATCCCAAAAATCCAAATATCTAAATCCTTGCAATCTCCATATTTCCACAATTTCATTCACCCACAATATAAATTACTAAATACTTCCATCTCCCAAAGAAAAGATACTTAATCTCGCAATTGACATTTAGAATCCTGAAAAACGTCACGAACCGTCGCCATCGTTCTTTGTCACGTTTTGCAATTAGTCCCTTTGCAATCGGAGACCTCGCTTTGGATATTTGGCGAAGAACGGATCTCGCGTGTTTTATCGAATAAATTCATCTGATTCAATTAATCAGAGAGAACACGAGACGCTTTCAAGAACGTTGATACCATATCTCGGAAACGGGATATCCTCGATAGCTGTTCGATTAAACTCGAGCCTGCGATCATCGTTTCCGGTACGATACAATTTTCAAACGTCTCTTCATCTCAAAGGATAAAACTTGTCCTCTTTGAACGGCCCGATCGCGATATTTTCCGCTCGTCCAATTTTGTTAATAACAGAAAGAATATCTTGATAAAGTTCCTCCATTCTCGTGGAACGAGGTGAGAAGAAAGGATTCTGCGAAATTATTTCGATACTCTTCGCGCAAGCCGAGTGAACCGTTCTACTTAATTTATGGCTAGTCGATGTGTCTCGTTTAATTAAATTTTTAAGCGAACGAGGTAATTCTATGCTAACAAAGGGCGGAATTGCTTCGCTTCGTTGATCTTGTCTTAACAATCACTTCGGGGGTTAGTGAGAGAACATTTATGTGTAAAATGTTGAGACCTGGGTTCATTTTGTAACGTTTTTGATATTGACAGATTCGTGTTATTTATATTTGTTTTATACGCAAATATTTACGTGTGTATTATTTACTAGAGATATTTTTTTTCCATTTTGTTGGAGTATTACTTTTCATTTTTAATTTATAAATGGAGTGCATTTTTAACATACATAATACTTCCTAGATATATAATATATATATTGTTACTGAAATTTAATTTTAATATTTAGTATTAAATTTTGTTAGTCAGATTTATTATTAAAATTTAGTCATCTTGTATTGACTGAAAGTTCAATGATTTGAAATGAATCATTCTTTGCGATTCAAATTTCGCGCTACGCGTCGTGCTACAAAATGGCGGTGTCAATCAAAATGGCCGCCATTATATCGCGACTCTGTTTCGCAAAAGAAATCTTCATTAGTCCTAAACATACTGCAACATGTTAATCCTCTAATAACTCAAATTTGATCCACAGAAAATGTCCCCAATAATTTTTCTTATTAAATTGTTTTTTAAATTGTGTATCTAAAGTTTTTATTCGAAACGGAACACCGTATGTATCCTGTTTATCCTTGGCTGATAATAAAATCGTTCAACCAACGAAGAATATCTTCCTTTATCCCTTCTTCTCAAAGTGACGTCCACTTCCGGTGGAGGATCATTTCACCATCACGTTCAGTCGATATAACCTTGTGTACAGAGTCCTCGAGCGTCGAAGAACATCCTGGACCAAGTTTTCTCTCTCAACAGGTGGTAGTTGTGTCGTCAGAAAAGTAGACACCACTAAAATTCTCTAGAGAACCAGTCTGTTATGCTCGTTAGTATTTTATCACCAATGACTGGTTTCGTTAACGCAGGGATAATTGATCGATCATGAATGTTACATAATCTGATGCTAACGTAAACTGAATTTATAATGACAGATTTTAATTATTAATCCTTTATTGGACGATGGCTCTCGTGCTGTAGACTCTGGGTATGTTAATTTTATGTGGAAACAAAATGGCTGGAATTTTCATTGGATGTTGGAGAAATTAGGAAGTTAAACATTTAAGAATTTAGTAGTTTGAAGTTATGCGAATTTAGAAATTTGTAAATTTGGGAATTTTATGAAGTTGTTTGCTGCTTGTAAAAAATATAAGATACCAAATTAATAAATATTTAACAAATATTTTTCTGTTTAAATTCCGTCAGTAAGTAAAATTTAGATAAACAAGAAACTATCACTATATAAATATCAAACTTATCTGTATAAAAATTTATAAATTTATTTTGCAGTTCTTTCGCTAAAAAAATTTATAACATAACAAAATAAAAAATACGAAATATTACGTCTGCTAAAATGAATCTCCGGAATGTTGCGAAACGAATAAGAGAATAATAAGAAAGATGAAATAATCAGTTGGTTAACGATCTGTGATATCGAAGGCACATTCCCCGTTCGCTAAATGGAATTTTAATCTTCGTTCTCGTTTTTATCGATTGCAATAATTTTCTAGAGAGCTGTTCAATCATTCACGGTGCCATTAAAACGAGTCGCAGGAAGAAAGAACGATACAGTGAACACGATTTTAGCGATTTTGATAGATCTAATTAATTTGCCTTTTTGGTTCGACTTCGTGCCGACTAATAAAGACAAATAAAGCCACAAATTTACTCAAAGCTACGGATTTACATAACCGGCGGAGATTTGCTTGGAGTTGAAAGGTTTAATCTGCATCAAGATGAAGCGTTTAATTATCGTTGGACAGAATGATCGACCTCGTTACGCTTCTGAATGGAAACGTCTTTGATACTGGCTGTTAGACAATAATGATTTCGAAATACACTCAATTATATTTGAAAATATTCCTTTGATGATGTAGCTTGCAGACAAACGGATTAGTCTTTCGTTTGTGTCGTTTATAATTCCGATGCATCTGCCTTTTATTTCTTTTTAATTGGTCTGACGATTTCAAGGTGATTTTAGATGATTCAGCTTGGATCTTTGCAACTTTTTTTTCTTATTTCGACATTCTTATATTTTAAAATTTCTAAATCATATATTAAAGATCAACTACTGATATCCCTAATTTCCCTCTATTTTAAAAAATCCCAAAAATTCCCTAAAACCCACAAATTCTTTGAATTCACAAGATTTCCCTGATTCTCAAATTTCCAAAACCTCTGAAATTCTCCCAATTTTCCAAATTCTCCAAATTCATAAAAATTCCAGAAATTTCCTAAATCCCCCAAATTTCTAAAAGTTCTCAAAATTCCCCCAATTTCTTAAATTCTCTAAATCTCCCAAATTCTCCAAATCTAAAAAATTCCCCAAATCCTTCAAATTTCCCAAATTTAGCAAATTCTCCAAACCCTTCAAATTTCCCAAATTTCCTGAATTCTCCAAACCCTTCAAATTTCCAAAATTTCCAAAATTCCTCAAATCTCAAAAAATTTCCCGAACTCCCCAAATCCCCCATGTCCCAAAAATTCCCTAAATACCTTAAATTCCACAAATTTACCAAATTCCCCAAATCCCTTAAATCCCTCAAATTTTACAAATTCACCAAATTCCTCAAATCTCCCTAATTTCCCAAGTCTCAAAAATTTCCCAAATTTCCCAAACCCCAAAATTTCTCGAATTCCCCAAATTCTCCAAATCTCCAAAATTTCCCGAATCCCCCAAATTCCCTAAGTTTCCCAAATCCCAAAATTTCCCGAATTCCCCAAATTCCCTAAATTCCCAAATCTCTAAAATTTCCCGAATTTCCCAAATTCCTCAACTTCTCCACGTCCCAAAAATTCCCTAGATCCCTTAAATTCTATAATTTTGCAAAATTCCCCAAATCCCTCAAATAGCAAAAATTCCCTCAATTTCCTAAATTACTAAAATTTCACAAATTTACCAAATTTCCCGAATCCTGAATATTTCTCGAATTCCCCAAAATCTCAAATTTGTCAAAAATTTGTAACCCCATAACTCAACCCCAAACTACTAACACCAGTAACTTTATAATCATTGGCACTTTATCTAGGGAATATGCACGATTTGTCTCGCTTTCCTGCAATTAATTGCCCGATCATACAAAAGTAGAAGATACGGAGTCACAAATGAACACATTAGTTAACTCGGTTAACTAAAGGAAGGTGATTCCCGGTCGTGTCATAAACTGCTGGTTACTTTATGGCATTCACTTATATTCGGTCGAAAAGTTTCATTTCGAACAATCGGTTTTACGCTGACAGCGGTTAGTTCACCGTGGAAATTCGTCGAATCGATTTAGTCTCTAAACTTTGTTGCGGCCTGTGCTATATAACAAGTAACTGTTACCGAAACACAATGGGCCGCCATTATCGGAACTTTCATTATTCGCCGCAGTATTATGCCGTGTTCGACGCATCTTCTATTTCGCCGTATTCCATTTCCCTTTGAAACTGTCCGCTATAAGGTCCGCGTTTGTTTACGTACACATCGCGGCCACGGTTTAACGTAACACATTAATGTATGGTAATCGGTACGTGTTCGTGTATTTATTAATTACTGCCGGTATTATGTAAATGGAGTGCACGATTATGTAAATGAAAATGATGAAAAATTGCACGCGTTAAGTAACGGTATTATTACCGGCTGAATTTAATGAACTTGCTGAATAAATTACGTGTTCGTCTGTTTTCTTTCTGGTTCGTATTTTTTAAAAAATTTTACCTGTACTTTTAATTTCATTGTTACTTTACTAAATTTTTAATTAAATATTAAATATAATTTTTCATTGGTTAATTAATATTTTTAATTAAATATTAAGTATAATATTTTAAGTATAATGTTTAATTGGGTAATTAATATGTTCAATGAAAATATGAATTATAATATTTAAGTAGGTTATTAGTATATTTAACTAAATATTAATTATAATATTTTATAATCAATATTATATTGATTTTAATTATATAAAAATTTAATATTATTCATTAAATATTGATTATAATATTTAATTAGATAATTAGAAAGTACAATAAAATTTTTAACTGTAAAATATTAAAATTTCTGAGAGGAGTATTTTTATTTAACTTAAATGTAACCTAAGCTCAGTTAAAAATAACCAGGAATATTTTTCAGTTTTTCAAATAATGTGAAGTGTCTACTGGCGAATTTAATGCTGCTTCTTTGTTTGTTTTCGAGAGATTTATAGGTGGAGGTTCTTTTGGACCATTGAATTCGAAGAATAGATTAAAATGAAAAGAAACGGTGAGTTACAAGAGAATTTCTTGGGATAAATACGTAAGAGGAAGCAGGAACAGAAAAGAAACTTATAAGCTTCTTGCGATCTGTCGCAGTTGTTTATTTGCAAAGAATTTTACGATCAACAGGGAAACTGCTAAGAAAGATTCAGAGCTTTCTTCTTTACAACAAATCACTGTCTACTGTCGTGAATTTTAATGATTTAAATGTTCAAAACATTGCTGATGTTTTTATCTTTTTCTTAGTGTATCGGGTTAACTTCGTTTGTTCAGTAATTTATAAATTCAGAAATAGATGTCTGTTTCTAGACAGTTTCTGTAGGCAGGATCGTCATTACAGTTTGTGGAGCCCGGGATACTCGAATATTTGAACATTTGCAAACAAGGTTCTAAAATTTTAAATTTGCAAATACGGAAATTTAAAAATTTGGGAGTACTGAGAGATGAAAATATGGAAATGGTAAAATATGGAATGAAAATATAAAAATATGCGAGTGCAAAACACTGAAAACATAAAAACATAAAATTATAAATGCAGAAAAGTATAAATATACAAAAAGTAAAAATGTGAAAATATAAAAACATGAGAATGCAAAGGTAAAAATATAAAAATAAAAAATGTGAAGGCATAAAATAAAAAAAATTCCATTAAAATGCTGACAATTTCAGACAGCGAATTACACCATGAAATAAAGCAATTCCATTAAAAGAAAAATCATGAACCAATCTGTTCGAAAAAAAATCCACTTCCATCGGCCGATGTCCAATCGCGAGAATATTACTCGATTATATTAAATAACCATCAGCGATATTAAAAATTTCCGTTGAAAACGTTTCCCCCGGAAAAAGTATCGAAAACAGAGATAAAATTGCGTTGTACATCCGATATCAAAGAACCTATGCTCGTAAATAAACTACACCATAAAATTGAACACATTTGCATCGATTTCCAATCGGGCCTTTTCATACTTCCCGAGAACATAAAATAAAAATACGATTTCACCGAAAAAAGAAGTATCCTGGCCACTTAGGAATTAAACAAATCACTTCGACCTATTTCCGTCTCTGTTACTCTATCGACTTTTTCGAATCCGTTATAACCTTCGACGCTATTTCTATGGAGTCAAAAGCTGCACGTTTTAGTCGTGCCCTTTCATACACGACGCTTCATGTATCGCACACGTGGCCCATAAAACCAATCATCCTAACAGAGACCGCAACACGATTTTTTTATTACGAGGAGAATCGATTTTCCAGGGTGACGAAAAAATCAGATTTATCGTCGATATCGTTCTTTTTTCGAGAGGAAGAATTATGGGTAATGGATGGACTGATCGGCCATTTTGTTTGAGGACACTTGTTTGGAGGTTAATATCGCTTTTATCAAATTTGTGCAGTGAGAGGTTAATATTGCATTATAATTATAAATTGCAGTATGAAGTTTTTAATACGAGATATTTCGAAGTGTAATTATTTGAATTTAGATTATGAAAAATACTGTAAGATATACCTATAAGAATACACTGGTGTAAGAGTACGTCAATTTTGGCGGTAAATTTAAATTAAAAGTGGTTCGTCATATCGACGTTATTACAGCACATGTTTATTACCTGAAAAACCCTTTGTTGCAAATACAATGCCAATAGCGTGTAGTATTGCAGTGGAAAATAATTGAGAAAAGGGAAAAGAGAAATAACAAAAGAATAAATGTAATGATACAAAAGAAAGATACAAAGGAAAAAAAGAACAAAGCGACCTACAGAATGTATGACGTAACGTATAAAACACAATTAACTCGAATTACATTTCGTATCGCAATGAGAATCAAAAAGAACGTAAATTTCAAAAATACGCAAAAACCCACCCGCAATAATGTACCAACAAAAGTTTAGTCTTTATGTACTAACAAAAGCAAGAGTAATATAAATACTATTGATATAAATGTTATTAAATACGAAAGATTATTTATGAAAGGCTTTAATGTTATTTTTGGTCAAAGTCGGGAATAGCAAACGGGACAAAAAAGTAGAGAAGTGTACGAGCAGCCGGTTATTCAATTTCAACATGGCTTCTCATCTTTTCGATACTTTGACCGTCGGTAATTAACGACACCGTGGGAGATCGTTAAGTGAATTACGTGCGGAAATGCGATTTACCGACGACGATATCGGGTTCTGAACTGAAATTAACGATCGGCCAACGAGCACCGGGGGATTCGTGACTGAGATGAAACTGACTATTGGAAAAAATCGCAGATCGATATTTTATCTCTCGTGTGTTTACATAATCGTGTGTTAATTAATTACTGTCCTTCGACTTGGTAAACATGATCATTATTAACATAATAGGGGGTTAAGTCTTAAGAGCCAACTCTTTTTTTATTAATAATTTTTAACTAAATGTTATATTAATTATTACAGAATTGTTGTATATTAATAATATAACTATTAGTATTTATTATTATACTCCACTATATTAATGGTTCAAATTATCTAAAATTGTAGTTGTATTAAATAAATCAAAATGTCCTCCCTAACCTAACCTAACCTAAAATATAATTTAAACGATGTAATTTTCATGTGTTTATATTTTACAAATTAAAAGAAGTGCTCTTAAATGGAAACCTCATGTTATATGTTTACTCGTAAATATTTAACCTAACCTAACCTAAAATATAATTTAAACGATTTCATGTGTTTATATTTTGAAAATTAAAAGAGAGAAGTGCTCTTACAATTAAATGAGAACCTGCATGTTTACTCGTAAATATTTAACCTACTTTTTAATTATATCTCCCACTAAAATACACTCTAAACTTGAAGAATATTTTCTTGATGAAAAATGTCAGACGTATTTATAATGTTGAATTTTTATTCTCGTTACAAGAGTGTAATCTTTTTTATGGAGAAAAAAATGAATTTTTCAAGCGATAAAACTTACATAGTCGACAGGATAAGGACGATAAGAAAATGATAGTCTCTTAGAAGCAACACGATGTTATAAAGCAAGGGTTTAAAACAGATTTCACTTGGCGGGAGAGAAAATCGATGAACCGATGTCTCCCGGAAGGAGATGCAATCGTGTCGGAAGGAGATCCAGAAAATTACCATACGCATTCAAGGTCTCCAATCACGGAAGATAATCATTCCGGATGGAAAAAGTTCCTTCCTCGGTAATCCGCGAAATTGCTCGATCGGAATCCCGCCAAATCCTATTGCAAAAGTATGCAAAAGGATGACGCCAAAACATTTTCCAATAATTTGCAAATATTCCAGTGTCGCGGTGTTATTATAAACTTTACTGTTTGGTGTGCGATTTCTATTAAAAATAATTTTGTAGAAGAAAGTTTTACTGCTTTTAAATTTATAACAATTTGTATGTGATTTTAGGTTGAATTGAACATCTACTTAAAAATCCACATACGTATATATGTGTATGTATCCACATATGAGTGCCTACATACATGTACCTATATACTTATAGGTATCTACATACCTATGTATGTGTATCTACATACGGTACCTACATACGTGTATCCACATACGTGTACCTATATACTTATAGGTATCTACATACCTATGTATGTGTGTGTACATAGGGTACCTACATATGTGTATCCACATATGTGTACCTACATACGTGTATCCACACACGTGTACCTATATACCTAAAGGTATCTACATACCTATGTATGTGTATCTAAATAGGACACCTACATATGTGTATCCACATATGTGTACCTACATACGTGTATCCACATACGTGTACCTATACATATACATGTACTTATAGGTATCTACATACCTACATATGTGTATCTACATACGGTACCGACATACATGTATCCACATACGTGTATCTACACACATGTATACCTCCACACGTCTTAAAGCATATAACCTCTTAAAGAGTTTCGAGTTTTCAAGATGAACACCAGAAAGTACAAATTAAATGTCTAACATCACTGACAATGTATTCCCACAAATTGCTTGTTTGTCACTGATTAGCTCGATACCAAGCATCTATTCGTGTCACGATTCAGCAACTCTTTCAGCAATAGGATGGCCCGATTGTATTCGAAACGAGAAGCGTATTTTTATGGAATCTACCCAACCCTCGAAGGGATTGCGATCGAAATAAGCAAAGAACCCATTGTCTCGAAAGAACAATGGAGGACAAATGTAAACCACGCTACGACTGTTACTTGCGATTTAATATTTCCGAGAGATCATAATGAAAAATTTAATTTTGTACATCTAGTTAGATGCAAGTATTATACGTTCTGAATTAGAATCTTTCGATAATGAAATCGAATTGTAATCATTTAATATCTTTGTAATCTTAGAATTATTTTTAAGGAATGTACTGAGGGAGTTGTGTGACATGTGATATAATACATATCACACATATTATGTGATTGATTACATTATGTATCGTATGTTAATTAAATTGTTTATGACGTATTCAGTGAATTGTGTATGTAATATTAAGAAAATTATGTATGAGATATTAAGAAAATTATGTGTGTGATACATATTAAGTGAATTATGTATGTAATATTAAGTGAATTACATATGTGATATTAAGCAAATTATGTATGTCATATTAAGTAAATTATGTACAAGATATTAATTGAATGTCGTATGACATTAATTAAATTCTATATGATACATTAATTAAATTATGTACAACACACTAAGTCATGTATCACACATCAAATGTAACACACGTTACATACGAAACATTTAGCAACGCCAAATGTATTTTTAGCAATAATTAAGAAGAGAGATCACTTCTCTAAAAATTAGTACAGCGATTTATAGAGCATTTCCGAGATCGAGTAAATATGAAACTGAAGTTTTATAAACCTCGTGTAGATTCAATTTCTGCACACAAACTGAATGGATACAAATCACGCACTTGTTGATTGCGGCCATTACAATACACAGGAAAGAGATCACAACAGTTTGAAAAAGGGGGTTCCGTTAATTCGTGACACGATAATTGTCAATAAACTGCGGTAAATAAGTGACAGAATAAAAAGATTCCCCCTGGTATCGATTCAGTGTGTTTTTTCGTTGTTTTTTTATCGAATACCCTATCACCTGCGATTAAACGCGAGGTCTCTCCGGAGACCCCGTCGATCGTAATCCTCTTGAAAGGGACAAATAAATTCGCTATCGTTACACATACACGACACACACACATAGTGGCGTTTGTGCTTATAGTCGTTTGTCGTGATTCACATTTATATATAAAAAGAAGGGGTCAGGGGTCGTTTGTGCTGTCAGGCTGACGCGTCTCGCGTGTATGGTAACACCTTTGCCAGAAATTAATTCTCTATGCATGGATGTGTACACTTTGGGACTCGACTCGAGAAATCTCTGCTTTATAGCGACATTCGTGCACGTAAATGCATCATTTAGTCCAATTTCCAAGGAAGATTTTCGACGTTAAAATTCACTGTGCCAGAGTTTGTAAAATTCACGTTTCCCGCGAGTAGAAAAATTTTTCTAATTTTTCAGCAATTACTGACATTTTTTCAGAATTTTAAATATACCAGATTATTGAAACTATTTGCAAAATAATTTTATTCCAGGAAAATTTTTGTACTTTGTCAATTTTAAAAAGAATTTTATGAATACCAAAAATCATCAAAGCAATTTTCTGAAAATTACGTTTGTCGAAAAGAATTTTAGAACTTTAATTAATTGAGTAATTAAATACAAAGTAGTTATCAAAGGAAGGTGTACATTTTGCAGAAAGAGCAATTTTATTAAAAAAATGTTTGCTGAATTATGAAATAATTGCAATATAGAAAAATATTTGAAAAGTAAGATAAATGAGCAACGTATTACGTTAATGTCCACGTGTTTACATATTCAATTTCATAACCATCGATTTTACCTGGAGTTGCGAAAACAGTGAATCACGCTTTATCGTTTTAAAACAATGTCGCATCATTAAAATCCACGTTCACAACTTTTAACAAGGTTACACTGTGCAAACAACGGATTATACAGTACCTAAATGACAGTGATGAAAATTTTACTGTTAAAAATTCTTTAGTTATTTTACTGATATTAACCCCTTATTCAGATCTTTCACTTTTAATTACAAACTTATTTATATAAAATATTTTAATATATTACGAGCTACATTTTGACACATTTTGTTAAACATACAAAGGTGAAGACTGACAGTAAAAAGAGAGAAGAGTAATCACTTCAAAATTTCCAGGCACCATCATTGTATCACTGCGCACCTAACCTCACTTTCGTCAAAGCACGGAACGAAAGGGTACACTCGGCACAACTGATAAAAATGGTCCATTGTCGAGATGATCAGAAATCAGGCGCAGAGAGTTGTCGAGTCGAGTCATGAAGGAGAAATCTCGTGGAAGACCCGTGTACACGAACGATACGTTTGCTTTGTATCAAAGCAAAACCGTGGATCCAAAGCGACACACCGTCGTCTATAATCTCGTTCTGCTAACCAAGTTTCCCCGGATCGTTTGAAACTGGTCCAGGACTGTTGGTAAAACCATGTTTCACGATTCTTGTCGGCTCTGCAGGGGTGCAAAGAGGGTTGAACTACCGAGTTAATTTGTCGCGGCTGGTTTATTCTGCGCCCGTCGAAAAATTCATTCGCGAATTAAACTCGGTGGCGAAAAAACGCGTTTTTCAGGGAAAAAATATCTTTGTAGGGATGCTTTCGATGGAAATTGATCGAGAGAGGCAATGGTTGACACGGGAGATAAAAATTTAATCGTCGGTGTTATTATTATAATATCGGTTATCGGGTATTTATAAAAAGCGTTCTACTGTGGCAGACTGCTCGAAATCGTTAGAGAATATCTTCAACTATCGACGAATCGATGGATACTTCAATCATTTTGTTCGTTAGGTTTTTTAGTAACTCAGGTCTTTTAGTAATCACCTAATTTCGTTACAAAGTTTGTATATATATTTGTTAATATTTTGAACATCAGTGAATTGCAATATTTTTTATTAATTATTGAAAATATTTTTTAAAATACTGTAATTTGTAACTTCGTAAACTTTGTACTTTTTCAAAATATTGCAAATTGATGATCTTATTTAATTTTGTTTCATATAAATTTTTCAAATATTCATTTATTATTATTCTTTGTAAATATTCATTATTAAAAAGCAGTTGAGCAAACAGTATTGAAAATATTTTTTAAAATACTGTAATTTGTACCTTCATAAGATTTGTACTTTTTTAAAATATTGTAAATTGATACTATTATTTAATTTTGTTTCATATAATTTTTTCAAATATTGATTTATTATTCATCTTTGTAAATGTTCATTATTAAAAAGCAGTTGAGCAAACATTATTGAAAATATTTTTTAAAATATAATTTGTATCTTCATAAACTTTGTACCTTTTTAAAATATTGCAAATTGATACTATTATTTAATTTTGTTTCATATAATTTTTTCAAATATTGATTTATTATTCATCTTTGTAAATGTTCATTATTAAAAAGCAGTTGAGCAAACATTATTGAAAATATTTTTTAAAATATCATAATTTGTATCTTCATAAAATTTGTACTTTTTTAAAATATTGCAAGTTGATGATCTTATTTAATTTTGCTTCATATAATTTTTTTAAAATGATATTGATTTATTATTATTCTTTGTAAATATTCATTATTAAAAAGCAGTTGAGCAAACATTATTGAAAATATTTTTTAAAATATAATTTGTATCTTCATAAACTTTGTACCTTTTTAAAATATTGCAAGTTGATAATATTATTTAACTTTGCTTCATATAATTTTTTTAAAATGATATTGATTTATTATTATTCTTTGTAAATATTCATTATTAAAACGCAGTTGAGCAAACATTATTGATAATATTTTTTAAAATATAATTTGTATCTTCATAAACTTTGTACCTTTTTAAAATATTGCAAGTTGATAATATTATTTAACTTTGCTTCAGATAATTTTTTTAAAATGATATTGATATATTATTATTCTTTGTGAATGTTCACTGTAAAAAGCAGTTGATGAAGGAGTTAGAGAGCAATTATAGTTTAATTATCGCGGAGGAAGTCGCAAAGTGAGTTTAAAACAAATTTTAGTTCAGTTTTCCAGGCAATGAGAGATCGTTCGCGAAACGGTAAATATGTTCGGTCCAATCAAGATGTTGAAAGTATCTCATCGAGAGCAGCCCTTGAAAAAGACAAACCAGAGCCGACAGGAAGAAGATTAATCTTCATTCGATGCTTTTCGCTTATCCACAAGATCTTTTCTCGTTGCTTCCACGAGATCTTCCAGGAACACTCAAAAAATACGTACGACGAAATAAAGAACCGCTTCGCTGAATCTACCCTTAAATCCTGCTACTCTCTCGTCGGTTCAAACCTTTGGCTTCATATTTCGATTCTTTGAAAGGAAAACCAATTAAATCGTCTCTTTGAATTAAATGGATGATTTCAGAAGGTGATATATTTCAAGGGGTCATGTTGTTCATAATTATATTTTACAGTTTCTTTGTTAGATATATTTTTTATTTTATATACAATTTTCTTTTCGAATGAAATTTTTATTTTATGGCAAGTTTCTCTTTTATAGAAAATTGATAATATTTGATGAAGGATTAGAGATTTAGAAGAGAATGTAAGTAGACTGGTGTTCCAAGATTCTAAAATTCCAAAATCCCAAATCCTAAAATTCCAAAATTCCAAATCCCAAAATTTCCAAGTTCCAAGCTTCCAAATCTCAAAATTCTAAATTCCAAAATTTCTTAACTCCAAGCTTCCAAATTTCAAAATTCCAAATTCCAAAATTTCAAAATTCCAAGCTTCCAAATCTCAAAATTTCCAAATTCCAAGCTTCGAAATCTCAAAATTCCAAATTCCAAGCTTCCAAATCTCAAAATTCCAAATCTCAAAATTTCCAAATTCCAAGCTCCCAAATCTCAAAATTTCCAAATTCCAAGCTTCGAAATCTCAAAATTTCCAAATTCCAAGCTTCGAAATCTCAAAATTCCAAATTCCAAAATTTCCAAATTCCAAGCTTCGAAATCTCAAAATTCCAAATTCCAAAATTTCCAAATTCCAAGCTTCGAAATCTCAAAATTCCAAATTCCAAGCTTCCAAATCTCAAAATTTCCAAATTCCAAGCTCCCAAATCTCAAACTTTCCAAATTCCAAGCTACCAAATCTCAAAATTCCAAATTCCAAAATTCCAAATGTCAAAATTTCCAAATTCCAAGCTTCCAAATCTCAAATTTCCAAATTCCAAGCTTCCAAATCTCAAATTTCCAAATTCCAAGCTTCGAAATCTCAAAATTCCAAATTCCAAGCTTCCAAATCTCAAAATTTCCAAATTCCAAGCTCCCAAATCTCAAACTTTCCAAATTCCAAGCTACCAAATCTCAAAATTCCAAATTCCAAGCTTCCAAATCTCAAATTTCCAAATTCCAAGCTTCCAAATCTCAAATTTCCAAATTCCAAGCTTCCAAATCTCAAAATCCCAAATTCTCAAATTCTCAAATTCCCAAAATTCCAAAATCCCAAAAACCCAAATTCCCTAAATTCCAATATCCCAAACTTCAAAACACTACCCCCAATTACATCTTCAAACGGCAATATAACGAGTATAAACTACTTAAACCCACAAATTCACTGTCAACCCAATACAAACACCCACAATCACAACAAACTCCCTAATTATCAATCATAAAAAGCCTGCTGCTATAAATAAATGATAAAATTTCAAACAACTACAATAACCTTGCTATACTAAAAACTGGGTCATCGTTACTAACCTGCATAAATGAATCTTTAATGCGACCAATATTTAACAGCAACGTTAGCTTTAAATTTTAAGGTTAATTACAAACCTACTGGCCATTTGCATAGGAATAAATTTCACTACTTTTGGTCACTAGGATTACTCTTCATTTCGAAGGAAAAAGCCGTCGTTAATAACATAATTAAACTTCCCGCCAGTAATATCTGAGAAAAAAGTTTCCTTCAAATTGCAGTCAAGCAAATTACTGGATTTATAAATAAATTTTAACGCTTTTATTTGCTGGACCTTTCATTAAAACAGGGGATGTGCAGAGTAGAGATTGATTAATTCTAACTGACATTTAATTGACATTTTGCATATCACTTTCAGAAATAGCGTTTTATTCGTAGAAAATTTTGTTTGCAGAATCGATTTTGACGACTTCCTTGAACCGGAAAACGACATCCAAAATACAAGTCAGTTATTCTTACGTCTCTCGTGTTTCACCCACCCCTGCATTCGAAGTTGACCTTACATTTTTGCAACCCCGATCACTTTCCTTCCAATATGTTCTACCTGTGTGAAGCAATAAAAGAAATTTTTCATGAAACTTTTGTGAAAGAGTCTCGCAACTCGTTCAACCCTTGTTAACTTTTAATTAACATTCAAAATTAATCTCACATTTTCAACCCCTTGTAAGCTGAAATTTTCAAAGATATTTCAGTGGAGGGAAGATGAAGAGATTCGGAATGCAACAAAACTTTGTTAACACTTAATTAATATTCGAAACCCACCTCGCATTTTTACCCCTTCTGAGGTCAGTTTTTATTGTATATAAAAAATACAAGTTTTAAGGAAGTACAAGTTTTGATGACTTTAAATATAGGAAAATGTACAAATGCTATTTACTGTTTTAGTGTAGGAACATTTTAAATTTAACATTCACAACCCCTTTTACAAGGTCTTAAATAAAATTAAGAAATTCGTAGAAAATAATAGGAGATGAAAAAAAGAAGCAATTGTACAATTAGTCTTCATTAATTCTTTATAAACATGTCAATGTAAATTTACAAAAAAAAAGATGTTAAATAAACAAAAAGGTGTAGACGCAAACACAGCAAATCCTCTATAATCGCTCGTCATACGAAACTGACCTCACAAATGCACACCCCCTTTGCACCATCACTTTCCTCTCAGATCAACTGACATAAAAAACAAAATTTTATGACGAAACTTTGTGAAAGACCCTCATTAAGCCCTGGTGAGTATTTAAAATTGATCTGAAAATTTCACACCCCATTTGCACTATCACTTTCATCTCAGATCATGTAAACACGAAACCCGAAATATTGTAAATAAATTCTGTGCAAAAAAAAGCAGTAAGTCCCTTAAACATAAAAAATCACACCCCTTTCCATCACTTCCCTATCATAAACACAACAAGAATTTTGTAATGAAACTCTCTAACAGCAGTAAACCCTGAACCCTTGTTAAGTATTTAAAATTGTTCCGGCAATTTCTCCCCTTTCACCATCACTTCATATCACCTACACAAGACAATTTGTAAAGAAACTAAAAAAAATTAAACCCTCATCAACCCCGGCGAATCGCCTCACGTTTGCACAACCCTTTGCCTTCTGAAATCATCGAAAACAAAAACAAGATCAAGTCGGATCGATTAAAAATCGACTCGCTCAACCCCGTAAAAGCACGACGAGAATTATTATCGGACACTTATCGGTAGCCAATTTAAGGGTGAATACAGGACACGGTCACGAAGGGACAGAGACAGAGAGAAAGGGAAAGAGAGAGAGACAATGAGAAAGAGAGAAAGTGTGATCAGCCAGTGTGCAGGAAATTTACTCACGATTGTGTGGCACGTTGCGGCGGTGCGGCAGGACTGTGGTCGAGGGTGGAAAAGCGTGTCGGACCGGCCGCGAAAGAGGCTCGCTTCCTCTCGTCGCGTATCGCGCAGACGTACCGTTTCAATCCCCCACCCCCTCTGCGTGTATACACGATAAACGAGGGGGTGGAGGGAAGATCGCTGGTGGTTTTCACGGGGTTGATAACGGGACAGAAGGGCCGAGACGCGTTGCGATAGCGCTCGCGAGGGTGCCAAGAGATACGCGGACAAACTTAGGCAAACACGGGGGTTGCTAACCGACTCCTGCAAAATGAACGAGTGTCATTCTACACGATTCAAGTTTTATTGATTATGGTATTTTTTATTGGAATACTGGAATGTTTAGATGGTGGGATGCTACGAATCTAGAATTGTTTGGCAACGGGAGATGTGACGAGATATGACGATGTAAGGATCTAGGGGTAATGGCGTGTAGAGACACGAGGATGTAGGGATCTATAGCAAAGTGCAATGGGATCTGAGGATATTTGGGTATATGTATATTGAGATGAAGGGATGTGCGATCTGGGGTATTCGAATTTGAGAACTGGGAACCTAGAAATCTGGGGATATGGTGCATCGATGTTGAGGTCAAGGGATTTGGGAATATTGGAATCTAGCCATGTTTGGAAGTGGGGAATTATGATCTAGATTATGATGTAGTTATGGATCTAAAGAATTAGAGATCCATGGAGTTGGTAACTAAGGAATCTAGGAATCTAGGGATCTAGAGATCCAGGAATATAGAAGTCTAAGTATCTAGACACCTACACATCTAGACATCTGGGTATCTAGGTATATAAGGATATAGAAATCTAGAAATCTAGAAATCTAGAAATCTAGAAATCTAGAAATCTAGAAATCTAGGAATCTAGGAATCTAGAAATCTAGGAATCTGGGTATCTAAAAATCTAAGGATGTAAAAATATAAAAATCTAAAATTGATGACTTGCAGCTATCACCTCACACATTTTACCAACTACACAACACACTAACCTAACTTAATCTCACACTAGTAACTTCCAGATGAATTTAATACTTCTCCACCTAAATCTAACGACAGAGAAAAATTGACAACGCACCAAAACTATATAAAAAAAAAATAAATAATATTGAAATAATGAATGATTATACGAAATCCAAACGTACAACTACAAACACTGAAATATATTTCGAGCGTTTCAATTAAACGTAAAATGACATTCGCAACGCATAACCATAACCAGAACGCGAATTTGATAAATCCTCTTATATCCGAGACAACCGAGCGTAAGACATAAGTCGACCACGTAGCAGCTTGTACGTCGCGAAGAAATACTCGCGAGAAAAGAACGATTTCGCAGATTTGTTGCTTCTCGCAAACGTTCAACGAAATCACAGGAAAATTTGCATGAACGACCGAGAGAAATCGGTACGCGGTTTTTAAAGGCCATCCCCCCATGCGAGTCTTTTCAGAAAGCGCGAGAACACATCTGACATATGAAGCGACCGAAATTTTTCGAGTAACTTCACCGTCTGGCTGGAAAGGGAATATTTATTGTCAAGACGATTTTTGCTCCGGAAGAGGATTTCCGCGATACTCGTATGCAATATGTTTTCCATCGTCGATTCGAGAACACGTGTTTTCCAAATATTTTATTCCGGTGACGTGCATCGCGCTTTCCCGTTTTAAATAGCGGGTACAAGTGTATCGAATGTCGGATAGTATTTTTTTTCCGGTTTCACGCTTTTAGAACTTTGTGAACTTTGATATTCGGAGTTTTCTGGTTTTCGAATTTTCACGAGGTGGCTTTGAGGATTTTCGGATTTTGGGATATTGGAATTTTTGGATTTTTGGGAATTTAGGAAGTTTTAGAGTTAGAATATGGGGATTTATGGATTTGGAGATTTTTCCAAATTTCAACATTTTTGCATCCCATATCCCTAGATCCCAAAATCCCTAGAGCTCCAAATTTCTAGATCCAAATATCCCTAGATTTCAAAACTCCCAGATCCAAATATCCTTAGAGCCTCAAATTTCTAGATCCAAATATCCCTAGATTCCAAAACTCCCAGATCCAAATACCCCTAGATCCTAATATCACTAGATCCCAAATCCCTAAATCCCCAAATTCCTAGATTCCCAATATCCCTAGATCCAAATATCCCTAAGCCCAAATAACCTTAAGATCTAAATATCCCAATATCTCTAGATCCCCAAATCCCCAAACTTGCAAATCCCCAAATCCCCAAATCCCCAAATCCCCAAGTCCCCAAATCCCCAAATCCCCAAATCCCCAAATCCCCAAATCCCTAGATCCCCAAATCCCTAGATCCCCAAATCCATAAATCCCCAAATCCATAAATCCCCAAATCCATAAATCCCCAAATCCATAAATCCCCAAATCCATAAATCCCCAAATCCATAAATCCCCAAATCCATAAATCCCCAAATCCATAAATCCCCAAATCCATAAATCCCCAAATCCATAAATCCCCAAATCCATAAATCCCCAAATCCATAAATCCTCAAATCCCTAGATCCCCAAATCCCCAAATCCCCAAATCCCCAAATCCCCAAATCCCCAAATCCCCAAATCCCCAAATCCCCAAGTCCTCAAATTCCCAAATCCCTAGATTCCCTACATCCCTCAATCCCCAAATCCCAAAACTTCCAAATCACCAAATTCCCAAATCCCTATATCTCCTTTATGCCCATATCTCTGAACCCCCATAGGAATCCACATATCCCCAAATTTCTAGGAACCCAACAAGATGTAAAACTACTAACACATTTCTTTTTTATGTTTCCGTTGTTTTTTTCCTGGATTCATGGGATCAGGTGGGCAGACAGGTGTTATAATGGAAACACGTGAAAGATTGATTAGGTTGTTGAAGGCGCTGCGGCTTCGTGGCGTGCAACTTTCTAATTGGAAGATTGCACCGAGCGTTTAGGGAGTTGAGTTAATTTCTTTCGTGTTGCCACAGGAAACGCACTGAATTCTGCATAGGTCGTCGGTTTACTTTGCATTCGAAATTGTAACTCATACGCGCACCGTCGCGCACATAAATTTCATCTCAGAATGCAAAGTTTAATCACTCGCTAAGTACGAACGGAACGACGAGTAGTCTTGTAACATTGTTTGTACAACGCGTTTATACGCGTGTTTGCAAAACTTAATAATCGTTGAAACCAATTTTATCTCGTTCCGACGGACGATTATACCGACGCAAATTTTGGAGCATCTTAATTAAATTTTCTAAATAACTGCAGTGGATTTCCAAGTATTTCGTTGCGAGAAACCCTTCTTTGCGTTCGGTGCAATGTTTATCGTCATGGAGTATGCTTGTCGATCAATTTTTAGGGAAGTTTATAGAGCATTTTTATATGAAATTTATTTTAAATATTATTCTTGAAGCACTTTTTAAATACTGACCTTTAAACAATATAATAATGAATATTTATTAAAAATTAAATAAAAATGATATTGTGTAAAATTTTGTACGATGGTATTCATTTTAAGTACTACCCTTTAAGCAATACAATAATGAATATTTATTAAAAATTAAATAAAAACGATATTGTCTAAAATTTTATACAATACTGTTCATTTTAAGTACTACTCTTTTAGCACTACAATAATAAATATTTATTTAAAATTAAATAAAGACAAAATTCTTTAAAATATTGAACGACACTGCTCATTTTAAGTACTACCCCCACTCAGACATTACTATTTAATAAAAACTGAGTGAGAACGTCAATAAAATTTTAAGTGCAATTCAGCAATAATATGAAACATAAATTGCACGAGAATTATAGTCGCGGAAGCAGGAAGGTAACCTTGGGGGAATTTTGTGAGCATTTGCAAGTTTTATAGACATTTAGCCAAAATTCGAACGCTTATCTCCACGATGGATTTCTATCACGTACAAGGGAGGAACTTTTCTCGATTAGGGAAGTTTCACATCGAATTTATAGGCGATAAACCGCTGGAATATTTAACGATACGAAATATTTATAATTCTGTGCACATTGGACATAGTATATTTGAATATCTATACATCGATTATTCTGTATTTAATTTTTTTATCGACATTTTTAACCTGCAATTTTTTTATATTTCGAATGTACTGTATTTAAATTTTTGTTCTAAATACATTTAAATTTTTATTATAGTACATTTAAATTTTTGTTATAGTTTTTGTTCAAAATTGTATTCAACATTTCAATCAATATTTTTGTTCTGTTCACGTCATAATGCTTTATTTGACAGAACCTTTTTATCCTGATATCAAATTACAATTGAACGATAAACATATATAATATTTCATGTTTTTATCATACTTCCTCTACGTATAACATAAAGTTAAATTCGTAAAAGGAAAAACTTAGTTCATTTGTTCGCAGAAAGAAGAAACATCAAGTAGTATTCTACGATACGATGTTTCCTTTTATTGTACTCTGCTGGATAATTGACAGGTTCATTGATTTTTATTTCGTTCACGAATCGATGCACTCGAGATTCAAGTTTAATATCTTTCTCCGCGTTTATTGAAATTAATGAACGTACAGTGACATTGCAAAATACTTCAATTTTAATATCTTAGAACCCATATGAATTTCAAAATTAAATTTTATTAGGACAGAGTGAAATTTGGATATCATGTTAATTATTCAGAGTTCTACAAATAATTTATCTACTACAAATAGTTCTACTACAAGTAATTTATCTAGCTACAATTTACCTAAACTCCTAAACAACGTAACGAAATATAACAGTAATAAAGTTGCTTAGAAATAATAAAGTTGCATTGAAATTTTCAATGTTATCGACGTAACAGAAAACGTATTATACTTTACACGTAAGATGCAGAAAGACATACGGCAAATCTTAATCGCGAATAATCGAGAAATTAATTATTCCCATCACGATCCAACGATTATCCCGCGTAACATAGAGTGGCAAAGAACGTAAGAGGAAAACGCGAGAGAGAGTAACAGAGGGTGATAGAAAAGGGTCGTGAGACACACTCTCGAGCCTCAGGTAACGATTACTCCGGCAAGCTCATGGGGGATTTTAATAAGGAAACGAGAGCTTATTCATATCCCTTCATGGCGCAAGCGCCAGAAAGCCACCTGTAGCCCCAGCTTCCAATCAATACATCACAGAGGCATATCGTGCAAGCTTTCCAGGTAGCAATGTGTATATGCACGGACACAAGAGGCGAACTGTTCTCGGAAGCCAGAAGTCGCCTGTTGCTGTTGCTGATAGCCGATGAGCATTCAACGCAACCCGATGCAAATTTTACTGTGATTCGACTGTTCTGCTTAACTTTTCGATTCGAGAGTTTTGGAAACTTAAGAAACCATGTGAACACATTTGGACAAGAGAAACAGTTCAATACTCTTGAGTACATGAACTTTTACTCAAATTGAGTTAAGGTTCAGTATCATGTTAGTAGGTGACTCAATTGAAACTTAGGTATTTAATACTAAAAGTGTATCTGAAGTTTTCAGTACTAAATAATGAAAGTCCTAATAATAAGTACTGAAGTATACTCAACTACATATGTTGAGTACTTAATAATAAAAACTTAGTAGAATAAAACTTAACATTATTAATATGATATCTAGTATTGCCAGATGAAATAGTTAAATAATATCGTGCTCTAACTTAAATACTATATTACTTAAGTTTACAATACTCTGTCCCTATCATGATAATTCCACCAAAGATTTACTACTGCGATTACAGTCTCCTTGATCATGTTTGCTTTGATTCATCGAATTACAGTAGCCAGCGATATCGCTTTTCTATGACAACTGACTGATCCATATTCCCGTTCCGTGAAATCAATGTAGGTCACATTTAGAATCATATCGAACGAGAAACACCACGGTATTGGAAACTGAGGCAATGGAACGGTATCGGGGATCGTTTAACCCCGTTTCGATACTAAAATGAATGATTTACTGTACTTCTACAGAACAATTGTGAACAATTTCCACTTTGAACTTAATAAAAAGAATACGAAGATGGGTACGACTTCGTGAAAGGATTTATAATTGCAGAATTAAAAAGCAGTCACTTGCAATTGTAACAAACAGCGCAATTAAAGATCGATTCGTTTGCTTCTGTGTAACGGAGATTACGGAAATATTGTGTACATTTGATTTTCGTTATATTGCCACGGTAGCGGAACAATTTAAACAATACGGTGACGTAACGCTTATTCGTACAATGCGATGTAGTTACAACGCGTAGCTATACAGACAAATGCAGTACGTGGTATTATAACGCATGGCAATATAACACGAGGCAATTGAAGTAGGCAATAACACGAGGCAAGTGAAGTGGAAATTGTGACACATAGAAATTATCACGCGTAGTAGTTATGACACGTGGGAAATACTACGCGTGGCAATATAACGCGGGAAATTACAACATTCGGCGATATAACGCGAGGGAAGTACAATGCGTGATAATTATAAGGCGTGGCAACACAACGCGTGGAAAAACAGTGCGCGGCGATATAACGCGAGAAATTACAACATTCGGCGATATAACGCGAGGGAAGTACAATGCGTGATAGTTACAACTCATGGTAACACAACGCGTGGGAAAACAGTGTGCGGCGATATAACGCGAAAAAATACAACATTCGGCGATATAACGCGAGAGAAGTACAATGCGTGATAATTACAACCCGTGGTAACACAACGCGTGGAAAAACAGTGCGCGGTGATATAACGCGAGAAATTACAACATTCGGCGATATAACGCGAGGGAAGTACAATGCGTGATAATTACAACTCATGGTAACACAACGCGTGGGAAAACAGTGCGCGGTGATATAACGCGAGAAAATACAACACTCGGCGATATAACGCGAGGGAAGTAAAAACAGTTCATATTGACATAACGCAATGAAAATACAGTGCATAAAGATTACGTACGGAAAATGCAACTCGAGGCAATATAACGCGAGACAACAAAGATTAAAAATGATATAACTATAGTTCAGTTATTTTTGATGTTATAAAAGCTAATTTCAACAATTTTTCGTTCCTGTAATCCACAGTCTTGTCTCGTTGGTGACAATATGACGGGAGTTTACTGTAAATGGAAATTAGCTCGTACGAGCGTCGTAATTAGGAGCCATTTCAAGTTATCTAAGGATTCTAATTATGATCGTGAAATTTCGGTACTCACGAGACTGTTTGTAAGAACGGGAAACAGAAACTAATTGAAATTGGCATTAAGCCGAGACTCTGTTAAATAGGACCGTTGCAGTTCCCGATATTTGTAAAGTTAGCTTGTTTGGTATTTAAAAAGAACGAATTGCAGTGTCTAGAAGTGATATTGTAATTGTTCACGTTATTGGTTTACTGCACTTTACTTCACACGTCATCATGAAAGTAATTAAAATATTCGAACATACGCACCTATGTTTCCAACGTGAAAATATTTTCGCTACACTTGAAAATTTCTGAGACTTACATTTGCAAGTATAAAAATTTTAATGAAATGTTTCCGAATGATCGAGCAAATAATTTGATACTCCAGTTTTCCTGGTAAAATGACGCGATCATGAAATCGCAGCTTTCGAAATCAACGCCAGAATTGAACGGTAAATAACGGAAGATTCGTAAGAGGATTACACGACGTGTATTTATCATACGCGAAACTGCTTAATGAAAACATTGCTTGGCATCCTGTAACGCCGGTACAAGCGTTTGTAAAAGTGAGACGTTTCAACCGTGACCGAACAATACTTGTGTGAATTATTCGGGCTGAAAAACGGGGTCGTTATAGCTCGAGGAAAATAAGTAACAAGTACGATTTCGTTTATAAAACCAATTGAATTATAAATCCTTTCGCGAAGAATACAATGAAACAATTATTGTACACGTTTGTGCAACGATGAAAAGAAAAACGAGTATATTTCTGTGTGGGGGAATTAAATCAAGTAGAAATCAATATATCTCGTGTTTGTAAGGTAAACGTTTCACGAGATAAATTAAACTAAATGATCCTTAAAACGCCTCGTAAAGAAGTAGTTGATTCAGCATTCTCTGTAATACAACTCCGAGAGAAGTCTCGATGAGATCGTTTTCTCTTTTTCATGACTCCCTTATGGTTGTCTCGTATCCTCTGTTGCTTTCATCTTCCCTTCCGACTGTTTTTTATGACGGAACGTTCATAATGGAAACGTCACGAAACAGTAATTAAGAGGGATCTTTTTTCGAGACTTTTTCTCCAAACTTTGTGGATTCTAACTTCTAATTTTCTATCTTTCATGCTTTGCTATTTCGTTACAGTGAATAACCACATTTTTTTAATTACTTAAAAATTTCGTTTCTTTCTTTGTTCAATCTAGAGTAATTAATATTTCATTAATTATTACAACCACAAGTTCTTTTAATTATTTAAAAATTTTATTCATTCTCTGTTCAATCTAGTGTAATTAATATTTCATTAATTATTATAACCACCATTTTTTTTAATTATTTAAATGTTTCATTTAGTCTCTGTTCAATCTAGTTTAATAATTAATATTTCATTTGTAAAATATTTAAAAATTTACGAAATTATTAAATAGGGGATGTTCATGCATTTTTCATATATTCTCTAAAAATTAAATAAAAATAATCTGTAGATTTTATGTAGAATAACTTGAACTTTGACCTCGCCAACCTCTGATGAACACACGAAATATAAGAATGCGACGTGTAACATGATTAGGATATATTGGCTGCTTATCCGAGGGGATGTTTAATGAAAGAAAAGATTGAAAAAAATGATGGAGCCTATGGTGGAATAAATTTTCAATAAAAAGAAAGAGAAACAAAAATCCCGTCGGTTTTTCATTCGCTACCCCGTTCACCCCTTGCGTTATTAATAAAATCTAGTACCTGTACAATTAACGTAGAATGTAAACATTGAAGATAATATTACGATGGAAGATTTTAATGAAATTGCGAGAAATTCTTGACGTTTAAAAGCGATGTTTAAATATAAAAATTGTCGAAATACCAATGGATATATTTTCATCCCTTACGCGTGCATGAGCTTGAACCTTTATGTAATCTACTTAATTAAAATCTCAATAACCGTGTAAAATATTCCAAAGCAGGAGAATATTAAGAATTAAAGTAGAGAAAATATTTGTTTGAAATGGGGGAAATTTAACTGAGGATTTTCATCCCTTAACGGATATGTCGGTCAATTATACATTGAATTTTGATGAATATAGGTACACTATCAAAGGTTGATTAAAATATAAAAATGTGAAGAATTAAAAATGATATTAAATGTAGGAAACTTCAAAAATGTTTTTAGTAACAAATTTTCAACCCTTAACTTGTCTAAAATTTTATTTAAATATTGTACAATTTTGTAGCACCCATAAATGACATAATATTTAGCTACTTTATAAATAATCTCTGACTAATGAATCAAGACAATAAAACACCCCAAAATTAATTTAAAATAAATTCTTCATCACAATATCTTGTCTCACAAAACAATTCCCAAAATTTTTTCCAACCAGACAATCGAGAACTGATAAAATAGTAATTGAAAGGAAGAATATTAAAATGAAGTCAGTTTTCATAATATTGAAATTGAAATTTCATTTCTAGTGGAGAACGTACAAGGCACTCGTTTTAATTGAAACGAAGAAAGGAATAAGGGTGGCGCGTAAATCGCGAGCTTATTCATTCCTGATTTCTTTCCAGTCCTAAAATCACACTTCTTTGCATGCGTATAAAGGGAAATATTCAATGGCGCTTGATACACGAGGCTCAAACGACGAGGATCTATATAGAATCGAACGTTGCAATATATCCACTTTAACCACCATAGAAAGGACATCGGTGCATAAGAAATCTTATGTCTGAGAATAAAATTAGAAGTGTCACGTTCGTTCGACGAATTTCGATTGAGATGTTTAAAATATTATCGTCTGGAAACTTTTGTTCTTTAAGATATTTTGAGACTGATCAAAATTGATTATTGTAAATTTTTAAGAAGTGAAATTTGGGAATTGAAATTTAAAGTAAGTTAAGAAATTTAAATCAGTTAATAGAATAAAATATTAATTCTGGTGAAATTAAATTTTCATTCCGGTGAAACTTTTGGGTATAATTTTGTGAATAATTTTAACAATTATGAGGAAATTTAGGGATTTGGAAATTTATCATAATGAAATTTAAAATTAAAAAATTTGGAGAGATTAAAAATTCAGAAATTTAGAATTTTTTGTAAAGATTTTAAAATTGAAAAATTTGGAAATTTATTTGAGATAGAAATTTGACTTCGTGTAATTAAAACAAAGGAAAATATTTAACGCAAGATAAATTCTCTGAGAGATTCTTCGTCATAATTAATTTTAGTGGAATTTAATGTTTAATAATAATGCAACGAAGCAATTCAATTCAGTTTATTAATAAAAGCGAATACCTGGAATCTACGTCAAACATAAATCTTTCTCGGAAAAGTCATTCTGAAAACTGCCTATAACTTGGTAATACAACATCAAAAGACTCGTCCAGATTCTACGTAAAATACCTATTTAGCTTTATGTAGGTCGCTGAAATTCTTACTATTTAAAAATATCAACATTTACAAAGAGAACGCATTTAGAATTGTGTAATAAGTATAATTAAATGGGTGGAAAATACATTGATGCTGTTTTCAAATATATAAACTTTCAGATTCTGATATTTACATATTTTTTCAATTTTCTGAATGATCTACATTTTTAAATGTTAGATATTTTAGATTTTCAAAGTTTTAGGTTTTTATGTTTTCAAATTTCTATAGTAGTAAATTTTTACCTTCCCAAATTCTCAAAGTACCAAATTTCCACCCTCCCGAATTCTCAAATTACCTAATTTCCACACTCCCGAATTCTCAAATTCCCAAATTCCCACATTCCCAAATTTCCACCCTCCCGAATTCTCAAATTCCCAAATTCCCATCTCCCCAAATTTCCACCCTCCCGAATTCTCAAATTCCCAAATTCCCACATTCCCAAATTTCCACCCTCCCGAATTCTCAAATTACCAAATTTCCATCTCCCCAAATTTCCACCCTCCCGAATTCTCAAATTCCCAAATTCCCACCTCCCCAAATTTCCACCCTCCCGAATTCTCAAATTCCCAAATCTCTACCTCCCCAAATTTTCAAATTCCCAAATTCCTACCGCCCCAAATTCTCAAACTTCCAAATTTGCTAATTTTTCAAATCTCCACCTCCCCAAATTCCCAAACTTCCAAACCTTCAAAAATCTCCAAATCCCCAAATCCCCCAACTCTCAACCTCCCAAACCTCTAAAAATCCCCAAATCCCCAAACTCTCAACCTGCCAAACCTCCGAAAATCCCCAAATCCTCTAACTCTCAACCTCCCAAACACCCAAATCCCTCCACTTCCCAAAACTTCCAACCATCCTCAAACACCCAAATCCCCGAATATCCCAAACCTCCGGTTATCAATTTTCTGTTTGGTTATCGACCCGTCCACTTAGCCACGACTGAATCCCATAAATCTAAATCTCTAATCGTTTCGAAAGTTGTGCCAGCGAAGGTCCACGTCGCTAATCATGTTAATATTGGTTAGCAGGGGCAATTGAGCAAGGTCCTTGCCGTTGTACCTTGTCACTTGATGACGAGGGAAGGGTCCATCTAAATATAACGTTTGAGCAAGGGCTCGTCTGACGAGGCAAACCTGGATAATATCGATTTTTCCCAGACCAGCTTTCCTGTCGTTTTACCTACGGTGGATAGTGTCCCTACAATGTTCCTGGCAACGATTCAACCGTGATAGCAACGCACGATAATTACTTGGGAAGGATTTATCCCCGGGTGTTTACGAACCTCCACATTTTCCGGTGTTTTTACTGAGATGTGTTTGATGAGCTTCTTTCGTATTTTCGCGCGAAATTCAATTTGTTTTGGGGTTCTTTTAGATGTATATACAATTTTATTTTTTATTAGATATATACATGTATAATTTTACTTTTTATTAGATATATACATATGCAATTTTGTTTTTTATTAGATATATACATATGCAATTTTATTTTTTACTAGATATATACATATGCAATTTTACTGTTTATTAGATATATACATATGCAATTTTGTTTTTTATTAGATATATACATATGCAATTTTGTTTTTTAGTAAATATATACATATGCAATTTTGTTTTTTATTGGATACATACATATGTAATTTTATTTTTTACTAGATATATACATATGCAATTTTGTTTTTTATTAGATATATACATATGCAATTTTGTTTTTTATTAGATATATACATATGCAATTTTGTTTTTTATTGGATACATACATATGCAATTTTGTTTTTTACTGGATATATACATATGCAATTTTATTTTTTACTAAATATATACTTATACAATTTTACTTTTTACTAATTCTATAAAATACAATTTAATTTTGTAGATGTATACATATCTAGGAAATTATACATATGTGTATACATATGTATGTATACGTATGTATATGTATGTATAAACTAGAAACTAGATGTATGTACACATGTAGGAAACTTATTTTTCAGTGTGAATAAATGTATACATAACAAGAATCATATTTAAGATATACATACATGAGATGCATATAATGTTTGAAACATATGTGATATTAAACTTGATGATGAATACTGACACAAGTTTAAGCAATTATTGGTGCATTCATTCTACAAGAAACAATTTAGACATTTTATATATTGTCCCTCATGTTCAACTTTGTAAATTGACTTTTAATAGAAAACAATTTAAATAATTTACATAATGTCTGCCTCAATGGTCAACTTTTTAATTGCACTTTTAATGGCAAACAATTTGTACAATGTCTCCTTAATTGGTCAACTTTATAACTTTTAGTGGAAAACATTTTTGCGTCATATATTATGTACATCATTTTATTATTGAATGTATGTATGTCTTTATATTGATGTTTTATATTAATTGTATGAATGTATGAATAACTCCTACAATAAAAAATTAGTTCACAGTCTAACATTAAATATAAGTTTTTTAAAAGTTAATTTGTTTAATGTTTTATATTCATAGAAACAGTAGTATTATATGAAAGTTTATGTTGGAAAGTTAGCACGTTAAATATGTCAAGGAAAATTTTTTTAAAGAGTTCGTGAAAGTGTCAGAGAAGTTTGTCAGCTGATATATGTTCCTCCACTTCCGGTGAAGTGAACAAATGTCTTCCACAAGAACACGGCCTTGGAATTACGAAAATATTGTCTGAACGCGGGCAAAGAGGAGACACCATTATCATCCCGTTTCTTTTCTCCTCTTTCAAATGGAAACGAACATTTTTCTTGTCACCTGGTTGTTAATGGAATGGAGTGATGGGACCGAGTGGGTATATAAATATGACGAGATTCCTTCAAGTTTCCTTGTTCATTTTTCACCAGGAAGAAATCTCTCCTTGGTTTGACTTTTTAATAACTATAAATATAAATATAAAAATAGAGATGCATGTTTTTTTATCGAGTATTGTCCAGATCAACTGTTTTAAGTATTTGGTAAAACTTAAGGTTGTGTTTGGTAAAATTCAAGTTTGTACATTTGGAAATTTTTGTTTCTTCTTTCTTCAGAAATAAAATAAATTTAGATTAAGTGTGATAGTTCAAAATTTATTTCATTTAATAAATAATAATGTTAAATATTATATTAATCAGTAATGTTAAATTAAATTTAGTGTATGTGTAGAGTATCGTTGTTGTAGAATTAATTCAGTGTTGCATTTGTTAATGATCCAAAGGATTTAATTAGTATTGTTCCCGCCATTTTGTTCGAATCTTAGAGCGCTCGTGTAAGTGCTGCCAACGGGAAATCCGGAACATAGTTCACACAACATGCGTCGATAATATAAACATTTAATTTTTTATAAACTATTTTATTACTTAAATTACAAAGAAACCATTTATTAAGAGTAAACAAATATATTTCATGTACTGATTGTACAATCTGAGAATCTGCAAGGTTAAACATTTGAGAATTCAGGAATTGGTTTAAAAGTTTTGCAATTTGAAAATTTATAAATTTATAAATTTGAGAGGTTGCAAATTTGGAATTTTGAGAATTCAGAGATTTAGAAATGTGAGAACTTAGATTTAGATATTTGAAAAATTAAAAAAGTAGAAACTTGAGAATTTTTAATTTTGATTAAAACATCTTGAGAACCTAAAAATTTCAGAATTGAAGCCCTAAGAATTTATTAATACAAAAATTTACAAAAACCTACTTTATTTATAATATCGACGGTGTATAATTTACCGACGCCTTACAGATGGCAGCAGCGTCCCCACTAATTTTGCGATTTAATTAGAAAATATCTAATCATTCTCACAAAGCACAAATTCTATATAAAAATATTCCCAACAGCATCTACTTTTATCTTGACTGGAATCCATCAGGAAAAAGTGAACGATCAACCCTCGGGATTTTTCCTGTTTATGGTGCGTCCGTACATCTCGAATAAACACAAAAGCGTATCGTCTTTTAGAAATATCTTGTCCTTGTAAATTCTGCACTACAAAAGCCATCGTATTTCACACTGGTGGCAGTAAAGCGGAAAACAGGCAAGGGTATGAAAAGTTCTTGCCAGAGATTCGAGTCATTGAAAATGGTCTCCCGTTGTAGCTGAAAGCATTACACCCTTTTGTCGCGGCGAACCTTTTTCCTTGATAATACTGATATTGGCTTTTCTATAAAGAACGGCTCCTTTTAGGATATTAATCGTTACACGTGAAACGGATTTTAACTCTTTCTGGATCAATAGCCACGGAACAAAGTTGCAAGATTGATTAACCCTACTATTTCAATTTTTTCACCCTACAACTCTTTACTGATGTCTCACAGTATTTTATTTATTGAAAAATACAAAGTTTTCTGTTAGGGGCACTTAGGAAAAATTCTGTTTACTTATAAAATTGTGAAGGTATTAGGTAGGTTTATGTGAAGGTATGTCAGTAAATAGGGATGCAAATATGGTTGTAATTATTTATGTTCTTGTGAGGAACAAATTTTAATAAATTTTGTCAATGAATAAAAATTAGAGAAAATAAGTAAAGCTACAGGTAGGCAATTTTTATGGAGCTGCATTTTATTTATGAAAGAATAATTATGTGAAGGTCTGTCAGTAAATAAAGGTGAAAATATTGTTATAATAATAATTAATGATTTTTGAAGAAGTAATGAGTTTTGCTAAATTTTACTAGTATATATTTTTATCAATAGAAAGTTTCTTCTCTAACTTAAATACTTAAACTTGAATTCCTTTAATTATTAAAATATTATTATTCCTTACGAGCCTATTTCGAAATGGCTGAGTTTAATACAATTTTCTTCAAACTTTGAAGGAACAATAAATCTACTATTTGAAAGTACCAAGAATGTTAAAATAATAAGGTAACAATAAAACGAAATGCCGGTCTAAAGATACCATCTGTTTAAGCAAACATGCAAAACAGACAGGATAAAAAAGAAGTTATTGTCGTGACGTCATAAAAAGTTGCCTCAACAAATGCAGTTAACTCGAATAAAATATGATAAGAAACGTAACAATAGCAACGTTGAAAACTGACGTGCAGTTCGCCTAGGACTTTCGAAAATTCCCAGAAATTACATAATTGCCTTATCTGCTCTCTATTTGCGCAAATACTTCATGCTCGGAATAGGAAAAACGCACGAGGCTGAACATCATGTGACCGATGTACGTTAAAGCGAAACCGAGTTCTTTATATACATTTCCTAAAACGTACACGAAAAACAGCTCTCGTAACTTTTCCTTATTTCCAGTAACTAACCAACGTATACATTATAAATTATTCAACGTTACACCGTTACAAGTTATGCACAGAAATGTACGAACGATCGATGCCTGTGCACGTTATTTTGCAGATCGTGCAATTTTTTTTATTTTTAAATTGCTGGATGCAGACTATAATTATCTTGGGGTATTATTAAATTTTTTAGAGCAATTTTTATTTATTATAATTTATTTACTTGACGTTATTTTATTTTGTTCAACCCCTTTAAGAATATAATGTCAGTTTGTAAATAAATTGCCGGGGATTACAATAATTATTTTTAACAATCAGTTATTTCTGATTTTATATTGTTCAACCCCTTTGTCAACAAACTATAATTATCTGCAGTTGATAAATTTGTAGCAGTACCATGGTATAGTGTCAAGGTTTATAATAGTACATCAATAAAACTTTCTGCAGTTTCTTTAAACTTTTGCAACTTGCTTTTTATTTAATTTCATATACCTTAACATCGTTTTCTATGATAAAATTTTTCGGACAAATTTTTGAGGCAACTTCCTAAAATGCACTTTCCATGTAAATCTTCATGTGCGCCTTAAAATGCAGTTTTAAAATATCCAAATATGTACAGAAAATTTTCTGTGATGATTCGCAATTTTTTAAACATTGAATTCACTTTTGATAAATTTGAGGTAAACGAAGGCAATTTCTGACGAATTTTTAGGGTAAATATTTAGAAAATTTTTTAAACCAATTTTGAAGTTAAATATTTAACAAAAATTTTTCATATGAAGTTCAGTGATGAATATAAACTTTTTTCAGATAAACTTTTACCATAAATATTTCAGAAAAATTCTTCAGATAATCTTTTACCATAAATATTTAAGAAAAATTCTTCAGATAAATCTTTGCAGTGAAATATTTAAATTTTGTGATGAATCTTGAAGACAAATTTTTCAAAGAATTTTTAAGAGTAATGAAAATATTTTCAATGTAGAACAGGATAAAATGTGTGACGTAAAGTAGGCGCGTAAGAGCATTGAACTCAGCTTGATTGAATAAGGGTTAAATCAGTGTAAAGAGGAAAAGAAAGAAAAGGAGTTATTTGGTGATTGACCGAAACGGGAACCATCGAACGATTAGCCTTTTACAGAGAGACGTTGCCCCCGGAATTCGAATTGAATAAATCGCCGTCACGCTCGAGGAAACCTTTTCGCCCAACGTACTCTACGTACAGAAAGGTTTCATTCTCGGTTTCCTCGTGCAATCCCCTTAACGCGAGTGGATCGAACTCGGTGCATGCTCGAGCTACTCGAGAGATCGCATCTCTTCGCGAACGGGTCTCGCGTGATATCGCTATAATGTCATACGTCGTAACAATAGCGGCATAGTAATGGCCCGAGAACAAACCTGTCACGCTACACGTGTACCTATATACTCTGTGTCCATTACAATATACCAAATAGTCGTTCTACGAATGTACCACATATGGACCAAACTTTTTTTTCCATAGCTACATTATAAAGAAAATTATTTTAAATATTAAGCGAATAGTATTCATATTAGACATTCAAATTATACTGGCAGATATAGTAACTATTAGAACCTAATAGCTGCTGCAATTAGCAAATGGATCATTTGGCAAATTAACAAATTTGTAAATTATTATAACAACAATCTGTACATTATTATATTTAATAATTATTATATTAAGATACTCTTCTTTGAATTTCTATTGATTTTTATAGAGAGATAAAGAATTAATGTGCATATCGATTTATGTTCTATAACTTATTTGTTGTTCTTTCAATTTTATTTTTAATTTGAAATTTCAGTTCTGTATAATAGTGATATGGTGATTTTTGTGATGGAGAGTTTATTTTGTATATGCAGTGAAGATTGTTAAATAGTAAAATAGTATGATATTGTATGGTAGTGGTACGGTTTTGATTACCACCCGTTATATAGTCACGCGCTGTATTGCCACGTGTTGTATCACTCTGTTCTGTAATTACAACACGTTGAAGTATTGCATTATATAATTTCGACGCGTTATAATTGCTTTGCGTTGTACTTCCTACTTGATGTAAGTGCAATGGGTTGTAATTTTATCAAGTTATTTTCTATGCGTTGTAAGTGTAATATATTGTAATTTCCACGCGTAATAAGTTATAATTGTGATGTGTTGTAATTTCTACGCGTTGTAACTGTGTGCGCTGTAATTTCCAAGCGTTGTATTTTCCACGCGTTGTAATTTCCACGCATCGTAATTGCATTGTGTCCCAATTTCTCTGCATTATAATTGCAACGCGGTGAACCTGCACGCGTTACAGTTGCTACGCGCTGCAATTTCCACGCATCGCCACGTGTTACATCACGTTTTTTAATTGCAACGTTGAGTCACTACTTCAATTTCCTCGCTGTTACAACACATTATAACTTCCTCTCATTGTAATTACACATTATAATTTCCACGCATTGACATTTCTACGCGTTGTAATTGCAATACGTTGAAATTTGCACGCGTTGTAATTGCAAAGCGTTGAAATTTCCACACATTGACATTTCTACACGATGTAATTGCAATGCGTTGAAATTTCCTCGCGTTGTAATTGCAAAGCGTTGAAATTTCCACGCATTGACATTTTTACGCGATGTAATTACAATACGTTGAAATTTCCTCGCGTTGTAATTGCAAAGCGTTGAAATTTCCACACATTGACATTTCTACACAATGTAATTGCAATGCGTTGAAATTTACACGCGTTATAATTGCAAAGCGTTGAAATTACCACGCATTGACATTTTTACGCGATGTAATTGCAATGCGTTGAAATTTCTTCGCGTTGTAATTGCAAAGCGTTGAAATTTCCACGCGTTGTCATAGTAATGCGCTGTATTTTCCACGCGTTGTAATTTCTACAAATTGCAATTTCGACGCATTGTAATTTCGATAAAATCTCACATATTACAACACCGCAATATCAACACCCGATACATCACCACGCAATACATCGCCAACATCAACCTTCCACCCCCAAAATCTCAACCCCAACTTTCAATAAACCATGAACCCTCAATACGTTCTCACATCTTTCAAACAATCCCCGAAGTAAATTAAAAACATTTTTTTGATAAATGAAGGAAAGTGCCGACAGGGGCTAGATTTTCCTGACAGCATCGAAATAAGCAACGAATAAATGATTTATCGCATTTCCTACGCAACGGAAGGTTGGATAGTGACCTTTAAATTATTGTTCAAGACAGAAGGATCATTAGCGAACAATAGTTCTATAGATCCTCGGTTCGCGTACGAACATTAACTTTTAATCAGACAACTGGGTTGACGATGCAACTACGAACAATCTTGAAGGCTGTTCCTCTCGTTTTTTTTTTTATACCGTGCCTGAGCGTACGAGGCACACGGTCTTTCTCAATAATTATTTTCTTGAGGCTCGACGAGCGAAGCGTGTCGTAAAACTTGCAGCGGATTTTCATCATACGAGCGCATCAAGTGTGAACGTACAGTGTGGTCTGAAAATCTGGGAAGATATTTTTTTCAGGTTTTTGATGGTCGACTTTAGTTTGATGAAGTCTGACATCTTTTTAGAGCTTTTGTTTTATATAACTTTAGATGTGTATATACGTATATTGTTTTTTTATTGGTGATAAATGTCTAGATAGACATTTTGTGAGATTTTTAATATTGTTTGTATAAGCTCTGTCTATGTGTACTTGTATTGTTTTTTTATTGGCCATGAATGTCTAGGAAGACATTTTGTGAGATTTTCAATATGGAGTCAACGTTACTTTATTTCCAGAAAGTCTGAAATTTTTTTTAAATTCTTCATGTATAGTAACTTTATCTACGTATATGCACATATGTACAATATTTTTGTATTGGTGATAAAAATGTAGAAAAAAATTGTTTCAATGATTTTCAACATGGAGTCAAGTTTACTATATTTTAATGAAGTTTGATGTCCTTTGAGATTTTTTGTTCTATTCTGTTTGAATGTATCGGTACAAAAGGAATAAAATCTATAATTGCTGTAAGTTGTATTACCACGCGTCACATAACCATATAAGGATGTATGAGTGTAGGTAATATATGCATGGAAATCGCAATGTCTTACGACGTAATGCATAGGAATCCGGTGCAATAATTGCACTCATTGTAATTACAAAATACAGTGATGCAACTCATGGATATGCAGCACGTGCAAATTGTAACGCGTAGTAGCATAACACGTGAAAATTGCCAGCACATGAGCGTGGGAGTTGCAACATGTTAAGATTGTAGCGTTTTGAAATTATCATGTGCGGTAATTACAGAGCGTGGTGATAGTAAAATATAGTAATTATAACGAGAGAAATTTACATCGCGTGGAAATTACAATGCGCTGTAATTTCCATGCGTTGTAATTTCTACGGGTTGTAATTTCCACGCGCTGCAATATCCACGCGTTGTAATTTCTACGCATTGTAATTTTCAAGCGTTGCAAGTTCTACGCGTTGTGATTTCCACGCACTGTAATATCCACGCGTTGTAATTTCTGCGCGTTGTAATTTCTACGCGTTGTGATTTCCACGCGTTGTAATTTCCACGCGCTGTAATATCCACGCGTTGTAATTTCCAAGCGTTGTAAGTTCTACGCGTTGTAATCTCCACGCGCTGTAATATCCACGCGTTGTAATTTCCAAGCGTTGTAAGTTCTACGCGTTGTAATCTCCACGCTTTGTAATTTCCACCCGTTGTAATTTCCACGCGTTGTAATTTCTACGCGTTGTGATTTCCACGCGTTGTAATTTCCACACGTTGTAATTTCCAAGCGTTGTAATCTCCACGCTTTGCAATTTCCACGCGTTGTAAGTTCTACGCTTTGCAATTACAGCGCATAGAAATTACAATGCGTAGAAATTACAAGGCGTGGAAATTACAACGCTTGGAAATTATAACGCGTAGGAATTACAACGCTTGGAGATTACAGCGCATTACAATTACAACGCGTGGAAATTTCAAAGCATTGCAAGTACAACTCGTAGAAATTACAACGCTTGGAAATTTCAGCGCGTGGAAATTACAACGCTTGGAAATTACAGTGCGTTATAATTGCAACGCGTGAAAATTTGCACGCATTGCAATTACAACGCGTAGAAATTACAACGTGTGGAAATTACAGCGCATTACAATTGCAACGTGTAGAAATTGCAAAGCTTAGAAATGCCTAATAATCTTAACCCACAAAAATAACAAAATATATCCATTACAACATACAATTCATCACACTATAATTATAAACCATAGTGACACAGCAAACGATAATATAGCACACAATTGCAACACCTATTAGTTACACCACGTGAAAATTAACGTACATAAAAATATATACGAGAGTCGGCGTTTATTATTACAACACTAATATTGTCCAACACTTATTTTTACTGTTCTGTCACTAGTTATTCTATCGCTTCATACTCCAGATCAAGTAGCCAAGGTTGTCGATGAATCCACCGTAAGAAAATGAAGATAAGAATGCGAGTCACTAATTGACCATCATGGCAACCAAGGTGATAACGATGAGACTGCTTAATAAGAATGTAATTAAGCTAAGTGAACTGTCTTGCGTTATCTCTATATTTACATAGAGTACAATTGCAAAACGCATTAGGAGGAGCTACAGGCAGAAAGGTGTGAATTAATACTGACGCCTTAACTCCGATAAACTGGAACCGACTTGGGAAAGATGATTAAAAGCAGGAATTAATCATGACTTTGGTAAACAAAAAATGTAATTGATTAGCAGATGCATGGTTAATCGCAGAGTGGAGTAACTCGATTAATGGAGAAGATGTTGACGAATGTTAATGAAGTTGTGAAACTATTTTGAGAAACTGAAGTTTCGATTAATATAGTGTAGGATAACATAACATATTTATCAAAATTAATTAAGTAATGTTTATGGAAACTGGAAATTTGTATACAGGTACATTTTGAAAATGTTATGAATGTATTTAAGTTATTAAATATATTAATATGATTTATTATAATATGACTTCAAATGTCCATTCAGAAATATTTACTAAAATTGACTGCAAGTTTCTAAACAAATATATTTAGGAAATATATAAAAATTTATACTGCAAATGTTCATAGAAATTAATTACAAATATCTATTTGCAAATATTTACAAAAATTGTCTACCAATTTCTAAACAATTATATTCAGAAAATTTAATAAATATTTTTGTACTAAAAATATTCTTAAATGTCTATGCAACAAATATTCCCAAGTTAATTATAAATATTTATATATCCTTTCGTAAATGTTTACAGAAATTGTCTACGAACATTAACCAAATATATGTATAAAAATAAGCTTGCTAAAAGCAATTTAAAATGTAAAACATGAATGTTGAACTGTAAAAAAAAACCTAACAGAAATTGATGCGCAGATGTTGACATTGAAAAGAAATTGCAATAATTGATTCATAGATGTTTACACTGGTGGGAAATCACGAGGAATGACTCACAATTGATGTGACAAAGAAATTTATAAAGAAATGACGATCGAGAGTTAAATCACCTTGATTGACTCGCATAAATTGAATAACACGGATTTGCAGAGTTTGAACTCGTAGGGAGTTTCTGAGATCAAGTTACAGACGTCAACCCGAGGATGACTCATGACTAAGTCGCAAAATTTCATCTGCTCGGGTTAATTCGTAGAAGCCGACGAATTCATAACTCGAGTGCTTCTGTGACAACAATTAATTCCGAGATTCACGAATACCTGAATTTCACGCGTAAGCATGCAGAGACGAAAATCGATTTACTGGAAAAGTGACTTGCGAGAAGGATGAAATGATTTTTCTGGGCAGAATGCAATTTGGTGAAAGATTATTTGCGAGAATGGGAATTGAGAGCATAGTTTTAGATATTCGAAAAGGAAAGGTTTTTAAATTTATAAATTCCATAAATTTCAAATATCCCAAATTTCCCAAGTCCTCTATATTCAAAATTTCTCAAATTCCAAATTTCCCAAATTCCAAATTCCCCCAATTCCAAATTTCCCAAATTCCAAATTCCCCCAATTCCAAATTTCGCAAATTCCAAGCACCCCAAAATCCCAAGATTCCTCAGATTCCCTAGATCTCCCAAATTTCAAATTTCCCAGATTCCAAATTCCCCAGATCCCAAATCCCCTAATTCCAAATTCCCCAAATTCCAAATTTCCCAAATTCCAAATTTCCCAAATTCCAAATTTCCTAAATTCCAAATTTCCCAAATTCCAAATTTCCCAAATTCCAAATTCCCCCAATTCCAAATTTCGCAAATTCCAAGCACCCCAAATTCCAAATTCCCCCAATTCCAAATTTCGCAAATTCCAAGCACCCCAAAATCCCAAGATTCCTCAGATTCCCTAGATCTCCTAAATTTCAAATTTCCCAGATACCAAATTCCCCAGATCCCAAATCCCCTAATTCCAAATTCCCCAAATTCCAAATTTCCCAAATTCCAAGTACCCCAAAATCCCAAGATTCCTCAGATCTCCTAAATTTCAAATTTCCCAGATTCAAAATTCCCCAAATTCCAAATTTCCCCAATTCCAAGTTCCCCAAATTCCAAATTCTCCCAATTCCAAATTCCCCAAATTCCAAATACCCCAAATTCCAAATTCCCCAAATTCCAAATTCCCCAAATTCCAAATTTCCCAAATTCCAAGCACCCCAAAATCCCAAGATTCCTCAGATCTCCTAAATTTCAAATTTCCCAGATTCAAAATTCCCCAAATTCCAAATTTCCCCAATTCCAAGTTCCCCAAATTCCAAATTCTCCCAATTCCAAATTCCCCAAATTCCAAATACCCCAAATTCCAAATTCTCCCAATTCCAAGTTCCCCAAATTCCCCAGGTTCTCCAGATCTCCTAAATTTCAAATTTCCCAGATTCTAAATTCCCCAAATTCTAAATACCCCAAATTCCCCAAATCCCCTACGTTCCTCGAATTCCCAAGTTCCCAATATCCCAATATCTTTAAGTTCCCTAAATCCTCAAATCCTCCAACGTTCCTCAATCTCCAAATTCCCTAAATCCCAAAATCCCCACTATTCCTATAATCTATTCCTATAATTCTCCAAAGGCTCTCAGGCTACCAAGCCGCAAGAAGCACTTAACCCACAATTAACATCTAATCATAATTCCAAAGCACCAGAAAACATCGAACACGCGACACCTCGATGAAAATAAACGAAAGAAAGCGTCTCCCCGTTATTATTACCAATACAAACGCTAATTATAGTGTCGCACACATCACGTGTCACACGCCACGTGACTATTTTTGAATACTCTTTTATGAAGAAAATGAAGAGCAAATTGGGTAGGGTGGATCATAGAAAAGGCACTTTTGTCTTGACGTCGCGGTATTGTTCTTGTAATTATCCGATACGAGGAAACGATGACGTTAGAAACGATAGTGCTACATCGCCTATTCATCGATTTGAGCCGGAACACGAGCGAGATTCGATCGTTCACATCGATTTTTTCCTGCAACGTTGCGCGTATTCTGCGTCATTTCGCGTTGCATTTGAGATTTTTAGCTAATTACGCAAAACGAAATGACGCAGGTTCCCTAGCACCGCTAACGACTGCCAACACTTGGAATTGGTCCACGTGAAGACCGTCTCGAAAATTAAACGATCCGATTCGTCCACGCGTACGCTGAGGCGCACGACAGAAGACGTTATTGCCGTCGGTATCGGAATGATCGTCACGTGTCCTCGATAGATCCGCGATTCATCGGTTATCGGTTTCCTTCGATAGATTAGACGATTGCTGTCGCAAGCTCTTTTTCTTTATGGATATATTTTTTCACGAATCGATAGATTTATGGGTTCTTGTATTCGTACGTCATATTCGTAAATTCCTAGATTTCTGGATTTTTAGATGAGTAAAATTCTGCGTTCTATGTATACCTTCTGTATTATGTGTGCAATGATCCCTAGATTTCTGTATTATGAACTCCTATGTGAAAATTTGAAAATCTACAAATTATAAAAACTTAGAATTCAAGAAATTAAAATTTGAAAATTTGTAATTTTTATCGAGTCCTACTGCCAACCTCAATAATTCCCCTCTTCGCTATTTGTGGCAATATAACAAGAGCCTTACAAAAGAGATAAAAGCAAGCTACAAGTTCAACCAGAAAATGAAGATCAATTTCAGATCCACATTCTAAATATACCTAATTCATTTACAGTGTCATCAATGTATCGCTTTGATTCTCTCGAACAGCCTTTCGATTCATCGTTGCTTATTATCGAAATTACAGCAAATTAATGTGCAGATTCTTGAGAAAAATCAGATCAAGGCCAATCAGTTCGAGAGGTTCATTCTGCAATTGGAAAAGCGCTTTTTCGCTGACGTAGATGCATTATCTCGTTAAAGTTTCCTGGTTTACTGATAACGCGGTGAACGATAGTATATCTTTTTTCATAGTTACCCGCGGAAAAGAACGAATTTATGAATGTAAACTCCGGGGAATATTAGTAGCACTCTTTCCACCGAATTATATTTTTACATCTTTTTCGCGTATCGATAGCCTTTCTTTCTGCTATTGATCACTCGGCAAGTCGTAAAATAAAAATACCTCTTTTTCCTGAACGTTCGAGGAAACACCGCTGTTTTTTGCGTGCAATTTCCTGTATAGCACAATAAAATGTTGCTCTCATTTATCGTAGATCCACATGGTTTTATGTCTGTAATCAGATACGGGACATTGAGGATTATTTAATTACTGAAGATACGAATGTTACTAAAAATTTCAGTTTAATGTCATATATACTGATATCTACTGCTTCTTGCTGTTAATTATTTTATTATATACAATTAGTCCTATGTTCTTCCATTTAAGTACATATTTAATCAGCTGGAATCAATTAAATTTTTAATTAAAATTATATGAAGTATCATAATTCTGTTGCTTCAATTAAAATTTAATACATGTGCATTTTCACTGGCTTTTAATATTGAATGTACTTCGTTAATTAATTTGTGATTAATTCAATAATTTTCAACATGTTAAGGTATATAACTATAAATCGTTCAAGTCAATTAAAAATTAAATTCTATTAAAAATGTATATACATTAGCTTTTGAGGATATACACACATGCACATATGTGCGTACACACACATCACCTAATATGGGAATGATATATGTACATGTAATATAACATTTTAATTTTATAATACATATCATACATATACTAATTTTCGAATTAAAAGTATGTATTAGGTATACACATATACACATATGTGCATGTGCACACGTCACCTAATATGGGAATGACATATGTGCATATGTCATATACATATACATACGTATGCATATGATATATGCAGAATAACATTTGAATTTTATGACACATATCATACATATATTGTTTCTTGATATGCACACATGTGTATATGCACACATGATCTAATATAAGCATGATACATATACATGTAATATAAATGTAATTGTATGATGCATATGCACATATCGTTTTTAGAATTAAAATTATGTACTTGTTGTACACACATGCACACATGTGTCCATACACACATGACCTAATATGGGCATGACATATGTACATGTAGTATAACATTTTAATTTTACGATACATATACATATATAGCTTTCTGAACAAAAAATATGTATTACGTATAGAATATAAAATACGGTATAATAAAGTACATTTGAAGCACATATATTTTCCAGCAATATTGCCTCGATAAAGAAATTCGAATAAACTGCAGCACTTGTAAAAAGTGCACTCTGCACGTTCGCAGAGAGTGTTTTTGTACATTTACAGGAATGTTTACGAGTAAAAGTAAATATACAGGTATATGTGGAGTACGTATGAATAATTGAAGAGCTATTTGAAACGTTGAAGTTAGATGAGTCAGGCTGTATAGAGAAATGTCAAGTTGCAGAACGCACGAAACGTAGGCAATATATCGTTCGTGGCTCGAGTAATTTTTGATACGCCAGTTCTAATTTCACCCGGGGTGTATCCTTATCCGAAATACCTTCGCGACACGATTGTGACATAAGTTTGGACAAAGTGGCGACCGAAATAAATCGCGGGTCTGGCCGAGTTTTGACAACGAAGGAAACTGGCTACACCCGAGAACCGGAACGTAGGCGTGAGAACCGAGCCACGTGCGAATATTTCGAATATCGAATTTGAATCAGGATGCTCGAGACTTCATACTATCCTCGAAATCTGCCAAGAAACTACCTACGAAACATCCGAACAATCCGAGGCGTTCACGGTGCACCCTGATCGTTCGCATACTTTAGAATTAGGTATTAACTTTCTGTGTTACCAGCGAAACTTTTTCGGCCAATGAAATTATATAATCGAATAGTCGTGTTCGACTTTTTTCATAATAGTTCATTTCTTACACTTTTATATCTCGATTGATAATTTATTGACGTAACCTAACCTGACCTAACCAATTTTTATCATAATTACTTTCTTCGATTTTTATAGCACGATTGATAATTTATTAACTTAAACTAACCTAACCAATTTTTGGCATAATAATTACTTTCTTCAATTTTTATAGCTCGATTGATAATTTATTAACCTAACTTAACCTAACCTAACTTAACCAATTTTTGTTATAGTTATTGCTTTCTTCAGATTATATATCTTGATTGATAGTTTATTAATTGATAGGTACTGATTGATAATTGGGTAGTGTTCTTCAATTTCAAAATTTCAAATCTCCAAATTTCCTAAATACCAAAGTTTCAAATCTTCAAACCCAAATATTCCCAAATTTCCAAATACCAAATTCAGAATTCCCCAAATTTCCAAATGCCAAATTGAAAATTCCCCAAATTACCAAATGCCAAATTTAAAATTCCCCAAATTTCCAAATGCCAAATTTAATATTCTCCAAATTTCCAAATGCCAAATTGAAAATTTCCCAAATTTCCAAATACCAAATTAGAAATTCCCCAAATTGAAAATTCCCCAAATTTCCAAATGCCAAATTGAGAATTTTCCAAATTTCCAAATGCCAAATTAGAAATTCCCCAAATTGAAAATTCCCCAAATTTCCAAATGCCAAATTGAGAATTTTCCAAATTTCCAAATGCCAAATTAAAAATTCCCCAAATTGAAAATTCTCCAAATTTCCAAATACCAAATTGGAAATTCCCCAAATTGAAAATTCCCCAAATTTCCAAATGCCAAATTGAGAATTCCCCAAATTTCCAAAAGCCAAATTGAGAATTCCCCAAATTGCCAATCCCAAAATTCCCAAATTCCTCAACCTACGAATTTCCCAAAAATATCAAATTTCTAAATTCCAAAACTCTTAATTACGCCAATGCGTCCCAAATGTTGCAATTCTAATCAACGTTCGATATCTCAGCAAAACAAATTTGCACAACAGGGTAGTTCGCTCGGAAACAAAAAGGCGATGCAATCGTTTCGTTTCACTTATTTCGTTGAGTAATTATTTATATATCCCCGACGTTCGCCTAATTACGACGATCCCCTGGTGTTCTAATAAAAACAAAATTTATTATATGGAATGATGGATCACGGATAATTTACATTTTCACTTACATTTTTTGTTGCACCGTTACTTAATAACGCCTGCGAGTGTACGTAAAGTACGATAAACATCTAATGATCTAACGAAATACATAAATTAACGCGATTATTCTTGAAAAAGAACAAAAACCAGTTTAATTACCATTTCGCGATGATCTAGTAATTCCCATAAATCATCTCGATTACGATATGCATCTGGTGAGCTAATGGCGTTGCAACATAGAGAACTTCTGTTCTTAATTGCAATTTATTTGATAATTCGGGGAGATAATTCTGAATAGGGACTTTGTACTAAAGAATACTGTTCCAGTTGAAACAAAAAAAAATAGTAAATCAATTTAATATTTTGTTATTTTATATTTAATCGATATCGTATTTCTAGGGATTTTTAAAGATTTCAAATGTTTAGTTGGGTTAATAATTTGGGAATTTCAATATTTGGGAATTTTTGGAATTTGGGAATCTAGGGATTTTTAGACGCAGGTAATTGGAAGGCTAGGGATTTTTTTATGTGGAGATTTTGGAATTTAGAAATTTGGAGATTTAGGGATTTGGGGATTTAAGGATATAGGAATTTTGGGATTTAGTGATTTGGAAACCTAGGAAATTGGGGATTTAGAAATATGGAAATTTAGGGATTTGAAGATCTAGAAATTTGGGGACTCTGGGATATGGAAATTTAGTGATTTGGGGATTTAGGGATATATAAATTTTGAAATTTGGGGATTTAGTGATTTGGAAATCTAGGGAATTGGGAATTTACGAACATGGAAATTTAGGGATTTGGAGATTTAGGAATTTGGGGATTTAGAGATATGGAAATCTAGGAATTTAGGGATTTTAGGATACTGAAATTCAGAGATCTGGAGACCTAGAAATTTGATGGCTTTGCAATTTATAACCTAGGAATTTCAAAATTTAGAATATCTAGGGTTTTTAGTATCTAGTGAGTTTTCAATAAAGACACTTGCACACCTCAGAAATCAAAGAAGTCAAGAATCTAAAAATTCAAAAACTACAAAAGCCAATATAGAAATATAGTCTACAAATTTACGATTTTAAAAAATAGCAAAATTACTAAATATAAAAATTCGAAGAACTCGACAATTTCCAGAATTTATAAACAATTAGATGAATATTCGAAATATGAAAAAGATTGCGAATTAAAAAACGTATGCAGAAGTTATCGAAAGAGAGTGCACATTGCAGCCGGGTGTACCATCAATATTTTTTCCCTCGTGCAGCGTTCGATGAAGCTTCACGGGACAGCATTGTTTCCCGGTCGTTCCCGCGGAAACGTCTCCCTGTTATTTCAGGTTGATTTCAGTTCTATTTGCAGATGCCTGGCGCGAACATGGCGTTGGCATTTCGTAAATCTTGCTCGTTTAACCGTATCGGGCGTCGGTGGAGACAACGAGGGCTGAGGCGACGGAGGCGGTGGATGCGTCTTCTTACGTTGACGCGATAAAGCGCGCCTCAAAGGAGGGCCGGGGAACCTGCTGGGACCCTGGATTGACGTCATTCGATGACGTCAAGCAGGACCGTGCCGAAACCCACCAGGAACCACGCTCAACCATCCCGAATATCCTTCCTACGTGACCTACTGCACCTACTCCGCCACGCTCCAACAAATCATTCTATTTCTGCCTCCCTCGTCAACCTTCTTATCTATCTGCTCGTTTCATTCTTATTGCCTACTATGTCGATCAAATTGACACTAAAATGACCTGACAACTGCCGTCCAAAATTTTATTACTTTTATGGTTAGTACTGAAACTCAAATTAAACATACTTTCAGGTTTAACATTTTTTATTATAAAATGTTGTTTTTCGTGAAAATGGATGTTAGAGTTTGTCGCTTTATTTGGATACACTATGCGTGTGCAATATTTATATTTTTATTTAAATTTCAATTTAAGGGTGCATTTAGGGTTGGTAGTTTTAGTGATATGTTCACAATATTTTTTGCAAGTACTTGGTATCAGTATTTTTTATTGAATTCTTAGTTATGTTGTTTGATAAGTTCATGTGGAGAATATCACACAGGTGACGTGTTCAGAGTGTTAACACCAAAGCCACCAAACATTTAAATGACCTCTCCACATGTTTTTTATTACAAATTACACAATTTAAAGTGCTTCGTTTAAGTGAGTAGAATTAGTGTTAACTAAAATTATTAGCTGATCAAGGTTCTTATTAAAATACATTCAAATTGTGTTCCTATTAATAAAAGATGTTAAATACACCTATTCATGAATGAACAAAATGTATTAAACAACGTTAAAGTAAATATTAAATAAATCAATCTGTGAATTACAGAAATCTATTCATTAAGCAAATGTATGAATTAAAATTTATGGACGAAGTGATATTAAATAAATCTATTTACGAACCATCGAAATTTATTCATTAAATAAATCTCTGAATCTAATCACTGAATAAACCTATCTCTGCTATGTCCGTCACACATGAATTAAACCACAGCTTAATTAAATGTCTATGACCCGTTATATAAATCAGACCTTTCGAGTTCTATCTGAAAGTGCAAATCATTGAATACTTCATCCTGATACCTACAATATGTACATAATCCATTCTGTGGCTTGCTAAATATGGGTATACGTACTTCGATGATGAACGCGCTAACAAATTGTACGTCACAGTAGAAATGGACGTGCGTAGTTTGCTATACTTTAATGAACATGATATTTTTACATACGTATAGTATAAATATTATTGTCCCATTTTTCAATTAATATGTCTACCCTCTTTTGAATAATCGATTGAATTACATTCGTGACGTCAATATGTGAGGTATTAAATGTAGGTGTATAGTATATGGAATTAATGCGTATAGGTGGATGTGTTGGCTGGTGAATGTGTTAGCTGGGGATGTGTTAGCTGGTGGATGTGTTAGCTGGTGGATGTGTTAGCCATACACGTTAGATGTGTGTAGGTTGTGTATGTGATGGATGTACATAGGTGGTGTTACATGTATGTAGGTCTATGTGATAAAGGTATACAGCTGCCACACGTGTTAAATGTATATTGCTAGTATATGTGATGAATGTATGTAGCTAGTGTATGTGTGAAATGTATGTAGTATATGCGACAAGTGTATGGAGCTAATATACGTATATAGCCAGTCAACATATTAAATGTGTACATGTGTATCTGACACACATGTTAAATTTACATATTGTAGATATAATATGAGGACTAGTTAAGACTAATATGTAGACTATTCTAGATGTGAAATATGTATAGGTATATGTATATGTACCTGAATATGTACAGGTACACATACGATCACATATGTACAGTCCACATATATGTACATGGCTGATATACGTGATAAATGTATGTAACAGGTATATATATTAAATTTATATATCTAGTCAACATATTGAATGTGTGTATTCAGCATACGTGTTAAATCTATACATTAGGTATACATATGAGGTAACCACATATGTGAATACATTTAATAATGTACAGCTAGCTCACATTATTAACTAACTACAGCTAGTTATGTGTTAAATGTACATATAGCTAGTAAACACGTTTAATGAATATAGCTAATAAAAATGTTAAATGTATATAGCTAGTACATGTATTATATGCTTTAGCCAACGTATTAAGTGTATATCTAGTCAAGTACGTATTAAACGTACGTAGCAAGTGCACGTGTCAAATGTACTGCAGATACAAGAAGCAAAACATCAAGAGTAGAGTGTTAAAGCAGATACGACAGTCATTGAATCTTGGTACAGACGTGGAAAAAGTGACCACAATTACAGAAGAATGGAAAGCGTGATCGTAACAGGTGAAAACAAAAAAGATGGAACGAAGGGAAAGTTTTGTTGCGAAACGTTTATTTACCGTAACATCGAAATCAGAAGTACAGAATATATTTTGAACTGAGAATAAATTGAAGATTGAATGAAAAGAAAGACACCGAATTAATTATGTTATAAAAACTTAATACTATTGTTTTAATTTAATAAATCAGACATGAAACGCTAACCATTTTGATGTCAAACATTTTAATATCAAATTTATGTTCATTTCCATTAATAAAAAGTTGACTAATTATCCTACCAGACGCGACAAAAAACTTTACACCTTCGATCATAAAATTATAAAACGCTCTAATCGATAAATTACCTGCTGGTTAATCGAAATTATGAATGCAGCGAATAAATATTGAATACCAATGAAACCATCTATGTCAACTTTAAGTACCTTCACGCACGTCACAAGTAAGATCAATCTTCGTAATCCCATTATCTTAATCCCATTACTAGATGTTGTAATAATCCTAATGATTCGCATGGTAGCTTTTCCACCGATTCGATTACGTTATATTCTTCCGACTATCTTAAGTACATCATTTGATATTTACTTTTCGCGGTCTTTTATGTGCACAATTTTTGATAACGATATCAGTCGGTTTCGATGTGCACCTTCGCTTTTGTACACATTCGACGGTGTTTTGCAGACACTCGACAAATAAATATTATTCGTGATAGAATCGTATTACAAAAAAGTAGGTCAGGGATGTGTGACAATGGTTCTGTAAAAGTAGAAGTTAGATGTGGTAGAATGGAGTGGAGTATATCTAACTTGGGTGAGTTAGATTTTTATTTGTTGAGGGATTGTATAGGAGGAGCATTTGTTTTTTATTTGGAGGGATGTGAGGTTCGTTATTTCTGCATTTCCAAATTTCTATATTGACGAATTTCTAAATTTTCAAATTTCCACATTTCCAAATTTCCATATTCCCTAATTTTCACATTTCCAAATTTCCATATTCCCCAATTCCCACATTCCTCAGTTCCCACATTTTCCAATTCCCACGTTCCCTAATTCCCACGTTTCCTAATTCCCACATTACCCAATTCCCACATTTCCCAATTCCCACATTACCCAATTCCCACATTTCCCAATTCCCACATTCCCCAATTTCTACATTTCCCAATTCCCACATTACCCAATCCCCACATTCCCCAATTCCCACATTCCCAAATTCCCACATTACCCAATTCCCACATTCCCCAATCCCCACATTCCCCAATTCCCACATTCCCCAATTCCCACATTCCCCAATTCCTACATTCCCCAAATCCCACATTCCCCAATTCCCACATCCCCCAATTCCCAATTCCCCAATTCCTACATTCCCCAATTCCCACATTCCCAAATCCTCACATTAAAAAATTCCTAAATTCCCAAATCTCCACATCCCCTAAATCCTCCATTCTGAAATCTCCAAATTCCCAAATTCTCACAATCTTTAATTTCCACGTCCCCAAATTCCTCACTTCTGAAATTTCTTAATTCCCAAATTCCTAAATCCTCAAACCCCTAAACCTCCAAATTTTCATATTTCTAAATTAGAAATTTCTAGGTTAGAAATTTTCAAATTTCTAAAATTCTAAATTTAAAAACTCTGTATTGTATTCTAAAATATTCTATAATACACATATTGTATAATAAATTCTGTAATGTAATAATTCCATAACATCAGTCTTCTGTAATGCAATAATTCTCTACCATTACAATTCCATAATAATATGACAACTCTATACATTATAACTCTCTAACATAATTCTGTAAATGCAATACTATACATAAACATACAATGAACTTCCCATATTGCATCCGCGATTTACCAACTTTCAATTGCACCATCTCTCAATTTAAAAATTAATTAAACACTCTTTAATCCGCAAATAACTTCATTTCGAAACACCGTCTGATGCGCGACGCGTCAACTCTCAAAAACACATTATTGTCGGTTAATTCGACATCGAGTTTTCGAGCACTAAAAAAAAAACACACACAAAAATTTATCCAAAACATTGATCAAAGTATAAATTAGTTGTATCAACTGTGAATATCATATGCCGGAAATATAATATTCTTTATGGCTGTTACTCTTCGGCACAGTATTTTTGTACCGTTCAAAATAACTTGAAACGTATATTTCCAACCAATTTTGCGGAATGAAAAAAAAATATCAGAGATGAACAGACTCGTATTCAGATTTTTATAATTCAATACATTCAGTTGTGAATGTTTCAACGATCCGAGTAATTTTATTCTCTAATTGAACGAATTTGTAGTCTCTTTCACACGCTCGGGCTCTTTCATTTTTGTTTCAATTATTAAACTACTAAATGTACCGGTTTTATTCGTTTTCGTGAAGGAAAATAGACAGGATAAATTTACGTAACACTACAAAATTAAATTTTAGTTTGCTTTTGTAATGAAGGATAAATATTTCATATTTTATCTTGAGATCATAAGAAACTAAAATGTTCAAAACTTCACGAAATATGTCGAAGAAAAAATTATTAAAAATTTCAAAGAAAAACTTTGTAATATTGTATGATTTAAATAATCAGTTTCTAAGATTTTTAAGAAAAATTTATTTTTATAATTATTATTATAAGTTTATTTTTATAATGAAAGATAAACATTTTACATTTTAGCTCAAGATCATAAGGAACACAACGTCCAAAATAAAACTTCACGAAATATCAATTTTTCAAAGGAAAAATTATTAAAAAATTCAAAGAAAGACTTTGTAATATTGTATGATTTAAATAATTAGTTTCTGAGATTTTTAAGACAAATTTATTTTTATAATTATTATTATAAGTTTATTTTTATAATGAAAGATAAACATTTTACATTCTAGCTCGAGATCATAAGAAATACTTAGAATGTCCAAAATGAAACTTCATGAAATAACAATTTTTCAAAGAAAAAATTATTAAAAATTTCAAAGAAAAACTTTATAATATAGAATAATTTAAATAATCAGTTTCAAAGATTTTTAAGAAAAATAAATTTTCAATTATCTTTTACATAAAGGTCACTTCAAGGTCACTCAAAGGTTACTCTCAGGTCACCTCAACGTTCAAGATCACTCTACGGTCACCAAAATCATTGAATGTTGAAATCACGTACAAACTTACGTGATCAGAACTCCATAGCACAACTTAAGAAATACCTTTTATAAAAACAGAATTTCACCGCAATTTCTAACAAAACATTTCTGCGTCGAAAATTGCTTAAATTTTCAGACGAACTTGCGTATAAAACTAATGTTATAAATCAGGCGAGAGTAACATAAATCGCGAAACGCGTCTGACGCACAAAGTGTTGCTCTCGGAAAAGCCAGAAAAACAAAGAGAAAGAAGAAATAGAAAAGCGAGGGGGAGAGACACCGCGAAGCGACAAGGTTGAAAAGACGACGAAGAAAAGTGTGTCTATGTCGCTAGACTTTCTTCCGCAATCATCGCGAGCTTTCGAGTGCATCAACAACGCGTGTCGGGGTTCGTCTGTTTTAATTATGACGCAGTTGGAGCATATTACGCTGTGGTGCCGAAAATACGTCGATGAAAGACCCGCGATGACGCTCGAGACCGCTCGGGGGAACGGGATTACGTTTAACGCGAATAAATTACTTGCGTGCGATCTTTAAAAAGTTCTACGAATTATGTCTTTTTCCCTCTGCGATCATTTGCCCGGGGATTTCACGAGATATTTAGGTTGAAGATGGCGGAATTTTTGAAGAGAACTGGTAATGTGATATTGAGGAAAATATTTTTTAATTTTGATAACTGATGATTGTTTTGTGTATGATTTTGGGGTGTTTATTGAGGGTCGTAGTGTATTTTAGTGGAATGGGGTTGTGGAATTTTGGGATGTTGAGATGGGAAGTTAGGAATTTTTGTATTTTGGAGATGGAAGTTTGAAGTCTGAGGTTTGGACCTGTGGAAATTTGGAATTTTTGGAGTTTGGGGGTTGGAAGGGAAATGTGGGATTTTGAAGTTTTGGAACTTTGGAACCTTGGAATTTGGTAATTTAGAAATTTTGAAATGCAGGAACTTGGTAATCTGAAAATTTGGTAATGTAGAAATTGGAAGATGTAATTTGTTAATTTAGAAATTTGGGAATGTGGAAATTTAGGAATGTGGGAATTGGGGAATGTGGGAATTGGGGAATGTGGGAATTGAGGAATGTGGGAATTGGGGAATGTGGGAATTGGGGATGTGGGAATTGGGAAATGTGGAAATTTGGGAATGTGGAGATTGGAGAATGTGGAGATTGGGGAATGTGGGAATTTGGAAATGTGGAAATTTGGGAATGTGGAGATTGGGGAATGTGGAGATTGGGGAATGTGGGAATTGGGGAATGTGGGAATTGGAGAATGTGGAGATTGGGGATGTGGAGATTGGGGAATGTGGAAATTTGGAAATGTGAAAATTTGGAAATATGGAAATTTGAAAATATAGAAATTTGGTAATTTGAAAATTAGAAACACAGAAATTTAAAAATCTGAAAACAGTAATATGAAAATTTGCAAATATAAAACCTTGCAAACTTCCAAACTTGCAATTATAAAACTTAAAAAATTTGAAAATATAAAAGCTTGATAATCTAAAAATTTGAAACTTTGAAATATCAAAATTTCGTAAAATAACATTCAAGTTACAATGCACTACCCCTAACTAACTGTATACATAATTAATCTCATTATCGCCATATTTTGACCAAATTAATCCACAATCATGCAAGCTAAACATAATTCAACAAATCTAAATTTAACTTCGTTTATGAATATTTCGACCTCCAATCTAAAAATACATACATTACTCGAATTAAGTGATAAAATGATAAGTGAATTTTTCAAATTATTGACGCAAAGGCAAGAATAAAATGAATAATTGATACACAGTATCACGGATCGTACCTGCACTTGCCATTCAAATAAGTGATACATAAACATTAACGCTATAAAAGTTGATTATCGAGATAAAAAAAGTTGACTGTGACATCGTCCGAATCTATTATTACCGTAATGAAAAATGAGCTTGTTCGATGACTGCTTCCACTTCCAATTACAGTAATCATAAATTCATGCGTTTTTCCTTATAATAATTATATTCATACCTACTTTACACGAAACGCAAACTTCAGTTATTGCTAGATAAAAGACGCAGTTATGTTAATTTCCCTGTAACCTGCACTGTAATCAGCTGCATTTTTTTTCTAATTTTTCATATTTTTATCTTGGATTTTTTACATTTCTTTGTTTCATTGATTTGTTAATTTTTATCTTTTCAAATTTTTATTTTTTCAGATTTTTATATTTACAAAATTCTCAATTTCCAAATTTCTAGATTTCCAAATTTCCAAATTTCTAAATTTCTAATTTTTTAAATTTCCACATTTCCAAATTAGCAAATTAGCAAATTAGCAAATTTCTATATTTCTAATTTTCCAAATTTCCAAATTTCCAAATTTCCAAATTTCCAAATTTCTATATTTCTAAATTACTAAACTGTTCAATGTTCAAATTTTCAAATTTTCAAATTTCTAAATTTCTAAATTTCTAAATTTCTAAATTTCCAAATTTCCAAATTACTAAATTACCCAATTTCTAAATTTCCAAATTTCCAAATTCCCAAATTACTAAATTACCCAATTTCCAAATTTCAAAATTCCCAAATTACCCAATTTCTAAATTTCCAAACTTCTCAGTTTCAAAATTTGTAAACTCCCCAATCCCCAGCAATCACATTTACCAAATTACATTAATAAATCTAATAACCTACTAATAACTAATAATCTTCCCAAACAATTCCTCTTACGCCACCATTTATTATGAAACAATCTTAAAAAAATTATCTGAACCACCATTTGTCAAAATAACAGTTTTATACCGCCCATTAAAAATAAAAGAGATTATTCGAACGATAATTCGATCGTATAAAAATGTATACGTCGATAACGAGCAAATTACGATTCATTATTTCCATTATTTCTATTATCTACCGTCATTATCTATAGTTATCTAACATTTGAATAAGATTTCGCTCTTCTCGATCGTAGGCGTATCTAACCTCGAATCGTGCACGACCGATGTGTATAAATTATTACGGACGTAATAACGTTCGCAAATGTAGAATGCTACCGCGCATGTTAATTTTACAGGCATAACGCAGTTACATCCCTGTGTGGGAAGTTGCTCATGTAACCTTTACTTAACTAGCGATAAATACGATTACATTGGTATTCATGAATATTTCATTTTCTGCTATACAGTCACGATAACTAGGATAATCGGGGAAATATATATGCACTTGTACACGTTCGACGAAATGTCAAAAAGAAACGGAATTTGTTTATCTGATAAAAAGATGATATACTGTTATAGTTACTTATCGATTTCTGCATTTTCAAATTTGTAAACTTCTGAATTTACAAATTTGCAAGTTGACAAGTTTACAAGTTTATAAGTTTGCTAAGTTAGAAATTTAGGAAGCACAAACTTTACAGAGTTACAATTTATAAAGTTAGGTTAGGTTTATACAGCTGGAAGTTTGCAGTTCAAGTGTAAAAAGTTACAAAGTTACAAAGTTACAAAATTACAAAATTACAAAGTTACAAATGTACAATGTTACAAATGTATAAAGTTACAAATGTACATAGACACAAATTTATACATTGGCACATTTACAATCAAGTGTACAGATTTACAGATTTATAAATTTACAGATTAGCAGATTTACAAATTGGCAAAATTACTGATTTACAAAGTCACAGACTGAGAAAATAGCTTTACAAATTTCTAACTCTACAGATTTACAAATTGTGAAACTTGTTTAGTATTTGTATTAGAGAAAGTATTACACAATTGTTTGTCGTAATTAAAAACCATCTTCCGTTTGATTATATAAATTTGATATATACTATTTTCAATTCACCTTATCTATATAGATAACTTCTTTTCCGACGGTCGTCAGCGGTTTGACGATCGTCCCCGTCATCGACGGTGGTAGATAATTAATTCTGGTAAATACTGGTAACTTTTTTTTGTACAATTGACGTCAAACCTCGCTTCTTTACTGTAAGCGCTTTTTAACAGCATGCAAACTACCTTTTTCGTGAATCACGTTAAGATTAAACGTGTACTCCTTTTTTTCTGTGACAAGTAAATATTATTGGTACGAAAAAATGAAAACTAATTACGTGCGCGTCACAATTGTTGTGGCAGGTCAAGGGACACGTCAAACGATTACCCTTCAGCTGTTTGTTATCGTCCCCGATAAAATATCAGACGTGAAGAAGATTTAATTATCAAAGCTCCTGATTAGGTACAAAACACTTGCTTTTCGTGTGACATTCTGTTTCGCAAGATATTCAATATCTTGATCACTTGCTATCGTGTTTAATGTAAATATGTGCAATCTTGCAGTACGTGTGACATACAAGAGCAACATACTCTCATTACGTGTTCGTCAAACACGTTAGAATATTTTTACATATATTGGCCAGAAATTTCCGGATAAAATCCATCAGAATGCAATAATATTTAAAACTCAATAAAATTACAGTTACACCAGTAATAAATTATAATACTATAAGTATAATACCACAATGGCTGTAGCATCATGCACTCATTTGGCGGGCAATCGTGTTTGCAGATATTCTTTCTGTCGTTTTTGAACACCAGATGTATACAATCTTTATTAGTTGCTGTTTTTCCAATTTAATAATTTCGACTGAAATTTTGAAAGGTTAAGATCATGGAACGTTATAATTTTAAAGAGTTAAAATTAAAAAAAATGATAGGTTATAAACGAATACCTTTGCACCTAAAGTTACGGAAACCCGCATTAAAACGATAGATCGAATTTTATTGTCACCTCGATAGCTCGAAAACTATGTTCTTTGTACTCCACTACAAGAACCTCTAAAACTCGAAATAAAATTCACTTGATTTCGAATTATTTATCACATACGCAGCTACATTATTTTACTCCTGTAACTCGAAATTAAAATAGCCTGACTATAAGTCCAAGTTCACGTCAGTAAATCAAACTTTTATTGCTGCTACCTTTACAACTCGAAGTTTATAGTTATGTACCAGAAGATGCTAAAAACCAGTCATACGATGTCTCTTTCCATTCAACTACTCATTCATGTTCAAAATTTAAGTTCCTTCTTTCCATTATCCGTAACACACAAAAAATTATTAACCTTCGTACCACAACGCTTCTGTACGTCGAAGTTTCGTTCGGTAATCCTCTGTTACTGAAAACTTTCGATAAATCGAAATCTGTATAACTCGAAGACTCGCGGCTCTTCCGTTGAGTTTCGAATTATCGAAGTTCGACTGTATATACCGTACGATCTTGTAATCAACGTGCTTTACGTACGTACGTTCGAAATAAAAAATGATCGGAGACAAGACGAAAGAGGAAGAAGTCGATCAGTCGACCACGTGGTGTAGCATACGGGCTATTTGCCTTGCAATTACACCCAGGAACAATTAACGATGAGACGATAGTAGCACGTACGTTGACGTCAATTGTTGAAGATAACGCTTGCGCGCGCGTGTACATTCCGCGATAGTGGGGACACTAGATCGGGTGGGGGAAAAAGGAAGATAGGGTGGTGGTGACGGTAGTAGTGGTAGTATTCGCTAAGAATGGCTTTGATATAGATAAGGGACGAAGAGGGAAGAGGAAGCATCAGGGGCCGGCGACTCTGGCATAGCAGGGGGGTAGCAACATGGCCGTCGGTCAGTCGGTATCGAACCGTCGTATTGCGCGAAGCTCCTACGACCCTCGTCGTAGGAACGCAGCCGTTCCGAAACGAGATTCGGAATCTCGTAAACGTGAAGGACGACTTCTCACCGATGGCATCGGCTCTCCGACCTTACGCACCCGTCGAGGTCGACAGCGCCAACGCGTTTCTTTCGCTTCGTAAACGGTTCTACCGGTTCGAAACGTGTTGTACCCGGTAATTCGGAGCCAGGATCGAACCACGTAAGTATAGTCGAGTATCTGTCAGGCGACGTCTGCTTTTCACCGTCATCGACGTTATCAATTCTTACGATAAGCTTACCGGGTTCAGTGTTCTTTGACTCTCAGTCTTTTTTTTTTGCTCTGCTCTTTTTTTCTTTTTATCGTCTTATCGAGGACTATCGACGGGTATCGATCCTGGACCCGTCGATAGGCGAGAGGTCGTTGTCGATCCATGACGTCAGTCGAGAATACCTATTGTACTTGTTGCAGGAAGCTTTTACACTTTTGTGAGGAAGCTTCTCTTGCAAGCCTCTTGTGCTTTTAGTAGTTTTGCGCTGGATTATATCTATGCAGTTTTACCTTGCACGCTGCACGTAGGACGTGTGAACAGCTCTTGTTGAAAATGTCCTTTACGAACAACGTGATGAAACTATTTCTGTATAAAGAAGTTTTCAGAGACATTGGTAAAATAGTATTTCGAATAGGAAATGAAAATATTTCGCGAGACTACTTCTTTCTCTGTATTAAATTGGTTAATTTGAGATAGTAATGCATTTTTGCATCGATTGAAGTATTTTTGTGGATTACAAGGCCTTGTATTGTGATTCCTATTTACTTTTTATTGTTGTAATAACATGTCTATAACAGAGTAATTAATACATAACAATTGGATATTTTTATTCTACATTAAATCTATTTATTTTCTTTGTCTTTATCATTCCAATCATTTTCTGTAGTTATATTCAGTAAATAAGCACTGTAATTGATCTTAGATCTACTACTGTGATCTTGATATCTATCATAACTTAAATATCATATTACCAAGGCTATATGTACATAGCAGCCAATGATTCTTATACCAACTTTGCACTGACAATAGCAATTCAACATATCAATTGTGTTACGTTATATCCAAGGTTTACACATATACCTTTGAAACATGGTGAAACAACTTCTCCAGTCTCAATCAAAGATTTGAAATGATTAATACAAATTTAAAAATATAAATATTCTCAGATTTTCATATTTTGGTTACTTATTTCTTTTCAGTGATTTTGGTGAATTGTAAAATACAATAAGGAGGAACAATCATTTAAAATTTGTTGATAAACAAATTTACATATTTGTTAAAAATGGAGTCTGGTCAAGGGAAGAAACAAATTCGTGTAGGATTTTATGACATTGAAGGGACTATCGGTAAAGGAAATTTTGCAGTGGTAAAATTAGCTAGACATCGTATTACTAAGACAGAGGTAAATATCATATAAGAATATCCCTGATAATTTTATGTTTATTTTTTTATTATATAAAATTTATATTTTCAGGTGGCTATTAAAATAATTGATAAAACTCAGTTAGACCCTACCAATCTTGAAAAAGTCTATAGAGAAGTAGAAATAATGAAGCAATTGGAACATCCACATATTGTCAAATTATATCAAGTTATGGAAACAAAAAATATGATATATATGGTATGCTTATGGAACTTAAAAAAAGTTTAGTGTAATCTTATACCTATATTAATTTTATATTTTTACCAGGTGTGTGAATATGCAAGCAAAGGTGAAATATTTGACTATATTGCACGGTATGGACGAATGGGTGAACCTAGAGCTCGTGCAACATTTGCTCAAATACTTTCTGCGGTTGAATACTGCCATGCAACGGGTGTAGCGCATCGTGATCTTAAAGCTGAAAATTTACTCTTAGACGCTCAGATGAATGTGAAGATTGCTGACTTTGGCTTTAGTAATAGATTTTCTCCTGGTGAAAGATTAAGTACGTGGTGTGGTAGTCCCCCTTATGCAGCACCAGAAGTTTTTAGAGGAAAACATTATGCTGGTCCTGAAATTGATGTGTGGGTGAGTAATTTACCTATGTTTAATATGTGACATTTATCGTAAAGGGTTAAATATATCATAATTTTATTGTTGCAGAGTTTAGGCGTTGTATTGTATGTATTAGTATGTGGAGCACTGCCCTTTGATGGATCTACTCTTCAGTCTTTAAGAGATCGCGTTTTGAGCGGAAGATTTAGAATTCCGTACTTTATGAGCACAGGTACCTTTCTTATAGTTCTTTCAGCTCTCAAGTATCATGGTATTTGAGAGTTAAGAAATTAACGTTTTTACGAAGTCTTCGTCGGGAGAATATATTTCAAACTTCTTCCACAGATTGTGAAAGTTTAATACGTAAAATGTTGGTTTTGGAACCTGCCAAGCGATATACCATTCCTCAAATAAAAAGGCATCGCTGGATGGCCGGCTCTGCAGACACCATTTGTTCAATGATAATAACAAGATCATCATCATCCATCCAAGAACCAAATGAGCAAATACTTCGACTTATGCATAGTTTAGGCATAGATATTACACGAACTAGAGAGGTATTTTCTATTACATTTATTTGGAATAAATTAAAAAGTAACAGTTAATATAATATAGTTAATGTAACATAGTAATTATTAAACCAAGATCTTTGTCTGTTAACAGTCATTAAGAAACAGCAGCTATGATCATCATGCTGCTATTTATTTCTTGCTGTTGGAAAGGTTGAAGCAACATCGTATCAGCAGTACAGCAAATAATACTTGCTGGCCAGGTGTTGCAAGAACAAAAGAAGACAAATTCAAATCAAGGTAAATCTATGTTTTTATATTATTATATATTACATTAAGTTTAGTTTATATAATTTAATTTAAAGTTTAAAAATGTTTTACTTGACTTCCAATCCTACCAGTCAGAAAAACTTCTAAGAAAGCAATATGTTAATCATACAATTTTTATTTACAGCAATAGCTTAGTGGGACATTGATCTTTATTGATGGTGATGCATGTATTGAAGATTTAATCAGGACAGGTTGGGTTGGAAGCACTTTGCTGTCACTTTATTTTTGGTAATTGTGTTATTTTATTTCATTGCTTTTCTTTTTACTTGGAGTTATGCTTTTTCAAAATTGTATTGTATCATTTCTTTATTAAGGAATTACATAATTTTTGTTATGACATAATTTAGTAGATCATATGATTTGATACATTTTTAAAATTTAATAATAACTGACACAGCAAATAAGAGGTAGCAAAATCTCGGTAACAAAATCTACACGACCTTAAATCACCTGTTCATCGTTACAGACATCCGATACCTGGATAGAACTCTTGTATAAAATGCAACATGTATTTCCTTGTAGAACAAGAGAAGATACAACACGAGGTGGAAAGAGGTTCAGTTCAACAAGCTCTTCTACCGATGAAGGATGTTGTAGCGCGGAAGGCGATTTAGAAGAAGGTCCAAGCGGTGATGAATTAAGAGAAGCTCAAATTAAACTCGAAGAACATAGATTAGGCCTAGATCATGATATCAGTCAACGAATTGACAGTCAAATAGTCAATCGAAGATTAAGCGATTATCAGCAACATTTTGATACCCCACTTATGGATTCTATTGATCCTCCTAGTCGGACATTATTTATCGCGGGTGGTAGCGGTAGTTCATCGTCCGAGCTTTTCGAGTCTAGTTTTGACTCTGGTTGTCCACCAGATTACTCAGGGACAAATTCGTTCACGAGTAGCTTACCTTCTTGCACACCTCCACCACCTATGAGTCCATCACCAATAACGGGACGAATGTCAAGAGTTTCTCAAGGGCGTAGAGCTTCTGATGGTGGACCTAGATTATTATTCTATCAACAAGGTGGGGGAGATAGGCCAACCAAGCAACGAAGTATCCAAGGTATTGCAAATATAAATAAGACTAGTAAGACAAACAATTTTATTACGAGATAATAATAATTTTCTTCCGGCTTTATAGATTCTGGTAAAGCTAGAGGTCATTTGGACCTTGTTCATTTGAGACCACCGTCTACGCCGCCAGAGAATCAGTCACAGTTCAAAATTCGAGGAGACTCCAGTACGCAATTACAGTTGCTAGTTCAACAACGTATGTTGCAACAAAAACGAAACTTATATCACAGACACAGAGGTGGAGGAAGTCCAACACCGATACCGGTATCAACAAGTACCACGAGTAGACGCACTGAGCACGTACCAAGGCAGGACAGTTACAAATTAGCTCAAAGGACACAAATCTTGCCACCTTTATCTCAGGGACACGTTGATAGAGACTTTGTCGATAGAGAAAGAAAACGAGACGAAGAAAGATGGAAAAGTCTACCATCTCGACTAGCAGCAGATTGTCAGTTGGCAGAAAGGACACTGCTGTGGAGCCAACAGGTAATTCTATAAATAGAAATTTCAAAAATCGTTCGGATTAAACTGCCTAATAAAAAATAAAGTTATCGAGCCGGCATAAAAGAACGCAAAATAACTCGTTGGTATCTGTCCAATGATCATGACGTCATTGTTCTTTTGGAACACGTTTAAGTCGTGCCAAAATTGTGAACTCGATATAGAGTATTATGTTACCGTTCCTTTTATAATGTTAACATTGTTGTGGGCGTGTATCATGTCCACAACGATGTATCGATGTAAATATTATTATTAGCATTGTTTACGACATTAGCGACTAGACGTTACTTGTGATACGAGAGCACAATTAATTTGTGTTAGATTGCAAATAAACAATTATTTTTCTTTAATTTGGCAATTCATTGTTCACTCTAATTTGCCTTACTTCGTATCATGGGCGTAACCGGGATTTATTTTTATATTCAAAGTATTAATTAATATAATTGTAATTTAAGTTTTTCCTCTGGGTTAGAGTAAAAATTACTTTTGCTCTAAAGGGATGAATAAGTTTCCCTTTTTGTTGTCCCTGGCTGCGCCCATGCTGAATGCATGTGTACCAATCCTCTACTGAATATCTCAATCTCAGAGCAAGAACTGATTAAGTTTACTGTTTACATATGATAATACACAGTCAATTTGATGTTTCTAAATTTGTAAATTTCAAACTCCATATCTTGTACCATTGTTTTTTTACCTCCTTTAAAATCAGAAAATTGTGACTTAATACCATCTGACTCTGGGATCTAGATATGAATGTACAGTTAACAAAACAAAAAAATGTTATCTTTGTTTTTAAGAATTGCACTGCTGTATAACATTTGCGTTATCATATATACATATGCGCCTGAAATAAGACCAAGATTTATTTTGATAACTGTGCAATGTAATTTTAAATAGTTACTTATTTGCCTGTTAAATACACAATAGGACAATAACACCATTTTATGCACCGATACACCAACAACAATTCCAAAAAAAACTTAATCATGTATTAGCACAATTATGATGAAAAAGCCCCCCAAACAATACAGTGTTAAAACACGTAAACATTAAGCTTGAAAAATGCATATGATTTGTAGCACTTTTCCGTTATTTAGCTTCCTAGATTTTGTTTTGAATAGTTTGTAATGAAGGTATTGATTACAAAAATGACATACAAAATGTAAATAATTTAAAGAAGAAAATATATCAGGTGGGCCTTAGTGGAGGAGCATCATATTTGCCACCTGGCAGTGTAGGTGGCTTTTTATGGCCCACTGGAAGCAACCCTCATTCAACCATCTTCGAAAACGTTGGGGATCCAATGGAATGAACATCTACCCTGTTGTACTTTTAGTATTGGAGATTTTGAGTCTGAAAGACTAGACTAGACACATATAAAATACAATAAGCAGTATTGCCTTCCTAGTCTTTCCATATCAGTATTTTTATTTATATAATTATGTATTTTCTAAGTGTCCAAGAACAATGTTGTATACATTTCTTTGTAGAAGGATTTCCTCCATGATAATCTAGCTTTCATACACAAAATCTTTGATTGAATGGAAGGTACGTGTTACTAAATGTCAAAGACTTGTCCCTTTTGAATAATCTTCTTTTCTGAAACTGCTTTGAAACCACTCATACTTTATCATATATATTTATACAATCATATACGTCATTCATAGGAAAGTTATATGTATCACATATAGGTATATATATATATATATATATATATAATGAAAATGTATTGTTATTAAAAATCTTTGTCGTGTAGTAACACGTGCACCTGCCTTATTGATTGGCTGATTTTGTCAGTCAAATATCCAATTATATCATAGACTGATAATTAACAAGAAGAAACACCAACCAAGTTTATATTCATAAGCAAGTGGCATATGTCTTGCTATACAATGGCTCTGTTTAATTGGAAGTACAGCGTGTATACTTGTGCATATATGAATAATAATTATTAAAGAATGTTTTTGGCGTGCTTCCTCAATGCACTTCAACGAATAATCTTATAATAATAACAGTATTCTTTTCATACACTTTCGTCGCTTATTTTATATTAATTTTTATTATATTTCTTTAAAATAAATGTGAAATATTTATTACCGAGTAAAATGTAAAAAGTAACTTGATTTAATTTGAAGCATGACATTGTAATCATAATATATAATATAAGAAATACAAATATTGTAATCTTCACAGGAACAACTGTTATTTTAAAGTAGATGCAAGAAATATGCCACTTATGCTTTTTTATGCAATTAATCGAAGAGTGGAGTTATAAAATGAAAGAAACCACGTTAATGTTTTTTGTTATACATTTTTATTAATATTGTTGTACAAAACCAAATGTTTCGTCGGATTCCACTCTTCATTACGATCGTTATAGAGAACTAAGAAATGATACAAACAATAAATAGTGATAATTAGTAGCTGCTGTTTAAAGAAATAAAAAGAAAAGTGCTGCATTCTGTAAAGATGTTTAAATAAAATTGTTGTATACATGATCATAAACGAAAGTAGTAATTGTTTGTATTAAACATTAAACGTTTTATATAGCTTTTATTTGTCGCAAGGTGTACAAATTATTTCAATAATTATACATAATATTATCACTCAAAACTGTTTATAATAAATTGTTATTTTATTCAAAATGGAAAACCGAATGAGTCTGTTTTATGAAATTCTTACAATATTGTATTTAAATAAAAAAGAAAGAAACCAGTAATAAAAAAAAAATTCGTAAAACCAGAAAGTTTTTACATTTATATACGAATACAGCACTTTTTTAAAGCAAATATATAATTAGATTCTGGTAGTCTAGTCAGTAGAAAGCAATACCGGCCGCGCACAACTGACAACGACTTTAATATTCAAATTTTCCGCAATTTTTTACCCAACAAAACAATCAAACTTCGCTCAAAAAGTCTTTTGATAAGTGAAAAAAAGTAGCTGTTAAGTTAGCATAATCTCGACCCGGCAAATTGTTCTTAAAAAGACAGTCCAAGAATAAATTAAAAAGACCGCTGGAATTGAAAATCGGTTTTGACACTGCTGCGCATCACCGTCTATCCTTTTTTTGAACAAGTGCGACATTGCATTAAAGAAATTGATTTACTAGTAATATATTTACGTAAATAATATACCAATAAATTTCGCAACATCATTTTTATTAATAACAACAGTGATTTTTGTCAAAATTACACAACAGAATTATTATTTGGCCATATACTGCAACGCGTGCAAATACTTTGTAAAATAATTATTTACTATCAGATAATGACGCATTAAGAAATATTGTACAATAATCAGATAATAAAAATACAATAAATAAACTCCAGTTGAAATTAAGGATTTTCTACTAAATTAAACGATTTTCTTGAAGTCATGTATGATGGTAAATAATTATTATTTAAAATTGCGAAATTATCAACAAGTGTATACATTGCGCGTATGAACATATTGAATAAAATCATATGCAGACTGCAATATTGTTACTATTTTATTTGTAGAATGAAATTATTCAAATACTACAAACACTTATTTTTGCATATTTTGTATATGTTTTGACATGAACATATAATTCAGATTTCCACTCTCTCTGGTGTAAAAATATCTGTACCAGTTTTTTCAGCTCGAATTCTGGCTTCTTCAGGCGTTAATTTTTCATATTCACTAGGATTTAATGGTTCACCTTTTGAATCCAATTGCCCATTCTTAAAATCTTCTTTAATTTTCTTAGCATAAACAAAATTGAATAAGTCTTTAGCAGTATATTCACGCTGTTTAACTTCAGCTTTGTAAGAAACGTATGGCTTTAAATGGAAATCTTTTAAAGAAGGAACAATAAGTTCTGGTATCATTTCTGGTATATTAACAAATTTACCATCCACATATCTCCCGGTTAATCTTGTTCCTCTTCCTGAAAATAGTTTTTATTGTGTGAATAATGTTAAGAAAGTTTTTAATAGCAAAATCAAACAGACAAACTAAAAGTTATATTTTAATTAAAGATACATAAAGCAAAATCTACTTACTATCAATTGGTATATCACAATTGGGATTTGTAGCTTGGTCTTTTTTAAAGGCTCGGGTACCTCTTTTATTATAGATCTGTATCATTCGAAAATTTCGTTTACCATGAGCAATAGATGATGTTGAAATTTGTCGACTTATAATCATACATGTAGATGCCATTGTGTTACCTATGAAAATAATTAAACTACATATATATATTGTTAAACTAACAAATTATATTTAATAAATATAACATTTGTTGATAAGGTTAGAATATGCGATGTACTTGAGAGATTTATTTTTAGTTTATGAAAATAATTGAGTTTAAGATCATTTATCAGTAGACTAGAAATTACTATTTATTAACAATTGATTCTACTTCAACTTTAAATTGAAAATATTGTGCATTATATTATACGTATACTTTTGTTCACCATGTATATAACCATGAAGTAAGAAACAAGGTAGAAATTAGCACCAATAGAAATTGGCAAAATTAAATTTACAATTATTTGTTCTTCCCTATATCTACCTTATAACAATTAGTGATATCGTAATCTAATAATACAAACAAATAAATGTTTCTTGAGTATTTGGGAAAATATCTATAGTTGCACCTGTTGATAAACACCGTAAAAAATTACATGAAAACGAAGATAATTCCATTAACGCTTGCTAGGACGAATCACATTTCTGAACGAAGTAGTCCTAATAATTTTGTACTGTTATGTCTCACAATGGGTAATACAGCATGGTTTTCATAGTCTTAATCATCTATAATCATTGTTGTATGCCCTTTACAACAAAACAAAACGTTATTTTTTTACGGAATGGTAGATATAATTTCTATATAACGTAAGATTCTTATTAAAAAGAAATCATGTCAGGAAGTACTCCACACACGGAGAAAGAATTAGATTTAAGTAATGCTGGTAGAGGTGTGTGGCTCGTCAAAGTACCTAAATACATAGCGAATAAATGGGAAAAAGCACCTGGTAATATAGAAGTTGGAAAATTGAAAATAACAAAGTAGGTTTTTTTAATTCTATGCATGTTTCAATACTGTAATTTCACCTTACATATACTATTAGGAATCTTGGACAAAAGGCAGAAGTATCCCTGAAATTGTCTGAAGCTGTGTTAGCATTAAAAGAACCGGGAGAGGAAGAGATCCCAAAACAACATAGGTTAGATGTTACAACAGTAACAAAACAAATGTTAGGCGTATTTTCTCATGTTACACGTAAGTCATATTTAAATTGCTTTAACTACTTAATCAGATGCATTATTGTTTCATAAATGTAACTTTTGGTTAGCATCTACTAGTTCAGATTCTATTGTTCCTGAAACCGAGAAACTTTATATGGAAGGAAGAATTGTACAAAAATTGGAATGTCGACCATATGGTAAAGAATTTATTGTAATGAATTAAAAATTGTGAGATAATATGTATAATATTATTTTTAGCTGATAACTGTTATATGAAGTTGAAACTACAAAGTATTAAGAGAGCTTCTGTGCCACAAAGACAAGTTCAGCAACTAGATAGGGTAGTGCAAAATTATAAGCCTGTTTCTGATCACAAACATAATGTAAGTACCTTGTGAAATGTTAAAGAACATTATGTTAATATGCATTATTAACATATTTATATGTATTTTATAGATTGAATATGCAGAGAAGAAGAAGGCTGAGGGTAAAAAGATGAGAGATGACAAGGACACAGTATTAGATATGTTGTTTGCTGCCTTTGAGAAACATCAGTATTATAATATAAGAGATCTTGTGAAAATTACCAGACAACCAATTGTAAGTATATAATTTCATTGGTAAACATATGATTACTAAACTGTGAATGTTTGTTGATTTTTTTTTATTTCATTAGGTGTACTTGAAAGAAATACTGAATGAAGTTTGTAATTATAATCTGAAGAACCCTCATAGAAATATGTGGGAATTGAAGCCAGAGTACAGACATTATAAAGAAGAAGAAAAGTCCTCTGAAAATGCTCAGAAAAAGGATGATGAATCAGACGACGATTAATTTATGGTATTTGGATGTTTTTTTAATTTTGATTTATTCCAAATAAATTTTTAAATAAAATATTTTACAACATTTTAAACTTAAGGCTGTGCAACATAAACATGATTTTTAAACAATTCTTTAAATATTGTACATTGACATTGTTGTGTTCTGTTAATAAGAAATCAAATTAAGTATGTGTAGGCTAAATTATTCCTTTTATTTTTTGATTATACAATCGATTATTTGTACCATACTGCAATGTAAAATATTTTACTATTTTCTAAAATTGTTACTACATAAAATGAAATTGTATCACTATAAAGTAAATGTTTATACTTTATATAAAGAAAAAATGCATTACATTATTAAGGTACAATAGTTGTTACAATAATTTTAGCTATTTCCAAAACTGTAAATAAAAGGCACTATGTGTCACACATACATTAAAATATTTAAAAAATTATTTTTATCGTTGTTGCTGTCTTATATTTAATAACAATAAATGAATATTTCTTCTGTTTCCATAAACAAAAACATTATGGAATGAATTTTAAATGCTATTTATATGGCTTACGTTTATGTATTTTATACTAAATGGCACCATAAATTGAAGAACCAAAATTTAATAAAATATTACTCGTAGTCTTTATGCACATATACCACAGTTAAAAGAAGTAATAGTTAACATAATTTGACTAGAGTTGATTGCACATTACATTCTGTTATTGCACTGGAATGATCAGTAAAATTATATCTTTTCTGTATCATCATAAATAATATGAGTAAAAAAATATATGTTTTAACACAAAAAGTGTTTAAGTACATTACTGTATAAATTGGTATACCTTTCTGAAATAAAAGATTAATCTAGAAAGAAAAAATTGATTTTCTTAACATAAACAAATACTATTTAACATCTACAACGTGACTGTAAGGTCAAAATGCATTATAATACGTATATGGCAGGAATTGCAAATGGTAAATGCTTCCAATATAACTCAAGCATGTCTGTAATTTTATACATTCATGCATTTGTATTGGAAACATTGTATACATACATCAACTCTACTTTCTAGTACCTGATATAAACTATGGAATGTTTCATTGTAGAAACAATGTTTCTATTCTATTAAAACGAATAATTTTAGAGTAATAATGAACAATTTTGTCAACCTCTAGATGAACTATAACTACTGTTCAATTTGAAATATCAACAGCTTTAGTTTTAGACTAAAAAGCATTTAAAAGTGCAATAATACTTTGTGCGTGCAATTTTACCGTTTATCACACTGTTTTCAAATATTCTAAAATTTCCTTTGGAATAACTTCAATATTCCAAAGTTACCTTAAACATTCACAAATGCTTGAAACATCAACATTGGATGACATCCACATAGAACTTTAATTCCGATTTTTTCATTCGCCGGAATAAAGATAACAGATCCACGATAAAGAATTTTCGACGATGAAATTTCTCCTTTTCCATTTATAATAATTAAAATGCTTGCTGTTTCTCTGGGAATTATATTATATGAAGATCTTCCAGGAGGTATCTAAAACATGTCATAATTGTTGTACTGCCAATGATTAAGCTATATAAAATTTAAAAAACCTACTGTAATCTTAGCAACAGCAAAATCGGATACCGGAGGACGAAATACTTCAGTACATTCGTCCTCGCGACAAGGTTGAAATTTTTTTGCAGAAGCTGGTTCACAATTATATGTTAACATTTCAATCAATGTTGGCACATCTTTTAATTTCGAGGTTAATCCTGCACGTACTACATTGTCAGAACATGCCATACATTCAACACAATCTATAAACATATTATAAGGTATAAGAATAATGTAGTATTTGAGAAGTATGTATCTTAAAAACCTACCGCCAGAAAGATATGCATGTGGTTCATTTGGTCCAAGATATATAGCCTCACCAGGCTGCATTGTTACAAAATTAAAAAAATAAATGCCAAAACATCCTACATCTGCAGGATAATCTAAGTGCAGTCTTTCTAATAAACTGGCATGTAAAGTCTGTCTTGATAATTCATCTAAAATATTGTTTAATTAAGATAGTGTATATACTATTATTAGCAAAATTATATTTAATTGTTAATCAAGTTTACCCAAATTAGATAATCTTTCAAGTAATTTTCTAAGTTGCAGTGCTATTAAGCAAGGATCACAGGTCATGAGACTATAGAAACATGTTTTCAAAGCTTTGCTAATACCAGTTTCATCTATTGTCATAAATTTAAGTACTTTATCTTCTCCTATCACAGCACGTAGTTCTGGGAGAATTTTTAAAAACTCTTTTATCTCTCTAATTGGACGGAAACCACAGAGAGCCTCAAATGGTGTTAATGCTATTGCCATCTCAGGTTTATGATTTGCATCTTTGTAAATAGTGGGATACTGCTGATGTAATTCTTTCGCCTTCTCCTGAAATATGGTATTTTAGATTGCATCATAGAAAGCATTTAGAATAAGTAAATATACCTTGTGTGGATGTGCTTGAATTGATAATGCTCTATTCACAGATAATACTTTAAAAAGGAATGGTAAATGTTCACCAAATATTTTTATGGAATCGCAGCCTAATACTTTGCTATTTTGCTTTATGTATTCCTCTAAAGACATGTTTAAATCTTTCATAATTGAAGGGCCATTGGGATGAGTGCCCATCCATAATTCGGCATATGGTTTCTTTTCATCTAATGTAAAATCTGCATTAGCAGATTTCATCAATGTCGCAACAGTACTATCAATACCATGTTTTCCCCAGTCATAAGTTTGTACTTTACATTTAAGTTCCATATTGTAAATATTTCTAAAACAGCATAAAAACATATTTGTTATGTTTTTAAGAAAATTATAATTATCTTTAAACACACATTGTTTTCTTGTTAATTTTAACATTTTCAGAAGTATTATTATTAATTTTTAAATGTTAAATTTCATTATATGTAAAATAAAAACATATGTATAAAATTTTTATAACATTACTTATGCAAATAACGAATGTGGGCGTTGTTAAAACGTGAACTCGTGATAAAACTTGAACAAACTATAGAACTAATAAAACAAAAGATGTATATGTACAAATAGAATTGTTACCAGCTGTCTTGATAACACCTTCAATATTTCGCTCACATCCGTTATCATATTTGCACAACAATAACTATCTTTACTGACTCGCTTTCCTTTTCATACGTTTCCTGCTGATAATATTGATTTTCTAAAACATTTTTCTATATGAACATATTCCATTCCTATATTTTTCCATTCATCTTATAAATAAAATAAATTCGACTGTTCATTATTTCCATTTTATTTTAAAATTACGAGATTCGATTACAATCGTAAAGACTGTAGTCATAAAACTATGTACATATATATATACGTATATATACATCATACACAAAAGAAAGTTTATAGAGGATTACGAAAAATTTTACAATTCAATTTGAATGGTAAAAAAATTATATACATTGAGTGAATACGTGTTCAAAGTAAATAATAAAAAATTTATCATGTAAATTGTAGTACACAGGAATGTAATTATAAAATTTTATTCTATTCCATGTGTATTATTATTATATTTACTGATACTAATGATTTTTAATTAAATTATTATACATCGTTTTATTTTTTATACATTGTGAATAATAATTGCTGAAAAAAATTGGCGGAACTCTGCATTTCTCGCAGATTTTTACATTGGAGCTGCGAAAACCACCATCCACTATTTGTGATACATATTAATTAATTTCTAACCGAGTTTCAAATCGAATCTAATATTATTTTTACCTAGTATAAAATGAACAAGTTTGCTTTTAAAAATAAACAGTTTGCTTTGGAAAATTGTGTAATTAATCGACATTAAAATTGATTCCTGTGAATCAGGCATAATGCCTGAATTTGTATTCGTGGCAATCTCGAAATCGAACACGTGCGAGATCGAGGTTCCTTTCCAACTTCGAGTGTAGAACCGAGTGAACTTCCTTTACATTTACCGTCTGCGGTGGCAGTAGTCCTGCTGGGAAGGTAATGCAATTAAATTCGAATATTTGTTAATAATTACTTATAAATATATAAAAAAACATTTACTAATCGTATTTAAATATTTGCTTTTTCTACAGATATAATTAAACAGTGAAAATGGTGGCCCAAAAAAAACAGGTAAATATCTTTCCAAAACCACATGTTCGGCTTAACATAGAACAATTTTGAAAATAATTTTCGCTTATTTTCGCGCATAAAATATTGTATAATAATGTATAAATAAATATATTAAGTTTATAGTTTTGTTTATAAATATATTTTTAATGAAACAGAATTTATTTATTTGATCTTTTCAAATTCTTAGTGATACTATTTTATTGAGGTTAAGATGCTATTGGTATAAATTTAAGAACATGTTTGCATACAATTTGTTTCTTTTTGTAAACAGAAAAAGTCCCAGGAGGGCATCAACACCAGGTTAGCTCTGGTTATGAAGTCAGGAAAATACGTCCTAGGCTACAAACAGACGCTGAAATCCCTCCGACAAGGAAAAGCAAAATTAGTCATCATTGCTAATAACACTCCTCCACTAAGGTGAGACTGAGATGTAGTACTCCTTCACTACCTATAAATCAATATGAAAATTATAAATCGATATTAAATAAAATGAAGCAAAGTATTATGTAGGATGAATTTTATAATTATCATATTGATTTGCATATTTATAGTAGGAGTTCTACGGAGTAGTCTCACGTCTCTGCTTGTAAGTGCAGAGACATTTCATGTTAGGAAATGATTTGAGATTTATAAATTTTTATTTTGTTCTGATAACAGGAAATCAGAGATAGAATACTATGCTATGCTGGCGAAGACTGGTGTACATCATTATGTTGGAAACAATATAGAATTGGGTACTGCTTGTGGAAAATATTTCCGTGTGTGTACTCTTTCTATTACAGATCCAGGAAATTCTGATATCATAAAATCTATGCCTATTGGTGAACAAGCATAAATATATATTTTTTATTTAATAAAATTTTAAAAAAAACATCGTGTTTATCATTTCTTCAATGTTCCCATTGTCTTCAAATTTCTAAATTACCTATTTCTCAAATATTCATATATGCAAATATCGAAATTTGTAAGTTTCTGAACTTCTCATTTCAGAAAAATTTTTTTTGCTGATACTGTAGAAGTAAAAATATTTTTTTATGACAGAAATTGTAGATGTCAGCAGTTTCAACTAAATATTTTTAAACGCTAGAATTCGTGGTTATGATACTCAAGATTTGTTCTGTCAGTATTTATTTACAATTAAATTAAATATGTCACTAATAAGTTACACGTATTTAGTCATTGTTTTCTATGTAGTTTATTGTGAAGAACAGTATTGTTCTGTTGACAATGCTGAAGATTGCACTAGTGAAAAAGAAACAAATGTCTATAAGAAAGGTATTTGTAAACATAGTATTTCAAAATTGTAATATTATTTATAATGGTTTTCCTTTTAGTACCTAACACACAATACAATAAATACTACAGTATGATTGAGGAAGCAGAGAGAAATTACCAACTTTGCAATAATACTAACAATAATTGTTTTAAACATATCATTCTACGTGATTTAAAACCTTTCAAAGAAAAAGGTATAAACAAAGATTTAATAGATGCTGCAAAAGCTAGGTATGTCCACCAACATTTAGTATCACGAGAACTTTTGTTAATTAAAGTATGATAATTTTTAGAGGAACGTTTTATCAAATAGTGAAAGGCAAGGTATATAGACAAAAAGATTGTATGTTTCCTTCGAGATGCTCTGGAATAGAGCATTTTCTTTTGAAACTAGCTCCTAAATTACCAGATATGGATTTAGTTATAAATGTAAGAGATTATCCTCAATCTAGCAAATATTTTGGGGGTCCATTACCTGTATTTTCATTCAGTAAGGTAAACAGAATATTAATTTTGAATTATTTTTACATTTACAAAAGACATTCTTTCTATTCTAACTATTGTGAAATATAATTGTAGACACCACAGTATTATGACATTACATATCCAGCATGGGCATTTTGGGAAGGTGGTCCTGCAATTTCTTTATATCCTCGTGGTCTTGGAAGATGGGATGAACATCGTATATCTTTAGATAAAGCCAGTAAAAGTTTACCGTGGGAGAAGAAAGAAAGTAAAGCATTTTTTAGGGGGTCTAGAACAAGTTCTGAACGTGATAATTTGATATTGTTAAGTCGTAAAAAACCTAATTTAATAGATGCTCAGTACACAAAAAACCAAGCATGGAAATCTGATGAGGTAATAGAGTGTTATTATGTTTATATGTGCATACATAGGAAGGATCATGTTATGTTTTATTGCAGGACACATTGTATGCACCTCCAGCTCCAGAAGTTTCTTTGGAAACTCATTGTAAATATAAATACTTATTCAATTATCGAGGTGTTGCAGCATCATTCAGGCACAAACATTTATTTTTGTGTAGATCTCTAGTGTTCCATGTTGGGGATGAATGGACTGAATTTTATTATGAAGCAATGATTCCTTGGATTCATTACATACCAGTTCCTAAAGATGCTAATCAAACAGTATTAGAGTGAGCTTTTATCTGCTTTGAACCGTTTATTATTGTAAACTTTTATAGAACACAGCTATTTTCATATGTATCTTCTTATGTATACAGAGAGTTGATACAGTTTGCAATGGATAATGATGAATCGTCCAAAAAAATTGCCGATTCTGGTCGGGATTTTATATGGGACAATTTGAAGATGTCTGATATCACGCAGTTCTGGAAGAAGCTCCTTGAGAGGTATTCCAAGCTCTTAATGTATAAAGTTACCTTAGACGAAACTTTAATTAAAATTGAAAAGAAGAAAAGATCTTAGTAATAATTAGTACAACGTTTATTTAATATAAATAATTTTATGCACTTTTTTTATTAAAATTTATATTTTTATAATGTAAAGTATTAAGCAATAAAAATAATTTGGTAGTGATCAGATGTTTACTTAATTTTTACAATAAATGTTAGTTGAAATAAACTGGGTTTTTTATTGATACTGTACAATGTCAGGGTATAGCAAAATGTGGCAAGTTTCAATATGAATCATTTTAGTACCCTGACAGAAAATATAACACAGATAAAGGCCTTGTACATTACACAGTACTTAATATGTATGTATATGTTATATTTGTATACTAAAAATTTTGAGCTATGTGTTTTAAATACAAAGTTTTTACATGTGTTACACTTTTTTTCAAAAAACGATTTATTTAACAAGTATTAAAAAATTGTACAAGGCTTTTTGTGCTTCATACTTAAATGCTAGGTAATTCTTAAGTACTTAATTGATTATTTATAATATAATTATGGAAACATTTTTCGAATGTAAAGAAACATATAGTAATGCCATTAGGATTTTGTAAACGTGAATGTACACTATAAATTGTAAATATTTTCATTGTCATATCTAAAAATGTGTGAAAAAGAGGTATATGCTAAAAAAACATCTGCAATGTATAGTATACATACACATTATAGTGCTATTATGTACACTGTTATTGTTTTTAACATCATTTTGGTTTTAAAGCACAATACAAACAATTATTATTTTCAAAATAACGAGAGCTGCTCTTTTTTTGTATACTACAGTAAATCTCACACTTTATAACATGGTCATTAAAAATTAATATGTACCTATTATCAACATTATTTACTATACTTTTTTATATGATAGAAAATGAAAAGAATTGGAAAGACTGAAGCAAAATTTGTTTTGAAAGACAGAGAACAATATTTTATGCTAAATATTTATAAGTAGAATAAGTCTAGTTACTGTTAATTAATGAACAAGAATAACAACAAATTAATACAAATTTATGCACGAGAGCTACACTTCATAATGTTTAGAGAACATTCTAAGGCACTTAGAAGGAAGATAAGTATTTTTCACTGAAATCATTACCATGAGTACTATAGATGTTTCCATACATTCAAGACTCAACACTCTATACACTATTAACATAAAACTCTAAGGTTCTTATGTACTTCCATAACTCTATGGATTTCCTTACATTATGAGAAATATTTATACTCTAGATGAGAAACAATGAAAATTCTATAATACTCATAATACTGCCAGTCAAGAAACCAATTGACTGTTCTTTGTTTTTATTTACTATTTGTCATGTCGCAACATATGTCAGTTCTTTTAAAATTTAAATTCCATGACGAATGTGCAAAGTAAGTGCCTTTAACATTACTATGTATATAAACCATGATGTACGAAAAAAGAATAAATAGGCAGTGTAAAAGGTTTGATGACACAACATTGCATGCGACTTAAAAAATATTATGTATAAACATATTTTACATGTTCTTGTTTATGTTACATATATACAGAATGTCCTGTAAGATGCATGGAATCTATAAACAGAAAATTGTCAAATAAAACACATCTTATAAAACATACTGCAAATACTTATGAACTATGAATGAAGCAACAGTTCTCGACTGTTTGCGCAACATTGCTTCAAATGGAATGATTATTGTATGACAAACAGGACAATAAATGAACAAACTAAATCTGCTTGCTCATTAATATTGAAGAAAAAAAATACAGCTCATAATTTGTGAGCATCAACTACTAGAGGTATGACCAAGTGCCTTTTGCTGACAATTACATGATTTCTACTATCAGGTGGTCAGTCTCCTTACCATCAGTCAGTTTATATTCCTATAAATCATTTTACAAAATTTAGATATAATAGACTCTCATTACATTGCCAATCATATTTCAAATTTGAGAAATTAAGAGTTGTGGAAATTTGTTATTCAGCAAGAATAATTTATTATGGTTATTGGAGTGAGAAAGTAGGGATAGTAGCCGAACATTGCCAGCGTGCCACCACTTGGTCATATCCGATTAGCACATTGCCAGTTTGGCACTGTTTTCCTTCTCCGTGTCCAACATACTTTAAATCACAATTTTCCCGTTTGAGAAGTCAATTCAAATATTTTTGATGGACTTCCTTTCGTCGATGATCCCATCGCTCGAGGATCGATCTCCAATAACGCTTTCTACGTAGTGGCAACGAGTTTAGCGATGATCATAGTTATCAAACTGAACGGAAGATGCCACCACATCGACGATTCGAAAACGCTTCCCGCCGCGGAGTCCGCATCCTGATTGGACGACGTGACTAGCTGCTCGTCCGTTTGGCCTGTCGAATTTTATTAAAGTCGTAGAGGGGGAAACTATGCTAAAAGAATCGTTGCTGATTGGATGGTTCACTGCACCGGTTACGCGCGTGAAACAACGGAAGTCGAATCGTAGGTAGGTTACGATCGCAGGTTGTTGTCGTTGTTTGGAACTTAATTATGTCTCTCGTTCGGCATATCCGGAACTGTGCTTCCTGTGAACCCTTTTATTTTCCCCTTGATAATTTCTTGTCCCATTTTGTTGCCTTCTAACCCGAGTTTACGACTCAACGATTCCTCGAACGAACAAGTTTTCATTCTCGTCCGTTCACTTTTTCCCGAACCCGCGCGATTCGGAGTGCAGATTGTTGTCCTCTGGAAAAGCGAGTTTTTTCCGGGTTAATAGAACTGCAACTCTTCGTGGACGCGTGTTATATTCCTGTGAACGTTCGTTTCGAAATTCGTCAGCGTCTTGCAACGTCACAATATGTCGTCGGAATGTCAACTTTAACAGTATTTGTCCGTAAGTACTGAGAAGGTTACTCGTTTAAGATTTAAGATTTCTGTGTTTTCTCCAATTTTGGTTCTATTTTAATAATCTACATTTTGGGAATATATAGTATCGACTGAGTGTGTGTTTAACACAAAAAAGAAATAGTGCTTTACTTAAAATCAAACGTACGAAATTATACGCAAAATAAAGAAACTATCAAATTATAGTATTCATATAATTACTGTAAAGCAAACTGATACGATTGTCCTCTTTTGTGCACAAAAATCTTTGATAATCTTCAGTAAAAAATATCAAAAATAAAAATAAATAAAATTATCGACGAATATCAAAGAATACAAAAAATATTTTAATATAGTAAATATTTAGCAGCTTCATAAACCAAGTACCCGAAAATAAACAGAGTGGGTGCAAAATAGAACTGAGGATACAACATGCCCTTTATACCAAAATTGTGTAACAAAATCATAAAGACTAAAAGTAAAATACTCGTGCAAGTAAACCTTGTGTGTAAGAAAGATAAATAAAGATACGTGCACGTGAAATGTGTATATGTGTATATGTGTTTGTATACGTGTATATGGGCACAAGAAAAAGAAATCTTAAATGAGAAACGAAAAGGGAGAAAAGAAAGAAATGGGATCATGGAGATCAAGGTCGGTTTTGTTTACTTTCTGGTTAAAGAGTGGGAAAAAGAGGGAGATTCTATCTTACGATAGATTAAGTTCCAAACAACGCAACCATCCTCCGTATAGTTTTACCATGCATCCGTTTATACTTTTTGCGCAGAGATACGTGCGTATACACGCGATTCGTGCTGTGATACATCCTTTGATTTTTATGCAAAAATTCGTGCAATATTATCGGTGAATGTACAATTATTAGAGATGTTTTTGAGATGTAACAATCTCTAACAATTATGTGATACAGTAGTCTCAATTAACACAGATTTGTCAGCGGGTGTCTTTCTGTTATCGGAAGAACAAAGTGGTTACGAATTTTGGCGGGAATGTGCTAAGTTCAATTCATCGGTGACTAATATCGAAAATCAGGTATGATCAAATAATTTATATTGAAAATATATTTTTTAAATTTATTACTATCATAATAATAATGTAAAGTAGTAAATTGGAAACTTGATATTTGAAGTTCCCATCAGCCATTACTTGAACGCCATGACAGCAGGACAAGAGTGGGGGAGAGATTTGGCGGTTAAAGCTCACGTTGACAAATCCGGTTTAATCAGTTGAGTAAAATACTATTTTGTTCAAAAAAGTTATTTGAAAGTAGTTCAAAACAGTATTTTTCTTTAAAGCAGTACTTGTCCACCAATCAAAGAGCGTTAATTACAACAAGGCGTGCAAAGACGTAATGAAAATAACGATGATCCGGAAGTGAGTACCAAAGACACGAAACACCCATGAGATCTATTGAAATTCGTTCGAATTGGAATGAGGACATACAGGGCAAGAATACAATCAGAGAAAAGAAAAGAAAAAGGTAAGAAAAAGTTTGCAGTAGGACACTATTTCGTAAATAAGCAACACAAAAGAACGTAAGAAAAAGAAATGACAAACAATTAAAGCTTAACATTGTAATATTTACTGTTTTCAGCAAACTGGGTCCAGCGACGGTGACAGACGATACTTTTAATATGGTATCCATTTTTATCAATGGTAGGTAACATGACAAATATAAGATATAATTTCTTTAGTTATTCTTACAGGATTACAAAACTTCATTTTTTGCTTGGCTAATAAATACTTTGGGCTTTGGATCGTATATGAATATAATTTTTGGAATGAATTTTTGGTTAAGAATTGGGGTGGTGGGAGGGGCCGGATTATGACAGGATATTTGCGCGTCTAATTTATCCTCAGGAGGACTTCTGAAACTTTAGTACACATTTTTAATTTAATTTTAAATTTATTAATTCAAATTAATAAAAATAAATTTATTTGATGATTTATTGAAGTTCATAGAAGTCGTCCTGTGATTAATAGAATTATTTTAAACGGGGATGATCGAAATGATAATTTTTGATATTGGCAGAAATTTATTTTGTATTATTTTTTTACGACGTTATTATGGTATTATTGATTATTGTTTATATATAAAATAATGTTACTGTTATTACACCATTGTTAATTAAATAATGTTAGTATTTCTGCCAATATAATACTATGATTTAATGAATATGATTAAAAACAAATGAGTAACGATATGTTAAAGCGACTTCATGTATTTATTAGCAAGTTAGCCTTATGTTCAATTAATTCATGTTCCTTAATGATTCGATTTTAATATTAGATCCCTTCACCACGAAATACGAAAATTAAGATGAATATTGCTTTTTTAAATTTCATATTCAACGAAGAAGTTTGTGCAATCAATTTATAATTTATTTAAAAATGATTGTGTTTTGTGTAGTATGTAATGAGTATGTGTATTGATTTATTATTAGTATTTGAATATTTTGTATTTCCAATTGTTTTAATCATTGTCTTATAACTTTATTTTAATTAACTATTTAAATATCACAGTAATATTTATTGTAATGCACTTAAAAATAATAGATAATATAAGACTAGCTGATTAAAACAAATTAGAAGAGATCTGCATGGCATGTTGTATCTATAGTGATATGTATCATGATAATTTGAATCTTTAAAATGTTGAATAATGATTATTGTAATCAAATGGGAAACATCGCTAGCTATAATATATCTTAAAATCGTTTCTGAACTTTTGTGTATTGTTGAGTGATATTTTATGATAATAATAGTCTATTTATTTAAGGTCCCTAGGCAATAATATTCAAATAAATTATAAAGCAATTGTAATTATTTTACTGCATGCACAAATTTCTTCGATAGCTGAAAGCCCTAGGTATGTAATAGCCAAGTTTTCGAGACACCAGATACTGTATCCTCGCCATTTCTGTATTTATGCAGTTTACTTATTACCACTTGAAATCCGTGTACAGAGGTGGAATAAGTTCAAAATTTCAGATATCCACTGCTAAGTGGTCACAGTAATTTTGCATATCAAAAAACATATTTACAATTTTGTTTCTAGAATTTTAGTCCTTCTAAATTCAACAGACTAATTATAATAATTAATCAACATTTATATATATTTTTGTACTCTGACCACAAACAAGTGAACAAAATGAAATTTCTAGGGCAAGGTAAGAATCTGGTTTGACTCGAATGAAGCTGTAGTACCTGCATCTAAAATGATGTCTCCGACGTCACCATTTCTATCACCCTCGTCATCAAAGTCGCTACCGACGGACTCCAGGATGCCAGCGTACGCTAATGAATCTTCAGGATTCTCATGCAGCCATTGGAAATTACCTAATGTTCCTTTGCTTGCCGATCTACACCCGAACCACCAGTAGGCCGTCGCCCTCGGGAACGCTGGGTCAGCATCGTCCACCTAAACACCGACCACAGTTGTTCAACTAAAGGTACGTTACTTTAATTCATTTAAACTATTTTAATCAATTATACTACATACTGCAAACGTGTAATCATACATGTCGCAATATAACACCTATGTATGGAATAAAAAATCCTAGAAAGCACTTACGGCGAACATCCTATCGTTGAATCTATAATAAGCATCTCCCTTGAAGAAATAAGTGTAACCACGATAAACAATCGAGGCGTCAAGATTATCAGGAACGCCTTCCCAATTCGAGATCAGTTTAGGATAAGTGTTCTTCACTGGTGGTTTCTGTGTGGGATCGAACCTCCAGAATTTAGTTCCCTTGTAGAAATAGATTTTACCGTTCCCAGTCCAAACGGTCACGGTATCGATGTTGTCTGGAATCCCCGTGAAACCTTCACTGATTTCCTTTGGGTAATCACCGTCCATTCTTTTACCCACATATCTCCAATATTTCGAGCCCTGTAACGACGTAATTGTTTACCATTTTTATGATATTGATCCAGAACGTAACAATGAATAGCTGTGTCAACAGAGGAGACATAGGTACAAAGAACATTAGATGGACCTTGTGAATTCTTTTGTCTTCTTACCTTGAAGAAGTATGTCTTTCCATTCTTGTACGTGAACGCAGCATCTATGTTCCCTGGCAATCCTTTCCATGAGTGAGAAATCAGTTTAGGATAACCCGCTGCTACGCCATCCGCGGTTAATCTCCAGTAACGTTCACCTGAAATTGAATTCGTATTTAGCATTTATCAGTTCTGGAGAGTTTATGAATTTATAATTATGGGATCATAAGTAATAGTAGGTGTACATACCTTTGAACACATACATATGTCCCTCAGCAGAATTGAACATCGTGTCGACCTTTGGATCTGTACAAAGTTCCGAGTCTTCTTCGCTAGGCGGTGCTACAGTGGTAGTTCCGAATCTTGGTCCAGTCGGAACACCACTGGTACTCACCGATTTCTTTCCATACAGAGCCTAACAATAAAATCATCGAAATCATCTACTTCATCCTAGCATGAGTTTGTTAAAAATATTTTTATTTTAGGATAACTAAGCGTTGTAACCAGATGTTTCACTTACCTGTATACCCTGAATATCGTCGTCGTCCAATCGGAAGTAGGGTTCGTAGCCACGGTAGAAGGGTGCCATCAGGGCAGACTTTATATCGCTATGACTCAAACCAAGGGAATGGCCAAACTCGTGAGCGGCTACTTGAAAGAGATTCGTTCCACGGAAACTGTCGATGGTCCATTGTTCGGCATCGTCGAAATGAGCATCACCGCCATAAACAGGGAAATAAGCATGTGCCAAAGTGCCACCAGGTCCGTCGAAGGGATCTCCGTCACCGTGTTCGCCTTTTTCGAATCTAATCTCGATGTGGACCTACGAAAAGTGATTCCATATTTACTTATCCGTCGTCTTTCATAAATTCCTGCTATTGTACTTCGACAATTTCTCACACCCCAAAAATTTTGTAAATAGTCGTAAATTTGTTTTGAGCTGCGTTGGCAATTTATCTTACCTGACCGGATTTCTTTTGAATGAAGACGAGATCCGTGTAATCCGACCATACTTTGAAAGCTTTGCTCAGTTCGGCGTCGACTTTGTGTTGCGGCAAATTTCGAGGATATTTACTGATCTTGTACGTCAGTTTCTTAACGCGCCATCTCGAACCTGCGCAAAAAATGACAACGCGTTAAATCAAAAATATTTGCGTCCGAGCGAAATTCGAAGCTTGTTTTCGACCGTTGATCATTCAGTAGATCATTCATTCAGTAGACTCAAGACATTCGACCTTCGATGATCGTCAGTATGGTGTTTTCATAATTTATCATTTTTAACAGAGAAACGTTTTATAACGTTTATGCGTTTATATAACGGTATACACCGTAATTACTGACAGACGTATATTTGCTTCCTTGTGCAACGATTTATTTTTAATCGTTTAGGCTCCGATAGATACGGTTGTTTGTTGAGTATATTTGGTGTTGTATTTTGTATTTGAAACAATGATTTTAATCGTAAATGAGAGCTGTTTGACGATATTTAGTTGTTCGATATATCACAAAGAACAAATTGTTCAAGATTGCCTCGTCATCTTATTACAAATCTATTATCTCCAGCAAACGACAGATCCAGTTGCAAGGTTCTACTGACCAAGGTCGACCATCATTCGTGTCTCTATTATTAATTCTTTCGTTATAGCGATTTGTAACCAAAATGCATTTGTATGCTATGCACATGTAAGACTGCAATAACAAATTTTACAGGCAAATATTAAAGTACACTAACTCGTTCATATAATTTAAGAATTATATTAAATACTTTGCAGTATGTTTGTTTATTCAATCGTATCGCGAATAAATCACGTGATTATGAAACGCCATGTTTTTAACGAATATTATTTTCTACCCGCGACTAACAGGAATGAACGAAATAAGAAATGCACTTTCTATTACGCTAATATTGTAATGTTCTTCCACGTAATTGGTTAATTCTGTCATTATTCAACCGGAAGAGTCATTTATTCTTCACGAGGGTAATAAGAAGCGTGCGAAGAATGAATTTATTTTATACTGGAAATGTACAGTAGACTCTCGTTATATGGCTGCGAATGGTAGTAATGAAAAATTTTTGAAGTTGATGTGTTGGATTGGTTAGGTTTCAAGGTTTCTTTGTAATTGCAATGGGTTTACAGATTTTCGTATATCGCATGGCGATGTAACTTGTAATAATGCCGCTTGGTGATGTAATGCATGGGAATTGTAATACGTGGCGATATAGCGCGTGGGAAATAAAACGCGTGAAAATTTGAGAAAATGGTGATATAACGCGTGGGAATTACAATGCGTGAAGAATTCAAAAAATGGCGATATAATGCGAGGGAGTTGCAACGCGTAAAAATTTGAGAAAGTGGCGATATAATGCGTGGGAATTTCAACGCGCGAAAAATTGAGAAAATAGCGATATAACGCGTGGGAATTGCAACGTGTGAAAAATGTAGGAAATGGTGATATAACGCGTGGGAATTGCAACGCGTGAAAAATTGAGAAAATGGCGATATAACGCGTGGGAATTGCAACGCGTGAAAAATGGAGAAAATGGTGATATAATGCGTGAGAATTGCAACGCGTGAAAAATTGGGAAAATGGCGATATAACGCGTGGGAATTGCAACGCGTGAAAAATTAAGAAAATGGCGATATAACGCGAGGGAAATACAACCTGTGGCGATATAACGCGAGGCTCTACAATACGTAACAGAATAATGCATAAATTTCTATTTCCCACAATTTTCGAGAGTGTACTACCAACAGGTAGGAAAATCCCTCTAATGGCTATATAACGAGAGACTACTGTATTTCACTTTCCTGCCACTGTATTAATTTAATAAGTATTAGTAACACAATAAGCACAATAATACATATAAATAAAAATAGACTCAGTGGGTCACTTTTGACCCCGGTATTACGCGATGGAATTTCATAGGATGTATGGTTCGACGATCTCGTTCCGAGTTCACTGAATCGAGAAACGTTTTCGCGAGGTTCAAAGTCACGGCTAGGATCCATAGATCGAACCTCGATGATTCCTTGGTGATTTCAACAAAAATACCCGTATTTTCTATGCGTCACTTATTGGTGAATCAAGAGCCGATGATTTTTTTATTTCCGGGAAGAACAGCTCTGTAAAAAGTGAATCGCCTTATAGGCTGTGATTAATTAGCGGGGATCGCTGTTATGGGAAAGTTCGCGTGATTTCTGTGATCATTGTTAATTAATGGGGTCAAAGAACAATTCGTATGACTTTTGACGAATAAGCCTGGAAGGAAATTTTCTAGAATTTTCCATGAAAATTATCGAGAATGAAGACAAGAGGTTAAGTAAAGTAGTTTAAGAATTAAGTAAAGGTAGTTGACTGAGATTTCTGGAGATGTGGAACAAGTTCGATGAGTTTAAAAATGCATCGAGACCATCGAACGAACGGTTGCGATACAAATGTGCATGACCTGTTTAGGGTGAGTGACTCTACATTGACGGTAATGAGGCAGGAAGTCAAAAGTAACACCACTGTACTAAACAATCCTTCTACCGTGAAATATTCTATTGTTCGAGTCATTTTTTAAAAGTATATAAATACATTTTTATCCATTTTCTGTTATAATTGAGTAGTAAACAAGTTCTTCCTGGATTTTGAAATCTATAAAATTGTTGGATTTAATCATTGAAACACTGATGGATATGAGTGTTCAACTGAATTGAAATATCTATTTCATATTGGTAAACGTAGTACTTGTAATTCAGTACCAAAAATATGAATGGAAATGTAATATTTTTTCTATGTTTGAATCAGGATGAATTTTAGATCTTACACTTCGATATGTTTTATGGTCATAGTTTGATGTTCGAAATTCAACTTTCAGGCATCGATTAGATAATCGAATTGATTGAATGTTATGTCATGCGTTAAATCGTTCTATTGTTTTGATTAAGTTCCAACAAAATCATCATCATGGAATTTTACGGAATTTGTGTTAAACTATTATGAATTTTTATAAGAAAACTAGAGAAAGACATCTTAGAGTATTATTCTTTTATTCTATTTACCTTGAAGAGCGTATCGCTTTGATCTTCCAAATCCAGGTCCAACTTTGTCCTTAACACCGCACCTGGGTAACTCCATAAGTTTAGATGTCTCTTCGTCGAAGTCTCCTGCAAAGACAATTGGTTTTTCAGAAAATAATATTGTAAAATAGGGAAAGAATGGAACAGTAAAATAGCAAAATATTTAAACAGTGAAATAATAAAATAGTAAATGGCAAAGTGAAATAGTGACTCAATAAGTAAAAGTAATAAAATACAGGCAAAGTAAGATTACATCGAATCATTGATAAAACCGTGTCACACATCTAATACATCATTCCCGTATCAAATGTAGGTTGAAATCGCGATTCTCTATCGATCCCTCGACCATGTATGCACGTTCCGTTTTCTATTCGCGATCATGCCTCGTGTGTTTCCTTGTATCTTGGTTGCATATGCATCGATGCAACGTATATGCACAATATGCAAAAACCTTAAGCTCCCCACACACCAAATCATTACCTATTTCTTACTAAAACCATTTTTACATTTTATATAAACAATTAAATCAGATTCCTTCTCGATTCTGTATAACACAGATTTTGTTCCGTTCGTACAGTTTTTCGATTCGAAAACAGGTGTGCGATTCTCTTTAATCGTCGTGTCACGTGCAAACGAGTCTGCTATGTTGCGACGATGGTCACGCGACTGGAAATTGCACGGTTTATTAATACTCCGAGTGGAAATTACGGTGTATTAACGGAACGATTGTCGGGATCGATTTGAATATGCTTAAGAATGATCGACTAGTGTCGGATGCGAGTAACGAGAATGGAGGTCAGGGTATCGGAGGAAATGTTCTGTATCGTGAATCATTGCTCTGCTTTTGGAAATTAATATTTATATGCAAACACTTTGTACATATGCACTGTAAGAGGACAGATATATGAACAATCTATTTGTAATTTAAAATTATGAATGTATATTTATAAACCTTGATTACAAATATAAAAACTTGTACCATATTTTTATAAATCTTCAGTACAAATAAAGAGTATTCAAATTTAATTTATAACGAGAAAAGTAGCTATGCTAAAATTATTTTAAGAATGAAAGACTAAAATGTTCCACTACTAATATTAGAAAAAATAATAAAACAGTAAAAACTATAAAATATTTAAAAAATTCTATTAACATAATCATGAAAATGAAATGTAAATGTGTTACGTGTCTTGCACGAAGAGTATAAAAGAGCATCATGCAAAAATATCAATACGATGTTCCATTTAATTATGGAAAACGATGATCATTTGTATCGATAACAATGATTATGATAATGAGAGATTAGAACACAACTGTTTAACATGATACACGATGTATCAACCGATCACAATGCAGTCATCATTATCATACGAAACACGTAGGTAAAACCTTGTCGTTACAACAGCGATGCTTTCCTTTTGCCATTATCGGTTTTATCGTTTTTCTAGCCGCATAATTTATTCGGTAATGTATCATTTTTATGTACTCAAGTCCTGCCCGTTTCGAAACAGGAATTCCTTTGTTCTTATCGTTGGACTTCATTTTTAAAACAGTCCTCGTTCTTATCGATTACAGTTGTAAAACAATCATCTGAATAGAGTGAAGCAATAATACAGCCAGCGAAATCCTGTCTTCGTGAAACCCGACTTTTTTACCTGCATTTTGTAATGATCGAATTTTTGCGTCACAGCTCGTTCTGGTTGGAGAATCCATTCTCTGCTTATAAAAACAGACTCTTTGTCAATCCGTCGGATTTCGTACACATCTTTCCTATTTTAAATATTCGAATAAAGAGAGAAATTCTTGTTGTACTGTTTCGAATCACTGATTCAAATTGGTTTAAATCTCGTAAGTTTTGATTTATGTCGTAAATATAATTGAAGCGACAAGGCTAGAGTCATCATCATGTGAGTCATTTTTTAGCGCCACGAACTTCACACATTTCACCGAAGTCTGAGTCATTCGTTCGAAGTATCATCGAGAATCCGAGAGGATCTGTCGTTATTTTCCGGCGTACATTTCCGGTTTCCATTGTGAAAGTCATTATCTTATTTTCTTTCACATCTGAATGCTTTCAAAATACGTTTATATACCTTTTAGCATGTAATTTCCTTTTCATTTGGGTTTTTAATAAATTGTCTTCAAATTTCAACGAGTAGTTCCACAATGAAATTCTTGGTAAAATATATTTACCTAGTAACAATCTGTGAGAGGTTCGATTTTTTCAGGTTTATGAATTCTGTTGATTTGAACATTTTTTATGAGAGTTTATAGTATTGGAAATTTTTAAATTTTTGAGTTTGAAAATTCATAAATTCCCAAGTTTGAAATTTATAAATTTTCAAGCTTGAAATCTCTAAATTTTTAAGTTTAAAAGGTTCTTTTCTCAACATAAGAATCTGTGATATTAAAAATTTCGAAGTTTAACAATTTATAGGTCCAAAAATTTCACACCAAGTTACCCAATTTCTTAGCATACTCCTCCGCCACCTAAACCCACTAGTCAGAGCAAACAGAGTAAACCCCATATCTACAATTTCCCATACAGTCATTCACAGCTACCTAACTATTGCTACTAAATTAAACCAAAGTAGTTAAAATATCAGATAACATATTACACTTATCCTTGCTTCCCCAGATTCCAAATTAAAATTACACCCAAAATTCAATCACAATGAAAATACCAGACCGACACATATGAACTTGATACACATGATACATATGCGTCACGAGTGACATTATAGATGAAAGTATTAATCACTCAGAAAATCGCTCGCCGTCATCGATAACGTTATCACTAATTACCTCAGCACCTTCGCCACGAGATCCAAACCGGAAACAATAATTCGCTTCTTTGTTCGTCCGTGTCCGGCTTGTTTGCCGAGTTTACGGTGTGTCAAGGCTTCGAGCCTTGGCAATGCTTCTCGAAACGCTTGTTTTAATAGCTGTTGCTCGCTAAACGATTCTCGGCTACTCGGGACAATCTCTCAGACGGTGTTTGACATTCGTTCGTCGATTTTCCTCGCGTTTTACTTGCTCCTTTTTCGTTACGTCGATTTCTTTCTTGAAAATCACGCGTGTTTTCTGACCGTCGGCGTCCGGTCTTTCAAGGTCTAGGAACGTTAAAAATTAGCTCTTTATTCGGAGCCGGTCGGGCGAGTATATTGGAAAAGTGTATGTTCACGTGCACTCCTTTTTTTTGCGTCGTAAATTCGAACGCTTCGAAGATATTGCATTGGTTGTTTTTTTATTGGGGTTGTTTTGGCTGGGTATGATAATTGGCGTTCGGGTTTCTTTACCTTTGACGAAGGTGACTGGGTCAGACTGACCTAGACGTGGTAGCCATTGATTTATGGCTAATGTGGGATCTAGGAACTTTTAAATTTTGCTGTTTTGATGTTTTGAAACACTTTTAGTATCTTTTGGTCTTTTTAATATTTTGTGTCTTTGAGTTTTGATCAAGTCTAAAATTACTGACTCTACAAGTACTAGAATTTTAATGACAGTCTCAGGTCAAAGTCTTGAAGTTCCAACATTTCAAGGTGCCAAAGTCTCAAAATCCAAAAGTTCCTTTCCCTCTCATTTCATAGACCATGTTCTACAATATCTAAGCATAAACCTTGAAACAAAACGCATAAACGAATTTTGAATTTAACTCACATCGCCATTACTCTAATCATGGACTAATTGCTGACGTGTCTCTTTAAGAAACCGACTTCCAGCGCTATTTGCTCAGTTCTTGAACTTAATACGCTCTTAACATCCTCGAACGAGTCAGTTTAAGCGCGATTATAAAACGCTCCGACACATTACCGACAATTAGATCATAGATACCTCTCCGTCCCATATTTTCTCTGCGCTTATCTTTCTGTTCGATCAGATAGCGACACCTATTTTGTTCATTCAACTCGCTCGCTAATAATTATTCTCTCGTATGACGTTCTTTTGACGTATGGGAAACGACTTTTGGAATCGGACTCTGATACAACCTGGTATTATTTGTCACTGCGTATTGCAACTATGTAATTAGTTGCGTTGGATGTGACAAATTTTATGTTGTCCACGGTTTACATGGCTGACTGTGAGTCACGGCCGGCATGAATGAATGCATCCATCGGTATGATTCACACACAGGCACCCACGAGAATCGTTTAACTCAATTACGCTTGAATATGATAACGGGGATGGTAAATAAAAATTAATTGATAATAAAGAGATCGAGTTCTAAGCCGGTTAATTTCCGGTTGCACTTTTTGCTGGTCGGTGACATTTTTTTGTTAGTGGTTTACTGGGAGTATTGTGGGACACTTCAAATATTAAGTTGGATTCAACTGCATCTCAATCATTGTTTTATTGGATTTGTATACTTTTGGATTATAATTTGTCTACATTAGAATATCACTGGTTTCTGGTGCCAAGTGTTCGTAGATGTCCCTAGATTTAAATATCTTTAGAATGTATTTTGATCTTATATTCTTGAGATCTAAATACCCCAATCCGAATGTACTTTGATTACTCCCATATTACCCACAGTTCTCCCACATTTCTATTTCCCTAGATATACCCCTTGACCTTAATATCCCTAGATTCGAGTTCTTCAAAATATTAATGTCCCCAGATCTTAGTACTCTTATAGTCAGAAAATGTTAATACATGCAAATGTTTCGTGTAGAGTTTTTGATAAACAGTTTTAGAATGCAACTCTTACCTGTTATGTTTAATCCAGCGAATGCTTGAAATTCTTTAATGGCTTTTGACAGCGTTTCTTGAGATATAATTCCACCGCTCGTTGGATTTATTGGTTGCAGGTAGCCAAATCGGGACAGGTAGTTCTGTAACAGAATGTATTCAAAATAAACAACTGTAACAACATGTAAATCATTATAAAATGTTCTGCATATTCTAGAGAGAAAAGTACTTGAAGAAATATTTACGACTCTTCCATCCATCATTTATTCTACTTTGTTTATTTATTCGTTTCAAGGAAACAAACTATACCGAGGTTTTATCAAAAAAATTCATTCCACGGTTTTGATAAGATTAGTATTCAGATTAGTTCAGAAATAGAAAAATGTATTCGGAAATAAAATACTGAGAAGATGCAGAGATTCCAGGGATTCAGATTTATCCTTGATCGAGACAAACTCGTTTCTAATTAATTTTATGCGAACGAAAGGGAGACCGTACCGCTAGATTTCGCACGTTGTCGAACTATAAATGTGACAGATGACGATGCCCGAGGGGATTGACCCGGCTAGCGACTGTGCGGCGTGATACTGTTATTTAACCGCTTCGTGTAAAGGCAATTAATATTCTGGCGAATAAAAAACGCGGCTACGTGCTTCCGTCTTCCTTGTCTATCCTCCCGTGCTGAATCACTGGAAATTTTTTATCCGATCGCACGAATTTGAGGAGCTCTTTTCCTTGTTTCTTGGATAAACCACTTTCTTGATGATATTAATAAAGAACCATTTAAGTAAACAGTTAATTTTGTTAGTAACAGTTAATTCCTCTAAATTTATTGTAAATAAAATTCTTGCGAGAAAAAAATTCACTTCTCTTATTAAAATTTACAAATTAATTTTTTTGCAACAGAAACTTACTTCGTATCATCTGATCTTAATTTTTGAGCATTTTATGAAGAATGAAACTTTTCATTTATTTCTCACATGAATAATTGTTTTCACGTGAATAAGTTGATAATTGTTTGAAGATCTGATCTGTTATGAAATAATTAAGTGCATTTAATTTGCTTAAGTTTAAGTTTGTTCAAAAAGTTTGTTGAAGAGAAATGACTCACTCTGGACGAACTTTTTGTTGCACAACGATTATCCCTAATGGACAAAAAATGCATCGACACCGGAAGTCGATAAATAACCGAGTTAACAGACACATTCTTTCAAGTGTGATGAGGCATCGATTATCGATAACGTTGTTATCCTAACAGCATTATCACCGATAACAAATATAATTTACTTATTAAAAATAATTATTGTTATCAAAACTGTATAGACATTTGGTGACGAACAAAATTGTACAATTATTTCATTACGCAAAACAGTGCCGGTGTTATTAGAGTTTCAGTATGTCCGACTACTCGCTAATTTCAATGAATTAAATTACAAGTGTAGCCTCGAACAGAGTTACATCGTGAGTCAGACAGACAAGTAGATAAAGGAGACATTCATTCGAACATATTTGAAGTGCATACGTTGATCCAGTGCATCCTTGCTGCACTCGAGGCAAATCCATCGAGACGAAAGCCTTGAATAACCATGATTCACCGCTTTAACCAGTGCACAATGGAGTTTTCGAAATTGTACTGAGGAGAAGAAAGGACATTTTTCAATTTTAATAGATTGAATGTTACAAAGATTTTCTTGAAATTATCAATACAGGAAGAGCAGCTGGTAATGCAATGGAGAATCTAGGGATTTTTGGTGGATCTAGGGATTTGGAGAATTAAGGCTTTCAGTATATAGGGATTTGGGACTTTATGGATCGTGGATTCTGGGGATTTTGGGGCTCATGGATTTGGGGTTAAGTGGTTTTGGAATTCATGGATTTGGGGATTTATGGATTTGGGGATTTATGGATTTGGGGACTTATGGATTTTTGGATTTATGGATTTGGAGATTTATGGATTTGGAGATTTATGGATTTGGGGATTTATGGATTTGGGGATTTATGGATTTGGGGACTTATGGATTTTTGGATTTATGGATTTGAGGACTTATGGATTTCAGAATCTAGGGACTTCTTCATGTAGAAATTTGTGGATGTAGAGATTTCATGATATAGGGATTTGGGAGTTCAGGGTATAGGAATTATGGACCAGGGAGTTTGATATTTCGAGATCTAGAATGCTGATATTTTGTGGTCCACAAATTTGTGCATCTGGGTATTTGAGATCTAGGGGTTCAAAATCCAAGAAATTGATATCCAGGAATTTAATATCTAAAGAATTAGTATCTACTGATGTGATATCTAAGGAATTGCTATCTACTGATGTGATATCTAAAAAATGGGCATTTAGAGATATGAAAGTGTAGGAATGTAGGTCTTCACTAATAAAGTAGCCCACCTAAAGATCCATGGATGTAGAACTAAGAAAGCAAGATACTAAAAATTCCCATTCCTATTTCACAGAACTACTTCCTACAACATTGAATTATTGCTAAACCACTTGTTTTCGTTCCTTTTCATCCTTCGTCTCATTTATCTTCCTACCAAAATAGAAATCCGCTATAAAAGTGAGACCGTCATCAAACTTTCGACCGATCAAGAGTTCACGTACTCGATCCTCGCTTAGTAAAATTGGTTTTTGGATTTTACCGAAAATAGAATTCGGATTTCGTTGTTTTTTGTCCGTCACGTCTCCATTACGTACGTAAGGTTTTGTCCTTCGGGGTATTATTTTCGCCGCGGATGCATGGTACATTCCTTTCTAAACACGTAGAATTCGACCACGATTCCTTGAAACGAGCGTTTCAAGTGCACGCCGCTAGTTCGACGGAATCGTTATGTAAATGAAACGCTCTGCTCTTATGGATTATTAACTCGATACACCATACGGCCCCTCGAGTTTGACGAAAATAAACTTGGCCATTTGCATAGAGAAACAGAGAACTGTTTGCAACGGGAGTGGTTAATTTTGTTCTTGTTTTCGACAATAGCTGGACGATACGTGGACAAATGCACGAGGTCAATCTCTCTTTAAGAATTTAGCTTATCCTTCAACGATTCAGATGGTTTTATTCTGTCGCATAAATCAAAGGTGCATTTCAAAAATATTGCAATTTCAGTGCAAACGAAATTTTCATTGTTTCTTGGTTTTCAAATATGAATGTGAAAATCTAGAAATTTTATGAGCTAGGGATATTTGGGATTAGGATTTGGGGGATCTGGGGATATGAAAATATGGGGAATTGGGATCTGGGGATTTTGGAATCTTTTTTGGAATCTAGGGATTTCTAGAGATAGGAATGTTCGACTTTACGGATTTGACGATTTAGGGATTTTCGAATTTTGGGATCTTTGGATCTAGGAATTTTCGAATTTGGAGATTTTTGGATCTAAGGATTTTCGAATTTGGGGATCTTGTGATCTAGGGATTTTCTAACCGGGGAGTTTTGGATCTAGGGATTTTCGAATTTGGGGATTTTTGGATCTAGGGATTTTCGAATTTGGGGATCTTTTGATCTGGGAGGGTTGGGCCTAGTGATTTTTTTATCTAGAGATTTTGATCCAAGGATTTTTGGATCTAGAAATTTCTAGAGATTTGACGATCTGGATTTTTCGAATCTAGGGATTTTCAGAATTAATAATTTTCAAATCTGTGTTTAATTGATATCTAGGGATTTTGGGATACAGAAATTCGTATCTTATTCTCTGGTTTTGGAACTTGCGAATTTAGGAATTTTTTTATCTTGAAATTCGAGGATCTAGAAATTTGAAGATCTCGAGGTAAATTGATCTACAGATCTTTGAATTCAGTGTTAAAATTCAGTTTTATATCTGGAGATCTGTGGATGTAATAACTTTTTTGATTCACAGACTTGGAATGTCAAGATCATAGACGTTCATTTAAGATTTAAATCGTCTCGCACCTCGCAACAGCCGACGAATAGGTAACGTAGTCTCGAAAACGTTTCGTAACGCGAGTCTGACGAATCTCCGTCATATCCCGGTGAGCAGAGCGCGAGTTCCAGGAACGTCGTGATTTTTATGAATGAACGTAAGTGGAGTAGGCTCGACTCGTAAGCAGCGTGTGTCACGCGTGAATGGACACTCCTTGGGACGCCTTCGTAGTAGAATAGTATACTACTCTCTGGTCGTGGGCGCGCACCACGGTGGAACTACGATTCTGATTCATCCGTGGGTTCTTTTTTCTTTTTCCACCGATTTCGATCGTCATTCAGACACAGGTAAAATTCGAGGATTTCGCGTTAAAGAAACGTTAATCGATTCGAGTAGGCCGTAGGAATCACTATGGGTGACTCACGCATACTTCGGAGATAAGTGTATATTCTTTTATTGATTGATTTTATAAATAGACGGTGGTTTTTAATAATTGTAATGATCTTTAGTGTGCTGTAATTATTGAAGAATTATGCATTGCTATAATTCTTTGAAACTGTTGAATATTGTGTTTATTTATCACAAATTTTATCTTTTTTAAAACAATGCTAATTGTACTGTAATTCATTTAAAGTATGTAATATTGGAATTCTGATTTTGTTAAATAAAAGAATATCTGGTAGTGAGTGAATTCCAACGAGTTAATATTTCATAAGAATCAGCTAATGGAAGGCTTATTGGATTTGTAATATGGATGAAATGAAACAAATTGCGCGATTAGATACACGAGACTCTCAGTTTCTTCTCGGTTCGTGACGAGCAGATTCTTCGAGACAACGTGACAAATCGCGGGTGTGTTTAATCACGGATATTATACAAGCTTCCTATTGTATCGTCACAATTTTTCGATATCTCTTACGTATTACATTATTTAACTTCGCACGTAAACCAGTAAATTTATAAATTGAAACAAAGAATTTTATTTGCTGGAGCACAGATCAGTTTCTTATTTATTATTGAAATCATTGATGCACATTTTACATTTTTTTTTTAGTAATTTTATATAATATAATAAAGTAATGTACTAATTTTATACAATATAATAAAGTAATATAGTAATTTTATATAACATAATAAAGTAATTTAGTAATTTTATATAACATAATAAAGTCATTGAGTAATTTTCTATTATATAATAATAGAATCGTTACTATAACAGTAAAACTTTTTAATTTTTTGTGGTAATAAAACTTACGGTGTTGCAACTATACTTCATCGGAAATCAATGTCTTATTAGATTCATCAACAGCGACAAATCACAAACTAAACGTACAGATCATAGATCAGCAAACAAAAGGAAGTTTCCGTGTTGTAAGCCATGGTGTCCACATTGTAATTACATGTCACGTGCAGAGTCGTACATGTGCGGTAAATAAGAAGGAAAGAAACACGACTTTCATGGTCAAAGTCGAAAAGATAAAATTGAAAAATAAAACATTCTAATTAATTTATCACGACTTGTTAAAACTATCTTTCCATGGAATTCTAAATAAATTACATTAATCATAAAGTGATATACATTGTTGCAGAATCATCGAAAATACCAAAGTATTACACACGCGCACAAAACGCAAAGGTTAAAGATATATTTTCCCGTTTACATTTATATTCATCGAACTCACGTGTTTGTATTTTAAAAATCGATCTCCACGTGCTCGACGAGAATTCTCGTCCATGCACCGCGATACCGTCACTGGGAATTTCTTTTTTCCAGATAATATAATTCTTGCAAATTTACAAATCGATAATCGTCGTCGTTGACGTAATTACCGCTGGCTAGCCATTAAGGCGAAGCACGATACGTTTTATGTTCGAGCTACCTTGAGAGCCGCCTCCGAACGAGAAACGTGCTGAGCACACGATAATACAGTTTTAAATTACAGGGTACTCGATTGTTAGTTTCAATCCGTTAGCCTTGGATATTTTTGCAATAAATACGAACTATGGGGGAATCTTTGATTTCGAGACGAAGATGCGTTTGTTTGTTGCTCAATAGTTCAAAGTAAACATCGAACGATGAGTAACGGGTTCACGATTGCTAGAATCACGTTGTGTTCTTTATCGTATGTGATAAATAATTTTTAATACATCGTTATGATTCATTATGATTCATGTAGTTTAAACAAAGCACCCAATGCTCGATTCAGGAAGTATTTGTGGATACACAGGTTTGGTAATGGAACCTTCGTGTTAGTTGAAACCATTCGATTTGACTTCATTTCCTTTCTTCAAATTTACACATATATTACGTAAATTTATATCATATGTCACTATGTAACATTAACAGAATAGTCAACTTTTTATTAGTGTACTCCATCTTTGATTGTATCGATTAAAAATAGGAACCTAACATTTGCATTTGAGCTTACTTAAAAATAATATAACATAAGTGCTGTCATTTGCGGTCATAATATACCACATGTGTCAAAAGATTTTTCTAGTGTTGTGTCACTAGACGAGTCTCCGAGTAAATAAAAATTTGGTTCCCAGTTTTATCGACGCATATTCCTGGAACTACGAACAAGTTGGAAACGTGCTTTACGAAACGTTCATTGTCAGTAAATTCGGTCAGATCATCGTATCGTATTCACCTGTCGAAAAGTTGACATTTTGATTGTTCGAGTTATCGGGACTGACGTGTGCCCTGTTTCCATGACCCGATTTAAAACTAGCACGAAATTCGTGCCTCCACCAAACACCAACCCGTGTAATAATCGCCGTTTTCTGTTTCGTAATGATCGTTCTTATCTATCGTGCCTATCTATCTGCCTTTTCGAAGCATTGTTATGCATGTATACCACCTAACGCATAAGAATGTCGTACAGAGTGTAAGTGTTTCGTAGAACACACGAAACACGATGTCGTATGATCGATCTTTTACAGGGGACATTATTCAAGTGTAACGATTTTGTTCTCGTTGAAATATGTTATTAATCCCTTGTGTATCAAATATGTCTTCCATGTTCAGGTAACCTATTCTTCGTGTAGATATCTTTCGGAGATATCTTTCTAATAAAGACTTTAATCTTAATTATAGGAGGTTGTCTTTGCGTGCACCTTCGCGCACACTAGTTGCGCATCTCCGCCATTGTCGCGCATGCGCAGTTGTGCTCTGCACTGAATTAACTAAATTAAAAATTTGAGAACTTGAGAAAGTAGGAATTAGAAGATTTAGGGTTTACAGAGTTAAGAATTTTGGAATTTAAGTAATCTAAGGAATTTAAGGAATTTGGGGATTAGAATATTTGGTAAATTGAGAAATTGGAAATGTAGAAATTTAGGGGTTTAGGAGTTTGGAGATTTGAGAATTTAGAAATGTGGAATGTGAAACTTTGAGAATTTGGAAACTTGTAAATTTCACAATGGAAGAATTTATAAGTGCAGAAATTTGGGGATTTGAGAATTTGGGAACGTAGGAATTTGGGGATGTAGAAAAACTTGTAAAGTTCAACAAAGTTAGTATTTTTTCGTGATAAACGTGTTCCGTGCGTGATTTTGAGCGATACGGGAGCCACGCTTTTTCAAGATCAAACCCGAATTTACATTCGGCAAATTCACGTTTGGCCTTTGAGGTGTCTCAGTATCTCCTAATCCGAAAGGTCGCTGCTTGATGCATCGGTTGACCCAGTTACACGGTTCACCTCGTTACCGGCCACCATTAAATTTATCAAGCGTTGCCTACGCAGGAATTGTCCTGCAAATCGATCGACTATCCTAACAACAATTTTATCAGAGATCAACTAATATTAAGTCTATAGGGTTCCAGCAAAAATAACTCCGATGAATTGAGTAATTTAGATACGATTATAAAAAACTTTTCGATCGAGTAGAAAAGGCTTTAACCATCGATTTATCGCAACTACGATAAAAGTCGCAGCGAAAGGGTAAAATTCGAGCAAAGTAGATTGCTTGCATAATTCCGTATCGCGCAATCTTTCTGATAATGTGGGACATCGCGTCTCACGATAGCTACGTTTGTCTACTCGCGAACCTTATCACCTTACGTTATCGCTGATAACGACAGGCCGATGGAGGATCGTTTCTAGCGAAATGTAACGTGTATTGTCGAGCAAGAATCGTGTAAAAAAGAAGCTCTTAACGGCACAACAGGCGTGCATATAGCGCGGTTTCACAGGCGTATTACTCTTGCAAGATGTCGTTTTCGTGCGAGCGTGAAGCGTGACTCACGGCTTTAAGGGCCACCGGATGCATAAGGCATGATGCACGGTTTTCTGAAATCTCGCCGGGGTTATAAGTCCAGTAGTTTATCTAGACCCTGGCAAGATTTATTGCGGCTGAACGCGAAACACTTTGCGTGTATTTTACGCTGGTTAAAGTTGGCAGATTCTTTTTATTCTGAAGTTGTTGGATGAGCTATAATCGTCCCTTTTCAATTCGTGGCGTGAAATACGAGATTTGGGAGCCTTTGTTGAGGAAGCAGAAATTTATTGTGGGACAATTTAGTATTAATTCATGGTTTCTTGTTACTATGTACTCTTATCTTCCTATGTTGTAAAAATAATTAATTGAACTCTTTCAACTATATACAAAAATTAACTCAGCTAAGTTTATCGGTTAGCTAAGTTTAGCTCAGCTAAGTTGATAATATAAGAAATTAGGTGGTTGCTTTTGGTCATATGTGACAGAGAGTGATATTTCATCGTTAAAGGGTTAACGGTGCGTCAAAGGTGCACGATCAGTTACTCGAGGAGAGTAGAGAAATGCAGAAGAGGTATCGAGTAGTGACCCCGACCTTGAAGAGGTCTTTGTCGACGCAAACGACATCAGTATTCAACGCCTTCGCATCTTCTGCCGGTCGTTTCTTGAATACAAAAGCTATCTCCTCTGATCGTCCACCGTAGCATTGTACGAACGGACAATATATTTTCGCGTTGGTACCGTGATTGTCTTTGTACTAACGTTTTCTCCTTCATCGAGACACCAACAATCGATGGGTCCTTTGTGCCCGTAATTTTCCGCTCCATTCGTACTATCGTGTTTCATGAAACCTTCACGAAAAAAGTTGATCCTCTCATTGTTGACTTTTTTTAAGTACTTTTCTTAACTACTTTTCTTAAGTCGAACTTCGAATAACGGAGACTGGTTGTTGTGGAACAATAGTGACCAATGATAAAGTCACGAAATTTGATAACAGTATTTATGATAAAAAATTAAAGTCCAAAGATAAAGCTTTGTGAACAGTCCAGGGGTAGATAAAGCATTTTTAGAATATTTTAGCAGCTGTTGCAATTTATAAAAGATATCGATCGAATGGTAAGAGCATTTTTTATAAAGTGGGGTCAACAGACGTTCACAAGGAATTTCACTATCAAATTGTGACGTAGGTAACGTTGAAAGATCGTATCTGTTGGTATTATAAATATTGTCACGTTGGCGGCACAGGAAAACTTTGATTTGACCGATTGCATTGCGATATAGTTAGAATAAAAAATGGTACGAATATTTTTTACATGGAGATTTAAAAATTTTATGAAAGATTGTTGTTGCGTTACAATTTTGACCAAATTGATATCTTTGCCAGTAGCTAGAAATTTAAAATTTAATTTTAGAATTTAAGAAACTTTACTGCGACTATAAAATGTAACAAAGATGTATTTAATGAACGTATAATTCGATCAAAATTTCCTATGTTTACGAAAATTTATTCACGGGATAATAGTGTGATTACTAGCTGTTGGTGGTTACCAGTTTCGTGTTCGTTAATTTTTCGACAAAAATTGCTCAAATAACCGGACATGTTCAGGTGTTTGACCCTAACTGACCTTACTCGACCCAGCAGCACCGGCGGGTCAGGTAAGAGGCCAATTTAAAATCTTGCGTGCACCTGTTCGTGGAATGGCTTCGAGATAACAGATTCCCGAATAACCTCGAGGCTACTTGATGTCCGTTTTCTTAATTCGTTTCTGACTGAAATTAAAATGTATCGCGCACAACATTGTTGCAAGTTTAAAGAGGTAAAACCTATCAATTCTGCGAGGCCAATGTTAAATTAAACTGAACAATATTGATGCGAAAAGATGTCCGTATCTGGCATCCCAATTAATTCTCCAATGTCAATGGCTGGGTGGACTTATAAAACACACTTGAATCTTTTAAATGTAATTTGTATGTTTTGGGAAAATAACATTTTAGAAGAAGAAAACGAGTAAGCGAGAAAAAAATTAGAGTAAATGATGTTGGTGTAGTGGGTAAAATAGTGACCTACTACCCTGCGGGCCAGGGTTCGAATCCCGACAGGGGGTGGGTAAAAAAAATTTGGGAAATTTTTAAATTTGAGGGTTTTTATTTCCAGGTATTTGAATTTGTTTAAATTTGGGAAATTTGTAAAATAAAAGGTCGAATATTTGGGAAATTGAAATTAGAATTTTTGATGATTTGGAAAATGGGAAGTTAATTCGATAACTTTGAGAGTTTTTAGGGATTTGGAAATTTGGTAACTTAGAAACTAGGGATTTTGGGAATTTAAGTAACTTGGGAAATAGGGAGCTTGATAACTTAAGAATAATTGAGATTTGGAAATTTGATAAGTTGGGAAATATACGGAAAATTTGATACTAGTGAAATTTAGGATTTAGAAAAATGCGAATGAAGAGCAATTAAAAATAGAACTTTCTAAACACCATTCGAATATTAATAGTCGATAATCAGAATTAACATATTCTGATCTCTAAGTAAGTCACACCGCAATCTGCAACGATATTAAAAACATGTTCCAAGAATAGATCTCTCACTTCAAAGAATAATTGTATCACCGCACCAAACTCAGAAACCATATGAATAATAATAAGTATCGGTGAACATGGGATTCATAGACTTTCTGTTCCGCTATAAACAAGGAACAGTACACTATAAGAAGCCTAACGGCCTGCTTTTATCGCCACGAAACAAAGAACTATTCAAATCGATGCTCACGACTGTCCAATTAAAGATATTCATCGAAAACACTTAATCACCTCGTGTTAAACATCCTCATCTTCATGCGATGAATCTCTAACGATGTTACCGTGTAACCTTTCTCGATAACCCTTATTTGCATTCGTCGTATCGTTCGAAAGAAGAAAGCGAAAAAAAGGTTCGATCCGCGTTTGGATCGATCCATTACTAGCTGTCTTTGTGCGGTCAGATAACGCGCTTTTCCGGAACGTTGAATCATTACGATCATTCTTTTTTTGCGAGCACTTATGAATCATTTCGTTTTATCAGCTTCTTGACGAAGTATATCCAACTGAGATTGGAATACGTTCTTACGAGGTCGTGGGTCGACGACCTCGAGCTTTTCAAATGTAAACACTGATGACCGAGAAAACTGGCAATTGCAAGCATTTATTCTTATATTGCTTTATCTGTAAATTGTTACATCATTAGACTACTATTTTATTTATAGGTTTAGACATTTTTATATTTTCAGAATTTCTAGGTTAGTATAGTAGGAATGAAGTGCTAGATATTGGAGAAACATAGATTTTCAAAGTTTTTGGTGTTTCAGAACTTCATAATTTCATAGGTTTCTAAATTCTTATTCTCTTAACTTTTCAAGTTTCCTAAGTTACCAACTTTTTACGTTACTAAGTCCCTAGCATCTAGATATCTAGATTTATAGTCGCTAGATCTCCAAATACCTAGATTCCCAAATTCCTTAGGTTCCGTATCCCAAAATACCCAAATTCTCTATATCCCTAATTCCTAAGTTCCATATTCCTAGGTCTCCAATTTCTAGATGCCCCAATTTCCTAGATCCCCAATTTCTAGATACCCAAGTTCCCTAGATCCCCAATTTCTAAATTTCCAAATTCCCTAGACCCCCAATTTCTAGATTCCCCAATTCCCTAGATCCCCAATTTCTAGATTCCCCAATTCCCTAGATCCCCAATTTCTAGATTCCCCAATTCCCTACATCCCCAATTTCTAGATTCCCCAATTCCCTACATCCCCAATTTCTAGATTCCCAAATTCCCTAGACCCCCAATTTCTAGATTCCCAAATTCCCTACATCCCCAATTACTAGATTCTCAAATTTCCTAGATCCTGTATCCCAAAATACCTAAATTCTCTATATCCCTAATTCCTAAGTCCCATATCTCTAGATCCCCAATTTCTAGATTCCCAAATCCCCAGATACCAAAATTGAGAAGTTCCTAAATTCCCAAATTCCCGATACCCCAAATCCCTAGATTCCAAATCCCTATATCCAAAATTCCTAGATCTCGAATTCTTAGATCTCAAATCCCCAGATCCCAAATTTTCCAATCCCCCATTCTGAAATTCCCAAGTTCCCAGATTCAGTGTCTAGATCCACAACCTTGATGGTTCATACATTCTTGTAACATACTCCTATATCCCTATAAAATACTACTATACTTCTACGTATATTATATCCCTAAATCATCGAGTTAACGAGGGTGTATATCAAAGCCGGTCCCTAGGCGACCGTTGCACACACGTGTCCAGATTTCATCGTCTGCCAAACTTACGTGTTCTGACGTCATGTGACGTGGTTTGGCATCAAGTCAGATGTTTCTCCGACGCGATGTGTCGGATTTTGCGCAACGGTACGATTACAGTTCTACGTTCGATTGGTCGTTCGAGGCACGTCGAGTAATGATCAATCGCGATTAGTAATTGTAATAAGTCGTCGCCAAGAGCATTGCTATCTTTGCATTGGCAACTATCTTCCGCGAAGGCCCCGATAAGACACGGAAGGCAGTTTCGTGCCAGTGACACGCGCGTTCGTGATTCAGTTTTTCGACACACGGGATTCGATCATGAATTCTCGAATGGAACGGTATTCGCCGCCGAAATACTGTCTCTTTGATTGAAATTCTGTTACGAGCTTTGGTTGATGGCCTGCTACGTAACCTGCGAATTTTACGATTTTATTTTCTTTGTTACTCTATTATTTTAAGATTTTGTTTTCTATTGAGATGTAAATTTATGATTTTATATTTGTTGTTTGTAACAAAATTTTATTGATGTTAAATTGTAGAGTGAGCAGCAACATAGAAGTTTACTATTGATTACACTATAAGTAATATCATTAAGTTATTATTAAAACAGACAGTAATGAAATGCTATTTAATGTCACTTATTTTTGTTTAAATTTCAACCCTCATTTTACCCGATAATTTTAATCGACACATCTAATGTTTCTTGTTTGAAGTCATATTAGGTTAGATACAAATATCGAAATTATCAAGTTAAGTCACATATGTATATTATCACATACTAAGATTGAGAATGTTATCAAGTAAGATTGCATTTGATATGAAAGTGCAAAATAAATCAATCATCCCAACAACATCGTTGACCAAAATTTTCCAGCGGATCAAAAATCAGATTCAACTCGAAACACGTAAACATCCTGACGAATCATGTCGAAGGATAATTGCATTTTTGGCATTGTCAAAAGCATCGCTAATTGAAGGCACCGATTAAATCTCGTTCGAGGGAAGAATACTCTCGTGCAGAGCCTCCAAAGAGAAAGACTAATGTCAGATAGACAGGGAACAGGTAAAGGATCGAACGATCGCTGTATCGAGCGACGATGAGAATATCTATTGGACAATCGTTAATATTCCGATGACGGTTAAATCGTGCCACGACTGCCGATCGACCAGCACGAAGGCCAACATTCGCGATCTTGCGCCTCGTGTATTTCCGTGTCGAGGCACATACATTATTTACCATTTCCTAGTATGATCCTCGCGAGAGAAAGAGATAAGGGGGTATCGATATATTGGCATTTTGTCAAACCGCGGAAATTTTTCCTCTGTCTTTTTCGATTCCCGAAACGTTCTTCTGATTTTCCTTTCTTTGTCTCGGAACGTTTGTGAATTTTAAATTAATTGTACCATGTCAAGTTTTTGGGATTTGGGGATTCAGGGATTTAGGGATTTAGGGATTTAGGGATTTAGGGATTTAGGGATATAGGGATTTAGAGATATAAGAATTTCATTATTTGGGAATTTGGGGAGTTGCGAATTTAGGGACTAGGGAATTTGGGGCCTAGGGAATCTGGGATTTAGAGAATTTTGGGACTAGGGAATTTGGGGTCTATGGAATTTTAGGAACTTGGGAATTTTGGGAACTTGGGAATTTGGGAACTAGGGAATTTGGGAACTAGGGAATTTGGGATCTAGGTAATTTGGAATCTAGGGAATCAGGGGATTCGGGAATCCTAGCACTAGGGAATTTTGGAACTAGGGAATTCGGGAACTTGGGAATTTGGGATCTAGCGAATTTGGGGACTCGGGAATCCTAGCACTAGGGAATTTTGGAACTTGGGAATTTTGAAACTTGGGAATTTGGGATCTAGGGAATTTGGGGACTCGGGAGTTCCAGTACTAGGGAATTTTGGAACTAGGAAATTTGGGAACTAGGGAATTTGGGAACTAGGGAATTCGAGAACTAAGGAATTTAGGAACTAGGGAACTTGTGAACTAGGAAATTTAAGGATCTCTTAATACAATAATTTTGAGAATTGATAACTATGACACTTGAGAATTTGGTAACATAAAAATTTGCATGTTTAGTAGATTTGTAAACGCGAAAATTTAGAAAATGTACAATTTGCAAATTTAAAAGAATCACATCAAGATTAATAATGTTTGGTCGACTAGGATGTTCGTCGTTTGAATAATGGACTCATTCACTTTGTCGAAAGTGAGTTTTGAGTGCACTATGCACATGGAACGTTGCCAGAAACTGAAAATTAAAGGTCGGTGTTCGATTGGGGTCATTCACTGCATGTTCACGTTTGCCAGATACATGATGCATCAATTTTTGCTGACTGAGAAATGAATTTTTACATAACCGTTCTCTCCGCATTAATATTTAACAATTTTTTTATTTATTAAAATCTGGAATCTCAGTTAAAGTTTGACTGTGATTTTTATAAACGTTTTATTGAATTAATTTTATTTTGCATATTTATGACTTCACATCTGCATATATTTTATGAGTATGTACCTGCGATTTAATCACTGCTTTATAATTCCTTTTTGATAAGATTTTAATATGTCTTTCTAGTATCATGATTAAAAGCACCTCTTTCCTCCTGTTTTGTAATAACAATGCAATTTGTTTCGAAATCACAATGCAATTTGTTTCGAAACAGTAATTAGTAATTTGTCATCATTCAATAGGTATTTTTATTTCGTCGAGCAAGTTGTTATTCGATACTTGATGAGTAAATAACTCCGATTTACTAGCTGGCATGCATCTAACCACTGATCCATGTGAAGTAGCTCAAGGTTTTACTCAACCTTCGATTCAACCATAAAATTTACTTATCCGAGCTTGAAACTAAAAAGTTCCTCAAATGTTTGCAACAGCACCATCTTATATTTTTACGAACAAATTTCAATTATAATTCACTACTTTGCAATTTTTATACATTTTTATTTCGCAGATGTGAAGTTCAAAATTTCTTTGATTTTTCTAATTTTATTTGTTGGCAAATAATTTTATAATTTGTTGACAAATAATTTTATTTGTTGACAGATAATTTTATAATTTTTTGACAAATAATTTTAGTCGATTATTTTACTTGTAAAAGAAAGATTTTTCTGATTTAGTTTATGAAACACCTGTCGTTTCATAAACTTTGCAACATGTCGAAAGGTACTTGGTCATGCTCGTTTTGGCACCTTGCCCAGGTCATAAATTCGGGCCAATTACAGGTAAGATTGTAGAACAAAGTATTACACGCTAAACTGACGCGATTACGTTGTCACGGTGGAAGCCTCTAATGATCATTCGAATAAATTAGCTATAGTCTTCGTGGATCATCGATCATTTTCCTCGTGCTATATGATTGCAAACAATCGTCGCTATCGATATTTCCAAACAAATTTAATAAATATTCAGATAATATTGAGTTTAAATTTAGAGATTGACGTAATCAGTTTATCTTTTGTTTTTATTTGATGAAACGAGCAATTAATGACAAAGTACTAACGTTATTTATTTAATATTGACAAACATTAATATCTGTAATATTTTTATTTTTTTGATATTTTTAATATTTCTAGTAATTACTTTCATAAATAAAAATTTAATATTACTTTCATAAATAAAAAAAACTTTAATAAATAAAAATTTGCACTGATTGCAATTAAGTAAATTTTATGTAAGTGTTCTTATATAAAATACGAAATAAAAGAGTTAATTAAAATATGCATAACTATAGTATATAATAATTTGTGACCTAACATGTGACCACTGCATAAAAGAAGTTATCCAAGGCAATCTATAATATTAAAATAAATTCACGAAACTGTGGCACACGTTAAAGAATTTCATGACTTTTATGATTTTATGAAACGTTCTTTTTGTACCACCGTCCTTTTATAGAACAACCGTGAACAGCGTGTATAAGTGCACAGCCATAGGTCTGATTGAAGTAAGTACGATTCTACTGCCTACGTTCCTGACTCTTACTACTTGCAACGAGCATTTAGCCTACTTTTTACTCGACACAGTCATTCAAATGCAAGCGGAGCTTCATATTTCGATCAAACATCTAGGAACCCACATTTTCTTTCATTTTGACGTAATGGTACTTATGTAATAATCCTTATATTTTTAGAACAAAATTTTCATACAAAAAAGAAAGGTGATGTACAGTAACATAATCATTAAAGTTAATCTTAAATTGTTTTGAAAATTATTATGTAATTTATGAAGTTTTTAAACAATTTATAAAATTATTTATAATAGTAGAATATTTAATGGAGTGTCTATTTTATTTCGATTTAAAAATTGCAGAAGAATTGACATGAAAATTTTACACGTCTCTCAATCATGTATCTTATGACATTTTTAATTTGTTCTTAATTTCATGTAAATTGTATAATGTGTTATATTTTTAACATATTTCTAACCCTATCAAAGGCTTTAAAATTACCATTCCACAAAATATTTTACCACATCAAACTCATAAAATTAAAATAATCAACACTATTACATTACAAAGAAATAATCTCTATTACAAAGAATAATCTGAAACATTTCTACAAACGAAGTACCTATTTACTCCTTAGTTTCGTAATTTAAGAGCGTTTGAAGATTAGTGAAACGCGGTCTTATACAATTCGCGACGCGTGTTCTCCACAATCTCGAACAAAGAGCCGATGGAACGTAATTAAGGGTGTGAGGTAGTTTGTCGTGGTTTTTCACGCGAACCTTGAAGATAAAACTGTTGGCGTTCGTATTTACCTGAACAGATAATTACGTCGTTATCGTGCTCCGAGATTGGCTAAGCATGAAATCGGCCATTCGTAAACGCATTTCAATGACCGTAGTTTGGTCAAGGCGTTTAATTATTATCGATCGCATCTGTTTATCAGTCCACTATCTTCGAAAAATGCGAAAACTTTGATCGATTTCAAGGTTCGTTAATTAAATTTTTCATGTCAGTTAGAAATTGAAAATTAATTGGAGGATTTGCACGGTGGAATTAAGTGATTAATTGCTCGATTAACTGCTAATCGAGTTACGATGGTGTAATCAAAAATTTATTTTATTTAGGTAGCAAGTCTTATATTTTTTCCTTCAGAATTATTTTTTAACGCTATTGTTTTTCAGAGTACATTTTTTTCTGCTAAAATTACTTTTTAACTGAATTGTTTTTTAGAGCACATTTTTTTCTTTCAAATTTATTTATTATTGAAGAAGGTGTTTAGTGCAATTGTTTTATTTCAAAATTAGTTATTAATGGAATTAGTTTTTGTTGCAAATTTTTCCAATTAGAATTATTTATTAATAGAATTGGTTTTTGTTGCAAATTTTTCCTGTCACAATTATTTATTAATAGAATAGATGTATAGTGCAATCTTTCCTTTTCAGAATCATTGTTTTTTTTACTATCTTCAGATGTCGTTATCTCACGAAATAGTTGGAATGATTTTTTAGTCGTAGAAGAAAATTATCTTATCTCCAGCGTATATTCAAGTTCTCAACAAATTTTGTTGTATAAGTAGACTGTCAATATTGGCGTTTTCACGCCTTAACTTTAATAGAAGCACGATTTAATTTGAACGCTCTGTGGTCGAAGTAGAATTACCCACTTATGATCAGACCACGTTCCTTTCTACAAGAATTAAATTTTCAACTTTTCTATCTATGCATCTTATCATTTTCATAAACTGTTTAATAAAGTAATTAACTATGTATTGAATAATTTTACCTAACTGTAATTATGAATTAATTCTTCATTCGATTTAATTCGACTCGAATTTTATTTCTTCATCTGTCGATTCAATTAAATGTGAAATAGAATTAATCTTAAAATTTAGTGAATAAATTGTTGGGTTAAAATTAAGGGACCTATTTCAACTAATATTATAAAAAAATAATAAAATTAATTAGATGTGATAGTAAGAAAATCAATATTTTCTTCCTGACGAATTATATAATTTAAAAAAAAGAACATCTTCTAACGAAATTAATTAACGAAAGTTTGGCACTAAACGCATAAGAGATTTCTCGGTAAAAAGTTAGCACTACCGCAAGCCATTCTTTTCAATGAATCGAAGGTCGGGAACGAGTCATCATCACGTAGCTGAACTTTGTTAGCGAAGGTAGCCAAAGTGACGTCACATTGTCCGACCTTATGTCATTACGTCGGAAACCGGTCTCCAGTTTCTTTTTTTTTCTCTTTTTCAATGCGTTGCATACCTGCAGACATACGTCGAATAGACTAAATTATTTATGCAACATTCCTCTCGTTCTCTATCTGGCATCACGAGTTACTTCGGTGTCGTTGCGAACCTAATTGCACAATCGTAATTACTAATAATAAAATAATGGTACAACGTTGACGCTTATTACGATGTATTCTTGATCACTTTGGTTACCAAACGCAGACAAAATTAATGCTCATTTAAAATATAAAGTTAGTATAATTTTAAATTATTAAAATTATTGGATTAAAATATATGAGTCATTGTTACAATTATTCGTTTGAATTTTAGTTATGATTATGATTATTCAATTTCAATATTGTTGTTGTCGTGGTTAGTCAATTAAAGTTCAATTATAATTGTAGTTATGAAAGCTTAATAATATTGAAGTCTAATCATGATTATAGTTAGTCAATTGAAATATAGTCATAGTTATGGCTGTTCTGTTAAAACATACTTATAGTTGCTCAATTAAAATATACCTACACTTGTAATTGTCCAATTAAATTATAAAATAAATTTCAAAATATTGAAATTACAAATATAAATAGTTTGAGAATAATGTAAAATTGAATCACATGACAGTAGCAGAAAAAATAAATTTCCAGTTATAAATAATAACTAAAATTTGCAAAACTACTAATGTGAATAAATGAAGAAATATTAATGATCACAAACAAGGTATCTATCAAGCTAAAAATTATTATAATAAAATTACTGTAAAATATTAGACATAAAAAGAAAATAAACCACGCTAATAATTTTGCATACACAATTAATTATGAACTTGCAAATATTCTAATCAACCTTATACCAAAGCATCTAATAATCCGAAAGTCAAACAAAAGTTAAATGAAATCTCTAAGAATAAACTTCCTCCGCCCCAATAAAAATTGCAAATGAAGAAAAATTTCTAGGTTCCAAAATTAGCAAAAGAGGAAAATCGAACAAAGTAAGAACGTTCGAACGATCGTGATTCGTTACGCGATAACCCATGTCCATCGTAATCTGTGTATCAGTGTCAGCGAGATAAACGTTTCCTTTGGAATGTTATTCGCGTGGTCGAACGAAACACGTACAATACACAACGTGCGCGTATTACTCATTCACGTATGACACACGGCGCAGAAAACGATAGATTTCCCGCGAATCAATTTTCTTTCCCCGCGAATAACCACCTCTGTTCAGGTATTTTCCTCTGCGCAGTCTCCGCTGATCGACTTGTTGCGTTCGGAACGCTTGATTTTCCGCGAACAGCCGCGAAAATGCTTCCGATCAGGAACAGATTGCACAACCCGCATTTTTCCTTTCATTTTCGCTTATTTGTCGGCCATTGTCGCCGTTCGACATTCACGTAATTCCTCGTAACGTTGTGAAACTATTCGTTACCTCGATGAGAATCAGATTGAACTTGAACGAAACACTGCTGTACTTTTATCTACTTGTGTAGGTTTCTTTTCTTTTGTTGTACGTACAAAGGTAAGACACTCCTCTATGAAACAAAGATACCATTTATAGGTGTCTAGCTTTTGTGTAGATGTAAATGTGTGGGTGACTTTAGACCTGTGGTGTGGATTTCATTATTTTTGATGGGCTTTGTTTCTTGTATTGTGGGACGTGTGTTCTTGATATATTGCATTTTGTGAATGGGATTGTGGAGATGGCAGTATAGGGATCTAGGAATCTAGGGATGTAGGGACCTAGAATTATAGGGATCTAGATATTTAGGAATCTAGGATTATAGGAACCTAGAAATAGGGAGATAGAAATCTAGTAATTTCGGTACATAAAAATATAGAAATTTGGATATTTGGGAAATTGGGAAATTGGGACATTGGGAAATTGGGACCTTGAGAAATTGGAACTTTGGGAAATTGGAGATTTGGGAAATTGGGACCTTGGGAAATTGGGACCTTGGGAAATTGGGAATTTGAGAAATTGGGAATTTGAGAAATTGGAAATTTGGGAAATTGGGACTTCGAGAAATTGGGACCTTGGGAAATTGAAACCTTGGAAAATTGGGACTTTGGAAAATTGGGACCTTGGGAAATTGGGAATTTGAAAAATTGGGACTTAGAGAAATTGGGACCTTGGGAAATTGGGACCTTGAGAAATTGGAACCTTGGGAAATTGGGACTTTGGAAAATTGGGACCTTGGGAAATTGGGAATTTGAGAAATTGGAAATTTGGAAAATTGGGACCTTGGGAAATTGGGACCATGCGAAATTGGAACCTTGAGAAATTGCAACCTTGGGAAATTGGAACCTTGGGAAATTGGGACCTTGGGAAATTGGGACTTTAGAAAATTGGGACCTTGGGCAATTTGAGAATATTTGAATGCAGGATCTAATAACCTTGAAATTTAGAATCTGATTTGGGGACTTAGAAATGCAGAGATTTGAAGATTTAGTGGTATAGCAATCCAAGAATTTAGGGTCCTAGGAACACATCAATCTATAAAATATCACAAGTTAAATTTGATCTCAGAGATAATTCCTCAAACCAGAAAATTCAAACTTAAAAATGAAGCGATCGCGTTCTGAATAATAGTAATTATAGCGTGCCACAACACAGGATTTTATCTCATGAATATTTAACAAATGCATATGACCCTAATTGAATAGCGAACCTAATGCATATTAAAAGCACTGCACAAGATAAAATAAGTCAAAGTACGACATAAAAATTCAAGTTCGAAACTGATCTATGGCTGTCACAAAAACTGACAGCTTTCCTGGACATCATTAATCAACTAGAGATAGACTAATGAATAAGATAAATCCGATAAGATATCAGTTAAACTTTACACGTGATTCAGTTGAAAAGATATCGAAGAAATTTTCTAAACAAATTGTAGCAACAATAGGTAGTCACAATTAATACTATCAATTACAACCTACCACAATCAGCTGTGATATTACTAATACATCACAGTATAGTACGATCACATCGTATGACATCGTACGATCTAAATCGATTTGGTAAATTGTTCACAAATCAAGTACCTCGAATATTTTAAAACGATGTGGATTTGAGAGTCAAAAACCGGTTCAAAATTTGGAAAACTTACCATAGCCGCGGTCTGCGAGATAGATGGAGCCTGTTCCTCGGTCCTGACGCTCGAGACAGCGAGTATCGCCAACAGGACACTTCCGGCACATCTTTCCCATCTCAAAAGCCCACTCCACCTGGCCATCTTCTTAGTATTTCTCGAAGAGAAAGCTCCAGCGAGTGTCCTATACACAATTCGGTCCTTTCTTCACCCGGACACTGTCCGCACAACACGTTGCCCTTCAATTTGACTTCCCGAAGGATCGCAGGATAACGCGACGATTCCTGGACGCACGTGTCCTCTCGATCATTCGAAGTCTGCCGGCGAATCTCGACGAGCGTTCCTGCACGAAACGCGTGTCTACCCTGGGAATACTAGTCGGAAGAACGGGTCTCTCCAGGGTTAGACCGTTAGGGCAACTAGCCTACAGGGTCAGTCTTAACCGTCGTTGCCACGACACTATCGATTTCGTGTGTTCCCTGGCGGGTGGTTCGTTCGCCACTGGTAATTCCTCTCCGACCGATTGTGTTCGCAAACGAAGCACGAGTTTTCACGGTGACAGAGAACGAAAGGCACGCGGGATCGCTTGACGGCGTCTCCTTCCGTGTAACTGTCGTTTTTCGGCGATCAACGGAGAGGAGCTTCCGAACAGAATCCGCGAAGGAACGGCGAAGAAAGAAGAGGAAGAAAGGACGCGACCGTACCGGGAACTGGTACCGGAGTCTACCGCCACTCTGAATTACAATCAGTCTGCCACTGACTTTTATTGAGGCCTCCCACCACGACGCTACGCGACCAACACCGACTCGCGAACGTACAGTCAACGGTAAAACTCGCTTCCCTAGGGAAAATTACGGCGCGAGGAAACGCACAGTCGCTGCCGATTTTTAGCGGGAAATGGAGCTCCGAGTTTTCGAATTGAATTGGTTAGACTTTCTTTGGGTTTTTGGTTTCGGGGAATTGTGAGGTTGGGTTGGGAGATTTTAGTGGTGGGAATTTGGTGAGGAAGAAATTTGGGTGTTTGGAATATTTGAGGGTTTGGGATTTTGGGAAGGTTAGAATTTTTAGAAAGTTAGGAATTTGGGAGTTTTGCGAATGTGGGAATTTAGGAATTTGGGAAATTTTTTTGTAGGTGTTTTGGGAAGTTGAGAGCTTGGGAGTTGGAAGTTTGGGACTTGGAAAAGTTGGGACTCTGGAAAATTGGGACTTTGGGAAATTGGAACCTTGAAAAATTGGGCCTTTGGGAAATTAGGACCTTGGGAAATTGGGACCTTGGGAAATTGGGACCTTGAGAAATTGGGACCTTGGGAAATTGGGAAATGGGGAAATTGGGATCTTGGGAAATTGGGACCTTGAGAAATTGGGACCTTGGGAAATTGGGAAATTGGGGCCTTGGGAAATTAGGGCCTTGGGAAATTGGGGCCTTGGGAAATTGGGACCTTGGGAAATTGGGAACTTGAGAAATTGGGGCCTTGGGAAATTGGAACTTTGGGAAATTGGAACCTCGGAAAATTGGGCCTTTGGGAAATTAGGACCTTGGGAAATTGGGACCTTGGGAAATTGGGAACTTGAGAAATTGGGGCCTTGGAAAATTGAAACTTTGGAAAATTGGGACCTTGGGAGATTGGGGCCTCGGAAAATTTGGGACTCTGGGAAATTTGGTACCTTAGGCAATTGGGACTCTGGGAAATTGGGACCCGAGAATTGAAGAACTGTCAGGTGTACATACTTGATCTTTAAAATCGAACACAAATGTTGAAGTGATCTTATACTTATCCTTATCTGCAGAGAGTTCATGTTGCACCCGACTGTACATGCTATAACGCCTGTTGGGGGCTCGTCGATCATTCTTCTGTGGATCTTGTATCTACTATACTTTCTAGTGGGGTGAGAGTTTTGACTCTTGCAAATTTTCTGATGTTTACTGCTCTGCTATTTTACTCTTCTACTACTACTTTGTTACTGTGTTATTAATTAGTCTACTTTATATTTCAGGTATTATACTAAATGAGTACTTAAGCTGTTTATACATTATAAAGTTAATTTTAAGTAACTCTCGCGTTTCGTAAATACGAATACTTGTTTCTATTTTATGGCAATATTATTAATTGTCCAACATTATATAAAATGATGTATCAATAATCAGCTATATACACCATATTTTTCATACAATATAACAATAAATAAAAAGTGATACCCTATTATTCACAGGGTTATCAAAATGTTCAACTAAAACCATAACTTCATAGATTAAAAATATTTAACAAAAATTATTCGCCATCACATTACACAAATTAACACGCAGTCTTCGCTCGGTTAATTACAGTCTCACTGCTGTAAGCACAAAACAGTTACTCAGAGCATAATTTCCTTTTCATACGCGTTTATCATGATTTTAATCTGTATCGATCGTGGCGTATCAGGACTATTTCCGTGTTCAATAATAATACGAAGCTCAGACATTGTTCCTTAATTTTTGTCATAGTATAAAAGGAAAACGTTTTTCCCGTCATGGTCTCATCGTTTTATTGTTTCTGGAACGAGTAATTACTTCGGAAGATTTATAGATCTTGATAATTGACACAGTATGTTCATTCTTGATTCAGTTACGTGTGCATTTATATTTTTATTTAACTCTGTCTTGAAATTCATATATTTTTTTTGAGATACAGTTTTAAATTTTTTGTTATAATTTTTATTATATATTTATTACTTTACTTTATTATATTAAACTGTGGGTTGAATTATATTTTGATTTCTGCATTGAAAATTAATTTTAATTCAGTTTTAAGTCTATCAGTTGTATTGTGAAGACATTAAGACAATCACAAAATTTAAATAAAAGCAAGGTACTAAATTTTTATGAAATAATTTAAATTTTCTACATCTGTCTAAGGTAAATCATACCAAACTTTTACCTAAAAATTGCTTTTGTGGTTAGCACATCTAATTTCCGAAAGAAATACCAAAACACGTAGTCAGAACATTCCTCAAGAAAATTCGACGCAAACATGATCAATGTTTTCCGAATATTTTTTCTTTTCCTTTTTCACCACCACCCAAGTTGAGTCGCAAGAAGCACGGTGATACAATCGTATAAAAAACGAAATCATATAGAAACGAGCCTTGTGAAACGAGAAATTGTTGTAATCCGTTGTGTAGCCACAATGGTTTCGATTTGCCGCGCAATATTTCTTCAAAACACTGTTTCGAAAACCAGTTTTTTGATTTGCCTGGTTCCTCGATATGTTTGATGGTATCACAGAAATTTATCCGATCATTTCCTTCATTCAACAGTTCCAGGGATAATGTAGCAATTTGATGGAATAATAATGTGATATGATTAATTTCTTTTGTGCAATAGATCCTTAAATAAGTTGTTAGCTTGTTAAAATTTTGTGTGAAATTTTTTTTTTACATTATAGATTGTTTTGGTGGTTGTAGATTTTCTTTAATTGAGGACTAATGTACTTTTTTTACGTGAAAAGTTAATTTGGAATTTTTCCATAATTTTGATTAAAGTTTCATACATTTTGTATAGTAAAGAACCATATTTATTTTGTACTTCAGCAGAACAAGTTGAATTTGAATTATTTTTCTTTTTTCTTTCATTAAGTACCTGCACGTAACATAGGCTATTTACTGAAGGATACACTAAGAGTCCTAAGTTAATTTTGGATGAACATTGCACTCTTCTACGTTACTTTATATTCGCTTCAGGTATAATTCTCTAGAAAGAAGTGTTCGTAGAAATAAGCCACTTCTAATTTTTATTACCTTGCAAAGTTGATTGCAATATAACAAGAATCTATCATGTACAAAATTCAAGCTTCAAATTAAATTTTTTATTTTAAAAATTTTGCTTTCCTCCATTAAGTTCTTCACAATATTAAATACCACATAATACTTCATATTCTACAGACATGGGACCACAGTGTGTCACAGTGTTTCCACCGCAAATTGCAAAGAAGTAATTGTTGAAACTTCAAGTTTGAAGGTTGCAGAAATAATTACAAGTAAAAGACGACAAAGCTCGATTGTTCGCGATCGAACAATGAACGTTGACGAATCCCCGTACAAATTTCATTGGTACCGGTTAATATCAAGGAAGTGGCCACCCTGTGGGTTCGCGCGATACACTTGTGAATCATCGGACACAGTTTTTTAAGCCTTCTTTCTATTCTTTTCCGAGAATTCCTCTTTGCAAAAGCCGACGACCGCAGGCTTGATCCCTGAATCGGGTTTGTTGCACGAATTCCGAATGCAGATGAACCTAGCTGACTAATCGCTAAACAAATTCGAATGAATTATACGCGGTTCTTGGACGCGTTCCACTCGTGCCCTTTTATATGATTTATTATCCGCAAACTAATGAGACGGCTGACTACGTATCTGTGTACGAAGTGAAAAGAACGTCTGATACGTGTTTAGAATATTGAGGACAATATAAAAATTATTAATTTTAATTTGAAGGCAAGGTTTTACAAAACTTGAAGCATAAGTTGTTTTGTGGAATATTTTTGTCACAATTTTGGGACTAGTCATAATATATTTAGATGATTTTTGAATTGTTTGTAGATACGTAAAAATTGACGACGCAACTGGTGCGTCATGTACTACTAAACTGATGACACACCAGGTGTGTCATGTACTACTGAATTGACGACACAACAGGTGTGTCATATACTATGCAGGACACACCATATGTGTCATATACTATGGAGGACGCACCACGTGTGTCATATACTACTAAACTGATGACACACCAGGCGTGTCATATACTATCAAATGGACGACGCACCATGTGTGTCATGTATTACCAAATAGACGACGCATCAGGTGTGTCATATACAGTCAAATCGATGACGCACTAAGTGTGTCATATACTACTAAACTGATCAGATTTTTTGTTATTAATAGCAATAATATTTATTCCTAATTAATGTAATAGATGTAGAAATATGTTTTGGTACAATTCGTATTACATATAGGAAAGATAATTTGTTGAACAGTATGATCGAGGAAAAAGCGAAGTAAACTGTTTTGTAATGCGTATACCTTCGGTGACTCGTTTCTAGGATAGCATGATAATTATTTTATCCTAGTTTCTACGATGATACAGTTTTTAAACTTATCGGTTGACCATGGAGGAAATTGTTAGCAAAAATGCAGAACGATGCGTTCTAACAATACCTTCAAGAAGGAATTAGAAACGATAAGATATTTCGTTGAATTAATTCTGCTCTACAATTATAAATCGAATCTGATTTAAAAGAATTTCTTTTTTTTCACACGAAATTATGTGCTTTGCTTTCTGCGACTTATCGATACGTTTATCGTATACGTGCCTTTTGTTTTACTTTCCGAAGATAATTTCATGAAACAATTTGTTGTAATGCAAAATTTAACATCCACTTTCGGAAAATTTAGAAAAACATACGCGATTATTTTCTGTCTAATTCGTCGAAATTAATGTATCATTACATTAAGTTCACCTTTGTTGTTTTATGATTGTAATTATCGGTGCTTTGTACGATAAATTTCTTCTTTCTGCTGTTTGCAATAATTTTGTTAAATATAATGTTATTGATAAGGTTGCACGTGACGCACCGGGTGCATCGTCAGTTCGATAGTATATGACACACATGGTGTGTCGCCAATTTACTAGTACATGACGCACCTGTTGTGTCGTCAGTTTAGTAGTATATGACACACCAGGTGCGTCATTGATTTGTCAGTATATGACACACCTTGTGCGTCATCTATTTTGATAATATATGACACATATGGTGCGTCGTCAATTTGACAGAATATGACATACCTGTTGCGTCGTCAATTTGGTAGTACATGACGCACCAGGTGCGTCCTCGATTTTTATACATCTACCAGTGATGCATTTATTTTAGTATAACTCAACGTCTTACCTTTGTTCATTTTTATACTATACATATTCCTAACCATGTGATACAATCTTCCCTCTACATTTATTAAGAAATATGCAGTCACAAATGTCACACAATTCCATTTTATACAAACATAACAGAACATTTAAAAGAGATAATCTTATTATGTGAAAAATAACCAGGTCAAAGTATGGGACCTTTCTGTTCCGTTGAATGAAAGTCTTTCCACTGGAAGTGAACGTGATTCACATAAAGCAAGCGACTAAACACGACACACAGGCTGTCCAGACCTATTTCGAATGAAAATAGAAGGAGACAGGAGGAAACAAAGCGAACAGAAAGAAATCGGTCAGCGCGGTTTTTATTCGAGTATAAAGGGGAAAAGTCGTGAGCATCTTTTTTCTTGATCCTGCTGACCCGACGATACCATCGTCAGTTCGGAATCCATTTGCATTAATTCCGTCCTAAGCCTATTTAAATGCAGCTGAACGAATTTTGTAATCCTATCTGGAACGTCTTGTAGAAAGGATACGCACAATGCCGGACGAGGACACGGAAATTAGCGGATAAATCAATTTCTCGGAACTGTTTTTCTTTGTGGCAGGTCTTCCGAAAAAAGCGCTATGTAATTAATTAGACGGGAATTATGGACTGTGGACTGAGGTCGTGTTTCTTCATTAAGCAGCTTTTAAATTTCCACCTTCACAAAATGTTTAATTTCTTCATTTTTACTATCACATAATTCTGTAGTCTAAGGCTCTCATATTGCAAATTTTTATATTATCGAATACTTAAATTTATAGGATTTTTCATATCCAAATTTCTAGATTATTATGTTTTACGTAAGATTCTTATGTCTCCCAATTTACAGCTTGCTGAATCTCCAAATGTTTTAATTCTCGCATCTCCAAAACGATCATAGTTCAAATCCAACGTTTCATACTTCAAGTCGAAGTCCATAATTTTCAGATGATACAAATATGCAATATTGAACAATCATTATGCACATAATTATGGCAAATGAGGAGTCCTTCTCAAAACTAGTTGTGCATGCATACCGAGCAATCCGAATCCCGAACGTTTCTAATGGAATCAGTTCGATCATTTTTCATCCTTGGAAGCATCCCCCGCGATCCGTACGAGTCGTTGTCACGCGATAGCCTTGACCAAAGAAAGCGTCTAGCGACTATAAGTGAAAAAAGAGGCAAAGAAAGTGTGTGGAACACGGCATCGTGGATGAGTCGTCAGGATCGGTCGACGATTAGAAATTAGACGGTGTCCCATGGTGACAACGAGAAAGGAAATAGGGTTTTGACCAGAAGATGATTTTTTTGGGCGTGGCTAGCGATCCTTTTTAAGCTCGATGGGCCTCTTCGATCGAGCTGCTCTCTTTTTATTGCCAATCCCACCGAAGAAAGTTCGTACCCTCACCTTATAACGAATGATCCTTTCGGAGAATGTTATGTTAAGGTAGGAAGCAGCATGAATGTAGCAGAGTGGGTGGGAAATATTTGTTTCGAGGTAAATTGACGAATGGAGGAATATAGAGGAATTTAGGGATATTTGGTGATTAGATGTACTGGAATTTAGGGATATTTGGGATTTAAATATAGAAGGATCTGGAGGTATTGGGATTTAGGGATATTGGGATCTGGAGGTACGGCGATCTAGGGATTTGGGGATTTAGAGATTCAAGGATTTAGGAGATTCGGTGATCTAGGGATATTTGGATCTAGGGATTTGGGGATTTAGAGATTCAAGGATTTAGGAGATTCGGTGATCTAGGAATATTTGGATCTAGGGATTTGGGGATTTAGAGATTCAAGGATTTAGGAGATTCGGTGATCTAGGGATATTTGGATCTAGGGATTTGGGGATTTAGAGATTCAAGGATTTAGGAGATTCGGTGATCTAGGGATATATGGATCTAGGGATTTGAGGATTTAGAAATTCATGGACTTAGGAGATTCGGTGATCTAGGGATATTTGGATCTAGGGATTTGGGGATTTAGAGATTCAAGGATTCAGGAGATTCGGTGATCTAGGGATATTTGGATCTAGGGATTTGGGGATTTAGAGATTCAAGGATTCAGGAGATTCGGTGATCTAGGGATATTTGGATCTAGGGATTTGGGGATTTAGAGATTCAAGGATTCAGAAGATTCTGTGATCTAGAGATATTTGGATCTAGGAATTTGGGGATTTAGAGATTCAAGGATTCAGGAGATTCGGTGATCTAGGGATATTTGGATCTAGGGATATAATAATTTAAAGCTATTGGAATCTAGGAATATTACAATTTAGATCTATTAGGATCTAGAGATATATGGATCTAGGAATTCGAAGATCTAATTCCTAGATTTAAGGATTTGAAGATCTAGGAATTCAGAAATAAAAAAATTTGTATTTTTGTCTTTGCACATACAAAAATTGTCCTTGAGGAAATTTAGAATTAAAAGAGTTTGTATTAGTTATCAGGAATTACAACGAAGTTATTCGAATCGACATTTTCAGTTTACTTACATTTCACTGTCACGTGTACCGCTTTCGGTACCACGCGTCCAACTTCCCGCAACCTGCGACTTCTTCGAATGCTAAACAGACAAAAGGAAACAAACAAAGAGACGCAAAAAGAAGACGATTTCACGAGAAACATTCTGAAAATTTGCAGCTAATCGGAAATGCAGAAGGCAGGCGCCTGCCACCGTACCACGACATTCTATCACCCACCGATAAAACTAAAGAACAAATTCCTTCTTGTGATTTAACGTTTCTTAAGAAATGATCATATCTTGGTACAAACAATGAAGAGTCGAAAGAAAAGCACGAGAAAGTGAATCTGTCTTACAATGCGTGTATCATGTAACCTTGAACAGTTTGGTAGTTTAGAGTTTTTTAAATTTGTGAATTTAGGGATTTGAGAATTGGATATCTTTCATAAATTTTAAAATTTTTAAGTTTTTTAAATTATAAATTCTTTAAATTTATATAAAAATCTTTCATAACGTTTCCTTTTCATAAAATAATTCAATCCTTCCATGAAACGTTCAGTTCACACGTTCAATCGACGGTGAGCCACAGATCCAAGAACCCATTTCTTCGTTCCAGTAATAAATCCCGTCCGATCGAGCCTCCGAATACAATTACTCTTGCGAACTGCATCGAACCCTCGTTCGATGCATAATCGAGGCAAGTTACTTGTTGCGCGATAAAAAACCAAGGGAGCTTCCCTGTCGTGATGGATGAATCAGCGATTATGGCATCGATTCTTCCTGCTTCGTGCTCCGCTCACGAAAGGAAGCTTTCACACCTTCGCCTTCTTCCTCTTTCATATAATCATTTAATCTTTTGTTTTTTCTGAACCTTTTTCTAGTTCGATCACCTGAAATTTTTGGTAGAACAACTTCTGTAGGCATTCGACATTCGCTAGAACTATTAAACTTTCATATTGAAACCATCAGTGCGGTCAAGTAACTGTTTTACAAGTTTATTTTAGGTCACAAAATTTGTTACAGCGAATTCTTTGAAAAATATGTTCATCTTGATAGAGATGAAGATGTGTACATTAATTCTTCTTTTATCATTTGCTTTATTTTATTTCGAATTTCAAAGCAAGTTTCTTATTTTAAGTTGTTAAACTTTGATAAGGTGGTTTCTTTGAAATCTGTGATGGTCTTCAGGAAGATGAACTCATGTGTACATAAGTTGATATATTATTACTTTTTTTATTTATTTGTCAACTTCATTTTGAATTTCGAAGTAAGTGTGTATGTATACAGGTGGATTTAATGTTAACAACATGCGTCATCTCTGAAGAGAATCATTTACAAACCTGTTCCACGTGAGTGCTGGGCCAGCTACATTATTATTTTTCAAAGAAATACCGTTTCGAACAGTCGTCAAAAATCTGATGCATTTTATGCATCTATGCACTATCTCACTCTCGAGATGTTTGTCATTGTGTTTGGATTAATTTGTATATACATATAACCTCTCAGGCCAATTGTTCTACTGAAAATACTTGTAAGGTGTCTATTTTTCCATTCTGTGCAATTGGAGTCGTAACTCTTCCAAACACCTAGGTTGACCTCTTCACGCGCCATCTCGTGAGTTGACATCGGTACATTATACCCGTGCCCCAACATCTGATAAGTATTAGCAAATTGGCTATGTCGCAAGGTTTCTAACCGAACGATTTCCACCGACACAAGAAGCGTTCGTTTCAAAAGAATCGTACCCGAGACGTTTCCCATCGGCATCATCGGGAAATTGCGAGCTGCACGCACGAACGCGTACTTATCTTAGCGAGAAATCTAGCTCGCGCCAGAGACAGGAAATCTGTTACAATTAAGTAATTGCTCGCGCGACACTAATCAGAGACAGACGTTTTGCCGAGAGCATTTCGCTCGATGGAAATTCCTGTCGACAAAACGATCGTTTGTTCTTCAATATTTGACGCAGAATTTTTCGAAGTCGCCGCGTTTGTCACCAGGAAAAATTGGCCGATTCGTTAGAACGCGAGTTAATTACCCCGTTTCCTCCGTGTTACGACGAAAAAACAGAGCTGTCGCCTCTGGTGTGTTACGTGTACACGCGCGTAATTCCATCAGATGACGATTAAAATGATTACACGCTGTGTTACGTGAATTTAATGCGAGTGCGCGGAGCAGAAGACAAGTTCTCGCGAAACATATCGCGGAAGGGGATTGTTCGATAAAATGTGTTAACACGATTACTTTATGCTGGTGTTAATGTTGGAATAATATTTGTGCTTAGCACTGATATTGACTATGGATTAGGTACACAACGATATTAATATTTAGGCGTGTAGATATATAGTCATATGAGGAGTTAGGGATGTAGGTATACAGCCACGTTGGGGTTTAGGTATGTAGGTATACAGTAGCTTTGGGATTTAGGGATGTAACTGTACAGTGATATCAATATTCAGGCATAGAGGTATGCAGTCGTATGGAGAGTTAGGGATGTAGGTATACAGCGATATTAATATCCACATATGTAGATATACAGTCATATTGAGCTTTGAGGATATAGGTATACAGCTATATTAGCATCTAAGGATATAGATAAAGGACAGCGACATTGAGACCTAAGATTACTTGTAATGTTCAGATTTGAAGCGTCAAGATGCACCTATCTTTAATTCTACAACTATATGTGATCTTCATATATTTAAGGTTGAGATATTGAGGTTGTGGTATTTCAGATTTAGGCACAGGGTATCTAAGGATATCTGAAGCTGCAGTACATTAGAATCTTCAGATATATTTCAGATTTAGGTACAGGGTATCTAAGGACATCTGGAGCTGCAGTACAATAGAGTTCAGATATTTTCATCTACAAAATTAAACAAATTTAGAACGTTCGAGGATGTGTAATAATTACTACTAACAGTGATGTACATCCCATAAATAGCGTTAATGTTAATACCAATGTGCAATGATATATCTAACACCAGCATCTACACTCAGATCAAGCAGCAATATTTAACACTAATTCTTAGCGTCGATGGTAATACCGATGCAACACTATTAATACTTATTTTCCTTGTTGAACGCGAGTCATCGTTTTAACATCATTTCACGTGAAATTATCATTCAGGTCCTTGCTGATCGTGACATTTCGTTCAAATGTTCGCATGCAATCCAATTGTGCCCCGGTAATAAATAATTCCGATGCAAGGATCGAGCAAATGATTATGCACAAGGTTCGCAGGATGCATCTGCATCGTATTTCCCTTTCCCGTTCGATTAAAATGCAACGCGATGGATCATCCTGAAAGGTCGTCGCATCCATAGATTACGACAAGGCGATCTATGCGAATAAATTACATTCTTAATTATAATTTGTTGAAAAGTAAACAGGAGACTTTGCTTCGACTTCCACTCTTGATGTGCATCAATTGACGATAGTTTCTATTGTGATGATGGTCAGTCTTGTAGTACATGACACACCGGATGCGTCGTCAGTTTGACAGTATATGACACACATGGTGCGTCGTCAATTGGACAGTATATGACACACCAGGTGCGTCGTTAATTTCACGATATATGACACACCAAGTACATCGTCATTTTGGTAGTATATGACACACTAGGTGCGTCGTTAATTTGGCAGTATATGACACACCAGGTGCGTCGTCAAGTTGACAGTGTATGATACACATGGTGCGTCGTCAATTTGGCATTATATAACACAAATGGTGCATCTTGCATAGTATATGACACACGTGGTGCGTCCTCTACAGTATAACACATATGTTGCGTCTTTCCATAGTATATGACACACGTGGTGCGTCATCAATGTAGTAATACATGACGCACCAGTTGCGTCATCGATTTTTACGTATCTAGTAGTAAAGCATTTGTTTTATTATAACTAGTCGTTAATCGGTAAATAATAGTTTCTGTCTCATAGTCAAGCCATCTACCATGATGGCTTTTGTGCATTGGATTGATTAATTTTTGGGACAAAATGAGTATCGCGTTGCATCGTCCATAAAAATGCGTCAGCCTTTAGCACCCACCGTTGTTATACTCACCAGGCTGAATGAATGACTCACAGTGACAATAAGCCTTTTTTTCCTTCCTCTTCTTCTCTTTTCCATGGAAGATTTTATCCTTGCGGAATCGTTGAATAAGCCACGTTGTCCAGAGTCTCGTGAGGCTGGATGCGTCGATCGCCGAGGAATCTGAAGCGAATCCGATCGCGATTCGATTACTGACTCATCTCACGAAATCACGTTGCATTGATAACGATCGATTGTTACTCATGGCTCGATTTCTGGTTCAAGATTGTACTTTTCCCCATTTGGAAATCTTTGGAGTCTCAAAGTTCACAATTTTGATATTTGTAAGTTCTTAAATTTTTGGATTTTCAAGTCCCTAGATTCCTAAATTTGAAGGTTTCTAAATTTCTAGGTCAGCACGCTTTTACTTTCAAATTTTCTCATTTCTAAATTTTTAGGTTCTCAAATTTCTAGATTTCCAATTCCCTTTGAAGGTTTCTACATTTCCAGGTCAACACGCTTTCATCCCTAAATACCTATATCCCCAAATTCCTATATCCCCAAATTCCTATATCCCCAAATTCCTATATCCCCAAATTCCTATATCCCCAAATTCCCATATCCCCAAATTCCCATATCCCCAAATTCCCATATCCCCAAATTCCCATATCTCCAAATTCCCATATCCCCAAATTCCCATATCCCCAAATTCCCATATCCCCAAATTCCCATATCCCCAAATTCCACATTTCAAAATTCCAAGATCCCCAAATTTCCAAACCCTCAAATCCCTAAATTCTCATATTCCCAAATTCTCCAATTTGATGGTCTCACAATTCTTAAAATAATATATCTCCCAATTTACGTAACACATATAAATAAAATATCATTTGTTATTTAATATGCATACACTTTTTGCCTCTGTCCATTCACACGTAATTCGTAAGCGTGTATACATAGCATTATTCAATTTGATTACAGTATTGATTCATATCAAATACATTATACGGTCATCCCGGTTTCTCGTTATTTTATTTCAAGACATTTTTTTCTTCGGATAGGTATCATGGGTCATCAGTGAATCACGCATTAAACAAATAATATCACCAGACGTGTCGATTGCCATAAATTATTCCTTCTGCATGAATGTTTCACATAGCAACTACTTTCTTACTTGAGTAATATGATGAAAAATGTAATCACTTCTTTATTGTTATTTCTTTCTCCTTTCACGAGATGTTTCTTCCTTTGTATACTTTTTTTATTCATCCAATTATTTATTTATTTATTGTATCATTGTTTATTTATATATGATATCAAATTATTATTTATAATATTAATTTAATGATAATTGAAAGACTTATTCAATAAACTCATTCAATGTTAATGAGTGTAATGAGTTAATAATTATTTTTAATTAATAAAATTATTATTTTAATTCTAGAGTCAGAGTTCTACAAAATTCCTAAAATTTTTAGTTATCAAAATTCTACATAAAATTCATGGGTCACCACAAAATAAAATGAAAGTGATTAAATAGAATTCATCGTTCCTAATCACAAAAATCATTATTAAAATAATATTATTAATAATAATTGTGAATATATTGTACGTATTTGGTGAAATGAAATATGGTGAGACATGCAGTAGCGCAAAAATGATATCCTGCAAGGATTTCATTAATACCGAACAATTTTCTCCCAGTTTAAGACCACTTTTCCTATCATCCATCATTCACTTCGGCTCTTTCATTCTCTTTCTCTTCGTGCATACATTACTCGGGTCGTTTACGTGTCTATTTCTCTCGTTCCCCGTTCGTTTTTCTCATTTCCTGTTTCCTGTTAAAACCAGCGAGTACACGTATCCGGAAGAAAAATTGTCAGCATCTTGTTATAACGTATCGAAGACGTCACGCTTATGTAACGCCACGAACTATCGTTAATAGTTTTGTGGAATATTTTACATTCGATTCCATGCTTCGATGGAAAGATTAATGAGCAATACAACTATTTTTGAGAAAAGAATTAATACTTCATTAGACACTGTCAATCATACACAAAAATTAAATATCATTGTTACACATAATTACACATTACAAAGATGAATTTTATTATTATACAGTATACATGGTATATTTTTATAACTATTCAACGTTGAACATTATAATTGTTTTTATTTCTTGAACAATGTTAACCTAACCTAAAAACCTAAATAAATCCAACAACCTAACCTAACTTAATAATCTAACCTAACAACCTAACCGAGCCTAACAACTAACCTAACAATCCAACATAACCTAACAATCTAATATAACCTAACAATCCAACATAACCTAACAACCTAATATAACCTAACAACCTAACATATCCTAACAACGTAACGCAACCTAACAACCTAACGCAACCTAACAACCTAACGCAACCTAACAACTAACATAACCTAACGACCTAACATATCCTAACAACCTAACGCAACCTAACAACCGAACGCAACCTAACAACCTAACACAACCTAACAACTTAACCTCACAACCTAACCTAATAATCTAACCTAACCTAACAATGTTATCAGATAGAGATACTCGTGAAAAATCACTGCCTTCAAAAAACAATCATGCTTTATAAAAATGTGACAAATGCAATATTTTCAACGAAGTGAAATCTCACATAGTTTTACAACACAGTGTTTCCTTAAAAAATCTCCATCGAAACATCCCAAATGTATCAAAGTTTATAATACAAATTGATGCATGTGTCATACAGTCAGCCTTATTTCATGCACATCATGTATCACATTCGATCCTGCGTTGACAGATGTTCGGTTTCGGAATCAGTTGGCACAAATGCGTCAAACATGAGACCTAAATCCTTTCGTGTAACATCAAGGTCCGTCCTGTTGAAGGATCATGTGCGAAACACGTGAGTCCCGTTGCGATTTATTAATACCGAATGGTCGTGCTTTAGAATTCGAGAAGCCAGGTGCAATCACGTTTCCGAGTAGCCGATCGCTCGATAAACGCGATCACGTAGACACGTGCCTGCATTAGCTCCGCAGATTTATGCGAGCGAATGACGGAAGTGGCTGAGAACGGTGCAGGAAGTCGTGCGATCATGCTCTCAATGTAACAAAACCACTCGAAATTCACCGTGCGAATCTGTCACCCTGAAAACTCCTCTCGATACCGATAATTAGATACGAAATTTCGAAAATCGAGACTGAGGTTCTCGTTTTACGTGCATCGACTCTAACGAACGAGATTAACTTTGACGATGGGACGAGACTTTTTTTTGAAGGATTTCTGCTAGATTTCGCTTTATAAATTATGTACTTTTATTGGTATCACTTGTGGTTTGAATTCATCTGAGGACAATGTGTTGTATAACACATTTATTATTACAATTAAATTAATTTTAATATGTTAAAGAGATGAATGTTATTTAGGTGATTGTACTTTGATCTAAAACAAAATAAGTCTCAATGTGAGTCCAGTGACGCACCAGGTGCGTTAGATGATGTGAAGATGTTGACACACCAGGTATTTAAGATATTATCAAGTTGTTGACGCACACGGTGCGTCAGATATTGTTAAGTTGTTGACGAACCAGGTGTGTCAAATACTGTCCAGTCGTTGACGCACTCGGTGCGTCAGATATTGTCAAATCGTTGCGCCACGTGCAACTTTGTTAAGAAAGAGGACATATCTTTGTGAAAAAATTAGCAACAAAATATGATGTAACGAAATACAATTAGAAAGGTTGTTTTAATAAAAAGTTCGATAAGAAATGTGTCGTCGATCGTGTTTATAATCGATGTTCATGATTATTGTTGATTGTGCAACATAACGGGGAGGCGTTTTAAAATTTCGCGAAGTTGAATACACCTTTCGCAAATTGTTAGTATTCTTTGCTCGCTCGGATCGACGTTTACAAGGCGATCAAGTGTAAAACAGTTGCAGCGAGATCACGCTTTCTCACATCATTGCTGATGCAATTGTACCTTAATTCTGAATTTCTAACGTTTAAGGTTCACTTCACTTTGATGCAACTTACGCTGTAAAACATAATTAGACACTGCGATTATTAAATTTAATATATCTAATTTATTTTGATTGACGTCGGTAAACTAGTGACTTGTCTGCAACATAAAATTTGACATTTATATATAATTAATAATATGGTACATTTGTTATAGTCAGATAATATTTATTCATACGAAATAATTGCATGAAACAATCCTTGATATTGTTCTTAATTTATATAATCATGTACCTTATTTATTATTGTAATTTGAAGTTAAGGAACATATTAGCAATAGAACCTATAAGACCTTTGTCCACCAGTTAAAACCGATTAATCAGAGGTATTCATTTGTACCAACAGTCATTAAAAAAACATAGATTCACCTATTCAAGAAGATGTAGGAACGTGCTGTCGGCATTTCGAAAAGCACGAAGGGATTCCTGTGACACGGCTGCCCAACCTTGCGGCCCGGGAAATCGTTTGAATAATTCAACGTTTCATTCAGAAACCGTCTATGGCATATCTAATTTTTATGTGCAAACGTTAGATACATATGTACGTAAACGTCGAAGCCGCAGCGTGGACGAATGTGACTCTGTTTCCTATTCCGCCTCCTTTACCGTGATCACAATATCAAACCGATCGGGTTTCACTGATATCGGTTAAAAGCCTAACAATTTCTCAAGGAGGAATCTATCGATTTAATTTGATCTCTCATTTGATTCCATCAAGATGGGAACTGATCAGAATGTATCGCGTCTTCTTGCTTTGATGCTTTATGTTCTATTGTCATGCTAATTATATGTGCTACGATGTATTCGATGAGTGTTGTATTGGGTCACTCGATCAAATTCTTGATGACATTAACAAAATTTTATTTTGATAATAAAATATAGATACGTTGGTTTAAGTTGTGCTATTAGTTAGATTTAGAAATTTGGAAGTTTGAACATTTTCGAATCTGCAAAATTGGGATGCAAGGATATTTGGGACATAAGTGTACTCTGTCAGTATTTTTTAAGGTGTACCACAGTCCAGGTGTACTCAAAATCTAGAGACATCTAAGGACCCGATACTTTGGATTCTAGAAATACTAAGATCTAAGAATACCGGGAAGTAGGAAAATTTTCGAAAGAATTTAGCTATGCCCCAATTAAGGGATATTGATATCCAGGAATCTAAGGAGATCAGGATAAACTAAAACTGAAGAAACTCAATAGTTGTCTCCATCCTCACAAGTCAACCTTTCCGAAATAACCTTTTGTATATCATTACCTATATCCGGTAAGATTTGAAAAAATTTCACGACAAAGGGTGCTCGCGATAGAACCACCTTGAAACTGCGTTCCGCTCGAAAACAACGAGGCGTTGTGGTAAGACGCGTGTGCCCGCCGTGTCAACGCGAAACGCCTGCTGCAAAACAACGAGCCTACGCTTCTCCCGGGCACGTTCGTCGTTCTCGTGTTTCGACTTCGCCCCCGTGGCAGGTGAAATTTGTATTTGACTCGGTGTCGAGCCGAATGGCGATAAACGAAATAAAAAGGGCACCGAGGAAAACGACCGAGATGCGTGTTCGACACGCGAGGAAGAAATACTTGAAGCCGTAGCGAAGAACGAGAAGGCGCGTCCCCAAACACCATCGCGCATAAATGCATTTCGAATCGATAGCCGGAGGGAGTGCAAAATCGAAATGCGACACGGCCATCATCGTCGTAGACATTTTTCTTTCATCTGCACCGCTTTGTTTACGAGGAAACGCTGCGCGAATTCGTGGAACGCCGAGCGGAAACTTCGATCGGGTATCTGCAGAGGAAGCGTATGGTTGCTAGGGAATTTTGGGGGTTGGGGGTTTGGTGAGGTGGAGAGTTAGAGGTTCAGGGATTTGGGGATTTGAGGATTTGGGGATTTGGGAATTTGAGGATTTGGGAATTTGGGGATTTGGGAATTGGGAGATTTGGAGATTTGGGGATTTGGGGATTTAGGGATTTGGGAATTGGGAGATTTGGACATTTGGGAATTTAGGGATTTGGGAATTTGGAGGTTTGGGAATTTAGAGATTTGGGAATTTGGAGGTTTGGGGATTTGGAGGTTTGGGAATTTAGGGATTTGGGAATTTGGAGGTTTGGAAATTTGGAGGTTTGGGAATTTGGAGGTTTGGGAATTTGGAGGTTTGGGAATTTGGGGATTTGGAGATTTGGAGGTTTGGGAATTTTGAAATTTGGGAATTTGGAGGTTTGGGAATTTTTAAATTTGGAAATTTGAAGATTTGGACATTTGGGAATTTGGGGATTTAGAGATTTAGGCATTTGGAGATTTCGAGATTTCGAGATTTGGAGATTCAGACATTTGGAAATTTAGGCATTTGAAGATTTAGGCATTTGGAGATTTAGGCATTTGGAGATTTAGAGATTTAGAGATTTAGAGATTTAGGGATTTAGGGATTTGGGAACTTTAGTAGTTCCAGAATTGTGGCATTTGGAGATTTACAATTTGAAGATCTGAACAATATGAATCTTCAGAAATACTGAATATAGCAATTTGAGAATTCGTAAACTAATAATTTAAAAATACCCAATATTTAAAAATCAGTTCATTAAGAAATTACCAATAACAATAACTAGTTGCAAATATACAAATTAGACCTATAAAGACAACAAGAACAAAAGATGTATAAATCACCTCGAACGGTGAAGAGATGAGAAGGTGAACGTACGACAAAGATTTGGTGATCGACCGTTCTCCATGGGGGATCATCGATTTTTCGCCGGAATTCCAAGAAGTGCCCTAGGCATTGACATTCAGCAGCCGAGGGGAACATTGCTCGGATGTAACGCATGGCTTCTTTTGCTTTCACGTCATGGCCGTGTTCTCGGTGTAAGAGCGAGTTCGCGTCTCTCTTTCCGTTCCTTTTCTACATTTTTTTCTCTCGGTTCGCTCGCGACACGAGTGTTGCCCAGCGAGCAGCGCGTATACACACAACGGGCAAACGTGTCTCTCGGTTGCTGGACGAGCCTGCGTTTCGATGGGATCAGTGAACTTACCCATGGCCAACACCGATCGTCGTTTGTCTCTGCTTCCCTTCGCGAATGATGCACGAACGATATGTGTACCTCGCAATATAAACACATTGAACGGTCGTTTCACCGTGATACACGCTCGTAAAAAAGTTCAGAAGGTAGGTGTTTGCACCTTGCCATCATACCGATGCTACGACGTGTCCTGGCCCATAAGTTGTCAGGATGCATAAATCACCGGTTCACGACTACGATTAATACTAATGCAATGTCACTCGAAATATTTCTGGTTATTAGTTATTCACGCGATCACATGTTTTCGACATTCTTGTACTAGCTACATGGACGAAAACGTGAGGTGAATGTAGCTGGAATCAATAGCATTAATTTACAGATATACGAATTTTCGATTTTGTGTTCTTTTTGCATTAAATCAGTCGAGACATTTGTTGGGGACATTGGGTTACACTCATGACGCACCTTAAGACATGTCAAGCATGACAAATTATATGTAAAGTTTAAACTTTGAGCTTGATACCAATTATACTTTGTATGATTAAAGAGTGTTGGATGTAAAATGTAGATGAGGTTGCAACTTTTATTTGTATTAAAATGGCAGTAATAATTTGTTAAGTTTGACTGACGCACCTGGCGAAGAAGTTATAGGTTAGGATTTGACTCTTAGCTGAATTACTCAATTTTTAAAACCTTAACTTCCTAAATCTACAAATCCTTAAGTTCATAGTACCATAAATTCTCAAATCCCTAAATCCCTAAATCCCTAAATCCCTAAATTCCCAAATTCCCAGTTTTTCAAATCCCAAAAATTCTTGAGAAATTTCCACACTGAAATGTTTTATCTGAACGCAGACCTATTATAGTTACTCTGAACTCGTATCCAAGGTAACTCCATTTATAGTTCATCCATTTAATATTTTTGTAATGTACATAATAGGGATGTTTTTTCAGTTCAATGCATAGGTCGTTAACTTTTTTGCATTTAAATAAAGCGAGAACCATGAATAAATGATTTTGAACGCTAATTATGTTACCACTGGTCCTTGGATTCATCAAGGATGTGACCATGTTTAATATCGTTCATTTGTGAATAATCTTATGCACATTAGGATATACTTCAAAAAACATAATCGCTTTAGAGGTCGTGGCATTCTTCTTTATTACGATGTAAACAATCGTTTAATGACAATGGAAGTAATTTCATTATAAAGTCTTTCATTGTCGTTCTTAAATTTTATTGTAAATCCTTGATGTTGGAATATAAATATTTTTATTGGGATATATGTAATTCGTTTTATAGTTTAATTTTGGTAGTAATTTTCCTCTTGTTCAAACCACATAAGTAAATATTTTTGAAATATTATTAACTATTTTTGTATAATTTTGATTTTGGAATTTTATATGTACACATACAATGTTTAATTTTAACAAGTTTATTTAATTTATATAATATTTAATTTTGTCACTATACCATTGCAAATACTTTTATCTAAAATTTTATTCTGCCTCTGTAACTGTTGTCATTCAAAATGTAACAAATTACGAACGTAATTTATTACAAAGTCATTTTTTATTTGCACTGACGTGAATAACAAAATTACTTACATAATCCTAGTCCGTTTAATTTCTCATCCTGTTATTTTCTCGTCTCTAACGACACATTCGTTGCTTGTAGATAACCTAACTAACAAATAAATTTTTCAACTCGCAACTACTCGTCTCGTGCAATTAAAAACGTGACCAGTAATTACCGGCGATTGTTGAACGCCTGTAATTAATATCACCTACAATTAAGCGACACGTTTTCCGTGAAACGGTTTCAGTCTCTGCTTCTAACAAAATATCACTGCACCTATATTTTTACTAATGTCACTATTTTTACTGTTAAATACTATTTGTACCACTCTTAGTATTATTAGTCTTGACTCTTTATTTTCTACTGTTTTAATATTTACACTATTTCTCTTATTCTTACTATTTCTTATATTATAATTCTTTTTAATATTTCATTACTTTTACTATTTTTTGTTATTTCTACTATTTTTATTTTTTCCAAATTTTTTCCATTCTTTTTACTATTTTTACTATATCATTTTTGTTGTATTATATTTTCGACTGTTTTCAATGTTCTTAGTATTGCTGCATTTTTACTATTTTTATGATTCCTACATGTACCTCTATAACTATTTTCATCGTGTTCAATATTTCTACTATTTCTACTATTTTTATGGCATCTATGAAGTACCTCTATTTTTACTGTCTTTACTTGATCATTTGTTTCATGTTCATTATACCCATTTCTACTATTTCCACATTTACAATATTCTTAATATTTTTTTTATTTTTATGATACCTATAATTGAAGTACCTCTATTTCTCTCGTTTCCACTACATCATTTGTATCATATCCATTACAAGTATTCCTATTATTTCCACATTTTCAGTGTCCTTAATATTTCTTTTATTTTTATGATACCCATTATTGAAGTACATCTACTTGCACTATTTTCACCATGTTCAATATTTTTCCTATTTCGAATTCAACTATTTCCACAAATGTACAATTCCCCCATCAACTAATTAAAAATCATTCCGCATTCACTCAGACAAGTATTTACGCCACCAAGGTGAAGTTCATCCGCGTTCTCCTCGGTGGCATACATACATGTTTCAACGAAGCAAACATCGGCTGAGAGGTCGGTTGAAGTGGCATATTAATTGCAGACATCTTGTCTCATCGTATCGTTGTTAAACGATGCAAAGAGATCTCGAGTGCACTCGCGTGCGTATAACACTTCGCCGGTGTTTGCTCTCTGTTCGAAGATCGAACGATTCAGCCGGGACAAAAAGGACCTTGAGAATCCTGCCTGCCGGTGTCACCGACATTCCCACAGGAGTCATCCTATTATATTTAAATTGGGCGAGCGTGCCTCACGCCCAATATGCAGTCGCACGTGTGTGCACGTGAGTCAATACGCACACACGCGTACGGATAATTCACTGCCCACGTATCGTTCTCGCTTTTCTTTCTTTCTCTTGTCCTCGACAAAGGATGCACTTTCGTTTGTCATCGGGCGGTTCCCGATCGCCGGAAGTGCAGAATGTTAATTGCGTGTGCCTGTCTGCGTTAATATTTATGATAATCGACCGTATAATTAGGCGACGAAGATTCCTCGGTATAATTTTTTTGCGGTCACCGAATGTTTGAAGTTCGGTAGCCGGATTGATACTTGAACGGTGTCGACAGGGATCGAGTGTTTTTCAAATACTTCCTTTGTCGCTGATGAGGGTTTTCAGCTTTCGATGGTGTTCGACTTTCTTTTTGTGGTGAGGTTTTCATTTTTTAGCTTTGGATCTGTGGGATGGTGTGAGGATTCGACAGTTTAGGGTTTCTGAAATTTTGGAAATTTAGGGATTTGGAGATTTGGGGATTTGGGGAATTTTAGGGATGTGGAAATTTGGAGATCCAGGGATTTAGGGACGTGGAAATTTGGAGATCTAGGGATTTGGGGATTTTGGGAATTTGGAGATTTGGGAATTTGAAGATTTGGGGATTTGAAGATTTAGGGACTTTTGGGGTCTAGGGTTTTGAGGATTTTGGGAATTTCAAGATTTGGGAATTTCAGGATTTGGCAATTTGGAGATTTAGGGACTTTTGAGATCTAGGGTTTTGAGGATTTTGGGAATTTCAGGATTTGGCAATTTGGAGATTTAGGGACTTTTGGGATCTAGGGTTTTGAGGAATTAGGGATTTGGAAGTATAGAAATTTTGAGATCTAGGGATTTGGGAGTTTTGGGAATTTGGTAATTTAGAGATCTGATAATAAGATAATTTGGACATCTAAAAATTTGGTGATTTGAAGATTTTGGAGATTTGAGGAATTGGGGATTTAGGGATTTTTAGGGAATTGAGGAGTTAGGAATTTAGGGATTTAGATACTTGGAACTTAATAAATCTGGGAATTGTATAATTTGGAGATTTGAAGATTTTGAAATTTTATAATTTTGAATGTTTTCATATTTGGAAATTTGGGGACTTGTATGATCTGAAAAATTAGGATATTATGCAATTTAGTAATTCGAAGAATTATAAGTTTGAGAATGTGCAGAAAGAAAAATATATAAATTCAAGAATGTAAATTCTCAAAATTTATCTGTTTTAAATCACAAATTAAAGAAGTCAAAAATTAAAAATTTTCCAAATCACCCAATTTGAAGAAATAACCGCACGGTAATATAACGCGAGACAATATAATGCGCCCCTAATTTCTTCACACTGTATTTAAAATTTAATCCAACATAATAACGATATTAAAAAGGAGCATCCTGATCGAACAACACACAGGCAGAACATTAAATTATACTTTTATTATATTCATAAAAATTAAAATGTACACACCTTATTGTTTAAGTCATACTCGTATCAGCTTCTATGCAAGTATCGCAGTATGTATAATATTTAACAATAGAGGTATAGGTACTCTCGAGACGAGACGAGCTTACGAAACGAATACATGAATTTTCCATTGTATCTTATTTTTTTTTTGTTCTTTTTCGGAGAGGGGGTGGGTGGGGGTTAGATTTCGGGTGATACGGTATTTTGCTTACATCCGATAATTATTAATATTATTGACTGCTTACAAAATAATACTATTACACAGTAAGTCATCTCTCGGTTTACGACACAGTTCCGGTGTACTCCACAGAATAATTATCATTTATTTTCGGTCCCGCAGATGGCCTACGGGATCGAATAAGTTATTTCGGTAAGTATTCTGTCTGCGTTTCGGCAATAAACGGGGGACAAACCGCACGATTCCCTATAAAGTTCGTCACTAACAGAGTAAATTAAAATGAAACAATATTAATAATAAAGAATGATTAGCTTCCTTCGAAGATATTACATGGAATATATCACCTACCTACACTTTTAATCATATATTTTTCTTGTTTTCGTTACTTTAATCTCTCTTCACCGTCTAAGCACGTCGTGCCACTAGTGCGTACGCCTGCGATCGGATTTCGTGTGTGCGTGTGTACGTATGCATTCTGTGTGATTGAAGGTCCGTTCATATACACACACATTGGACGCATCTAACATTTTGTGTATTTAATAAATATATACTAGATTTTTTTCTGGAATTTAGTTAGGTTGGAGATCTTAGCTTTGTTCAACTTTTTACTTTTGTTCAAGTTTTTTTGTGTAATGAATTGAACTTTTGGAAATTTGATAATTTGGAGATTTTAGAATTTGAGAATTTGGGGATTTGGTAATTTTTGAAATTGAGCATTGGAGAATTTGGGGATTTAGAAATATGGGGACTTAGGGATTTGGAGATTTGGGAATTTGGGGATTTGGGAATTCGGTGATTTAGGGATTTGGGGATGTAGAAAGATGGGGACTTAAGGTTTTGGGGATTTAGAGGTTGGGGAACTTAAGGATTCAGGAATTTTGGGGATTTAAAGGTTTGGGACATTGGGGATTTAAGTATTGGGGATTTAAGAATTGGGGATTTAAGTATCAGGGATTTATGAATCAGGGATTTGACGGTTCAGGGATTTAACGGTTCAGGGATTTACAGATTCGTGAAGTTAAAATTTCGAGGATTTAGGGATCTAAAGATTTGAGACATTGGGGATTTAAGTATCGGGGATTTAAAAATCAGGGATTTAAGTATCGGAGATTTAAGAATTGGGTATTTAACGGCTCAAGGAATTACAGATTCAGGAAGTTAATGATCAGACTTGAGTATCTGAAAATAAGGATACTTGAGGTTATAAAATTTTAGAAATTTAGGAAGTTGAAAATTTGAAAAAGGTTTTTGATCTCCAATTTACAGTTTGATAATTTGAAGATTTATAAATTCATACATCTGTAAATTCAAAAACGTATAACATTAGTAATTTGTTAGTTTGAAATTTAGATCACCAATTTAAAACTTGTGAATTTAAAAATTTGAAAATGCGTTAATGTGTCTGTAGTCCAGTACCTGTACATATGAACGAACCTTAAGAACGTCCATTAAAAGGCGCAGCTCGAAAGTATGACGCTAACTAGAAAGAAAAACTTGTACAATGCACAAACTGTCACAATGAAACTGGTCCATCAAGCAGTCGGAAACAGCGAAACAATGGGTCGAAAATCTGTATTTGGTCGCAACAGTTCCTATATCGGCTTCAAGATACGAAGCTTAAAAGATAACAGAGCGCGAATATTCTCTCTCTCTCGAGCGACGACTGAATTTCCGCAAGCGTATTTCGTCGCAATATGATTGTTTCTTTTTATCTCTCATTCTCCTTATTAATAATATCTGTTTTTAATTCTTTTTTGGTACTGTTGTATTTTTGTTTGTATGTTTACGATCGAGAGTAAGTGAATGAGAAACGGTTCTCCGTGCAACGTGCACAGTAGCACCAGCGTGCGCGAGAAAGGTACGATGCTAATTCGATCGCTAATTATCATCTAAAGTTAATGGAATTTGAATTTCCCTCGGGGCGACGTTTTAATCGTTTCACTATATGCGTAACACGAAATAAAAGTCGCCTAAGCGCCTTTTTCATCTATGTATCTTACTTTTTATTTTACACTCTCCACTGCGACGTCGCTTAGATCGCCATCGCAATCGCCATTTTATAATTGGGTCAAAATCAGCCATTTCACGCAGTTTCGCGTGGAACGTTTTTCGTAAATTTTCTTTTGTTTGATAGTTGAGAATTGTTTTTTAACCAATTTTTGAAGGTTAACGTTTTTGATTATATTGTATAATTGATGGATTCGTGGACTCTCGTTATATTGCCACTTTTATACTTGGTGTAAGAGAGAGTTTTCTTTTAAGAAAACAATTTAGTGCTTCAAGCTGATATGAAATTTTAATTGTTTTTTATGATAGAAAATATTGTAGTACATTATTATGCAAGCTTTTGATATTACCATCTGCTATATTGCATGTTCCTTAATTCAGAAGAAAATCATACAAATCATCTATAATCGTGATGGTTTTGTATCGGGAAAACATTATAAGAATATTACATTCTTATGCAATCTTTTTTCTGTTACCATTTGCTATATTGCATATTATTTATTTTACCTTTAAACATGTAAGAAATTGTTTCATACAATAATAAATAACGTATTATAACAATTTACATGATTTTTCTCACTTTCAATGTGATATAAGGAAACGGCAATATAACGAGAGAGAACTCTATTTGCCCCTATTATCCATTTTCCTTCTCACCAACGAAAGTACTCATATTTTCTGAATTTTCACACATAATTTGATATTAAAATTTTGCAATTACGGCAATTATTAAAAATGGCAATATAACGAGAGAGAACTCTACTTGCTCCTACCATCCATTTTCTTTCTCACCAACGAAAGTACGCATATTTTCTGAACTTTCACACATAATTTGATATTAAAATTTTGCACTTACGGTACTTATTAAAAATGGCAATATAACGAGAGAGAACGCTATTTGCTCCTACCATCCATTTTCTTTCTCACTAACGAAAGTACTCATATTTTCTGAACTTTCACACATAATTTGATATTAAAATTTTGCAATTACGGCAATTATTAAAAATGGCAATATAACGAGAGAGAACTCTATTTGCCCCTATCATCCATTTTCTTTCTCACCAACAAAAGTACGTATATTTTCTGAATTTTCACGCATAATTTGATATTAAAATTTTGCAGAATATAATGCTTTTGCGATAGCAATCGAAGCGACGTATTACAATTTCAGGACGATTCAAGTTCGATTGCTTGATGTTCCCTGCTATTTTATATTTGATTATCAATGTTTATCAGTAATTTGGAAATAGGATTAATATATTGAATCGATAGTATTCAAAAATTCGTACTATAATAGTCGAAGATAGTTGAACAATCTTAATCTGATTGTTTTCGATGCTATAATTAATTAATTGCTGATATAGTTACATTATAACCCTTCGTGATTAAATGTCAAGATTCAGTCATTCCTTCATAAAATACACTCTGCTCTATTTTATTACGTATCAGTTCTATTATACCTGTGTAATTGTCTCTTAAAGTGCATAGATTCATCTGAATTGAATAAAGTTTACGAATTTGTTTACAATAAAAATTAACTGGACGTCAGTTAATTTTCAGTCCAAAGTATTTATACTATTAATATTATTACGTTCACTTTAACTCTTCGTCGAAGTACATTTTTCTATCTCTACCTCTCAGTAATATACTTATTCTCTTTAATTTTCAAACAATAAAATATTGGTACAATAAAAAAATCGTGTGATTCTACGTCGCAAAAAATTGTGCAATTAAAATCTGCGCACAGAAGCATACCGAAGATTGTCATCTTCACAGAACGTTATCTTCGGTAAAAATCATGTTCATAAAAATAAAACGTCATGAATTGTACCAAAATAAATTGGCGTTTAATTTACATTGCCTAAGAAAAAAAAAAGGACATTTACGACTATTCTCGAAATTAAAGTGAAAACATGAAATAATTCGATCACGCGAACACGGTAAAATAGCAGAACATCCCGCGAATCGTCCTTGTACCGTCCCATAGTCTTACATAAGACATCATTCGAATAGATATCAGTTGAATGGGAACTGACTCTAAACACGTTCTCTGCCTTTAATCACGCAATGCAAAAATAGGCTTTCCTATTTCCGGTCACCTAGTACCGGAGGGAGTGACACAGCGAATCTACGGATCTACGGAGAATTCCCAAAAACCTTACAATCTAGTATCGATCATTTTCTTACTAATTTCTCTTGCTCTGCGCATTCGAAGAGATGTCTTTCTACGTTACAGTAGCGTGAATTCCCGATCTAAGGATATCAGACGTATCGTAGATTTCAATGTAAGAAATGTTGGTATTCAAGCATTGCGAATACTGGTATTTGATGTACAAAATATGAATATTCATTTCAGAATGCGAAATAATTGATATTTAGCTTGAAAATGGCGCATATCGGTATTCGAGAGCAATGCAGTACCGAATACCGGTGTTCAAATGACATAGAATACGAAATACCGGTATTCGATCGTCATAGAATACCGAATACCGGTGTTCAAATTTCATACAATACGAAGTACCGATGTTCGATCGTAATAGAATACGGAATACTGATATTCGAATGTCACAGAATACGGAATACTGATATTCGAATGTCACAGAATACGAAATACCGGTATTCGATCGTAATAGAATACGGAATACTGGTATTCGAATGTCAGAATGCAGAATATCAATATTCAAGCGTCACAGAATACCGGTATCCGAGTTTTAATATACGAAATATTGGTACTCAAGCACCGCAATACATTTGATATTGATATTTAAGTGTTTTGGAGTACGGAATACCAGTACTTGGTGCTTGAGAGTACAAAATACCGGTATTTAAGTACTTGGAACACGAAGTGAGAGTATTCGAATGCTCAAGAGTACGGGATATTGGTATTTAAGCACGCGAAATTACTTAATATTGGTATTCGATCGTTTTAGAGTACAAAATACCAGTATTTGATGCCTCAGAGTACTTAATTGCAGTATTTGAGCGTGTTAGAGTACGAAATAATGGTATTTAAGCATCTGAAAATACTTGGTTTGGTGTTTCAATGCCTTAGAATAAGAAATGCCGGTGTTTGAGTACTCTATGGTATTGAGTACTGGTATCTGAGTGCTCTAAGATACAGAGTACTGGTATTTGAGTACTCTAGAATACCGATTACTGGTATCTGAGTAGTTTGGGACACTGAATACCTGTATCTGAGTACTCTAAGGTACTGAATACCGGTATCTGAGTACTCTAGGATGCAGAGTATTGGTACCTGAGTACTCTACGACCCAGAGTAATGGTATCTGAGTACTCTACGACCTAGAGTACTGGTATTCAAGAGTCCATACATACAGAATACCGGTATCTGAACATCCCAAACCATAAAATACCAGTATCTGATCAATCCAGAATACAAAATACCGGTACTCAACCCTTCCAAATACAAGATATCACTATCTCTGCACCCCAAAGTACTTAACATCGATATCTAAGCACTCGTCCACATCAAATATAATATTTCAGCATTCCAAAGTACCCAAAACTCCTCCAATAAAAATTCCGCACGAGTACAACCAAAGTAAAAATCGATACACCATTCCTTAAATCGAGAATTCGAAAAGGTACATACAATGAACGAAAATTGCACGGTCGACAACACTATTTGGTCGCACCAAGTTCGACGTACAGGTTGATTCAATTGCAATGTACAATGTCAGCCCTCGATATCGTGCGCCAACAATAATCGATGGGTCGATGATGAGGAAAAGGAGGTTGTGGAAAAGGGCTTGTGTGTCGGGCCTTAAAGCTGGTGCACATCGTACTATAGTATTTTCTTACATACTGTGTCGATAAACGTCTATAAGTACCAGTGTGGTTGATGGTTTTTTTTTTCTTTGCGCACATACGTTTTGTCTTTTGTTATTTGCTCTTTTCTTTTAGTTCTTTTTTTTACATTACATTAAAATATAACACCAATCTCGACTCGCTTACATTATACATATACATATGTGAGTTCTTTTTTTTTTCGTTTTAAATGTATTTTAGCGATGATCGTTCGAACAGTCTCTCACCGTCAAGCGTTTTAGAAGAGTTCCGAATTCAATATTAACGTGCTCGCACTTCGCCGTAATTGACGACACTGGGAATATGCAGGCTTACTGTGGATAGCATTTTTTTATTTTACAAGACTGTTATTGTTATTGAAATGAAATATTTGTACTGAATTCAATTCGTAGTCTATGGGTTTATAATTTAGTTTTAACTCATTTTCATAATCATTTGGTATAATTACACTTGATGAATTTTTAACAAATTTCTGCCAATAGTTAATGTGATTTAACAAAATTAGGGATGTGAAATTTTTAATTTCATAGCTATCCTTCATTTCAAATGCACATACTGGTGGCTTATATTCTCTCAAGTTTATAAATGCAGAAAATTGCATTAAAAAATGACATCAAGCAGGACAATGAAAAATTTAACAAAGAACTGCTTTACAGATATTTGAACAGAGTGCAACAAAAATGATAAACAATAAACTCTTAAACTAATTTCTGTTTTATATTAAAAATCTGTTTTGAGTCAAAAAAGAAGTGAGAAACTGGTGCATATGATCAGAAACGAGTAAAGGGTAACAGCAAAGGATTAAGTTTCACAGCCTTGTTTTAGAAGAAAATCGTAGATTAGATTTTTAATATTCTGAGAAACTGGACCCGTGCAAACCTTTTTTTTTTTTATTATTTTTTTATATTTTTATTATTTTGGAACTTAGACCGTGTCTGGGCTTGGTTGCAGCTGTGTCTCTTGGATAATGTTAAACTCGGAAGTCTTCCAGAGAGATATCGTAAAACCGATTGGTCGAAAATATTATTTCTAGAATCCGTTACGGGTACAAAGTACAGTTGCGAACGATTATCATATAGATAATTATAACGATAAAAATGGACATTGTCTTATCGTGGGATGGAATAGGCTGTGTAAGCTCCGTCAATGCTAGATGCTCCGCTGCAATTTAAAAAAAGAAAATAGAACAAATATATACACATTTATATAGAGTGTTCCCGAGATAAACGATCAAACTTTATGTAACAATTGCACACACAATGTATACAACATATTGTATTGCATAATGTGATGTGCAATTGCACAATTTTTATACAAACGTCAACATAATGTTCAGTTTGAAACACAGTAAAATAAATTTAAACTCATACACATCTACATACAGATCTAAATATTTTGTGAAATTTTCTGTTCTTTGATATTTAATGTAACATTAATGTACATTAATTTGATGTAATTATAATTAATAATAGTTTCAAGTAATTTCAGTGAAGTACCTCTTAATTCAAGTTACAATTTTAACAAGTGTTTCAATGATCAATGATTTTATAATATTTTATAAATGAAAAGAAAAAATACATAATATAAACATTTTTATTCTTACGCAGTGACTACAAAGTTTGACCATTTATTCCGAATACTCTGTATATACAAAACAAAAAACAACTGTATAAAACATAATGTGTAACATAAAGGAAGGCCGACCGAAACCTTCTTGTTAATAATTAACCTTTTGAGTGTCAAGTAATCTTTGTACCCTTATTTATAAAAGTTATCATGACAAGTTGAACGTATGTAAAAATTTCGATTGAAATTGAAAATGTAATTTCCTCAAAAAATGTCTGCCACTCAAAGGGTTAAAACTGAAAGCAACAGAAAGCAGATTTTGTAAAAAAGAAGAGAAAAACTGAAAACCTGTTGTCTGAAACGAATGATTTTATTAATCCTATGCCAGGCAGGCATGTAGCATCACTGTGACATTTATGAGTCTTAATTTTCTTTCATCTTTAATAATCTTGAATTACCAAAAAATGGACAGAGATATTTACCGTTTGGTCGCGACGTTTCTTTTACGGTACAGAGACATTTCTTGTTTAATTCACGCCAGTAAAGCGAGTCTCGTTTTTGTGTTAACAAAGAAACGTCGCGCCACGGTGTTTTATTATTTATATTCAATAAATATTACGTACAGTAATATGTTCATTATTGATAGCGTTAGTATTGTTCTAATTGGACAGAAGAGTTATTTCTTTTTCTTGTTGATGCGGTTGTTTCGTGTTGTCGTTCACAATTTTTAGAGTGAATTGATTTGCGATTACACCTTAATCGTTAATTACTTTACTCAACGTTTCATTTCATTTTTCGCTTCTTGTCTTTCTTCGTCCTTCGTACTCCACACAATCTATTCCGTGAATTAAAAAAAATACGTTATAGTCATTTGATTTTTTCCCTCAGGCGACGCGTACAATCGTGATTATATATCTCGAGAAGAATTTATCATCTAAAAAATCGGTTACATCGTACGTAATTTTACTCCATCGAACGGGATGTTTCACGGTGTTTAAATCGCATTGAAATCTGTATCAAATATATATATGTATATTATCAGAGTTCCTCGCGAATAAACAATTAAGAAGGGTGCAACGAAGCTTGTACACGGAAAGAAATATCGAAATCAATATACATAAACGATGAAAGTGTAATTATAAAGCAAGCTCGGTTTCTTATTCGTTTTGTTTTTCATTGTCTACTTAGCTAAACTTACGAAACTAATATTGCGATCCTATGTAACCATGTTGCATTTTAAAAAAAGCGTATATTGGCCTAAGAATTTCGTGGTAATGACAATCATGTCATTTTTTTATTATCCTAATGCAAATTAGATACTTCGCAAACTGGATTTTTTTAAATAAAATTCTTTGCACATTCTTTGCAAATTTGTTTTCATTAAAGTTCTTTGCAAATTGCAGTTTTGGCAAATTAGATTTTTTCCAAATTGCTTGGCAATTAAATTTCTTTCAAAGTAGGTTCTTAGGTTTTTGATAAATTAGATTCTTTCATTATTACATTTTCTATAAATTATGTTAATTATGTTTCTATAAATTATATTTGACCCAAGTTATATTATTTCCAAATTAAATTCTGTGTAAATTATATAACATATATTATATCAATTTTATCAATGAAAAGTTACTCCAAAAGCGAGTGACAAACTCAATAGTACGGAAATGAATTAAAATAATCATGGACCAATACAAACACTGTTTTATCGTGCAACAAATAAATTCGACGCATTTATAAATTAACGCGTGTCATGTTCGCGTCTAATAAACGTAATATTTGCCGGGCAAAGGGTATTTATGTTACAATAAAAAGGAACTTAACGGGGGTCGCGCTAAAAAAATACAATATGTATATATATATATGAAACAATTGTATACATATAAAATCTTTAAATTAATCTACACAACGCGGTTAATTCGTGTTTTTCTATTTCATGAATTTTGGCTGTCTTCACTTCTCCACAATTTAAATTACCGCCTGGTAATTTTGGAGAGTGTATCTATTATCGTATGCGTGTGTTCCTGTGTACGGTTCGAATATGCCAATTACAATAAATGCGATTGCTTAACGGTCCTATGGAATATTTCGTTTTTCTTTTACATCGTTTAACCCGTCATCTTTCATCCTTCTCCCTCTGTCTTCGATAAGTTTATTTAAGAATGTACAATTAAATCGCAAATAAAACGAATCACTTTCAGCTTCGTGTAAAATAAAAATGGCTCGTCAATACCAGTCGGTGAAACGAAAATTGTGGAATGCTTACAAACTCGTTTTGTTATTCTTTTTCCATTGATTTTAATTAAACATCGTCGTCGTCGGTGACTGTCGATATATAATTAAGGGCCAACCGTGTATCGACTTCGTTCCTACGCTACTGAAAAAATGCGAAATAGATACTAAATGCTTTCCATCCGACGCATGTTCCGGTTCGTTATCGATGGAATCGGAATTCCCATGCCTCGTGTGTGATACACATTAATGACCTAACGTTTCAAGTAATTATTTATAAGTATTAATAATCCATAGCTGCCCTAAACGTCTAAGGGACTGAAACACTGCTGCTACACATATCAATAGGCATGTAGCAATTAGGATATTTTTGTTTTTTTTTTTAGTGGCTTAGTAGTAGAACGAAGGTTACGGTGAAGCGGTGTGTGATCCGTTTACTTGCCACGTGGAGAGGATCGTGTGCCTGTTGTTGAGAGACCTTCCCCTCGGCTTCGACTTCGGTGCAAGGAATGTAAACCCTCACCTGGAACATTTTAACCATTTACGTACATCTTTACTATAAATATTCATTTCATTTCTATACTTTGTTAAACCTATGTGTCATCAAATTGTTATGAATATTTAACAGTCACTTATTTTAAAGGTTAGGTTTTAAATATACATTTTATATTCTGAGATGTTCATACAGGAAATATTGTAGCTTGTAATTGTACATTTTTGTTACTGTTTATATCAGTATTTAGATATTGAAAAGGCTGTGTTACTTTAACTTAAGAAATAGATTATGAGATAATAGTTATAAGTCTGTATCTAAAAGATTTACTGAGACTTTTACAAATTACTGACTTATTATTAAAGCACCTGAGCGGTATCACTGTTCTGACTGATTTTTCATAAATTGATGTACATGATAGCTACAGATTTTTCCAAGCAATTAAACATTATGTTAGATTACTAAAAGTATGAGATAAAGTATGTACCTCTGCTGACGCTTCTGCGCATCGGTGCAGATTGAGGAAGAGTAAAAGTGTAGTTTCTAAGTGCTCTGCCTCGTTTGTCTTGAATTAATTTGTCCACTTTGACGAAGATTCCGCATTTTGGTCGACACGTGAAGTACCTATGGCCATTCACAGCACCATCGTTTTTACCTGCAAGATTCGAGAACCTCAGTTCATAAACTGTCTCCATCATCCTTGTTAATCTTAGTACAATAAATAAGAAAAGAAACAATACCAGTAGGAGCATCAAGTTCGACTCCTATCCACGTCCCAGACGCGAATTCAGTTGGACCAACATAAGCTATTACACCCGAATAGCTGTAAGGACGAACTAAAACCGATTCACCAACTATGACCCAGTCTGGGAGTGGTGTCTCGACTCTGCTCAAGTCGTGTCTCGAACCAAAAGTTGAACTCTTTTCGCTTACATCGTCTGTTAACAAAAATTTGAACCGTTACTCTGAGTTCAAGGGTAAATGAGATATAAGATATAAGAATGTACCATCGATTCGTTCTGAGGAGCTGTTATCACCGTTTTCGTAGGGCATGTTAGGTAGAGCGTGCATCGACTGTTCTAATCGTGCTGCAGCTTTACTTTCGGATACTTGTGGACGGACCATGGGGAATGAAGCCCTGTGCTGAGAACTCGTAGGCCTTCCTGTGTTGGTGGATGCTTTCCTTCGTCGCACGACCTGCAAATTACAGTCAAATATTAACATACTCCACTATTTATTAATATTATAAATAAATAATATACAGTGTGGTCGTTAAGTAAAACATCTATATTATGTTCTCTGCTATCAAGGACAGCAAAATGCAACTGATGGAAGCTTGTATGATTACAGAATTTTTGTAACGATACCAAATATATTCCTCCACATTTATTCCTCTATACTTGACTTGATAATTTGCCAGAGACTGAAGACTACATCTGAATATTTTACCTTGAAAGCTATATGTTCATGTATCTATTGTGCAAGTATCTACTGTATAATGAATATAAACTACCCACTGTTTATATGAATAATCCCTACAATCATGAACAGAATAAATTACCTTGCCCGGCGGTAATTTGGTGTGCACAACCGAGCTACCCTCCAGAGGACTATCCTCGCCAGAGTTCGAGGTCTGACTAATTTCCATATCGCTTTTCCTCCGATTACTCGAAGCCTGACTTCGAACATCCTTCTTCTGAACAGTCGCACTCGTAGAACTGCTATTAGCGTCGCTGTCGCTCTTCGTCGAAGATACTGGACTGTCCATGTCCGCGTCCATGTAGGCACCCGTCTCTTCCAGGTTCTTCCTGGTTCGTTCTACAAATTAAAAATCCTATTAATAAAAATTCTCCACAACTAACAGGATAATTTATCGCTTTACTAACCCTCGTTACAACTGCCACCCATCACGTTCAAGTTGTCCAAAGCGTTTGTCACTTCTCCCATGTACTCCTCCGGCGTCTCTTCGACCAAAGAGCTGTCCATACGTTCGGGTTTCTTGCCCTCCAGCAGATTCCTATATTCCAGATCCGGCGTGTCGTCCACGCTGATCGACTTGACGGAAATCGAGTCCTCGGACGTCAGGTTCGTCGTCGACACCGCTTGCGAACCGTAACCACTGCTACTCATGCTTGGCGTGTTGATCTTCGTCGATTGAAGTTCGACAAGAGAATCCAGTGTGCGTGAAGAAGTTAGCGGTTTTACTGGTTTCGCCGGTGCCTGAACGTAATCGTGTGCGACTTCATTGTGATTATGATAATCGTGGAAATGACTTAGGCTTGTGTCCTCGTGAAACGAGAAGAAACTGTCGTATGCAAGCTTTTGATTCAAGTCAATTTTTAATTTTAGATTGACTTTTCAGATTGGTAAATATTAAGTTTTTCAAAAATTTTAAATATTAAATTTTTCAAAAATCATAAGAATTGTATATATAATAAAATGATTGTTAATTGGATTTAGTTTAGAGACAAGAATGTTAAGCAAAAGTTTGCACGTGTTTCTTCTTTAAAAAATTTTGTGTAAATCTGTTTTGAGTTTCCGAGTGCTTCAAACTTATACAATATTTTTTGTGAGATTGACTTATGATAGGTAGCTTATTAACTTAAAAATTTCTAATGATGTAAAATATAAGTTAAGATATTTTTTAAGATTCTTATTTAGAATTAAGTCAGGTACCTCCACTTCAGGGACCTACACTACTTGTGTACTTGAGTTTCAGTAGTATAGGTCAATGATTCTTCCTATCTTCCCATACGTATTTTAAGATATACATACAGTGTTGTATTATTTTATCTTTTAATATAATGTAGGTTGTTCAGAATGTCTAAATTTAGTTATTTAATAAATCCAGCTATTTTATAATGTTAAATAGAAATTTTTTAATGGATGGCTATTGCAAACTCTTTGAAGATAAAACACTTCTAAATGTAACACCACATACTTATAAAAAATTTTTCATATAAACCAAGTACTTAAATATTTTTTTTCCTCAAATATTCACACTGTAAATTTCTAACAAAGTTAAGAATTATTTGTTACACTTATGAGTAAATATACTTATGAGTTTTTAAATCACCACATTGCTCAATATCAAAGATCAGTATTCAAATATAAAAAAATATTCGTGTATCAAAGAAAGTCCTCAGTCAAATACGTATTAAAAAAGACAGGAGATCAAAGGAATTGAATTCTTCCAACATGACAATTTAAAAAGACCAAAGAACGTGTACTACCTGGTACGAGTCGTATTCAGAGTAATCAGCGTCGCTCTTCTCTTCATCTTCGTCGTTGATAGGCGTCGGCAGTTGATTTCCAACGTTAGACGTTTCCTCGTGAAGAGTGGTCATTCGTAGAGCCAATTTACTGCCGACCATATTCGGAGATGCTAAAATAAACGTCGAAAAATTTAGCTAGAAAGGTTACAACCGTTGATGGCTTAAATCGTGATCGATTGAATATCAGGGCCGATCTGGCCACGAGAATCGATTCCATAGCTGATTGTCATAATTGTTTCTCTCCGTTGGGTTCTTAACACACATTCTGTAAAACACTTGGGCTTATGAGTCGATCACACTAAAGGTGCCAGGTCGGTTCTGATATACATATCAGTGAAAAATATCGAACAAAAGGAGTGTCCATGCCGTTCCTAAAAAAACGAAAGGATAAAAGTATATTCCACGTATTCGGTTATTTTTCTGATATCCGCCATCACAGGGTGGTTTACCAACTGATCATACAGAGCACAGTATCAGGATACAATTAGGATTCTCTCAAAATAAATTCAAGCTGTAATACACACATTTTTCCCTTGAAAAAATTAAAAATTATATTGCAACTTTAAAAATTATATTGTAATTTTAAAAATTATATTGTAACTCTTTAAAAATTATATCACAATTTTTAAGCTACGGATTGAACTATTTTTTCTAATTGTACACTGATTGAAAATTTACTGTAGATATTAAAACTTGTATTTTTTGCTGTTTTTCTTAAGAAGCATAATTTATGTTGAGACAATTAGACTGACGACTAAATTCGCGACCATTTTATAAAAATGTTAAATATTGTATAATTTCGAATCGAAGCAATTTGCAAATTTAATAGTCAATCTAATATTTGACATATTTTGTATCGTGAATTTTGAAACTCCGCATTTCAATGAGTATCTGAACGATTTCTTTGCTTATACTTCCTAGAAGACAGTTCGAATTAGAAGAATATTTCTGTCAGTGTTTCCATGTGTAATGAATGTGTGAATCCAAATATTCTCGGTCGGCAGTCAAGTAACTAACAACGAGGCTCAGAAGATTAAGCACATACGTGGAATATAAGGCAGCCTGAAATAAACATAAAACAGAGGTGAGGAGGTACCGATTATTCTAAGCGATAAAACATCGAACACATACGGAACTATGCACTGCACCATTGGGCACAGTTAGGCTGCAAAGAATGACATTAACTACGAAAACTCCGGTCGGAAAAAAAGGAAAATAATAGAAGACAGTGAACGGAAAACAAACCGTGACTTTTAACGATATATCTATCACACTACATTAATTATCGAAATAAGGAGTAAGGAAACCAAACAGACTACTATCACTACTAGAATGATCGAATGAACTCTTTCAGACTTGCTAGAAATAAATTTTACAACTTTAATAAAATTTTGATAAAATTCAAAAATATTTATAAAACCACAGTTTGCTGAAAATGTAAATATTGTGGCGGTACAAAATCTTCTCTCAAGTTTGCTGGAAAGATAAAAATTTTCGAACGAATCTTTAAGAGAATTTCGTACGAAAGTGAAGGCTGCAAAAAATTGCAAAGATTGCAAAAAAAATTGATATGAATTTTTTATCAGTTTTTGATAGAAAAGTAGCAAGTTTGAAAGAGTGGTCAACAGCGAGTGTCACCTACACTTGGCAGAGGTGGATTGTTGCAGACGTGTCAATGAGTTGAGATTCAGGTTGAGATTCAGGAAAGTTGGTCTCGCTGAAAGGAGATAGACGTACTGATTACACGGCACTCTCTTTCTCTTTTTCTTTCTCGTCGTTCACTAAAAAACACGCTACGTTTTCTCCTCTTAATGGCGAGCCTTAAATGAGAACCTTTTTCGTTTTCCTCTTTTTTTTTACACGCTTGAACAGTGATCAATCATGCCTGCAGGCTAGAAGACACTGGATAATGTGAGGCAAACCACACGAAATGTACACTTGCACGTCGTTTCTCGATGATCGATAAAACATTCATTGTCGACACAATTACTGTACAGGTAATATACGTGGTAAACATACTTGAAATTCGTTTAATTTTACTTTTTATTCCGAGGATCGATTCAACTCGCCATTTTGAACACAAATCCAAAATGCACCGAAACTATCATTTTTTTTATTGCAATCACTTTGAGCGAGATATTCTACTTACCCAATTGTAAATAATTTATTAATTGTATATAATAAGAACATGTATAAATAAAATTATTAGAGTAAAAGAATTTTCTGTGGTTCCATTTTTCTTTTTAATATAAAAATAATAGATATAAAAAAAATTGTGGGGAGAAATTTAAATTAAATATTAAGTCTGAAAATTATTGTTAATAAAAATTGAGAAATTGTGCATTGTGAATTTGTTATGTATACATTAATTCATTTCAGCCCACTCATTCAAGGACACTAAATTTGAAATATATTTACAATAATATAATAGTCGATGTAATTTTTTTTTTTGAGTAAAAAGAATTTCATACTTAATGTTCTCAAACGAGGACAATGAGCTAAAATGAATTGAAGAGGTTAGTTTAAAGTCAATAGTGATTGTTTTAGTGTTTTCCAATAGTACAACTGTTAAAAGTAGTTATATTAACAATAGATAGATTCTATACCTTCACAAAGCATGCTTTACTAATTCTTGAAACGATAATTTCATGCATTACTAATTACTGTAAATTGTTTCCTAATATTTTATTTATTTGACTTTAAACTAATTCCTCTTTCAAACGAAGAAAATGGGAATCTTCCACCATGATTCGTCATGATTTTATATTTATAAATATTGTTAAACTTCATTTACGCTTCCCATTTTCCTGTTCATACAAAAGCATCAGCTTTTTTATTACTCCTACGAAAAACAATTTAGTTCCCTCAATTAATTGCCAATTCATAATTCAAGTTATCAAAAAATTAGAAAATGTATTGTAAAATTAAAAAATGTTCATAGTTACGAATTAAAAATTTTTTAAATTTGTTAGCACAAAAATTTGAAAATTAAAAAATTAAAAAGTTTGTGAATTTTTAAATTTCAATTTTCAAAAAGTATAGAAAATTCTGGTAGTTCAAAAAATGTTATCCAAATTGTTTTTCAAAAGTCAATATCCACCTAAATCATTAATCGTATAAATAAATAATTGTTTATGTATAATATATATTATATGTATGTACACATATATGATACAGTTAACCTACGTCCGTTTCTAAAAAGAAATTGGCTCGATAGCACATTCACAGATAGAGACAGATTAGAACAGTTTACAAGCGACGTTTTTCTTCCTTTCTTTCTCTTTTCTCATTATTTACGTTGGTCCACTTAGAACTCAGAATTCTTAACATACAGAAGAAAACCCGATAATCCGTCGAACGCGATTAAACGCATTCGTGAACGTTCAACGAATTATCGACATAGAAAGAAAACTATAGAAATCATTTCTATTCTAATAGAAGAAAACTGTGAATTCTTCATGATATATTCATGCTTCTGATCTCTTAAGATCGTTAAATCGTGAATACAGTGCCGGTGAAAGAAAAAATGATTTCTACGGCGTGGTGATATTTTCTCTGAAGGTTTTTAGTTCAATCATTTTCATGATTCGATCGATCAGCAACGCACAGATCATCGCAGAAGATAAAACAAAATTTGTGAGCGAAGAAACGATTCAGTGACTAGCTGATGCTTGGTAAATTACGTAGAAAACGCATTCGCATGCAAGTAATACGGTGATGGAAAGATAGCATTGCTCACGATAGCAAATGAACAGCATAAACACCATAATTCAGATAGAAAAACGTCGACAATGTTCAGAACTGAAGCAATTCAACTGGATCAAATACATTGTACATTGCATTAATTTTCATATTTATAACCTATATTATAACCTTCATATTAATTTTATATATACCTCAGAATATATCATTTAAAAAAGTAGAATAATCTATTTATAAGATCATACAAAATACTATTAACAATTTCATTGACGATCAAATAAGGTGATCAATGTTAACAGCTAACACGTTAACAGATGTAAACTTATTGAACAATGTTCTTCGCTACTTTAATGATGTGACCATTTAACTAAAATGTACATCAGTAAGATTAAATTGAGTTGCCCAAACTGTGATTCAGTTCTGAACATTACCAAAGTTGTAAAACAGACATCGTAGACCAGGCTAGAAGCATACAATTTGATAAACTAAAAACAGACAAACAGACAGACAGACTCAACCACTCACGAGACATATGTATACTAAAAAAAATCGTCACTGCCTGTAATGGCATCGATCATTAAATATCAATCAAGACTCCATTTTACCTGAGTTCAGAATGGAGCCTTGCGTGGGCCGAAATAGTTGTAGAAGTAGTAGAGACGTAGTGTTAAAACAGAGGAACAGAAGAGACAAGTTGCATACATTAATCTTGTTGATACGACCTTAGTTAATTTTCTATAAAATTCGCTATTTTTACAGTTCGTTACAAAAGAGACAGTCTTAAATACTGTAATTATAAGTGGTAGAGCTTAAGTGTCATTGCTAAAAAAATGCTAGGCAAATTCTTGTAAGAAAACCACTCCAAGCGATTCTTCAGATCTTAATCAGTTTTATATATTGCTTTAGTATGTTTAGACAGTAATTGATTAGCTACTTTTATAAATATAAAAGAAGGACTAGAAAATAGCCACATAAAAATAAGCAATCAAAAATAGAAAAAAGATCCTGGAAATAGATACTTTGTCAGACAAGTGAAAACAGACAGCTAAGTATAGGTTCAAGAAGAGAGATATTTGTAAATAAGTTGTATATTTATGGAATAGACATAAAATGTCTCAGAATAGAAACCTGAGAACAGATACTTGAAAACAAGCACCTTAATATGCCATAGATATCCATAATTAGTATCTAGAGGTATTATATCTGTAAATTGGTGTCTGAAGGTATTATAAACACTTCAAAATATCTATCTAAAAGGGTTCTTAACCTATCATAATTTTAATGTAACCCAACCTAACCTGACCATAACCTAATTTAAAGAAGAATAGTGTTCACATCAAGTTGACAGAGAAATTCAGAATCTTAATAGTGAGTAAGAGAACCCTAACTTTGCTTAACATTTTCTATCAATGAAAGATATCTAATCAGTTATTGTCTAAACATTCTGATTATGTAAACCTTTAAATTTATCTGAAAATTTATAATAGAATGGCAGTAACAATATTATGTAGTTTTATTTAAGGAATTATTCTGATATTCTTATCTCTGATATAAATAATAATTGAGGAAGTATAGCAACATGCAAAAGCTCATTAAAATCTGAGGACCCTTGGGATGGTTTCCTTGTCAGAAATTAAGTTTGTTTTTTTTATTTTTCTTCTTTTACCATGCTCAACTCTCTTTTAGCCGCAACGATGATAATCGCGGTTATGTATGGTAAGTTTCTAAGGAAGCTGTAACAATTAAAATGGATCCAACAGATTGTGCGAAAAAGTTGAACATAGCGTGGTGACATAACAATATGATAGAAGCTGTAAATAGAATAATACGAAATTCCAGTGTAATGGTGGCTGCTAATAAGGAGATCGGTATTACCAAACATTTTGTAAGGATTGTGATCAGAATATGTTTCTGACTGTGTTTGGTCTAAGTGATTGCTGTATTCTTGCATTGTGTCTATTTGTCCTGAATAATAATTTTAATTCTATTAATATTTAAGTTAATGATACAGAATCCAACTTTGTATAAATAGAAGTTAAAAAATATTTAATAAGAATAGGATCTAGCAAAACAAGTTTAAATTAATTCTTAAGCAGTTCATAGAAATAATTTTCAGTTCTTGTAAATAGATAACTGTATAAAGAAGTCACACCTAAGTAATCATATAAAGAAGTTTATTTAATTTTAATGGTAGATTTTGGTTGAAGCCATAGACACAATGCAAAGAAACGCTAACGATGGATGACATGAATTTTAACAACAAAAAGACCAAAAATAAAAGGGAACAGATGAAATGATTGTTCTCCATTATTCAGAACCAACATATCCAGTACAAAAGGAAGACATAACAGTGGAACTTTAGACAATCAAAACTAGGGAAAAATTGTAAAAGTGACTAATATCATGGCAAGGTGATAATATATGTATATATATATAAATATCAAAAAACACTGCATAAGCCACATTTCAAAAATGAATCATAGAATTTTTGGTTGAATGTAATTTAAGAAAGCGGAAAATCAAGGCAACGAGAAGTGATCGAAAACGTAAACCGATATCTCTCTAAGGCTAAGGTTCTTAATAAAAAACATCAGTGCCATTAAGTTCATCAAAGCGTTATTATCCGTTCGATAATAATCAAATTGTGATCAAAGCAAACTAAGATGTTGCATTCATTAATATGATGAATCTCGCATATAGTAAAAAATTGTATAATCTCAAACAAAAACATTGAAACGAATTTCAATAAATCCATGGAGAAGGGGTTAAGTAGCAATCCATTTAGCGATAATTCTGCGCCTGATAGCAAGCTTCTTATATAAAAATACAGCGTGTTAAAACAAAAAAATAATTGTCGTTTGCTATTTAAACTCTCTAATGTTTTCAACGTCATGGCAAAAAACGCTTGCAGAGCAACAGAACTTCCTTGCAGAAATCTTGAAATTACCTTTTTGTTGGCGTACTTTATTGTAGTACCGTTGGTTATTGTTAAAGTTATTATGAACAATAGTAAACGTGTTAATTCGATGTTACCATTTGAAGAAAATTGATAATGATGTAACAGAGAAATTGTTCGGAATAAAAAATGGATTACTACAGAAAAACGAACGGTGAACTAATACATGAATGAGAAGATGAATGTATGAGTGAATTCTGTGTGAATAATAAGAGAAAGAATCTTTCCTTGATCGTTTAGTATCGTTTAATTGATAGTACCAATTCATTTCTTCGTTGTCTTCTATGATTTCTCATCAATCGTATTCCACAATCTTGTAATAATTAAATAACTTACAATTAACACCTTATCAACCAGAAGTTTATCAACACTTTCTAATTGATGACTGAAAATTAATACATTGGCCATTAATTTATAATTTAGTTCAAGTTAAAAAGAAAATTGGAGTGCGGATTTAATACCGTAAAGTGATGATGCAATTGATACACAAATGGTAGATAAAGTGTTAACAGCTTATTTGTTCAAGAAATCATAGAACGTATATTTACTGAATTTATGTGAAGATGTTTCACTATCGAATTCAATACGTGGGAGGTGAATGCATGCTTACCGATTCCGAATGGCTTCGATGGAGTGGTCACAAAGTTTTCTTCGTTTCTTGTGTGACCCGTGGATGCACGTCGAGAGTGTAATAGACCGTTTAATTCGGTATTGAGATCAGTTACGCTCTCGGAACGTGTTACGTTCAAGGAATCCATCGAAGTGTCTGATCTCATGATCTGCAAGTAACAGCATATAATATTATCTAATCTTCTTTCTACAAATTTACTCGATTTAGCTGTAGTTCGTTTCAAATTAATTGGTCAAATAACCAAACTGTGAAAATTCATAGAACAAAAGTGTAGATCAGTGATGGCTGACTACTTTTAATAATCAGAAGAAACACATCTATAAATACATTCTTATCACCCATCACTGATCTAGAAAATAAAATGAAATTTCAGAGCAAATAAAATCAAAACTATCTACAAATTGTTTTGAAACAATAAGAAATAAAAAAAATGAACTGGTGCAGAAAATATTGTACAGTGTAATATAAAATTAAAAAAGAAAAAACAAATTAAACGAAAAGCATACAGTGCGTCCAAGACGGCGAAGAGGCAGTAGTACCTGCGAGAAGTTGGGCACACTTGCTGTCTTGCGCATAAGAGGTTGACCTTGTGCTTGCAATAACTCTTTCACAGCAACACTCTGTCGTAGTCTGTCCAAAGTCAAGATGCTTTCCACCGCAGAAACTCCACGCGTGTATTTTTCTAAGAAGATATCACGTTTTCAATGTAGGAACATATTAACTGAATATCTTAAATTAAGGTTGACTTACCAATGTACGTTTCACCATCGCACAAACTGTTGTCTTCACCGCTCGCTGCTATTTGAGCCAAACTCTCGCGGTCCTCCAGTTCTTCGCTCGCCTTTGGTATATTCGATACGACTTCATAAGTTACACCGGTCTGGGTCAAACAATCTGTTCGGACGATCTTCTTGAAGATTCTGTCCGTGATGCTTTGTCTTTTGTATATGTTTAAGGCCAATCGTTTGCGTAGCACCAGATCCATTGGCGCAGGATGCGACAGGCGTACCGTTGTCTTCAGGATCAAGAAAACCCGCTCGTTTGCTAAAATATATTTTTGTAGTAGAGAAGACTTCCTATTTCAAGCTTTAAAATAACTTACCATCCGTAACTTTATTCAGGTGTATGTTGTCGTGTATACTAGAGTCCCACGCAGCAATGGCACATACGTCTTTTTCTATGTGACGAATTATAGGTAAATTGTAAAATTTATTGCCGTGTTCCTTGGGTAGGATCGAGTTTAACCCTGTTACAGAAACCTCTTCTCCAGACTGGTGGGTTGAGAGATCATCAGCTAAACATATTAAAGTTAAAAATAGAATCATACAAATTTCTTTTTACAACAATGGTCAAGATATTTGAACATACCGTTGAGATCAAGAAAGAGAACTGGGATGTGTGGTTCCATGCCTGGAGGAGGATTCCAATCAGCAGGAGCACCTGGAATCCCTGAGCCTGCTGCAGGAACTAACACTGCGTTTCTTTCTTCCGTTAAACTGACCCACTGGTCTACGAGACTCTGTTCTCTTTCTATATCTTGCTCTGTTTTATCTAAACGCACATATCATTGAGTTATATATTTTTAATGCATTTTTAAGAGTAAACTTATTCTTTTAATTCTTAACAAGGCTGAGGTCCATCAGTTCAATAATCTCACCTTGTTAAGTTGTTCTAAATATATTCCTTACAATAGGGATGTCTTACCTTGTTTGTTAATAAGTTTCTGAATCTGTTGATCCAAGTACTGTCTCCTTCTCATCAAGGCCTCGCTCCATTTTTCTCTCAATATACTTAAGTCCTCATCCTGATAACTGTCCAACGGGATCTGCAGACGATTTCTTACGGACACACTACCAACCGCTATATTTAATATCGACTGACAGATTATAGGCAATGTTCCTGAATTTTGTACTGGTTTCACGCGAACTTGTATCCGCCGCTGTTGGCCTTGACGCAATTGATAAATACCCCCTGAAACAAAGAATAATCGTGTATACATTGTTAACACTTCAACCAATATATTAATACATACCTGTCCATGTGTCCTGCTTCACCACCACATCAACTGGTGAATATTCTCCTTGTTCATTCAGTTCCTGAATCTCCACCCACAGTTCAATTTTCCTGGTTAATTCTGACCATCTGTCAGCCAGTGATCTGGCTTTGGCTAACTGCTGCTCGACTTCCCAGCCAGGTTTGCTTCTGGAGAAACCAGCACTTCTGTGTCCCCAAACTTCTATGCTTAAGGCCCCTTCTGCGATTTAAGAATGGTTTAAATGTAATTAATTATCAAAGGGTCATATAGCGAGACTGCACTGAATACACCTTACCTAGCCTAAATTTTAAAGCGAAAAGCTAATGGTTTCTTACCAGAACAATGTTCCACAAACTCCTCCGAAGTGGGCACGTTAAAATCCGTCGTGTGATCAAACTTGAACACCAAAGAGTCTCTCTGTCCCATTTGACAATTCGAATTAAGTTGTTCGGTATTATCAACCGCTGGCACCACTATCGGTTCCGGATGGCCATAAAATATGTACTGACAAAACACAAAATGGCTAAGCGACAACGGTAAACCGGTAGCTTGTTTGATGGTCACTCGACAGGTGATGTGACTCGATCCCGAATAGTCTTCAGGTTCTGAAGAGGTGCTGTCGGCCGACGATTCCGACGCAGCTTCACAGATACGATCCTGAGCGAAATGGCCGGATATGCGACTAATTTCGACCTGCAGTCGTCCAGCGACTTCTCCCTGTTGGCTGATTATTGGCGTGTGATAGTCTAACCGTACGTCGTGAAACAGAACCTCTAAGAAAATATTCGCTACTCCGATTAAGTTGTGGTTCTCCTGGGACTCGTAGAAGGGATCTTGAGTTTTTCCAGGTACTTCGTCCTGTTTGAAGTGTAAATTTAATTTAGAACTCTTACGTTTTCAATTTGATTTCTGAGAATATTAATAACTGGTTTGTGGATAAGTTGTTCACCTTAATGGCAGGTAATCGTTGACAATTATTGGGATCCTTCCTGTCCTCGTACATATCCCGCATGTCGACTAATTTGTTTTCTAATTTTTCCATGGTCCACACCTGGCTGCCCATGTTCGTCCTCTTCACTAGAATCGCAGGCTCGCTGACGAAAGCTCCCCGCTGAAAAAATACACTCTGCATGTCGAAGAGTGTGCAAGTAAAAGAAACAAAAATAAATAAACAGAACAAACTGAAAATTAAAAAGTAACATAATAAAATGTCAAACAATAACAATTAAAATACATATGGTAGAACAATAAACAATAAGGTTGCACAATAATAAAAAAGAATCAAATAATAGAACAAAAACAGAACACAATAAGAATCGTTCACAAAATATACATTTCTTCTGGACAAAAGAACAAGTTCAAATCCAAAACCTTCATGAACTGTTCATAAAACCTGACAAGATATTTGTTTTAATCTGCCGCAGTTTTCTCGCGAATTACCTTTCTATTTGGACTTAAATTATTCGGCGGAATTTGTAGGGTGACGCTGAATTTGGTTTGTTTGCCCATTTCTTCCGCCAAGAAGTTCGCTTCCTGCACCAAAGCATTCGCTTTCAAGATGTCCGCCTTTAATTGACCTAAACTCCTCTTGAACATCTCGTCCCTTTCTTGTGCCCATTTCTCTACACGCATTTGCGTGGTTGGCGTGCATGCGTGCAATTTACCGCTTTGACTACCTCTTAATGGGTCATACGGTACATACGGTGAGTAAGGTGTTGAAGGGGACAAAATATTACGCAGTTGTTGAAACTGTCTCTCATATTCCTGCCTTTGTTTCTCCAATGCAACCTGCATACCAAACAAATTTTACTCAATTTAATTTAGTAAATTAAGTAACTTGAGATCAAAATGTTTCACATGGTAGATGTGGATCAATACAATTTTAAATTTTAGTAAGATGTCTCACAAGATTTATATGATTACATGATAATTATTTTGATAACTTTACACAGCACATTTAATTGATTTCTCTTTGTAGCTTGAATGTAGTCAGAAAATTTATATTTACACATTTTCTTTAAAATATTTATACAATCATTCAATATTAGGTTATAATTAACTTTGACTACCAGTCACATCTTCAGCAGAGTGCACAAAAGCAGTCTAATAACAATTTAACACACAAAGGACTAATTCCCCAGAGAATAAGAATCTCTATACAAAGCCACGTGAAAAGACAGAAGTTCCAGTATACCTGTTTATCTTCCTCATGCTGCTTTTCGAGTCTGGCGATGGCTCTCTGAATAGGATCGTTCGACAGCTCGTTAAGCATCAATTCTTCTCGAGCAAAGTTGTAATCGATATTCTGAGCAGGCGTTTGAGGCTCGCTGTTAATTGCTGTGAACAGAGAATCCGATAAGAAGCTAATTTCTACCTTTTTTTCGATTCGATCAAATAAACAGGTTCGGAAAGCATTACCTGTTGCACTTCTGGGGCAGTTCACTCGGAAGAAATGATGATTTCCCCAGACAATTCGGTCCCCGTGTAACAACGGTGTTTTCTCCACCACCTGGGTGCCGTTTACGAAACACCTAGCACCGTTTAATGGCGTCATGTAGAGACCAGATTCTTCTATCGTGATGACACAATGTTCGGGGAGGATACCTAACCCGTGTAACTGAATATCCTGCTCCGTTTTGGCTGAACGACCTCCTACCAGAGTCCTTTCCTGCATTTTTTAGCGAAGTGAATTTTTTAGTACTGTTGGGACTTTGATGAAGAGGGTGTTCATAACAGAGATTTGGAGATTTGGGACTTGGGGGATTTGGAAATTGGGAATTTGGAGATTTGGGAATTGGGGGATTTGGAAATTGGGGGACTTGGGAATTGGGATATTTGGGAATTGGGAGATTTGGAAACTGGGGACTTGGGAATTGGGAGATTTGGAAATTGGGGACTTGGGAATTGGGAGAATTGGGAATTTGGAGATCTGGAAATTTGGAGATTTGGGAATTGGGGGACTTGGGAATTGGGAGAATTGGGAATTTGGAGATCTGGAAATTTGGAGATTTGGGAATTGGGGGATTTGGGAATTGGGGGCTTTGGGAATTGGGGGCTTTGGGAATTGGGGGATTTGGAATTGGAAGATTTGGGAATTGGGAGATTTGGGAATTGGGAGATTTGGGAATTGGGAGAATTGGGAATTTGGAGATTTGGGAATTGGGAAAATTGAGAATTTGAAGATTTGGGAATTGGGAGAATTGATAATTTGAAGATTTGGGAATTTGGGGATTTGGGAATTGGGAAATTAGGAAATTTGAGAATTTGGGGATTTGAGAATTTGGAGATTTGGGAATTTGAGAATTCAGAAATTTAGAATATTAATAATTCACCAATTTGCAAATTTGCTAATTCATCAATTTATTAATCCAAAAATTTGAGAAACCCAAGAAATAAAAAAATTCAGAAATCACTCCAAGTTCTCAACCTTGAACAAATCTCCAATATTCCCCAAATGCATAGTAGGTCAGTAACTAAGTATTTTTACGTACTTTCAGGTAGTAAACCAGCAGCTCGTTCAAGCTGGGATCGTCGTTCAGATTCACAAGGTAATACTTGTTCTTCTCCACTTGGATACCAGAGGCTTGAACACTGATTCCCATTTTCTCTAAAGCTTGCTGCCTTTCGTGCTGCAACCTCTCGGTTTTTACGAGTTTTTCTTCCCACGTTTGCGACATCTCCTTCATTAATCGTTCTGATTCGGACAACTTCTCCGTGATGTCTGTGCGTTGTTGACCCACTATCGATCCTTGTCCCTTTTTTGTTCAAGTAAAAAAGGAGATTAGGTCAGATTGAGAGCTCACACGCTAATTAGCAATTTTATTTCTTTTCTGATTTATGTATGAATGTTGTGAAGGATAAATTGTAATTATGAAAATTAAATTAAGTGATGAAATGAATTAAATGAAAATGAATTATGGATGTTACTTTTACAATTATGAGGGGTGAGGGATAAAAATTCATTTTAAGAATTTCAGTATGTTACTTGTCATTTTAGTTAAATTATAGCAATGTTTACTTTCTTTTGTAATAAAGATTGTGACCATAAAATTTTATATATAAACATATTAGTATTTTAACAAAGAAAGGAACAGAATTTAAGATTAATTAATACAATTGTACTCTAATTTTGTTCCTTTAAGTTTTGACAAAAATCTTCCTCTGATTTCTTTTTTCTGATGGAGTTATAGCTACATTCATATAAAATTATATAAATAATTAGTGTCTTAACAAATACTGATACTAAATATAAGACCACAGTTGTACTCTAAATTTGTTCCTTCAAAATTTGTCAAAAATTAATTTTTTCTTTTAAGTTTTACCAAAAATTAGTTACTCTTCTGATGGAGTTATAACTACATTCATATAAAATTATATGAACCAGTATTTTAACAAATAAAAATACTAAATGTAAGACCACAGTTGTAATCTACTTTTGATCCTCCAAAATTTGTCAAAAATCAATTGTTCCTTCCAGATTTCTCAACAACTACTTTCTCCTCTAAAATTTGCCAAAAATGATATAAATTTATAATCTCCACAAACAAGGAATCAATTATAAAGTGACTGATGTCCTCCAAAGTAACTGATGTTCCCATCAAAATTTAAATACCGAAATCAATATTATGAAAACGCGAATTAAACACATAATGGAAGTTGAGTGTGAAATGACCCATGCAGAATGGAGATACGACAGGACATCAATACACGTCTCGTATCTTAGGGAACGTGTTAAAGACCATTCGTTCGTTTCAACACGTCTCGATGACTCACAGTCGCGTGTAATAGCATCTCCTTCAGCGTTTCCACTTCCTGCCTCAATTCACGAATAATTCTAGCGTTTGGATCCTCGTTGACCACCGCATGATTAACGATCCTCTTCGCTCTGTCCGCGTACCGAAGAGTCGAAAGTGTTTCCTCGTAATTGTCCGCTGCTGGAGATATTGTTGCCACCATCACGGTTTTACTGTTTCCTCCCAGATTATCCTGCATCGCAAACATTCAATTATTTTACACTGGCTCACATTTCATGCACAAACATTACTCTTATATTTTTGTTTGTAATTAATTAGTGGTACTTTAAAGCATCTTCATGTTATTCACATTTAGCTCAAATCGTTACAATTTTTTAATTAAAATTTTATTTATTAAAATTTATTGAATAAAATTTAACATCAGAGAAGCAATTTTTGACACAGGTGTTTGATATTTTTTATACTGATAATTAATTTTATTTAACAGTAAAAGATTGATGAAGGATACATTTAACAATCGTTACAATTTTAAATAAAATTTTATTTATTAAAATTTATTAAATAAAATTTAAAATCAGAGAAGCAATTTTTTACACAGGTGTCTAATACTTTTTCATGATAATTAATTTTATTTAACAGTAAAAGATTGATGAAGAATACCTTTAACAGCCACGTGAGAACAGAATCCCTGTACGGCACAAATTTGTCCTTATTCTTATTACTTCCGGAATTCTGATCCGCCAGCTTCGAAATGACTAGACCCAACGTCGTTAGGGATCTGCAAACAATTTCTTATAAATTCACACGAAAACACTTTCGTTAAATAATCTGCATACCAAACTACATCACTAACAACAATACAAAATTACGAACCAAACACAAAAACAAATAGTACATCTGTCGTCTTATATAGTATTTTTATAATCTTATTGAAAATTGTCGTCTCATATAGTATTTTTATAATCTTATTGAAATTTGTTGTCTCATATAGTATTTTTATAATCTTATTGAAATTTGTTGTCTCATATAGTATTTTTATAATCTTATTGAAATTTGTTGTCTCATATAGTATTTTTATAATCTTATTGAAATTTGTTGTCTCATATAGTATTTTTATAATCTTATTGAAATTTGTTGTCTCATATAGTATTTTTATAATCTTATTGAAATTTGATGTCTCATATACTATTTTTATAATCTTATTGAAATTTGTCGTCTAATATAGTACTTTTATAATCTTACTGACATTTGTTGTCTTATATAGTATTTTTATAATCTTACTGATATTTGTTGTCTCATATACTATTTTTATAATCTCATTGACAAATGGTTTATACGTTAAAAGTGTCTTCACCAAGAAAAAAAGTGAAACGACGACCTGTCTGACATAAGCGACAGGTGACTATAGTTGTCTTTAGTATGCGAACAAAGCTTATAAAAATTGAACGAGTTTTGAAACTTTACTTGTTTATATTGCTTCCTTCTTTAAGCCTATCACCCACTGCCCCAGTTTTCACAGCCCTTTCGCTCCCTGCTAAATCCACCAAACTCATCCGAGAGACCTTCTCGCCGCTGACACCGCTCTTCGAGTCCGTCAATGTCTGCGTTAGGATCACGGAGAACACGGCGTGTGAACGGGAGCTCTCGGAGTTCATGTTCGTCGCTGCCACTGTCCTCGATTTGTTGCCCTCCGCCATCAGGTTATCGATGTCCTGTTAAATCGACCGGTTAGACTGCTAAGCCGTGTATCGTACATCCCAACAAAAAGTGCGGTCTTTTTGTCGAAGGTTTGCGATATTTGGGATTACTGAGATAATGTGGAAATGTAGAAATGTGAAGATGTAGAAATGTGAAGTTGTAGAAATGTGGAAATGTAGAAATGTGAAGATGTAGAGATGTGGAAATGTAGAAATGTAAAGATGTGGAAATGTAGAAATGTAGAAATATAGTCATATGAAAATGTAGAAATGTAGAAATGTGGAGATGTAGAGATGTGGAAATGTAGAAATATGAAAATGTAGAAATGTGGAAATGTAAATATGTGGAAATGTAAAACAGTAGAAATACAGATATATGAAAATGTAGAAATCTAGATAAGTGGAAATGCAGAAATATAGATATGTGAAAATGTAGAAATCTAGATAAGTGGAAATGTGGAAATATAGAAACGTAGTAATCTAGAAATGTAGATCTATAAAAGTATAAATATGTAGAACCGTAGAAACGTAAAAATACAGTTCACACTCATAATTTATATGAACAGTTCAACCAAACTAATGAACACTATATTTAATAAATTTCTAATTTCAATACCGATGAAATTGTATGTGAAATTTCATTGTACATTGTGTTTGACTGACACGAATATTACTTTAGTATTGCATACTATATCATATACAATTTATAAATTTCCATAAAAGGCGTATGGTCAAGCAACCTCAGTTATCAAACTTAGTCTTTTTTTTTCAAATGATCGTACAATGTATCCCGTGAAGCGAGAGGGCAGTATCCTAGTTCACAGTCGATAGAGCAAATTGAAACTTATCACGCGTTACTGGTATGTACGAAACGTGTTTGTTGCATAAAACAGCTAACCACTACCTTCGATGCATGTAAAACGACCTGATTTTACTTTCTGAAAGGATCGTGTATCATTACCTTCGTCCGTTTAATGTTCGTAGCTCGACTGGACGATCAGTAAAAGTCGATCAATCGATCAATCGTGATCATGAAACGATTGCATTGTTTTCTTTTTAATTCATTAGCACCACTTTATTGAAGACGTTTTTTAGCAATCGGATAATCAAAGATAAAATTAAGAAACATTCTGAGCGACATTGATATTAGAAACTCTCGTTATATTGCCACAGAGGGGTCATACGAGTGGAGACTTTTTACAGTTGGACAATAACTTTTGGTTAGTTCAAAAGATTTCTGTTTTTAATATTGATGCAATTTCTGTGGATCTCTGTTCACCGAGCGGCGATATAATGCGTGGTGATATAACGAGTGGTAATATTTAATCTGTGACAATATTGATACTGGAAGATGTTATGGTACATGGCGATATAAAGCGAGTGGTAATATATGGAACATGGCGATATATGGCGAATGGTAATATATGGAATATGGCGATATAAGGCGAGTGGTAATATGTGATGTGTGACAATACCACATGGCGATATACGGCACGTGGAAATATAGGAGAGATGATATATGACACGTGACGATACATGGCGAGTGATGTGACATGCGGCGATATATAGCGAGTGACGATATATGGTGCATTGCGATATATGCAGCGTCGGGATGTGATAAGTTGCAATATATAGCAAGTGGCGATATATGACGAGTTGCAATATATAGCGAGTGGCGATATATGACGAGTTGCAATATATGGCGAGTGGCGATATATGGTGCATTGAGATATATGACGCATTGCGATATGAGTGGCGATATAAGCACAGTGCAATATATCACGAGTTGCAATATATGGCGAGTGTCATATATCATAATAAATAAGTTGACGATGAATAGCTAAGTAACTTAAGTCCATCTATCACAGGTCCTATGACAATATTAATAAGCGGTAATATAATTAGCGTCAATATAACAAATGGCAATATAATTAGCACCAATATTATGATTGGTATTTCACATTTAACCTTCTTGACTCAACATAAAATACTCCTCATTCTGATAACCTACATCATTTTTATATCGTTCCTGCATATTGCCTCGAGTAATTTCTCACAGTACCATAACACATAATTTTCTTCCATAAATAAGAATAGGAAACCGTAAAAGGAACCGTAAATGAATTGAACGATTTTTATAGCGCGAAAGAGATATTACTCTTCGGTATCGGAGCTCAGTTGCAGCAAGTTGTCTTTGCTATATAGTCAAGGCACGCAGAACGCTGTATTGTTGGAGAAATTAAATTGCCGAAGCACTGCAACGACAGATATTGATCAACAACAGTTTCGCTCTGGAACCGAGCCAATTGCCGGTCAAAACAAGTGATAAAGGGACATTACGCTGCTTCGTGGGGAAAATGTACAAGTACACTCGTGATAATCGAACAGGGATACTAGATAAAAAAGATATGCCTCGACGATATACTCGTCACTTGGATCGAACCTGTGCTCCATAGCTAATATTTCATATTAATATCTATATCATTGTAACGTGTGACATTCATCCACATAAACCACAAAGCAGACAAACATAAATACTCTACTTAATCTACTTCGTTAATATTAACGAAATGTGCTCAAATCATAGATACAAGTCGTGTCTACTTATTTATAAAAATACAAAATCTCGAACAAAATTTATTATACTTCGAGATCAAAATTACAGACACTACTATTTGTACTATTCGTATTTTACATGAAAGGTATGACCTCATTATGCAACACAGGAAAGTTATAAAATGTAATTCTATTTCGAGTTATATTGCAAATGTATTCTTTTAAGAAAACAGTTATTTTCTTGGCCATCTAAGCACATTTTACTTAGGCTTTTATCAGGTTATTTAGGTACGTAAACATCTTTGTCATCCATATTAATTATACTACTGATTGTCATCACTCACCTGAAAGGATGTGACAGCGAGCTGACTGAGTCCGTCCACATAAGGTCCCAGAACATTGTGTTCCCTGACTTTCAGCGACTGTTTGTTCGGCTTCGGATCAAGCAGATCGTGCACCTTCTCGTTGTAGATCTCCATATAGGAGACCTCGACCTTGTATGTGAGTTCTGAACTCTGTTGTTTCGCGATCATGTCGAATAGGTTGTCGCACAGCCGTGGTATGATGCCTTTGTTCTCGCCGCTTCCCATCATCGTGTACGATTTCCCGGACCCTTGAAAAATTAGCCAACGATCCCGTTAAACCCCCGTGGTGGAAAAAGCTACCCTTGAGAAATTTTGCAATCCCTTATCTCTAAGGGTTTCGGTGCTTACTCGAGCGTAGAACCTTGGGTTCGTTCGGCGAAATTACACGAGCCACGGTTATGCCTCCGTAACAAACCTACCCCAATTTTCAGCTAAATTTATTCCCTATGGTCTTCGTTTTATTTTGTAAATTCTTGTTGGTATTTTTGGGAGAATTTATTTCTGATAAGATTGATCGAAGTTACGGCATCACTTTGCAATGGCGGTCGAAATTTTATTTTATTATTTTATATTTTGCTTTCGAAAGGGGAAGTTTTTTGAGAGGTTTATGGTTTGTGGGTTTTTTGATTATGGTCAGAATTTGTTACATTGAGATATTTGTGGGAATGCATTGCAATGGATACTTGTTATATTGCAAGATCTGTGTGGGACATCTTTATGGAACAATTTTACAAGTTTGAAAAATATAAATTTTTCCTTACAAATTTTTGGAAGAATCTACATACATATACATATTTTTAATATGTGTGTGCATATATTACTCGAATTTTAATCTTGAAGTTTCATTAAATAAATTGTTGACAATTAGAAGTTTTGATATTTGGTAGATTGGATATGTAAAGATTTTGGGACTAACAGTTTCGTTATTTTGGATTTTCACTATTTGGAGAAGCTTTGATATTTTTGGGAGTTTTGGATCTGCAAATTTTGATATCTGAAGTTCCAATATTTGGAAGTTTCGATATTTAGAAACTTTGATATTCGGAAGTTTTAATATGTGGGAAGTTTTGATATTTGATAGTTTCAGTTCTTGCAAGTTGTGGCATTTAGAAGTTTGGTCACCGAAAGCTTCGATATTTGATAGTTTCGGCTCTTACGAGTTATGGCATTTGGAAGTTTAGTCATTCGAGGGCTTTGGCTTTGATATTTGGCAGTTTACTTGCAAGTTTCGGAGATGCATTCAAGAACGTTTATCACTTGTGTAGGTATTTGGAAGTTGTACCACTTCACCTTCATTTAGAAATTTGTGTTTTGGAAAAATGAAGTTTGGAGCCCTCAAACTTTAAATGAAGTTCTAATTTGATTTCTGCAATAAATTTCTTAATCAAAGTTCCATTAAAAATGTAATAATAATTAACAAATATTAAAGAAGAATATTATTTAAAAATTTTACAAAACAAAAAACAAGATATCAACCAGCAAAATATCCACAGAACCTTTTATAATTCAAACAACCCTCAATTTTGTAATTTCTAAACAATGCAAATGATCTCAATACAAATTATATATCTTTTTATTTAAAAATTGCTGAATTATATTTACAAAAATTTTTCAAAACAAGAAACATTAAAAAGACATAGTAAAACATTACAAAAATATTTTATAATTTAAACAACCCTCTCAACTCATTTATAAATGATACAAGTTTTTCTTCATTCAAGATACACCATTTTAAATTATTTAAAAACCTTTAATTGTGTTTATAATAATTTTTCAAAACGTTAGAAAAGTGTTTTATAATTTAAATGATTTTCTCAAGCTTGCCACCTCTCAATAATGGAAATTTCTTCAAGAGAAGTTACACTATTTCAAATCATTAAAAAATCCTTTAATTATACTTGTAATAATTTCTCAAAATATTAGAAAAATATTTTACAATTTAGACAATCCCCCTAACCTTGACAATATCACCCTTAACAATACAGATCTCCTCCACAGAACTTACACCATTTAAAATCATTAAAAAATCATTCAATCACACTTACAATAATTTCTCAAAACACTAGAAAAATATTAAAAAATTTAAACAACCCCCCAACCTTGTCACCCCTTAACAGTACAGATCACCCCAACAGACCTTACAATATTATACAATTAAAAAATCCTTCACCCTCGATTAAAATAATTAGTAAAATCCACCAAAACCCTAAAATAAACGATAAATTCAGTGATCGTTCGAGTGAAAGTTTAACCCCAATTGATACTGCAGTATTCAGAACCCTTAACAGGTTTCGCGTTAGCATCCGCTCGCAACTTCCCCGTAAGTTATCAAGTCTTCGGTAAGTGCTCTGAGAAGGATGATAAGTCGAGAGGTTAAATCCGATTCATCGATGTCAAGCGAGCAGCTAAGTGAACAGGAAAGACGGGAGAGCCTTTAGAAGTGCATAATCTTATTTTTTTTTCCTCTCCTGTAAGAGCGACTAGAGCGAAGAACGGGACGACAACGTTAGTCGTCGCCTCGGTCAATGTTTCTCCAACGTGTAAGATCAACCGTGGACGTTTATCGTTGGTCCCTTCTCTAATTGCATTACTCATGGCTATACAACGAGCAGACATTTATTGTGCCGAGGGTGGAACGAGGGCTGCACTCTTATCAACAGGAATTAAATCTGGCGGGGAACGCGAATGTGGACCGACGCGGAAAATCTCGGGCAAAGCTCCTTTGATCGCGTTTCTTCTATACAAAGACCCATTCTTCTTCTATACGCTTTTGTTAAATACAATAAAACACCCACGGTGCTTTAATGTTGCGATAGGAGGCTTTGACTTTCTAAGCACTCATTAATCTTTGCGTTGGAGAACGAGATTCATTATGTGTAATTAATTCGGTGCTTTATGTGTATTACGTGGGAGAGTCTTTTTTAGAGTTAGGAATTTTGATATTTGGGAGGTTGGTGGTTTGGGGAGGTTAGAAATTTATCTTCCTCCTAAATTGCTCACTCTAATCCCTCCTTTCTATAAGTAAATTTTTGTAGAATTGATATGATAAATGATTAGATTATTATGACTTACCGGTCTGCCCATAAGCGAAGATGCAGGCGTTGTAACCCTGAAACGCATTGTCCAAAATATCGCGGCCCAGGGCGTCGAACACCACTTCCTGGCTTGCGAAATTCTCTAGTGATGGGTCCAGGGAATGGAAACAGTGATCGAACGCGAACGTTTTCGGTTTGTTCCTGTAATTTCACAAACAAAGCACCATTTAATACAATGCACAGTCATATATCTTCCATTTATGTATGTCCTATGTCCACAATTTGCTATGTCCCCAAATTCCTACATTGCAAAATAGGTACATCCTCAAATCGCTACGTACTCAAGTAGCTACATCCCCAAACTGTTATGTCCCCAAACTGATACGTCTTCTATAGCTGCGTCCCTAAATCGTTATATCCCCAAGTTCCTGCATCCCCAAATAACTACATCCCCAAATTGCTATATCCTCAAATCTCTACATTTCCAAATTTCAACGTCCTCAAATCGCTACATCCCCAAATCGCTATATCCTCAAATATCTACATCCCCAAATTGCTACGTCCACAAATCGCTAAGTCCCCAAATCACCATATCCCCAAATTCCTACATCCCCAAATCGCTACGTCCCCAAATTGTTATATCTCCAAATTCCTACATCCCCAAATCGCTACGTCCCCAAATTGCTATATCCCCAAATCACTATATCCCAAAATACCTACAACCCCAAATCGCTACGTCCCCTAATCGGTAGCTAGTTCTTCCTCTACTCTGCGTCCTCACGCGCCAACTATTGGTTTGAAATCAGTACATGTCACTGTCCTCCACTTTATACATATATATCAGCATTTCCATTTTGTACAAATCAGTGACTCAGTTTTAAAATACATCTCGCGCAACCCGATATTAATCCATATACTCGCAATACCGTAAATCCCAGGAGCCGTGACGCGGGACAATCACATTGTATCAATAATTACATACACCTCACGATATCTTTCATCAATTTATAGCCATCTGGGATTCGAGCAGTGGGAAGCCTGCTAACGACACCGCGTAAAGGGTTCGTTTCGAATACTTTCGCGACTAAAAGCATCTTGTGTAAATCCAGACGTGTTTCCCCAGACGAGGGACCAAAATGAAACGCTCGGATATTAATTGAAATGAGATTTTGTTTCTTCTTTTACTTTTAATCAGATTTCGATAATTGATAAGTTGCTGTTATTAAGTGGTTAATTTGGGAATGTGTTTTATTTTCCGGGGTGATAAAATTAGGGTTAAATAAGTATAATATAATAATTATGGTATGTGAATTTCAAAGTTATTTAAGCAATATAAATTCCCAAATTTTATATTTCAAAATCTCAACATTTTCAAATGCTAAATTTCAAATTTTCGAATTTCCCAATTTCCCCAAATTCCCCAAATTTCCAAATTCTCAAATTCCCAAATTCCCAAATTCCCAAATTTAAAAATTCCCAAATCCCTAAATTCCCAAACCTCCAAATCCCCAAATCTCTAAATTCCCAAACCTCCAAATCTCCAAATCCCTAAATCCACAAACCCCCAAAGTCCCAAATCCCTAAATCCCCAAATTCCCAAATGTCCAAATCTCCAAATTTCCAGATCCCTAAATCCCCAAATCTCCAAATTTCCAAACCTCCAAATCCCCTAACTTCCAAATTTCAAAATTCCCAGATTTCAAAATTTATAACTTTCCTAATTCTTAAATTCCAAACCACCCTATCTCCCAAACCCCCAAATTCCCAAGCTCCAAAATTCCTCTGAATCTTCTCAAATACCCAAACCCCAAAGACCCCAATACCCATATCAACTTCCCGAACCAAACAAGAACAATCCAAGAAACCTTCATATCAACCCATAAAATATCGAGCGACAAATCCAAGGAAGCATTACGCAAGCAGAAATATGGAACAAAGAGAAAAGAATATAGAAGAAATTGCATTACATCGAACAAAGCGATCTTATTTGTACGTGTTCGTGACGAATTATTAGAAAAGTTGTCGTTTCCCATTGCACGGGAAATACGAAGGCTCGTTGGCTGGAAATGAAAACGAGTTTGTCTTGTCCTGGATATCAAAGAGCACGACCCTGTCTCAACGTCAAAAAGCTCGATCCGCTTGAAAACGAACGACGTTCTACGCATCGGCTCCCTATTGATTTCCCGTCGTATTTTCTACGCGAGTAATCAGTTTCCATCGGCTTTTCCGGTCTTGCTCGCGGAAAAACTAGAACGTTTAGTTCACCAGTCATTACCTCTTTATAACTTAAGAAAGCTTGAAACTTGCCGGCTCAGTAATTAGTGAAAGCAAAATGGTGATGATTGACTTTCTTTCTCTTTTATATTCTTTTAACTTGATCAAAATTTATCTTCACAAATTTTACGATGAGGTAATCATAAATGAACTTCAATATGAAACTATGAACTTTAAAGAAGTGAAATTATGACATCAAGTTGAAATAAACTAACGTAACTTCATGACATAAAATTATCGCGAAATATTACTTATGATACATGGATCGAAAGGTTACGGTCTAGAGAATATGACTGTATGATTGTTTGATTAATATTCCTGTTACAAGATGGCTGACTCAGAACAGACGGCTGAGATAATCGAGTTCTGTCTCAGCTAAGTCTGTTAAGGAACACTCCATTTTTAATTGCGAATCGATGAAGAGGGGGATGAAACATTTATACAGTCTTCTTCGTTGAGCTTCAAGCTTTAAATTGATGTATCATAAGTGGCATTTGGTGATACTTTTATGTCATGAAATTATGGTACACTTTCCATGTTTTCGAAACTGAAGTTTGATACAATTTCCTGCTAAAACTGAAACTTCTAAAATTGATCATACCTATGTATAATATTAATTATTTTCTTTGAGTCACAAGCTTTAAATTGATGTATCATAAGTGGTGTTTGGTGAAACTTTTATGTCATGAAATTATGGTAGACTTTTTATGTTTTCGAAACTGAAGTTTGATACAATTTCCTGCAAAAACTAAAACTTCTAAAATTAATCATACCTGTGTATAATATTAACTATTTTCTTTGAGTCACAAACTTTAAATTGATGTATCATAAGTGGCATTTTGTGCAACTTTTATGTCATGAAATTGCGGCAGACTTTTTATGTTTTCGAAACTGAAGTTTGATACAATTTTCTGTTAAAACTGAAACTTCTAAAATTAATTACAGATCTAATCAGTATATCTGTGTCATAATAATTATCCTCTTTAAGTAACAAGCTTTAAATAGATACAGCACAGCTTGTCATAAAATTATGCGAATCTCTGTTCCAAACTCTGTGTAACAAAAAACAGTCTGATAGGGCGATATCGTAAAAAAATTATACAACTCGCGTTACATTGAAATTTTGATGCTCTCATCGATGTACAGTTTCCAGCTTTCAGTCCTGTTTCACGAGCAGGGAAAATATAACGTTGTTTTATGTAAATTCGATATTTCCAATCTTTTTACACGCTTTACTTTCGACGGGTGGCTCGTTGAAAAATCATCGGCGAAAAAACCCTTCCGAGTTAAATGAATGCGATTTCAGCTCAACTGGTCGTGAAAGCCTCCATTTCGATTCGAATGAATGCTGGGGGAAAAACCTGGGCTTCTTTAATATGCATGAAAATTTCGAGTGGCTGTTTGATTCATTCAACCGAGCCGAATTTAAATTCAGATTACGACTTTCTTTACATCTTTTTATTTCCTTGTTGTTGATTTAAACACGAATATCTGTTAGCAGTAATTATATCAGACTGAACAAACGGTTTCATAATCTGTGATAACTAGGTAACTAGGAACTTTTGAATGTAGCAATATTCGAAATAATTTATCATAAGTTTAATTTACGAAGGAATTACTTTCCTACTTTTTATTCCCATAAAAATATACAAGTCATATTCACGACGAGCATTTATTTTTAGACGAAAATGATGTCATTCAAGATTTCTCCTTTTTCGCCGTACAAAATAAAGCTTATATAATCCGATTATAGTTGGAGCATGAATTTCACGAAGCTCGCAGTGGCCCTATTAATTCATGAAAATCGAAATTCCCTTAACGGTCGGTAATAAAAGTTCGCTGTTCCTTCGTCGAACCAGGCCACGTACGGGTATGTATTAAGAGCAAACATAATTAGTTGAGCCGGCTGATGTTCCGGTTAAAAGTTTACCCGTGACATTCTAATTGCGAACGCAGATAAACAGGGAGAAAAAGCGAACGCGCTGAGTTCCCTGACGAGTGGCACGAACTTAATGGGGACATGGTTGTGTATCCCGCCAGGTGTAGGGATCGATACTGACCCAGGTGTATCGAGAATCTTTTTTAGCCATTCACCGTTCTTCTAATGCCGTGCGTGTTACCGTGTTCCACTGTTAATTAATAATTCATCAGTTACACGCTTTATTCGATCCGACGTCGGGACCTTTTGTTGAACTTTGAACTTTTAATTTCATTACTGGGAACTCTCACATTATGTGTGATGGAGGACCAATAAATAATGGGGATGAAAATTTAATCTCCCCTTGAAATAACGCTATATTTAGCCGAGACGTCTTTTTTTTAATTTTTTGTGTATTTATGTATAATTATACGCTTATAGGCTTGTGTACAGTAGACTCTCATTATACTGCCATCAGCAAAGTTGTGCGAGTAGCACATTTTTTAAATTGGCGATATATGCAGAGGTTAAATAAAATTCGTTTTTCATAGTAATGTCATATGGCAAGCGGCGATATATGGCGAGTAGTATACAATACACATATACAAATTGCGATGTATGGCATATGGCAATATAACGCGTTGCGATATATTACAAGAGTTAATTTATAGCATTGCAATATATAGCGAGCGGCGATATATGAAGTATTGTTATATATAGAGCGGTGCAATATAATAGGTGGCAATATATGGTGTATTGTGATATATAGCGAACTGCAACGTAACAGGTGGCGATATATGAAGTGAGATGTTACAATGCGTCGCGATATATTGCAAATGGCGATATATGAAGTGTGATGGTACAATAGTTGCGATATATTGCAAATGGCGATATATGAAGTGTGATGGTATTTACATTGCGATATATTGCAAATGGCGATATATGAAGTGTGATGGTATTTACATTGCGATATATTGCAAATGGCAATATATGAAGTGTGATAGTATTTACATTGCGATATATTGCAAATGGCGATATACGAAGTGTGATGGTGCAATAGTTGCGACATATTGCAAATGGCGATATATGAAGTGTGATGGTACAATACGTTACGTCATATTGCAAATGGCGATATATGGAACTTGGTTAAACTAACATTTCGATATATGGCAGATGGCGATATATGATGCTAACTAATATAGTGCGCGGCTATATATGTAGCTTGGCAATATAACGCGAAACAGCACTGATACATGGCGATATAACGCGAAACAATACTGACACATGGCGATATAATGCGTTGCAATATAACGCAAAGTAATATCGTTGCGACATTGACACTTGACGCTATGTGACAATAAATCCTCAAATAACAATTCACAAGTTAACTAAAATACACCTTTAATTTTAATAAATTTCCAAAAGAGGACAATAGTTCTTTCACACCAAAAATGTGCTCCATTTAAATTAAAAGCGTTAAAAGATCCGCCAGGAAGTTCGCGAGCTTTCTATTGTTTGCCCTGAAAGTTGAGACGACAGTACGGTTAACGGTTCGTCGACGAGAAGACACCGTTGTTCCGTGAAACGATTTCGCGTCGTTCGGAATCGATTGGAAAGTTGGTGGAAACGAAGTCGGCAGTAAGCAACGGTCGTTTCCCTGCGTTTCCATCGCGCGATAAAACTTTCTCGATCGTCTCTGGCGAACGTGCCAGGAGACGTCTCCTCTCGTGTCTAGCCAGAATTGTTCGCCGATCGGCTCGACTGCAACGTTTTAATGGCGTCTTAAATCTGAGACAAGAACGGCGCCACGCGAACAGAGGAAAGCAGTTTGCATAATTACCGGTGGCACACGTTTTCATTGCAACGATTAAACCGACGATAGAAAAGTTTCGTAAGAGTAACGGCCGCTTCCGAATCTTCCAATGGGGGTTGTTTCAACGAATTTATTTCGAATGCGTTTTCGAAATGATTGTTACGTATCTATTAAGTTCGAAGTACGTCGAAAACAATCTAACAGAGGTGTCACAAAATACTCGAGCAATAGTGGTGTCACGTATATCAAGTTGAAACTAAAAGTTTAATAAAAATGACTATACAAATATTTCATCAGTATACACACAAAGTGTACGTCTTCACTGAAGTACAAAATTAGTACTCCTCTTTGCACTTTTGACACAATGTATTGTTACAGAAAAATACGTGAACAGTTTTCTAATCTATCGCGATATCATGGCAGCATCGAATATCACTAGGACAAAACACCCAAATATTTAACTATCAAACTTCCGCTCCCAATATCTCCTACCTGGCCGCTTTATCAACAGTAGATAGACACACACCGTGTCGTGTAACTCGGAACACAGAGGAGAAACAGCCGACGTCGAAAGATCCCCTCGTCGATAACTGCACGGGGATGACACGGGGTCGTTCACCCCCGAAACGATCCGCGGGGGATGAAAAAACGGAACGAGGCTCACGGAAACACTTGGCACACGCAAATTGGGCCGACCTCGACAGCTCCAAGAGATTCGTTTTCGCGTTTCTGGCACGATGTTTGCGAGACTTGTGTGCAAAAGACGACGCAGGCCGCTCGATAGTCCCTGTTTTAATCGAGAACGAGTTCCCAACGGGTTGGCCACGCGGCGGAAGGGCTGACCATCGCGTGACTAAACTCCTTCGACCTCCGATACATCGGGTGTCCATTTATTCCTTACCTATTTACGCGTTTATCGATTATCTGCTTCTCTATTTATCTGCGATGACGATTTATGGATGTAGTTACTGTCCGACGCGAGATGTATTGTGTACATTCGTCTGTGTACGATTAAGTTTTCTGCGGGTACAGCTGCGAAGTCTTGCCCTATTTTCCTGTTTTATAAAGTGGGTCGTTTAGAAGTTAATTTAGAATGACTATTTCGAAGTTACGTTTCTATTTATACAAGGTATTATTCTTAATTTTTAAACGGTATTATTCGAAAATGATGTTTATATATCTTCAAATGTACCATTAAAAAATTACATTCATATTTATATAACTATCATTGAAAAATTATATTTATAAACTTCAGAAGTGTTATTAAAAAATTATGTTCATATCTATACTTTTAACCGTTTTAGTGCCACGCAGCGCGATCGCGCTGTTCGCATACTGTGGTGAACCGTGTCGCTATTTTTGATGACGATCGTCAATTTTTGTCGCGAGTCTGTCGAGAGTTTCCTCTCGTAATTACAAATTTTCTTTCAAATAATCGTAAACAACCTGCATAATTAGCTGTCTTTCTTTAACACATTGAGTCCCAAGGTTTATTTTTAACAATATTTAAAAATTGCCTATCAATCTAAAGCGCGAGTGCGCCGAGCGGCATATTTCGACGAAAAAAAAGAGCGGCGCGACCGCGTCGATCGGCATTATTCGCAGATAAATGAAGGAAGCGCTATCGCGCTTCATGGCACAATTCGACATGGATTTTTAAAAACCTCTGGCACTAAAACGGTTAAAAAGTACCATTCAAATATTTACATCCTTAAAAATAATTTTTATTTTTAAAAAATATCTTTCAGAAGCCATATTTTATCTTACTATAAAATATGACTAAAAAATGTTTATACTTAAAAAATTTAAGAAATGTCTGAATGTCTATAATTCAAAAAATGTCACAAAAATATAGAAAATGAAATTTTGTGAAGAAAGTGTAGTAGCAATTGTAAATGACTCAATTGCTATGAAATTGATAGTTGTCGATAGAAATAATATGTTACGTGTTCGAAAGGTGATAAAATTTTTATTAACACCCCATACGGATGGAAAATAGAGTGTTTGCGATATACATGATCACGAACGACCTTCGACACGCGAACCACTGCAGTGGTCAGACGATAAGTAGTAAAGGTGTACAGGTGGTCAGACGTTGTAACTAAATCGAGTGATTCACTGCTCTAGTTTGAATCTTTACGAGCGTTTTCGTAGCCCATATTTCTTTGACTGCGGTATTTTAGCATGATTAAAACGAAGTTAGAAGGGACACGATTCCTCATTCGTGGTCGTAACTTCGGTCACTATTTCCGGTACGTGTAGTCTAAATATTTTTCGATGTTTAATTCGGAATTGATTTGTAGGAATTTCGGAATGAAGCAGGCACTTTGAAGTTTTCATTCGAATATCTATAAATTTCCAAAATTTATAATTTCAAAAATTCACAAGTTTAGAAATCTGAAATTCAAGAAACCTTACAAATAAATTTAAAAATGAAAAAATTTGAAAATCCAAGCATTCGAGAATTCGCTGAATGTACAATAATACATACAAGAACCTAATAAAGGAATAAAAAGAGTGCACCAACACAGCGAAATAAGAAGCTGAGAAATGCACCAGGGCCGTCGGTTCAAAGGATCGGCATATTACTCGAACGAAATCCACGATTTATTGGGTCTGCCTACGCAGGCTGGTGCTGCGACAGCGACAACTACCTTAATTAAGTTTACCTTCGTTAAAGCCCCGATTCACCGTTCATCCTGCCACTTCCGGCCTGCCTGCAGCGATCTTCATCGGCCCCCGCTTTCACCGATTTGCATCCGTCCCTTCGAAAGCCTAGCCTCGACCATGGATAATTCGTTTTGCAGAGCCAATTGTGCGACTGCCATTACCCAGCCTCGACGTATTCTCTTGTTAATTGAAATTCGTGCAATTTTTACCTCTACACTGCTCCAAATGTGTCTCGTTGCTGTAAACCTACATTCTTGAATACCTCAAATTTCCCAGATCAATTTCTAAAATACCAAATGTCAAATCTGAGAACTTTGCAATATCGGTATAAAATCCCTATATCCCTAGTTTACATGAATCCAATTTCTATCGGTACAGTTAGCAACGCGTTAAGACTCGAAAGTTAGCAACGAAACCTTCGAACTTGTGAATCCATGAAACTCCTTTGGTCTCTGTACTTCGAAAGCCATAGAAATAAATTACCGGCCCGAAGAGACTTTTCACCCTCAGCACAGAATCGGTTAATACCGATTCGATAAAGCGGACGATGTTTAATGTTTCAAACGCTTATGAATAAAGGATGAACGGGGAAAGTTTGCGCCGGTCGATGGAAGCGTTTTTCAGGGACGCCTTCTATCTTCCCGACCATTGCGAATCGATAGATAGGTCGGTATAAAACGAAACGAGGGATCGAAAATCACCTCGAACCTCTTGGAATTTTCATTTATCCTCGTGAGAAATGCTCGGACGCAATAAGAAACTTTCCGTTTGTTTCTTGCCGCTTTGCTCCCGTCATTTATCCTAGTTTTTCCTGGGGATACGGTAATGTATTCCGCTAACGAGTACAGTGAATTTCCACTGAGTCACAGTTTTCATATTTTGCTTGATCGCGATAGTCTACGATCGATGAGCGTGTGTCAGCGTTAACCTTTTACATGCGTGTCAGCACTCGTTCTTGAAACTTATAAACAAAATACATGTAAATTATTGTAGATCGTAATGCTTTATTTTTTAAGTTGTTTACAGTGGATTCTCGTTATATCGCCACTGATCCATCGAAGTCTTCGGAAGTCTTCGTACACCTTCGTACATCTTCGTACGCTGTAATGGTCGATGAATGTAGAACGTATGCGCAGTTGTAAACGACGCATAGAAATTATGCGCAGTAGAACTTATTACACTCTGTTTTAATCTATCGAATATATGAACTTTACTGCGCATATTTATCACGTCTCGTTATCGACTGCGCATATACATTTCTGGTCACTGCGCATAATTTTGGAAGATCACTACGTTTGTAAAAAGTGCAAATGTCTTGAATTATAATTATTTTAATGAACTTAGAGTCTTGTGTGAACCGATATTGACTGTATTATAAATCGATTTATAAATTACTGTAGAGTTCACGAAGCAACGACCTTTTCAATAATGACAGCAGACTGACCGTAAAAGAGCGACCTTTTCTTTTCACACCCTGTACATTTACCCTGCTCATCCGCCACACAGATACACTTGCGAAAGCCATTAACATTATGGCTAATAGTGGCCATAATAGGAGAAGCCACAATGCTCGAAACCGCAAATGAACGTTTCAATGGTTCGATTCGAGGCACGATGCCATTGTCGAGATTTCGATTGGGATTTCGAGTCCCTTAGGATTCGCGCGAAATAACGCTGGTTATTTTTAATTATTTTAACGGGTTCATCCGTTGTAATGGAAACTCGAGCACGAGTAACAGGTAGCTCGCGATACAACCTTGATCGATCGTGTGAGAACGCATCGACGTTGTATACCGGAAGTGAAGTGAAGAGCATTTAATAGGAACGTTGCAAATGACGTGGACGACTGGTTTGATTCGAGAAGAGGGATGTCGTCCTTCATGGGATGCTGCTTTTTTATTTCGATGATGGACCGTGCAACGAAACCGGGGAATTAAGTAGATCATGAATATACTCTTAATTGATTAATAAGTGAATTAATCTTTTTGATTGATGTATAAATTAATTTTGAAGAAAGTACATAATTGTGTGAGTCACATTATTTATTTTTTATCCTGATTGTCTTGTATAAAAAATATTTTTTAAAGTTTGACAATAAGCTTGTAATTTTTTGAACAAATTTTATTTATTTATTTTAAATGAAATTCATTTTGTTATTCTTTAGTGAATCTTGATAAGCAGTTGAAATAATAAAATATTTAAATATGTTGCATAACAATTGTGTGATTCACAATATTTATTTTTTATCTTGGTATTAGTTGTTTTGTATAAAAAATAATTTATAGAGTTTGACAACAAGCTTGTAATTTTTTAAACAAATTTTATTCATTTATTTCAAATGAAACTTATTTTGTTATTCGTTAATGAATCTTGATAAGCAGTTGAAATAATAAAATATTAAATTATGTTACATTATTTAGAATACAATTATTGTTTTTATTAGAAATTGTGTCATTGATGTAGCTACTATTATAAATGTCACTACTGTTGTTGTAGTTGAAATGTTGTTGCAGCTACAATATTGTTACTGTTGCTAATCTTACAATTGTTGTGTTTCTTATTATTTTTACTATTGTTGTGATTAATATTGTGACTGTTATTCCTGCTACATTTATTGATCTCCTTTAAATTAATAATTATTATAATAATTTTATTTAATACAGCATACAACATAGATCACCACAAAATAATCGAAGACAATAAATATCCAGCACAGTAAAATGTAAAATATCTCTGAAATCCATTACAGTTTGAAACAAAGAGAAAACAAAGGACTCTGAAATTACGAAAAGGTTGCAGAGCGATGTTTTATTATTCATTGGCCGTTATAAATAAGCAAAACCCTGCACCGGGAATTACCAACAAAATAAGGGAAATCCTGGGCGGAAAATGCAGTCGTTTAAAGTTAGCCGGGTATCACGGCAGAATGGAAAAATTCTTGATCCCTCTAAAGGAGCACGTGCTTCGTGAGGCGAATTCATTAAATTGAAATAAAAGGGTTGAAACGCGTCCTCAAACTGCGGCATAATTTAAACGTCACGTTATAATTCCGCGATACCGTGACCGAAGAAAATTCAGTTTTTTTTCAAAGTCGACTTTGCACGAGTCAAGGTTTTTCTTGCGTGGATCAGGAAAAGATTCCGCATATTTCCATAATTAATTTTGCGGTGAATTGTTCGAAATCAAATGCATTTGGTAACAGATTGAAATAAATCTGTATTCAAATAAAAATAAATTCTGTATCCTTTAAATACAATTTAAACAATTTTCTCGTGTTTCCAAAACATTTCTTGAACATTTTAAATGGAAACAGATTGAAAGACGAAATAAATTCTGTACTCTTGAAATATAAATTAAAGAATCTCGTTTCTTGAACATTTTTAGAGACAAGTTTCTAAAATGTGCTAATCGAGGTCCTCATCGATTCCCGATGGAGAACACACTCGTCCACAAAGAAACAATCGAACAGAGACAACAATGATACGATCGCTTTGAAAAGCAGCGGACACAATGTCTCGTTAGCATAGATACACTTCACGAGTCTAGCAAAGCTTTATGTACACCCTTTCCAAAGATTCTTAGCTATCTCTTCGTTTTCTTTTCTTCTGTGCCCATTCTCTTTCTCTAATTCTGCAAGTGGAGGCGCCGTTCGAAAGCGTCACAAAGCACAAGGTGTTCCTTTTTCGCCGAAAGAACTTGTGGCAAGCTCTGTGTCAAGTATCTGATCTCTTCTTCGTCGAGCAGCTTTTTGGACTCGCGCCAGCCTCTTCTTGCAAGCTAATATCTACGTATACCTGTTTCTATTAGTCGATGTATGATCTTATAAATTCGGGAGAGATAAGCTGAGATCAAATATGCAAATGGTTTCGTCAGATATTCTTGTAATATTTTAGGTACTCGTTATATGGCCGTGTATTCTTATGTGCAGTGTCAATTATTATAATTAATATAATAATTAATATAATAATTGACACTGTCAATTAAGGCAGTGTCAATTAATATAATTTTTATTCACTATGTTACATTATAGTGTGATGTGAAATGTATATACGTTGAATTATTCAGCGCTGTGCTGTTATTTGTTGATATACTACATATTGTATTATTAAGTATATTTGTTATTGTAATTGTTACATTGTAATTTAATTACAATTGTAATTTTATTGTGTGCTGTCTTTCCATGTGTCGTATTTCCGCGCATTGTCCTACGAGTTGTATCTCCACACATTATAATCCCACATATGGTATCTTCACATGTGTTGTATTCTCACATATGGTATTTATATGTATTTATATTACTATTATGTTTTTTATATTACTAAGTACTTTATATTACTAAGTTGTAATCTTGTACGTCATATTTTTTTACGTATTACATTATCACACACTGTATCTCCACATATTGCATTTTCCTCTGCGTTACATTCTCACGTGTCATATCTCCACACGTGATATTACTACACATTTTCCTGCACATTTCCATACGTCTTACATATTGTATTTTCGTGTCGTAGTTCCACATATTACAACCTGTATTTTCATACCTGTTTTTCCACGCGTTATATCACAATTTATTGTATCGCCCTTTTCCCACGTGCTTGTAATTGTCCCGAGTATTAACTCACAGCAAAAAACACCTATATTACTATTTATTGCTACCCTTTTGATCCCCATATGTATTCCTCTAACCTTCTTCAGTATTATATCATCCCTCGTAACTTGCAGTAAAAACAGTATATTACTATCTGCTATACTGCCACCCTTTTAATCCCCAAACGTACTCTACCCATCGTATTTTCTTTAGGACTGTCCTTCACAAACTTCTAATAGAAACATCTACATTGAATGAAGCACAATTTTCGCACTCTGATTAGGTCCTTAACGTTGAGTGCCACGTCAGTCATCGGTGATGGACACTGAACTTTTCGTTCAAGTTATAATAGTCAATGACTGACAACGTAAAATATGATATAATACTAGAAACATTTACATTATCACATCAATATATCTAAATATTTCTTCTAAAAAAAAAAAAAAAATTGTAAAGCTGAGGATTTCTTTATAAATTTGTGTAGCAGTCAACGTGTTAATAATTCAAATAGAAAGCTTCAATTTTGCAAAGGAAAAAATTGTGGAGAATCAAGTTCTTTACAACCTCGTTCCAAGAGTAACACTAGTTGTGAAACACCCTGTATATTCAATCAAATTATCTCAACCCCACAAGGAACAAGACGGTGCTTCAAATCCTATATTTGCAAAGGAAAAAATTCCTCAGAATCAAATCCTCTACAATCCCTTACAAAGGAGTGACACTAGTTGTGAGCCATCCTGTATATTCAATTAAATTATGTCAACCCCTACAGGGAACTAGACGGTGCTTCAAACCCCACATTTGTAAAGGAAAAAATTCTTCAGAATCAAATTCTCTACAACCCCTTATCAAGAGTGACACTAGTTGTGAAACACCCTGTACATTAAATCAAATTATCTCAACCTCCACAAGAAACAAGACGGTGTCCCAAACCTCTATATTTGCAAAGGAAAAAATTCTTCAGAATCAAGTCCTCTACAACCCCTTTCCAAGAGTGACACTAGTTGTGAAACACCCTGTACATTAAATCAAATTATCTCAACCCATCCCAACCATGAGGAATAAGACGGTGTCCCAAACCCCCATATTTGCAAAGAAAAAAATTGCTCAAAATCAAGTCCTCTGCAACCCCTTAAGAGTGACACTAGTTGTGAGCCACCCTGTACATCAAATATCTCATCCCTGTATCTCACTCCTCTGGAACAACAAAACGCAAAAGATTCGCAATTCTTCTAAAACCAGTACATACACCCATACAGTACATAATTTGTTGGGATAACGAGAAGATCTCCGCATGGAAATCAGCAAATTCTCCCGGAGTTTCGTATATCCCAACAAACTGCATTCGACTCGCCACGCGACAGCCATTCACTTTGTTAATCCCGTGGCCGTTATAATGTTGGCAAAGATTCAAACGCGTTGTTGGATCAGCGATACCACTGGCAACAACCATCGAATCGACGCCAAAAATCTACTGTTGTTGCGGACTGATGAATCTTCTACCTGTTTTGCCGCAACTCTAACGTGATTCGTCACGCGATTGTGATTTACAGTGTTAACGTTTTTCAGCTTCCTCTTGTTTCATGTTTGCTTCACACGTATATTATATCTTTCAACAATCTCGATTTTCACTGTTCAATTTATCAAATCTTTCGCTGAGATTTATACTGCACTTGTATTTCTACAATTTCTTCTTTTTTATGTATTTGTAGTATCTTTGCTTTAATATGCACATCTATGATACATGCAATGTATGCAAAATTTTTTTCAATACATTTTTTCAATTTTTAGTGTAATGCACATATATAATATTTATTTTAATAAATTTATACAGTTGTTGGTCTAGGAGGTACAAGTTTAACAATTTATATAAGGCTTCTTTTAAATTAATTTATACAATGTTACAAGTTTTATGATGTCCATAATTTTTGTTTAGATAAATGTATACAATTTTAAAAAATTATGTAAGGCTTGTTTTAAATTAATTTATACAATGTTACAAATTTTATGAGGTATATAATTTTTATTTAAATAAATGTATACAATTTTTTAAATTTATATAATGCTTGTTTTAAATTAATTTATAAAATGTTACATGTTTTATAATGTGCATAATTTTTGTTTGAATAAATGTATACAATTTTTACCATTCATATAATGCTTGTTTTAAATTAATTTATAAAATGTTACGTGTTTTATAATGTACATAATTTTTGTTTGAATAAATGTATACAATTTTTACCATTCATATAATGCTTGTTTTAAATTAATTTATAAAATGTTACATGTTTTATAATGTACATAATTTTTGTTTAAATAAATGTATACAATTTTTACCATTCATATAATGTTTCTTTTAAATTAATTTATAAAATGTTACATGTTTTATAATGTACACAATTTTTGTTTAAATAAATGTACACAATTTTTACAATTTTCCAAATGGAAAGATTTTCATTTTTCAATCGACGCACAGCCGATTGGCAGCAGTCGAGTATCGTTCTCTTCAACAAGTATGATGCGATGCCAGCGAACGATAGACACCAAGTATCACTTCCGTTCTTATCTCGATCATCGTGCACAGCCACTCTCGCGTTTCCTTACACCCTCGTATCACGATCTCGTTAATGATCGCAGCGTGTTATCATCATCCCCGAATGCATTTACTTCGACCGGGTCATCCTTCACGCGACGTTGAATTCGATTAACCGTAAGACGAAGCATCACCGTGAAATCCCCCGTACACGGATCGTAGATCACGAGAGAGGGTTGCGAGGCCTCGAATATGCCCTGCAACCCCATAAATTCATGTGCGCGTGCACGTCGCTCTTGATGCAGAGCTACACCTGACCCCTGACCTTTTCCAGCGATTTTATTGAATTCCAACCCGCGCGAGGGTCGCCGACAACGATTTTCGACCGGGTTGTTTCCGATTTAATAGAACCTGTCTTATTGCGCTTTTTTTCCTTCGTTTGACCTATTTGCGTGGAGGCTGATGGAGGATTTAACGGGATACAATATTTCATATTGGTATTTCAAGGCTTTGTATATTACAAAATTTTTTTAAATGGAAGATTCACTCGTTTGGAAGATTTGGGGAACTTGGGAGTTTGGATGACGAGGGTGTTTGGAATATTTTGGATATTTAACTTCAGTGAAATTTGGTATTTGAGGTATTTGTGAATTTGCATACTGGGAAATTTGAAGCATTTCCACATTTGCAGTTCGGGAAATGAATTTCAGAAATTTAGAGGTTGTATGAAAGTTCATCTTTTCTCACATACATAATTCTACCCCATTTAATTTTATTTCAATCATTTTCACGAGTAAATACGCAAGTACTCTTGCTAAACCAAAAAATAAAATTAAAATTAGATTTCCATTACCAGACACAAATATAACCTAACAAACATAAAGAAAATAAAAGCAAAGAATTTCAGCCACAACAAAAGCAGTACACATCTCTAATTAAATCGAACATAAAGGGGTCAAAAGAAATAAAAGCGACATAGAGAAAGAAACTGTATTTGAGAAACAAAGTGCTGTCTGTTTGTAGGAAGCTGCATCGTTTAATCCGTTGGTCGAAAGTGTAGCACGTCAGAGAACAATGCCAAACGAGTTCGTTGCACTGTTCCAAAAACGAAGACACTTGGTGAGAAAAGAGCACAAGCTGTTGCCCCTAGGAACGATGCTCTCCGGGTCTGTGTACACGGAAGCAACGATGGACGTGCGGCTGTTTGCTTTTGCATTCATCAAAGTCTCGGCCCGTTGCATGGATGCATCGGATTCCGATTCAATCCACCGAGAAACGGTTCGAGAAATTCGTCGTGTATTTATCGACCCGACATACGGTGTACCTCTTTGATGCGACAAAACGAGAAGCGCCAGAAAACGTGCACGTAGATGTAAGCCGGATTTAGACGTTTTCATTTCGACACGCTTGCCTCATTTACGCGAGACAGTGTTTTGAGTTCAAAGATTTGAGAACTTTTTATTTATTTTGAAGTTGGTAGATTTGGGAAGTTTAGTATTCCTCAGTGGTGTGATGTGAAGGTTTGAGAATTTTGTATTTATTTTGAAGTTGGTAGGTTTGGGAAGTTTAGTATTGTTTAATGGTGTGAAGGTTATGTGAAGGTTTGAGAAGTTTGTATTTATTTTGAAATTAGTAGATTTGTGAAGTTTAGTATCCTTCAGTGGTAAGATGTGAAGGTTTGAAGATTTTGAATTTATTTTGAAATTGGTAGATTTGGGAAGTTTAATATCTTTTAGTGGTGTGATGTGAAGATTTGAGAAGTTTGTATTTATTTTGAAATTAGGTAGATTTGGGAAGTTTAATATTCTTTAGTGGTGTGATGTGAAAATTTGAGAAGTTTGTATTTATTTTGAAATTAGGTAGATTTGTGAAGTTTAGTATTCTTCAGTGGTATGATGTGAAGGTTTCAGGATTTTGTATTTATTTTGAAATTGGTAGATTTGGGAAGTTTAATATTCTTTAGTGGTGTGATGTGAAGATTTGAGAAGTTTGTATTTATTTTGAAATTAGGTAGATTTGTGAAGTTTAGTATTCTTCAATGATAAGATGTGAAGATTTGAGGATTCTGTATTTATTTTTAAATTGGTAGATTTGTCAACTTTAATATTCTTTAGTAGTATGATGTGAAGGTTTAAAAATTTTGTATTTATTTTGAAATTTGTAGATTTGTGAACTTCAATATTCTTTACTTTGATAGGTACATCTAAGAAATTGAAATTTTAGCTGAAAAATTAAAGTGCATAAAATTTCTGTATTTTTAAATTTGTTCAAGTCTTCATATTATAAAATTAAACATTCCCAATATTTACAAATTAATAAATTCTTAAACTTTAGAAATTTCATCAATGACGAAACTTTGAAGTCTAAAAGTTTTTGAAGCCTCAAAGGGATCGAAGAGTAATGGTATTTTTAATTAAACACATGATCAGCGAGTAATATCTCAAGAAAGTGATAATAGCTCTAGCTGAGATTCACACTAATTACTTTTCACCCTGAAGTGATCAATTCAACGAAGTTTCAAATCAATTAGTCACCGCTGTCGTAGGAAAGTGCAGCTAACTTTTCTTCCCTCGTTTCTTGCCATAAACGTGACATGGAAATAGGTTGAATATATTGTCACGTGGGAAAATGTGAGAAAGTAGGAGATTCGGTCAAATTTTCATATTTTTAATTCTAACTTCAAGTTCTGAAATTTCAAAATTTTAAATATTATCAAAATCTTAAATTTCAAAATTGAAATATCATCAAGTTTTCAAATTTCAAAATTGAAATATTATCAAGTTCTCTAATTTCAAAATTGAAATATCATCAAGTTTTCAAATTTCAAAATTGAAATACTATCAAGTTCTCTAATTTCAAAATTGAAATACTATCAAGTACTCTAATTTCAAAATTGAAATATTAGCAGACTCTCAAATTTCAGAATTCAAAATTCAAATAAAAAATTGTCAAATTGCAAAATTTTAAATATTATGAAGTTCTCAAAATTCAAAGCTCAAATATTATTAAATTCTCAAGTTTCACAACTGAAATATTAAATTCTTCTATATTAAAATTCCGATTCGATCAAGTATGAAATATTTGCTCCTAAGCAATTTTCCTCGTTTTTTAATCCGCAGAATTACTCCTCTCTGATAGCGTTAGTTATCTAAAATATTGACGTTCCTTGAATAGAATTCCTCGGCAAGCCGATAAACTCTATGAGTACTTAATTAACTCGTGATACACAAGTATCTGTCGTTAGCTTTTTTAACGCCTTGCCTCATGATCGTTTTTCAACGATTATATGCCCTAGAATCATATATTCACCGTTCGAGTATCGAGAGATGAATAAAACTCGCTTGCTATTCACTTCATAATTTATCCTTTAGAAACTTTCAGTTTTTCTCAAAATTTATTAATTTAAACGATCAGGTATTAGTTACGTAATCACTTTTATATTAAATGACACTATTCATTTGTATCTACACTAAATATATATAATATATTTAATATATAATATATATTACAATACATACATTATAAGTATTGTTATTGCAATAAATACATTTGTTTTATTTTTTAAATAAAAGCAGATTAAATAGTGCAAGAGGTATACAAGAGATTAATTATTATTAATCAGGAATAAATACTATACTTTTACCCCAAATAAAATCCAAAATATTATTAATGTTATTAAATAGAAAAACTATAGAAAACTATAGAAAAACTATATTAAATAGAAAGAACTATAATCAAATACAAAAAATATGCCATCAAAATATCAAACAAAAAAAGTCAGAAAAAAAAGAGCCGTATCTGAATTATTCCAAAATGCTACCACAACCGTAACAAATCACAGAGATAAAGAATAAACATATTCTGGAAAATCGAAAAGAAGAAACGAAACATTTATCCCAGTCCCTTTTCCCATTCTATTTTTTTTCTTCCTAAAGACATCTAGGCCTGGAACGGTCATCTCGTATCCCCGAATGGAAATCCTTTAATATCACGAGATTGAGGACGGGGCTTAAACCCTGGTAAGGATCGAATAGGCCGAATAAATGTGAACCTGGAACTCGTTCGTTCCACACTGTGGACCGCGTTTGCGACTTTTATCCGGTATTAAGCTAGCGTTTTCATTAAAAGAGTACCGCGGAGAGTCCTCTCGCTATTAAAACCGATAGAGTTGTTCAACGTTGGCACTCGGCCTTTAATGACGTTTCTTTATTTCAAATTTAAATTAATCGTCGTGCTATTACTTTAAATATCGTTCGAATTATTTACTTGGTTTATGAGAATGATGTGTAAGGTTTGTTTAAAAGATTTATTGTGAGAATGAGAAATAAAATTTATTTAATAGATTTTTTTATAAGAATCATAGAAAAGATTTGTTTGAAAGATTTTTTGTAAGAATGAGAAATAAAATTTGTTTAATAGATTTTTTGTAAGAATCATTGATAAGATTTGTTTAAAAGATTTATTGTAAGAATGATAATAAGACATGCTTAATAAATTATTTATAATGACAAAATAAGAATTTGCTACATTTTTTACAAAAATGAAAAATTAGACTTGTTTCCTACATTACAATAATGAATTAAAAATAATAAATTTACAATTTACTAGATCTATTACAAGAATAATAAATAAGACTTGCTTACATCTATTATAAGAATAATAAACAAGAATAAATTTACTGTCAACCAGCTTTGTCACAAGAATAAATAAGACCCGTTCCCTAAAAATAAAATTAAAAAATTGAAGATGCTCAAAGGTTTAATGTTGAAAGCTTCTGAGTTCGCAACCGAACAAATTAAAAGTAGAATTTTTTCCCTTAAAAGCCAACAAGTTAGCGGATTCCCCTCACGCATCACCGAAACACGGAACCAAAATGAAAATCAGTGAATGAACGGACAAAACGTGATCACACTCGAAACGAAACTGGACGTTCGCCAATCTGTATCGCATGTTAACCAAATGTTCATCTTCATTGTGGTCCGACGACCATCTTTCCTCCGTCACGTTTAAACGGCGATATCATTCTTTCTCCTGTACGTGAAACGTATTAAAGATACCGTGTTCGATAAATCTTTCGAGGTTTCCATTTTTTTTGGGGCGCATTAAAATGCGCTTTGAATCCACCGAGAGAGAAACGAGGAAAATTACGCGACGACCACTCAAATTCTCGCGTAATTATACGTTCTTTGAGGATCCGAACGTGTTAAATTCACGCGAGACACGCGTTTCGCGGTTCCTCGACGTGGTACAGGGCCAAACGACGCTCGAAAATCCACGGGGTCACGAAGTTGCGTATACTAATTAAGAATCTGGGTTAATTACGCGCGGCTCACTTCTGAACGAGTCAAACTTCCCTGCCGTGGCTTCCGCTAGACAGACCGTGAGAAAAAAGACGAAAAAACTTTTCCGAAATCGAAACCACTTTTTGAACGCGTTTCTCTTTTTCGCTGCAGCTTTTAACGAAAAATGTTTCGCCTGATTTTTAAAGCACTTTTATATTCTCTTTAACGAAGGTAATTTATGTAAGTTAATAGGTGTACGTCATTACTGATACCGATAATCACACGTCAGATAATCACCTGCCAGATAATCACACGTCAAATAATCACCTATGTTATATTGAGTTGTTCGTTAATTTCTCATCTGATAGTTACGAAGACACACATTCTATAATTTCCTGTTAACGAAGCAATTATCAGACGTTTCTGAATGATAGATGGAGACGTTTCTGAATTAATAGATAATTGCCCATCTTATAATTTCCTGTTACTCGATATGAATTATATGTTGAATGTGATGTTAATGTCAGGTGAATATTTAGCAGATAATTAGTTGTTTGGTCATAACCTAGGAACTGCCAACGTGATAATTACCAGTTAGATAAAGTTAGTTGGTCGCAGTCTGATAATTTCCTGTTACCAACCCGATGTAATTATCAGATGTCGGGTGATGTTAATTTCAGATAAGTATCTGTCAGATGAGTAACTGTCCTATAATGACCTCTCAGGCAACTATCTCATAGTTAGATAAAGATAACTAGATTAGTCGTCTTATAATTTCCTGTCACCTACTTAAGACGTGAGTTTTAATATCGAACAAGTATCTGTCCGATAATTTCATTAAAAAAGTATCTGTCATTTCTATAACAACTCTGTTCTACCTATCAATCACCTATAATCATAATCATCTACCTGATAATTATCTGTCATATAACTACCTGCTACATAAAAACCTTCCAATAATTACCCGTCATATTTGACAAGAGTTAAACAATAAATACTAAAATTTTTCACCCTTCATGGATACACCTACTGTACCATAAACGATACACAGTAAAATTGACGAAGAAATAAAAAAAATAGAGAAAGAAAGGTGTCGAAGAGCGGACAATTTTATTTTCTATTTTTCACACGTTCACCCCGTTGGCCCAAAGCGGATCGATGTTATCACAAAAAGGTCCGATAACACCGTCGTGTGCCGCTTTGTGATCGATACAACACCGACTATGCACCACTATTTTTGCGTGGCTCGTGCGATAGTGTGCATTACTATGCGGTTATGCGGTCGTCCAGGCGTGCTGCAACCCAACGGTGTACGGAACATTCGTCGTGTATCGATCTCGTTTCGGTGAAAATAGATTGAAACGCGAGGGGGGACACGCACGCAGCCGCTTTCTTTCTCCTATTCTTACGTATCGTTTAGATCGTTTAAACAGTTTGACGCTCGTCGATTTGTCTGCCTTTTCCACGCTTCGAATCTATTATCCTTCAAATCTGACATTTCTCTTCGAATGGTAATTTATCGGGGGAATTCAAAGAAGGTTCTTTATAGACCCAAGGGATTTGCAAGGGGTTACAGAACCTAGTGAATTTTTTGTGAGATCTAGGAGTTCTAATGTAGGATATTCCTGGGGATATTTTCATACGTGGGAGACAAAATTAGGGATATTTAGGGAAATTTAGAAATGTAATAGAAAATACTAGAGATACGTTAGGGAGTCTAGGGATATACTAGAGGAATCCAGTGATATTCTAGTAAAATTTAGGGATATTTCAACGGAATATAAGAACATCCAAAACACTAGACGAATATTATTAGAGAAATCCAAAATATTCAAAAAGACTAGGGACCCTAGAAGTCTAAAAAAGTTTATGTCTCACTAAAAAAATGTGTAAATAAGGTTAGTCATAGTAAGCAAAGGTGAATAGCAGAGGATTTTCCTCTTGAGAAATCCGTTACGTAACTCCAGGCATTTAGAGTCTGAATCCGTCCGTTTTCGTCAAAGCGCCAAGCAAATTGCCAAGCGGCAAATCGAAAATCTCGAACGTCGGTGAAAACGCGATCCCAGATAATTCTCGATCGTTAAAATTCAATCCCTTCGAGTGTTCGAGATAGCCTCCGTGGGGTTTACGTATCGTTTTCGAGCCCCGACTGAAAGTAGAGCGGCCCGGATTCGTCCAGGAAGCGGAGCAAGTTCCGATAAGACTGCTTCCTCCGCGTACACCATCGCAGTCCTACCGAGGAAATTTATTCGGAGAGAGAAAGAGTGGGAGCAGTTTAAAACGATGTCGCTATGTGGGTCAACCTTTTCGAAGTCTCAGGGCAGGTGTATCGACTCTGCCAGAGAAATGCCAGAAAGATTTGAACCCTCTTCGTATGCGTAACACCCTTCGAACGTTCTTAACAGCGTTCCCTTCGAGAAAGGACTCCATTTTGTGTCTGAAATATTGCACGCTTTAGATCGAGATACTTCTTCTCGTGGGTGCAGGGATTACGGTACGTTTGGGGGGTGGAAAGTTTATTCGAAGCTGAAAGCTTTCGAATTTTCAAGCTTTTACTTCTTCATTTAAATTCTGGAATTTCTAACTTTGCAAAAATTCTGATATCGCATGGTTACAACAATTTTGAAATATTCAAATTCACGAACATCAAATTTTGTGACGAAGTAAATTTTATTCAGGAAGTTCATTTTATTTAATGAAGTTCACGAACATCTATTTTTAAATCCCAGGAGAATTTCCAGTTCTTCAAAGATCAAACGACTGCTATAGTCTTCACACTGCTCCGCCATTTGTCTTCAAATGGCAGCGCCATTTTCTCGACGCACGATACAACAGAAAGGGCGAGATGGCGAACAAGCGAAGCAGTGCTTTCAAAGAGCCTATCAACCCTTTAAACAGGAAAAGAGACAGACTCTCGAATAAAAGCCGAAAGTGTCGAAATGAAGAGTGACGAAAGAGGCCAGTAATAAGCGTAAAGGTTTAAATTAATCAGAATATCTCCGCGACCCAGTAAAAATGTAATAAGGACGCGTCTCCGTCATACGCGAAAAACACTCTCTTAATCGGGAGAGTTTCATTTCCCTCACAACGTCGCAGCGTTTCCGGTGCGCACTTTCATCCGGCACAATGCAAATTGCAGTTCGTCAGCTTCTCCGCGCGGACACAAACGGCCCGCGAGAATGAAGGGAAAAGCCTCGCTTTCGGCCGCGTCACCGCAAGGAAAAGGGAAAGAGGATCATCGCATTTAATCTTCGTCGAGATCGTCTGAAAAGCTCGCGAATTCAGCGTTGATCCTTTTCACGCTTGCACGCCCTCTGTGTACTTATTCGGGCTTTGTGTATGTGTGTCTAGTTAATCTGTCTCTTTGTGCGCGTGTGTGCGCGCGGGCGTGGGTGGCGGCCCGAATAAATAGGGTGTAATTGTCAAGAATCCCGAGACTATTTCGATGCTATGGAAACGTTTTGTACGCTTCGAAATTTCTTGCCTCGGTTTTCGGTGTTAACTGGTTCGGATTTTGCATTCGTTGTTAACCCTCTGCTGCACTCTGTGGCAACCGTGTTACGTGAAATGAAGTTTAGGTACCTTCGACGAATACGAATGAGTGGCAGATTTCATGAAGTACGGTCTGGGAATTCTCTAGGGGAGAAAGTTAGTGGAGGGAAATCTGTAGGTGAAGTGTAATAAGTTCGTGGAAAGAATATTGGAAGTTCCAAGGGTGAAGGTAGTTAGACTCTAGGGGAAACAGAAATAGTCAAGGAGGAAGCTGAGGATATTCAAGAACCTTCAGATATTTTAGGAGAATCTAGGGATTTTTTAATATCATCTAAGGATATTCTAGGGATATTCTAGTAGAGTCTGATGATATCCTAGGGATATTCTAGCAGAGAGAAAGAACACTCTAGGGATATTCTAGGTGCTGAGAATATTTTGGAGATATCCCAGTAGCACCCTCAGACATCCTAGGGACATTATGCCAGCATCTAAGGATATTCTAGTCATATTCTAGGAGCTCAGGATAGTCTAACCTAATCATTAAAAATCTAGGGATATGATAGAGAACTTCAGATAAATCATTAGATTCTTCTATAAATAATTCTAGGAAAATCCTTAAATTTTTCTATATAAAAATTCCAGAAGAATTCCTAGGTTCTCCTATAAGAAATCTAGAAAATTTCCTAGAGTTCCATACAAATTCTAACAAAATCCCGAGATCCCCCCTATAAAGAAATTCTAGGAAAATCCTTAAAATCTCCTATAAAAAAATTCCAGCAAAATCCCTAGATTCTCCTATATAAAAAATTTTAGGAAAATCCCTCAATTCTCCTATAAAAAAAAATCCAGATAAATCCCTAGATCCTCCCATAAAAAAATTCTAAGAAATACCCTAAATTCTCCCATAAAAAAAAAGTTAAGAAAATCTCTGAATTCTCCTATAAAAAAATTCGAAGAAAGTTCCCAGATTCCCCCCAAAAAGAAGTTCCAAGTAAATCCATACTTTCCTCGAACGAATGTCCGAAAGTTTCGTGGAACTTTTCCCTCGCAACGCGCAGAGAATGATATCGATTCGAGGAAATTCGAGGAATCGAAAGAACGCGAGTAACGTTTAACCATCGCGTGTTTCCCTGTTTCCAATGACGCGACGGAAGAGGCTGCAAATGACATAACGCTTGACTCTTTACAATTACATCGATACAAAGCGACAAAGTGATACAAACATGCTTCATCCGGCGATTGTCCCTACCGCGATCATTACAACGCGCTACGTGACCAGATTAACCGATCGATCCCGCAGCCCGACAATCGGCCACTACGCTGCGCGGAATCGATTCTCCACTTTCGATTTCCTTACAATTTCCTAGAAATTTTATCCTCTGTACACGAAACGTCGCTCGATAAATTTGATCTCAACCCTTTTGTTACGAGTGACACTTAATCGATAGCGCTAGATGGATACGTGGTTATTTACGAACATGTATTTTATGTATGTTCCTGTAAACGAGCTTTTAATTCTGATACAAATGTGTGTTGATGTAATATGTTATGATGGGACGAATGTAATTTGTATGGGTACGAAAATGAGTAAGTATGAAAATGTAATGTAAATGTAATTGTTAAAATATTTGTGAAACTTCATTTGAAATGTTATGAATGTTAATTTGGTTGCAAAATTTCATTTAACAAAATGGGGTAAGTGAAAGTAGTCTGGGAAGCAATAGGGAATCTGAGAATTTAGAGATCTATGGATTTGAAAATACAGGGATTTGTAATTCTAGAAATTTGAGAATAAAAAAATGTAGAAATCTAATAATTTAGAAATCTTAAACTTAGAAAACTTAATAAGTGAAAAGTAGGAAAATTTGAAAACAAGAAAATTGTAAAACTGGAGAAGCAGGAAATCGCAGAATTGTAAAGTTGGAAAATTGAAAGATTGCAAGAAGAAAAATAATGAAGTTTAAGCACGTAATCTGATCGGAAGGTGTACGTTGCACCCGAGTGTACGGTATTTACCGTAATCACGCTATGTATTTCTGACCTATATTTTCCATGAACTTTCCACGAACCTCGGTGGATACAATGGAGCGAAGCAAGTTCGAATTCCCAGAAAATTGGTGGATTCAGGTCCGTGGGACAACGGCAGCCTACGGCTCTTGGAGTTTCCATTTTCAGTCTACCGTGAAATTAATTCAATCTCTCCCTCTTTCCCCGCGTTTTCCGTGTACACGACGAAAGAGTCGATTAAGTGGACTGCTCTGCGACCCGATGGGAAACCTATTCAGACTTGTTCTCCAGCGATCGTTCAAATTTTTCCTTTAATCGTTGCTACTAATCGCTCGTCGTTAACAATAATCGCTTTCATCGTCTCCTTCATCACCCATATCTCGAAAGATAAAATATTTACGTTCCCTTAATTTTTATATACATATCATTATTTTATTTACAAAACGTCTTTGAACTCTCACAAGTAACAATAGTCACAAAATAAACAGAAAAAATTTTCTTTCAAAAAAATTTAGTTCAAGAAGACTTGTATTAAAATGTAATAAAAATTACAAGTACAAAAAACAACAAATATTTTCAATTAGAATTTCAGTAAAATTCAAGCTGCAATACAATAGAATTATATTTGATATGATACTAGAAAAATTATGTATAATTTAAATAATAAAAATTCAATCGAATGGAACATAGTTATAATTTAATTTATAGAACTCAACATAAAAAAGTGTTTGAAATACATTTTTCTTCATATCAAACATCGACAGCGATTCTAGTTAATTCTCTGCCTTTTTTGTCCGACAATGCTCAGCCTTGCGAATACAAATGTGTGCAAATCAAACGACAATCATCGTGGAAAGTCGAGCGTGAAGTATGCGAAAAGCGTGTGATTACTCTGTAATTAGATGCACGCGTGATTACCTTGGTCGTTTTGTCAGCACGGACTATGATTTAACGTTTAGTTTAACCGTGAAATGATCACGCGTGGAACGACTGGTCTGTGACCGGTTCAGAGAATTCGAGGGAAAAGGAAAATGTCAAATGAATTCGACGGAGATTGTTAATAATTTAACTATTTTGTTGCGGTAATTTCTTGATGATGAGACGCTAAAGACTATAAGTAATCAATGATATTAGAAACACTTCAATTTTGTTTAAACAAATTAATTACAAATTTATAAATTTCGGATTTCAAAAATTTTTCAATTCAATAATTTTCATATTTTCAAGTTTTGATTTCCAAATTTCAAAAATATCCCTAGTTACTAAAAACTCGACTTGCAAGAGTCCCTAGTTACCAAATTTTCCAAATTCGTAGACGCCGAATTTCCAAATTCTAAAATTCCCTAGCTATCAAATTCTAGTATTTCAAGAATTTCCTAGATACCAAATTCTCACACTTCACAATTCCCTAGTTACTAATTTCTTCAAACTCCCTAGGTGCCTAATTCGCAACTTCAAAAACTCCCTAGCCATTAAATTCTCACACTTCAAAAATTCCCTAGACACCTAATTACCCAGCATCAAAATTCCCTAGTTACTAAATTTTCCTATTTTCTCAGTTACAAGCTTCTCAAACCCCCAATTACCCTAGTTATATATTTCTCGAATTTAAAAAATTCCCTACACACCAAATTCTCAATTGAAAACATTCCCTAGTTGTCCCACTTTTAGATTTCAAAATTCCCTAGTTGCCAAAAGGTAAAATTAAATTTCCCTCGCTACCGATTTGTCAAATCCTAAAATTCCCTAGACATCAAAATTCAAAATTAAAAAATTTCCAAGTTACCAAATTTTTAAATTTTCAAAATCTCTGAAATCCAACTATCATTTGATGCTAATCTTAAAATATTCCAATTTCCCTAATTGCCAAAGTTCCAAATTCCTAAATCACCAAATTGATTTCCCAATGCGCGAAGGCTTTAAGTAAATATTAGCCGAATGGTAGATTCGAATTATTCCTCTCATTAAATGTTGCTCGAAGTTGATAGTATCAACAGAAGTTGTTTGATCAACTCGTTCAAAGCGTCAATTCCCGATAGGAAAACGGCTCGGAGAAGAGTTAACAGCTCGATGATTTTTTCGTTCACCGAACCATACCACCGTAATTACCCTCTAACTACGACGAACACCGTGAAAGTAGAACTCGTCAACTGTCGTTCCTTTCTTCCTCTTTCCTTCGATAATTACGGTTGAGAGTGTCGTGTCGAGTTTTAATCCGTTAACTGTATCGTTTCGCAATTAGAAACAGTCATCTCCGTTTTCAATGCATTACAGACACTGCATGAAACGCTGATCCAATTTCGACTCACCCGTAAAGCCTACCATTACTTACGTCAAAATAATCACAGAATCAAGTATCGGAAACACTTCGTCATCTTTCACTTTATTTACCTTATCAACTTTAATTTCTCCTTAATTCGATGTAATTAAAGACTTAATCACTTACAGTTAATCGATTAATTTTCTGACGTTGAATTTGCGTGAACTCACAAGGCTCCATAAATGCATCACTTACCTGAAACAAGAAAAGAATGTTCCGATTAGAAGAATGAAATGTCACGAAATGCCCCGTTTCATTGGGCTTTCTATTACGACAATGAAAACGGTTATATCGCGTTTCGTCCGCATTCTTTCTTCTTCTCCCCCGTAATAGAAGTGTCGAATGAAATATTAAAACGTTCGAACAAACAGTTCGTTCGTGTTACATTAAATCGTTTCAATAATCCCAATCGCAATTCGCTTTTATGGTATCGAAAGAGGGCTTCGTTTCTGTTTTATCACGAAGCATAGCTCGTTAATCGTTCGTCGAGCTTTCGCAAATAATGTAAACAAGAGGGTGCTGTTTATCGAGATACAGTAGAGGAGTTCATGCTGAAAACCGAGTGGAAACGCGAAAATACGTAATCGAGTGTTTCGCGTTCTCCACATGGAAATTTGCCGAATTATCGATTGCTAGTTGTATAAATTGTTCTTTAAGTTCCAATTTCCATACACTTTGAACAAATTCTATAAATACTTTCACGATAAAAATAACAACCTTCAAAAGTCCATAGCTACTGTGAGCCAAAACGTCAAACTCTTAAACTCTCAAGTTTTCTAGACACAAATTATGAATATCTTAACATAATGATATCGTTAAATTTCCCTAGATCACAATATTTAGGAGTCTCAACAACGAGTCTTTACGAACATTTAGTAATGACTTCAAATTACTAGAAATTATTATATGTTACTAGACTAAAAGTAACTAGAAGTTACCGAATGCAACAGACAGTTACTAGTAGTTACAAGTTACTGCACATAATTGCACAATAACCAGAACTTACTAAAAATCACTACTAATTCCTAGAAACCATTAAAAGTTACTAGAACTGTCAAAAAATACAAGAAGTTACTGTAATTTGAAAAAGTTACTGAAAATCCCTAGCAATTACTGAAAATTACTAGAAGACACTAGAAACCCTAAAAAGTCAGTAGAGATTCCTAGAAGTTATTAGAAATTACTAAAAGTTATTAGAAATCCCTAGAAGTTATTAGCAATCGCTAGAAGTTACTAGAAATCTCTGGCAGTTAACAGGAATCCCTACAAGTTACTAGGAGTCTCTAGAGGTTACTAGACATCTTCAGAAGTTAGTGGAAGTCTCTAGAAATTAGTAGAAATTTCCCGAATTCCTGAAAGCGTCAGAAGTTACTAGAAATTACTTAGAATTGCTAGAAATTTCTATAAATAACTAGAAATGTCTAAAAGTGCCAAAATTGAAGTATTCAACAATTTTAAAAATACACCATTTTCAAATTTGCAAAATCTCAAAATTCCAAATCCTCAAAATACTAAAAATCCGAAAATTCCAAAATGCCGAAAGTCGTAAAGTTTCGAAATCCGAAATATCCCCGGCATGTCCCGTCGAAAATCCCAAAGGCCACGTGCCTGAATCCCGTGCGTCGCCGACTCCGCGGAGAGATCCCTGATATCCATAAGTAAGCACAGTGGTAGCTAGAATATATCATTCTATAAAACCACGCTTTACCCTTCAAATGCAAATCCTTTTCGAAAGGGAAGCCTCAATCTCGCGTAGGAAAAGGCGGGGCCGCGTTTTCCAGCCTCTCTCTCGTGGCCTCGATCCCTTATTTTTCCAGGTGGAAAAGATGCGATGGAAAATGCACGAGCAAGACTCTCCGATCAGTCTCAAGCGTATTCGAAATTCATCGAAAAGAATTCGCTGAACCGAAATACCTACTGCGCTCGTAAAATTCTCTCCGACTACGATTGTCGCTCAAAGATATTTCACGTTAATTTACCCTTGACATTAATTTTCATCGAAATACGGTTCGCATCTTTACGTAATCAAAATGTGAGATCACGAATTGCAAAAGTCCACTGATTAACATACGTAGAAACACTTTCTTCTCGATTCGTATAATAATGGCTTAATCTCCTCGATTCATCTTACGAAATATAACGAAGCGATATTGCATGTAAGCAGCACTCGTAAGAGCAACAAAAAAAAAGCGAATATAGAAAGTTGAAGAAAGTAAGCAAAGAAGAGATTTCGTGCGCAAATACTAATTGGACTTCTGTTGTTTCAGAATTCATGAATCCGTATCTCCGATGGAATTAAAATAAAGTAGCAAGCTTTCGTCGAATCATAAAAGCAAGGAAAAAGGAATATCTATTTTCACGACACAGTTAAGGAAGACAAAGGATGTGGCAAAGGTACACACGAATTTCTACTGTTTGAAGATGGATGGGAGCTGGACAGCCCAGCAGTTTCGTTGAGCTAAAAGCATTACGTCTACTGTGTATGGAAAACCCAGCTTAATTATACGTACAAATGGTTGGAATAGTTTCTGTGACAGCAGTAGCAGTACCGAAGACACATAAAAGCGACAGAAACGTTGGTCAACGTTTGTTTCTTTTGCACGGTCAGACATTGTCGCGCGAACAACACGTGGCGTGCAGTAGCTTGACCCATTAATTTTCTTTCATGCTTTCTTAGGATGACCGATGCGATACATTCGAAATATTTTACATTCACATTTTCAAATTTGGAAATTTTGGGATTTATGAAATTTAAATTAGCAAATTTTTTCATTTCATATTTTCAATTTTCCAAATTGACACATCACAAAATTGTCTAGTGATTAAATATTGAGATTAAAAAATTTTTAGTATCAAATTCACAAAGTTTCACATATAAAAATTCCCTAGTTACTGAATTCAAAAATTTTTTAAATTCCTAGGTAGAAAGTTTTGAAACCTTAAAATTCTTTATGCACCAAGTTTCCTAAAATAAATTCCCTATACAACAAATTCTCAAATTTCCAAATTCCCTAGTAACAAATTTTCAAATTTCCAAATTCCCTAGTAACAAATTCTCAAATTTCCAAATTCCCTAGTAACAAAGTTCCCGAATTTTCAAATTCCCTATTTATTAAATTTCAATATTCCAAAAATCCCCAAACACCAAATACCTACGCATAAAAATTCCCTAATTACCAAATCCTAAATTCCCTAGCCGTTAAGTTCCCAAATCCGAAATTTCCTAGTCAGTGCATTTCCATATCTACAAACTCCCTATTTGCCAAATTCCCACGATTAAAAATTCCCTAGTTACTAAATCCAAAAATTCCATAGCCACTAAATCCCCAAATATAAAAATCCCTATTTACTAAATTTCCATATCCAAAAATTCCCTATCTACCAAATTCCCAAGTCCAAAAATTCCCTAGTTACCAAATCCAAAAATTTCCTAGCCACTAAATCCCCAAATATAAAAATCCCTATTTACTAAATTTCCATATCTAAAAATTCCCTACCTACAAAATTCCCAAGTCCAAAAATTCCCTAGTTGCCAAATCAAAAAATTTCCTAGCCACTAAATCCCCAAATATAAAAATCCCTATTTACTAAATTTCCATATCCAAAAATTCCCTAGTTACGAAATTCCCAAGTACAAAAACTCCCTAGCCATCAAATTGAAAAATTCCCCAATCTCAAAATTCCCTAGTCACTAAAATTCTTTGACAAAGTGAAACAATTATATCCTTGTATCAAACAAACGATTTTTCCACAGCGAACGAAAGAAAAGGTAGGTATCTATCGGAGTTACAAAAAGATTGTAAAGAAACTTGATAACGTAGTAAACACATTTCTGCAAGCATCGTTCGCGACGACAAACGAAGGATAAATGACGATATTAATTCACGCGTTGAAGCGAGGCACAATCGAGAAGCATTGCGCTATAGAACCGATTTGCGTGGTCCGTTTCCGCGTTCGATTGCGAATTGACGATAATGAAAATGATAATCGATGCTAGGATGGATCGATGCAAACCGTAAGGCAAACGCGAAACGACACGTGAATCAGAATACGAACGGAGAGAAGCAAATACGTTCAGCAAATTTGCTTGACTGATGCGCCAGTATTTTCTACGATAACGAGCAACTTTAGATTCCGCGGAATAACGATAATGTCGGTCATTATTATATTTCGACGGGCGTATTCGAATCAAATTTAATATTATAACAAGATTAATGTGCCCGGGGCATATTATTACACGGTACCTTGTTATTTCTTCATGAATCGATTTAATATATTGCCACTACTGCAATTTACTAATCTTATTGCAGTGGTATTACAATTTATTAGCATTATCACAGTGCTGCGTAATTTAGTATCATTCATTAGCATTTTGATTAAAATTTTTAATTAAAATAAAGCGCGAAGAGAATTTATTTATCTTGACTTGATTATAGTCAATATATCTTGATTATAGTATTAAGTTAAAATATTATGATATAGTTTATGAGCAACGTCAGTTTATAATATTACTGCATAATTCGGAAGAATTATAAAGTAGCAATTTGAAGTAACTTCGTGTTTGTGTTTAATATTGAATGAACGATAGAATATTGACGATAACGTTGGTTCGACGAACTCGTTCCGGAGGAAACGTCAGGCTGGAGGGGAAAAAAGAAAAGTCAATAGCAGGCGAGCTCTCGTGGGTTGAAGAAAAATAATCGTTTTCTACGTGTGGGTCTGCCAGAAGATGTAGGCGGCAGACAAGTTTGTACGGATAAAAAAACTGTTTCTGAATTAGGCTCGTTTTAATTATCGCGACCCTGTACGTGCTACTCTCCAACGTTTATCCAATCAACTTTTCTAATGTATTTTTCTAAAATAAAATATCTTTCAAATAAATATCAACTTACATTCAATTATTTTCACGGTTGTAATCATTATAGAATAGATTTGTTAATAATTTAATAAATTAATACTTTTAGTAAGGTTAACCTTAACTTAGTTGAGGTTTGAATTGCATTCACAATATTTATTTAGTAAAGAAATTAAATATATTGCTTTTTTAAATTTCTGAGTATATTATTAAGTAGATGATTACTGTAGAATAATTACTGTATTACTGTAGATGAGTACTGAATACATACATTATTTATTAAATTATTGTGCATAAAATGAGTATATTTTCTGTTAAATAATTATGTAGTAAATACATCGAGATATTTATTGAATTACGCGCTCAGCCGCTAAACTCGAAGCTGTCGTTCGCGCGTCTGCGCATGCGCAATCCTCGCGCTCTGATTGGTCCGCGTTTTTCCTTAGTAATTCAAAAACGAAGCTTCAAATCTCATTTCTGCAAAGAGAAATATTATTCAGAATCACGTCAGCTACCCCTCAATTCAAGTATCTACACTAGTTCTGAATCACCCTGTATAAAATGCAAATACTTATTCATGCAACTAGTGTATAAAATGCAGGAATCTATCAAATTCCTATGCATAAAACGCGCACAATAACTGAATACATTTCTCAAATTATAATGCATAAAATGCACTCGCTAATTTATCAAATTATCATGCACTAAATACAGCAATTGATCAAATCGTGTTCAAATATACCGTTCATTGAATTCGAATACGTGTCGTATAAAAGTATAAAGGCGGTAATGAAGCGCGAAATAAATGTCGGGATAAAAAGTCCAGGGGATAGAATTTCGCGAAAATTCAAAGTGGTAGCAAGCGGCGAAATCTAATCCCGCACGACAATTGGCCGTTTGATTAATCCTTATTCGATAACCGCTGTCATCGTTTCAGCGAATTAACACGACCGGCTAATTAAGCTTCTCTGTATGCGAAACAGCTGTTTTGCATTCGCTGGCTGCGAGCCATTCGTTATCGAACCACCGTGGTTCGTCGTCCGTCTCATTATACTTGCATTCGAGCCTCGATTTTCTTTTACATCGGTGCACTTCGAACTATCGATTAGGTCCGGCGTTCATTATCGCGTCTTATTATCCGGTCGATTGGCCCCACAAATTACGGACTGAAAATCTTCTTCAATGTCTTCTTTTATTTTTTGGAAACCCAGCAATGGTCAGCGATTACTGAATTTTGGAAATTTGACTATTTAAAAATTTGATAATTAGGAGATAGAGAAATGTACTTATTTTGTTCAGTAATTTTGAAATTTATGGTTTGGGTTTAAATTGATGGAGCTCATGTGTCATTTTGTGGTAGCTTTATGTCATGGAATTAAATCAGACTTGCAATACGTATGCGTTTCGAAATGAGTCATTTAACACGAAACAACATTGTCTAGCTTTTACTGCTACGAATATTAACGACGTAGTCACCTTCGCCATAAGCTTCGAATTAATATGTCACACGTGCCATATATACTTTCATGACATCAAATTATCCCATTGAATGAACATTCAGTTTCAGAAACATAAATCTGTCAAAAACGGTATAGTAGACAATAACAATACACGATTATCTGATCATACATTTCTCGTTAATTGGTATTATTATAATTTAGTCCGTCATCGAGATACATGTTACATTGTATGTAGACTGTTAATCTTCGAATCTTCCAGCTTATTCTACGAAACGAGCTGTACCGTATGAATTCGAAGGCAAATGCTCGAAACGTATCCCATCTAAAAACAATACAGAGCTCAATCAGACGAATGTGTGAACCTTTCGTATCCCGTAACGTCGGAGAGACGACCTTATTCCACAATCGTTCACGCGTTCCGAATGGATCAAAGGTGGATTGAGAACGATAGAGCTGCCACAAGGAAACCGTAGAATTGTCTCAGTCCACCGAACCTATCGAACGTTCGCTGCTCAATTTCCCAGAACAGGGAAAACCGTCGTATCGATGGTTTCCCTATCGAATCGAAACGTTCTCTGCCAGACATCTCGATAGAGTTCCCAACCTCGATACAGAACTGGTAACTAAGCTCTAGGTTTATTATAAACTACTTTTGTAAGTTCTCAAATTCCCAATAACTAAAATATGGAAATTTGCCATTTACAAAATTTCTTCAAATCCCTAGAGTTCCAAATTTCTAGAATGTTAAATTTCTAAAACCTCAAGTTTCGAAGTTCCCACAACTGTAGTTTCCAAAATTCCTAAATATCGATATTGCTAGATGTCGACATTTCTGGACTACGATTTTCCCTAGATTCCGATGTCCCTAGACTCTGAATATCCCTAGATCCTGATATCCCTACATCAAGATATCATTAGACCCCGATATCCCTCGATCCCAATATCCCTAGACCCCAAAACCCTAATATCCCTAGGTTCCGATGTCATTAGATCCCAAATTATCCCCAGATCCCAAATTTCTCTAGATCCCAAAATATCCCAAACCTCAAAATATCTCTGGATCCCCAAATATCCTCAGGTCCCAAAATTTCTTTAGGTCCCAAAATTTCTCTAGATCCTAAAACATCCCTAGATCTTAGTATATCCCTAGATTCCCAAATATCCCAAGATCCCTAAAGATCCCTAGGCCCCAAAATCCATAGATTCCAAAATATTCCTAGATCCCAATGTTCCTAGCAGGAGAACGAAAAAGCTGCCAGAAGGAAACGGTAAAATCATCTCGGTTCACCAACTCCGTCGATCGTCCGTTGCTAAATTTTCCAGAACAAGTAAAACCGTTGTATCGATGGGTTTCGTATCGAAAACCTACGAATCGAGTCGAATCGAAACGTTGTGGCAGACATCTCGATAAATTTCTCAACCTCGAAACAGAACTGGAAATTGATTAACCGACGAAGCCGGCTTAGCCCGGAGGCGAACGGTTCATCGAAATTCGATAAATGCTCATTCACTAACGCGAAACGATCGCTTTGTTGAAAATAACACCGTCAAATAAGTCTTCGTTATGATTTCCAATCGAACCCGTCGTCATGCGGATTTATTTGCCTGATCGAGAAAGAAACGGTTAACTGACTTCCACGGCGTTAACCTGATCTTAAGTTCGAACGAGATTGATTTTCCAACGGGGAAATTCCAATTTTATTGTTCCCGAAGTTTAATATCGTGCGGTTTTCGATCAATGGCGTGTTGCGTTTTATTGTGGTACGTAGGCAACGCGGATATTGGAGTTAAACAATCGGAAGTTTAATAATGAAGATATGAACTCGAATTGCAATTAATGGTACGCGGAGTGCCGCACGATTCATTTCGTTTAAATATGTTTCGGAGTTTTTTATTGAAACGATTTCGTTTGGGGGAAAATGCAGTTATTGTACATTTGGAAATTCAAATTTTGGAAATTTTTTGGATTTGAAATTTTGGAATTTGAGAATTTGGGGAGTTGGAAATTTTTGGAATTGGGGGATTTTGGAATTGGAGATTTGGGAATTGGGGGTTTTTGGAATTAGGGGTTTTTGGAATTGGGGGTTTTTGGAATTGGATTTTGGAATTGGAGATTTGGGAATTAGGGGTTTTTGGAATTGGAGGATTTTGGAATTGGAGATTTGGGAATTGGGGGTTTTTGGAATTGGGGGTTTTTGGAATTGGGGGATTTTGGAATTGGGGATTTGGGAATGGGGGGTGTTTGGAATTGGGGATTTGGGAATTGGGGGTTTTTGGAATTGGGGATTTTGGAATTGGGGATTTTGGAATTGAGGATTTTGGAATTGGGAATTTTGGAATTGGGAATTGTAGAATTGAAAATTGTGGAGTTAGGAATTGTGGAATTGGGAATTTTGGAATTGGAAAATTTTGGAATTGGGAATTTAGAAATTTGAAAATTGTGAAATTAAAAATTTTGGAATTCGGAAATTTCAGAATTTAAAATATAAGAACTCAGAAACGTATAAATAAAGAAACTAAAACCCAAAAAAATCGGCAAACGAAGCAACCTGAAAATCCAAGTAATTTCGCCTACGGTGCTCTAAAATTCCGCTCGAAGTGGCCGCAAAAGGGTTGATTACCGAATGATCCCTTTTTCAACTGATATAGTCCTTGATAACGAAGAGAAGACACAGACGGAGCATCGGAACGGGTTGCTGGCCTAAATACCAGCTGAGTTTGACGTTAATTTAACGGCACGAGGGCGCACGGGTGGCAGGTGGGCGTTTCAATATGTTGAACGAGGAGGATCCTGCACCTTCCGGGCTCCGCGAACAAAACGCTCCTCTCTCGCGCAAGGTCTCCACGGTTCGAGATTAAACCAGAGAACAACCCTGAGGGAAATGATGCATCGATGTCTGTAGAATGACGTGGAAAATGGGCCGATGAATACCGTTGCCTAATCACGGGATCTCCCGATCGATCGGGTATCGAACTTACTTTTCTAAATGGTCCTCGAAACGCTTCGTGAATGGGACGCTTCGATGATTAGTATCTTTCATGTTTATTCGGATACGTTCTCGTTCGAGTGACAGCTTCAATTACTTGATGATGTTAGTCAAATTGATTTTGACAGGAACTTTCAGTGCATTAAATTTTGTGACGTTATTAATTATCGTTAGAGTCATCGCATTATCAAATAGTAATATAAAGAGCAATATGATAAAGTATTAGTGATAATGATGTACGTAACCATACAGTAAAATTAATAAAATAAAAAGTACAAAACTTGAGCAGTGTAATAAAAATATTAAAATAGCAAATGGTAAAATACCACATAAATAAAATAGTAAAAATAAAATGCTCGATAAAGTCATGTCACGAATATCAATTTATAATTCATAAGGGAACCGCCTTTAAAAATAAAGTACGGAAAGTTACGAAGTAGTATCAAGAAAGTTGCATCAATATCCCTTATGGCTGACGTCGATAACCAGTGTGATGGAGCTTTCGCTCCGATAACAGGGAAAGTTCGATTAAAGCGTCGAGTTTCCTTTGGCCGAAGCTGCTCCTTCGGGAGTCCACGAAATGAGGCTCTCTTTAATGGACTTAACGCGCAACGCCGACACAATTGCTGGATGAAGAGGCATCGTGTGTCCTCGCGACGAAAAGCGAGACCGAGACTGAACATGGATGCAGGATATGAAGCTTTCAGCAACCGCTGTACATACAGGGTACATGGCCTGAAATATTGGTTGAAGCGTGAACACGAGCCCCGAACACGCATTCCTCGACCAAATTTCTGCTGCTCGGCTGAAATAATGTAACACTCTGGCCACGATATTAACCCTCGGGGCTCGGACTTAACCCTTGATTTATAACGAGACTTGTGACGTGGTTCAAATATGAACGTAAATCGTATTTGAAGTTTTGAGTTCAATTGCACTTTGAAGATCACTAAATTCAAAGTATATCTGACATTTGGATGTTCTTTGTTTCTGTTAACACTGTGGTAATAATTAGGAACCTCTGACGCAACTAGACTTGTAGGGGTTTGTGATTCTCTAAATTTGTTCACCAAATTTCTCCAAATTTTTCACTTGAAAAACCTCTTGATAGATGGATTCTTTTGGGAAGGTTTTGCTATTCGAAAGCAGAAAAAGAGTCACTTGAAGCAAACCGCAGTTTTGTCGAAAAAGTAAGCATCCTTCGCGACAAAAGTTATTTATGAAACGGACGTAAAGCAACTAGTCTGTGGAAAAAGCTGTTGTAGCAAAGGCGACAGAAAAACTCTTCAGATCCCTGCAGAGTCGGCAGAAAGCGTTCAGATCTTGGATACATACGAAACGAAGGCCCGGTTCCTCGAACACCCTCGCGACGTCCCTCGAAGACAAAGGGACGCTCGCAGAGTTTGACCCCCTCGCTTTGCTTCCTTTATCTCGGCAACAGAGGGGTAAAAGTAGGAATAATGGTGGCCCAGTATGCAAAGGAGAAGAGTAGAAACAAAAGACGAGAAAGAACCGCGGTGAATGAAAGGGAGACAGCGAGGAAAACTCGCCAGGCTAGTTTCCTGACTACCAGCTTTTTTTCTTCTTCGTCGTGCTCCACTTTTCGAGTTCTCAGCCCCCTCTCTCTCTCTTTCTAACCCCTTCCGAGAAGCCACTTGACACGCGTGTTAAGTGTACGAACCCTCCTTGGCCCCTCTGACCATCTCGCAAAACCCGAGGCCCGTTACGACCCTTCAGAATGAAGTCATCGATCCTCTCTCTTGTACCGGTGTCGCTTGCCGAGACTCTAATCATCAGAGTCTAATGAGTTACCTCTACGTTGATTACCATCAACGCGATCAACGGGATAGCGTCTTCGCGTTAACGAGCACTCGCGAGTACATTATTCGCGCACCCTTTCGAGGGCATCGAGAGCGACGAGGGTTGAATAAGCAACGTTCTTAGAAAGTCTCTTGTATTTCTTATAAATCACACCTCCGCAAATTCCCCTCTGGATTTTCTCTTTTGTGGTACTTAGCATGTATTGATAAATGGAGACCATAAAACAACGCAACCTTTAAAATAAACACATACAATTTTCGCCACAAAGCTTAATCCCGGCGGACAACAGAAGTTCTCTGAACAAGATGAATCTTTCTAAACCGTAACAGCGATCAAACATGATTCATCACTTGCCAGTGACAATGCAGTCAGAAAGAAGTTCTAATATACCGTTAGGAAGACAAATAGCTCGCACATATTTCACCAAGATGTCGCGTGACGAGCATGGTAAAGAAAGCATGGAAAAAACGGAGGAAATTTATCGAGCACGACTGAAATATTGACGAACAAAAATCGGTGGGATCCTTTTTTCACGTATCAAATCCCCTAAAATAGCGCCGGTAAAGGAGGAGCACGGGTGTGGACTCTGAAACGCTATTTCCACTGAAAGGGTTCGTGACTATCTTTTATTGACCCCTGGGAATCTTGTCCTCGAAGCTGAATCAGACTAGCCAGCGTGTAGCTGAATAAACTTTCTGCCTTGGTCCGCCAGATTCGAGTGATACAAGATTTCGCTGTGACAACAAGCCGGCAAGTTTGAACCGCTGATATGTTTTCACAGGGATTCGGCAAGATTCTTTTTATCGATACGCGATTCACTTTGCTTTCTTTCCTGATATTTAGAAAAGATTTCCACGGAGATATTAAAGTTTTCCAATCGGAGATCTTCGAGCACTGTTAGTACTTTGATTTCGAACGTTTCATTTGTTATTTTAAATGTCAGCCTATTTTTTATAACCTGCGAGGGAATTACAATGGAGGAAAGTGAGATTGATAGGGATTTTGGAAAGAGTCTTGAAAGTTCGTGGAGAACACCCATTTGAATTCCGTGGTTCTGAATTGTATCACAGGACAAAAGGCACCCATTTTCTGGGTCCAGAACTTGAAAATTCAGTTAAAAAACAACATCAAAGTAAAACTCTTCCGTTGCCAGAAAGTCCAACTTTAACTGCATTCAGGAAGTTTTTAAAATACCATCGCACGAAGTAGCAAGCTCCGGAACTCGCGAAGAAACGACCCGTGACGGTAACAGAATGTTCACCGCCATTACACGGAATTAAATGGAACATAGTAATCAGGAAGCAGACGAGGAAAAAAGTCGAAAAAGATGAGGTAAAAAAAAATAGGAAAATTATATAGGACACCAGGGCTGTCCTTCAATTCTCGCAATTCTCGTCCTCGACCCGACCCAATCCCGCATTAAATGTCCTTTCCACCACCCACCACCCGTTTCGCCCTTTCTACGCTACTGGCCTGCTTTCCAAAGCCACCGCAAACCCTGTTCGTATCCCTTTTATCAACGGTACGGATGTAACGAGGATAAGAAACAAGAAAAAGGATCCCAGGAACGGAAATCCTCAGGTAATCGCTCCGTAAGTATCGGATCGGCACGTGGCTGACGGTTTCATCGCAAACGATCACCCTTAGATTCTACTTTTAATTCTTCGGAGGAAATACGAGATGCTTTGTTATCTGATGCTCTTGTAACGATTAAATGTATTTTGATACTTTACTGCTTATTTTTATTCGTGATTAATACGGTTAGAGTGAGGTTTTTGTGAGTGAGGAATTTTATGTATAATGAAAAGCTAAATAACAAAATACCAATGTGGAATTCCATGTATTGGAGAATAGCAAATCTGAAATTCTATGGACAGTAAATTTGAAATTCTATACAAAGTGATTTGTATAGAATTCATGTATAGAATTCCATATCACATATGCAGTGATATGTCAAGTGTGGAATTCCACTCACTATTGAATGTCGATCTTGGAATTCCATGTGATGTTAGATATGAAATGTGGAATTCTACGTATTATCAAATTTCAAATGTGGAATTCTACATATTATCGAATTTCAAGTATGGAATTCCACACATTACCAAATTTCTAATGTGGAATTCCACACATTACCAAATTTCAAATGTGGAATTCCAAACATTACTAAATTTCAAATGTGGAATTCCAAACATTACTAAATTTCAAATGTGGAATTCCACACAGCACCAAATTCCAAATGTGGAATTCCACACAGGACCAAATTCCAAATGTGGAATTCCAGACATTACTAAATTTCAAATGTGGAATTCTACACAGAACCAAATTTCAAATGTGGAATTCCACACAAAACCAAATTCCAAATGTGGAATTCCACACAGGACCAAATTCCAAATGTGGAATTCCATACAGAACCAAACTCCAGATGTGGAATTCCAGGCATTACCAGCTGCTACATGTGGAAATCCATCCAGAACCAAATGCCAGATGTGGAATTCCATGCACAAGAAAATATTAAATATGGAATTCCACATGCTGCCAACTATTAAATTTGGAATTCCACGTATGATTCTACTCGCTGTTAAATCTCCAACAAGTGGAATTCCAATGATTGAATATAAAATTTCATTCAGCAAAATCCCAAATGTAAAATTCCACAAACTCCCAAATGCTAAATCTGAAATTCCATTTATTCCCCACTCTCTGCTAGTAAATGTCATATCCAAGAACACGGCTCAAAATAATATTCCAAGAAAGCCTATGAAATTTCAAGAACGATAGTTCACCTTCCAACGATAAAGTCAATAATAGCTACATAACTTGATTAGCATCCGCAATTAGCGTTCCTCCAGTTCACGACTGATCAACAATCACAAATCCTGCAACTCGTTTCGTTGAAAAAGAAACGTCTGAAACTACACTTCCCAAAAGAGCACTCAAAGGCAAGTTCCTTTTGCCGCTGGTAATGGCAGCGATGAGAGAAGCAAGTCGTTGGTGCTATAACATTCCAACAGGCAAGAAGTTCGCCGGAAATTGAATCGCGTAACGAAGACAAAGACCAGACACCCGTGACAATAGCAAGCTACGCTTCTCGACCGATTCAATTTCCAAGTTCTACGTACGAAGAGAAGTTGGTGCTCGCTTCGTGAACGACAACTTTCTCCAATCATAAGCCGTGAAAGTCTAAACTCGATACTAATATCCATACGATTCGACTAACGGTCGTTCTTTAGAATTTCTAGTTGCGCCAGATATTACTGTTGTCTCGACTTTTACCACGTTCTCATAATTTATTGTCCTGCAGTGGCTTATTGGAAATAACTGCACTACTTACGAATTATAAAAAAAGAATTGACCATAGGAGATTTGAACTTGAGTACAAAAGTAACATTAGTATAGCTTTCTAGCGTTTGTCCAACTGCTCCACGATCTCTTCGTAGAAAATGTATTTTAGAATATTAAATGTACACCTTGTCAGAAGTTTAGTATCTTACATACTATCTCCGTAAGCCCCTATTATATCCCTAGATCTCCAAATTCCAAACCCTTAAAAATCCCCCAAAGATCAGTAACCTTACTTCTTGTCATTTTTCCTAGAGAAGCTTGATTCGCTTATATCACAAGACATACAACGTGTAATAAGCGGCTAATAAAATAGGTGACGCACCGTATATGTCACACATTACGACCGCCAGTTACTCATCGCGTGCGTCATACAGTATCCATAAAATAGAGCGAACGACACACCGTATGCGTCATACGCTTGTCATAGCCAGCCATCAGGCGAAATTACTCGGTGCACGGTTCGTACGAGCTGTCAGTCATTACCAGGTACCTAGCTTTCGGCTTAATACAACGCTTATGTGCCACGCGAGAAGTAAATGGGAGCAGATTCTATTTACACTACGGGTTTCGCAGAAACTCTCACCCTTTGCTCGCTGAAACTAATAACGCAGTTAATCCCGGGTCTGAGTGTATGTAGATACCGCACGCTGCTGGAAACGTTTGGCACGATTTCTTTCGGTTGCGTTTATTGCCATGGAATTTTCACCGTGGAAGAAGTGGCATAGCCGTTTTATGGTTCCGGCTAGCGGGCGACGCTTCGTGGCTCCCATCGGTATTCGTATTTTCGCAATAAACGTCCGTGTTATTGGCAGAACGCTGCTGCCATTATGCATCGAATCACCGTTTCTTTTTGGCACAATGATGCACTCTCCCATACCGTTTAACTCATTTTTTACGGGGGACTTTTACTTGCGAGGAAATACCCTTTCATATTTTAACAAACTTGTACAAGTCTAGATCTCAACTCTCGACCATTACAATAGTCCTAGAACCAAATACACCTAAATTTCAATATCCCTAGATACCTGCACCTCTATCTTCACATCTCATTGAATGCAATAGGTAAATGACACACCCGGTGTGTCACGAAAAATAAGTATTATCATCGACAGAGTGATTCTATAATAAAAATCGACTAATAAGAATATTAATTTGAGCAGCGGAACCAAGGAGCAAAAATACTCGCGCGAGGATACACGAACGCTTAGAAAAGCTGATAGCGAAGCGGAACGAGCCCTCGCGAATGTATTCCTTCGTGCTTGAAAATATCCGCGGAGCTTCAAGTGGTTTTTCCCTGGCGCCATCGTGTTCAACGACGAAACGAGCTTCGCAGTTTTCGAATAGCCCACGTTTTTCACATCTCCTTGTCCGGAACACGCGTTCCGCCGACGAGACCAGCACGAAAACGACGCTACGTGACTGCGTTTTTACGAAGGTACTGAGCCGTGTTTACCGGTTCCCGGTGACGGGGGAGGAATACACGAGGGGATGAAATTTGTCGGAGGTTTATGACACGGTCGCGAAACGCAGTTATTTCTGGGTTAAGAGATTCAGTTTTTGCGACGACGTGCTTCGGTTCTATTTACAAGAGACTCGTGTCGCTTGTAAAACGACGAGTTGCCGCTGAATTACGCGCACCACGTTGATGGTCGACGTCGAATGTGTGTCTGTTTTAATACAGTTTTCGGTGACGCGAGTTTTTATCTTATCATCGCGATGCTTTTCGGGATTAACCTTCGATCATTTATTCGTGTTATTTTTAGGTGACTGAAACGTGGTTGCCGGGCGACATTTTTTAATTCTTTTGAAGATCTTTAATTTCACAGATGGTCAGTTCTTTTTAACTCCGTAATTTTTAGATTGAAACTTATAAAGATCGAAATTAGCGAGCAAGTTACTCAATTTTCAAGTATCCGAACTTCCAAGTCTTCGAACGACCAAAGACCGTGCGCTTCAGTGCTAATTAACTTTCAGTACCTCTCAACTGCTTCCAAGTATTCGATTATCGAATTAGTTGAAAACCGTGAGAAAGTATCGAATCGATCCAATCTACGTAACCGGTAATGATCGCGGATAGGTAAGAAGCACCGTGTCGTACAGAAAGGCGAGTTTGTATCGAGCGTCAGCACCGAATGAGTCACAATGAGCCCATACATCGGGCCGAGATATGTACAGTCGGGTGCAACGTAGGTTTCCTTCGAACAAAAGACACATGCGTACCATTCAATATTCTTCATTCCAAAATTTTCATATTTCAAGGTTTACACGTTTCCAAACTTTGGAACTGTTCCAACATAGAACATTTCAATTCCCTCAATTTATCAAAACCCAGATTCACAGGTTTTCCAAATTATTCACACAATTCTAAATTCAGAAATGCATTCATAGATATCATACATAAATTTTTCAATTTTTCCATTCGCAAATGCTTTGATTAATAAATTCTTAAAAATTTGATTCTGATATTTCAATAATTTGATATCAGTGGATTTTTGATACCTCTAGATTTCAATAACACTAGATAGTAATTTCCTCTTATCGCAAAAAATCCCTAGATATCAAGGATCCCTAGATCCCAATGTCACTGTATAATAATATCCCTAGATCTAAAAAATCCCTATCCCAAACCGCAAAATCCCAGTATCCCTAGATCCTAATATTCCTAAATCCCAATATCCCTAGATCCCAATATTCCTAGATTCCGATATCCCTAGATCCCAATATTCCTAAATCCCAATATCCCTAGATCCTATATTCCTAGATTCCAATATCCCTAGATCCCAATGTCCCTTGATCCCAATATTCCTAGATTCCAATAGCCCTAGATTCTAATATCCCTAGATCCCAATATTCCTAAATCCCAATATCCCTAGATCCCAATATTCCTAGATTCTAAATCCCTAGATCCCAATATTCCTAGATTCCAATATCCTTAGATCCCAATATTCTTAGATTCCAAATCCCTAGATCCCAATGTTCCTTGATCCCAATATTCCTAGATTCCAATAGCCCTAGATTCCAATATCCCTAGATCCCAATATTCCTAAATCCCAATATCCCTAGATCCCAATATTCCTAGATTCTAAATCCCTAGATCCCAATATTCCTAAATTCCAATATCCTTAGATCCCAATATTCTTAGATTCCAAATCCCTAGATCCCAATGTTCCTTGATCCCAATATTCCTAGATTCCAATAGCCCTAGATTCCAATATCCCTAGATCCCAATATTCCTAAATCCCAATATCCCTAGATCCCAATATTCCTAGATTCTAAATCCCTAGATCCCAATATTCCTAGATTCCAATATCCTTAGATCCCAATATTCTTAGGTTCCAAATCCCCAGATCCCAAATCCTTAGATCCCAAATCCCTAGATCCCAATATTCCTAAATTCCAATATCCCTAGATGCCAATATTCCTAAAATAGGATGTTCCAAAATAAAAAATCTTTTATCCTTAGAATTTGTCCCCAAATTACTAAATTCCCAATATATCTAAATTCCTAGATTTCCACATCCATTTATTCCTAAAACTTGAAATTCCCGTAATTCGTCCTTAAAATGTTATATTCTGCAAAATCTCTAGATATTATTTGGTGGAACATCCTCTTTTGTCACGATATATCCCCTAGAATAGTGAGATTTGCTGGTGACTGTACGCTATCCAGCGTCGTACAGCTAGACGCAGTTTCACGAAGCCGGCTGCTAACAAAAATGCACGTGAACAGAGCGGCGTTTTCAACAAAGACCAATTACTTATTGCAACAAGCTGCGCGCACAATGAAGGCTGCCACCGTCGAATCACTTTGGTGTTAGTCACAGTTACGTGGAAACTAAAATTGCTGTCCCTGACGAATTTCGCTCCTCAAACGCGCCTTTTGTGACCCAAAGCTTTGATTTCAATCACAAAGCGTCGAAAATTTGCACTGTCTCCTTTGGTAATAATACGGGATTTTTTTTACCTAGCGATCGAGTGACTCTGGTTTTATTTAATTAATATGTGATCTCGCTACGTTTGTTTTGTGCGACGTAGTTCGAAACGTACATTTTCACGATGACACACGTACGAGTTTATTTAACAAATCGAAAAAACCTGTTCGTTAAATTATATAATCGAGTTAAAGCACAACGTATTCAATAAAACAATTCTGCGATAACATTTTTTGGATATTTATTGTATTCCATTGTTCAATGGATTCGGAGTTTTTGACGATTAATTGAATTTTATCGACGATAAACATTCGTGCTCGATTTTATCTGATATTCAATATCGCAGTGTTTCTCTTCTCGATGAAGTTGCATTGTTTTAACCGGTGATTTATTATAAAGTAGTTTATAACCGTGGAAACGAGGAATTTTTTATTAAATTTTATTAACAAGGTTCTTGTGATTAAACTGAAACGATAATTGCAAGTCTTCTTTTATGTTACTTTGATTTTTTATAAGTTCAAATATGTTAATATGCCAGGATAAGAGAATAAAAGCTACGTCATCTTTCAATAGCCATCTACAAGGAAAGTGGCCATGTAATAAATTATTTTACGATGGCAATTTATCGTCGCATCAAATACGCCATCTACCTGTAACAACCTAATCATCCATAATCCTTAATTGCCTATTTGTTCGAAAATACCTCAGATAATCCCTACTTTCTTCATTATTAATAGCTCAATTTTTTATGCAGAATAATTAAGATTTAAAATAGCGACTACCATTATTTAACTTACGTATTTCATGTTTCTTTTTCCAAGACAAAGTTGGAGTTAAAGTTTTTAAAGTAACGCGATTTATCGTGACGAGTCTTTTATTCGTTTCGACACGGAACAGCTGGGCAACCACGTGACACGATATACATACCTAATTCTTATTTCATTGTTACACGCAACTCAAAAGCGTAGTGCTCAACTTATTACCAAACTCGCATGATTGCACAAGAGTCGAGTTTGGTAACGCTTTGAAGGATACTAAAAAATAGAAAAACATGCACACGCGCGCCGAGGAAATGACTCAGAATTCGCGAATTCATGGCAATTGAAGAAGGTTGATTTTTATCGTGCGCGAACTGCTTTAGCATTTTACGTTTACGACGCATAAGCTTTAGCACTTCTTCATTTTTTTGTGGTTACACATTTTTAAATTTTCTCAAATTCCAAAATTTTTTAATTTCAAATTTTCTAAATTTCAAAATCTCTAAATCCCGAATTTTTAAAATTCCAAATTCGCGAATTTTCGAATTTCTAAATTCTGAATTTTCAAAATTCCAAATTCGCTAATTTTCCAATTTCAAAAATTCCAAATTTCTAAATCTCCAAATCTCAAAATTCCGAATTCCAAAAATTCCAAATTTCTCAAATCCCAATTTCCAAATTTCCAAATTTCTAAATTCCTAATTTGCAAAATTCCAAATTTGCAAATTTCCGAATTTCGAAGTCCCCAATTCTCAAATTTCCAAATTTCTAAATTTCTAAATCTTAAAGTTCCAAACTCCAAAAATTCCAAATTGCTCAATCCCCAATTTCCAAATTTTCAAATTTCTAAATTCCTAATTTGCGAAATTCCAAATTTGCAAATTTCCGAAATTTGAAATCCCCAACTCTCAAATTTCCAAATTACTAAATTCCCAAATCTCAAAATTCCAAACTCCAAAAATTTCAAATTGCTCAATCCCCAATTTCCAAATTTCCAAATTTCTAAATTCCTAATTTGCAAAATTCCAAATTTGCAAATTTCCGAATTTCTAAATCCCCAATTCTCAAATTTTCAAATTTCTAAATCCCCAAATCCCAAAATTCTGAATTCCAAAAATTCCAAAATTTCCAAAATTTCCAAAAATTCCTAATTCCTCAAATTAATCTACAAATCTCTAAATTCACAAATTTTGAGTATTTGAAAAACCGAAAAATCGCAATCAATCAACAGAAACATCAATTTCCTCTTAACTCACGATCCTTAATCCGCAAATGGATTAAAAGAGAAAGTAAGTTGATTTTGTCATAAAAGTTTCGTGTTCTGTTTTTTCTATATAAGCAGTTTATGTTTCCTATGCCGTTCAATGATCATAATCACAGATTCATCGTATAACGGTTATGAAACACGTTGCGAACTAGGTGAAAACCAAGTCTGTTTTCTTACTCGAACCTTAAACACGCTCGTTTTTCCTGGAGAAAGGAAAGCGTCGATTGCAACGTTCCATGCCAGGAGATTGTTAGAAAATGAATCTTCAAATGGAAAAACGTGTTGTAAATATTAGAAACTCGGACAATTAAGTGTTCAATTGGCACATTTCTTGTTTTTCAGATGCTTCAATTTTTTTATTCACAAATTTTCCAAAATAGTCAAGTTATATTAAATTTTATAAATTTCAATATATTTAGAATTCTTTAAAAAGTTGCAGACCCTTAAATTCTTGAAATTCAGTAAATTCATAAATCTCTAAAATCGTAAAATTCACAAAATTTCTAAATTGTCAAATCTCTCAAAGTTCTCAAATTTTCCAAAATTTTCCATAAACTCTCCAAATCTCTAAATTCCCCAAATTCTCAAAGTCCTCAAATTCCAAATCCCTAAATTCCCCAAATCTTCCATAAACTCCCCAAATCCCTAAATTCTCCAAATCTTCCATAAACTCCCCAAATCCCTAAATTCCTCAAATCTTCCATAAATTCCCCAAATCCCTAAATTTCCCAAATTCTCAAAGTCCTCAAATTCCAAATCCCTGAATTCCCCAAAATTTCCATAAACTCCCCAAATCCCTAAATTCTCCAAATCTTCCATAAACTCCCCAAATCCCTAAATTTCCCAAAATTTCCATAAACTCCCCAAATCCCTAAATTTCTCAAATCTTCCATAAATTCCCCAAAATTTCCATAAATTCCCCAAATCCCTAAATTTCCCAAATTCTCAAAGTCCTCAAATTCCAAATCCCTAAATTCCCCAAATCTTCCATAAACTCCCCAAATCCCTAAATTCTCAAAATCTTCCATAAACTCCCCAAATCCCTAAATTCCCAAAATTTCCATAAACTCCCTAAATTCCCAAATTCCACAAAAAAGTATCAATCACCAACCTCCAAAGTGTACCTCCCCTTTCCAGAACCAACCCAGTTAAAAATTTCAGACGACACACTTTTACCCAATTAATTAGAGAATAATCCTTTTATTATCATACAAATAATGGTCTAATTATTTCCCTTTAATCAGTTAACTAGGTCAGTTTTTAATGAGAAGGTAACCCTTCAGCCTTCCGAGCATGTAATGAAAAAAACGACTAGAGGAAAGTTAATGACGAGTATTATTTTTAACGAAATTGTGTCCGTCGAAAATTGAGATCGTCTAATTTATCCTCAATAATATAATAATCTGTAACTTTTGGAAACCTGGAATACAACCTTGTTTTCTTGATATCCGTGATATCGTTACAACAGCTGATTTAATTATCGCTCGATTGTTAACGCGTTACACACGCAGAATATTCAGAATTTTAATTGACTAATTAAACATACGAAGGCGCTCGTAATTTTGCAAGTAAACGCTCGAAAATGTTAATATTATTCGGGTGAGGATATTCTTTGTCTTTAATCGTTTGTGAAATTTTACTGTAAATGTTAGAGAATTATAAAATAAATTTTTTAGGAATGACACGGTGTGTACGTTTTAACCCTTTGATGGAGTTTGATGTGTTTCGCTCGTGACGCACTCATAGTTCAGATGTGATAAACCCTGTTGAAATTTGTAATACTCTTCAACTTCAAATTTAGGTCCAATTATAATATTATATTCATAGTCAGAGATTGCTGAATATAAAATACTCACATCATTTTAATTTTCTTTATTTAGTTTAATAAACTATATATATTTGGTTTAATAGCTATCTATAGTTAGTTTTGATTAACGCATCTGGCAAGGAGTAGCACATTGACTGCCACACTGAAGTAATTAAAAATTATAACCAGCAGTGCTTTAATTTTTAATAATTTTTATCAAATATTTTCGCAATGTCTTGTTACATTTATTTTGCATAGATTCATGTAATGAATGCGAGAATGTTTTATTAGAAAATTTTTAATAATACAAATGTTGGGTCAGTATAGAAACTTAAGTGTCCCATATATATGACGTAGCTGTCGACGTGTAAATAATTTCTCTGAAACAATTCACACCGTACAAAGGTGCAAAATTTGGACGTGTGAATGGCAGTATCAACGATTCATGTTGATAGCGCGACAAATAATAAACGAAGCAACCTCGTATGAAACGGCTAAACGATGTCGCGTTTCAGTCTAATGGACGTTTTCATTTGTTCGTTCGACTTGTAATTAAATCCAACCTTGCGTCACACGTTCAAAATTCGAACAATGGTACAACTTTCCCTTTATGACACAGTTGCACTAGAATTCGGAATTACCTGTTGACATTTTAGAGAAAATAGTCTGAATGAAAATTTTACAGCTGGATATTTCTGTGTATTTTGTGAGAGAATTCTTAGGGAAATCTTAAAGACCTACATTCCTCTATTCGAACTTAACACATGTTACATTTGGAAATTAATACAACATAAAATTACTAATATTAACTCTCAAAAATTCCCCCTAATTTACTTTCATCACAAAATTACTTATATCTAATTTATAGCACCGTTCACTGTATAGCTCGATATCGAACTCGCTTAAAATACCACGAACATCGCCAACCTCGATCGCTAATAATCTGATGCGTAATAATTTATGTGACCTTTACAAAAAAGCGAAAAGGAAAAAAAAAGATCGAATTCCGTCGCCAAAAGAAAATTTACGAGCGATTACTCGGGTTGCCTTGTAAGGCTCTGGAAATGGGACGCAAGGATCTCGAAAAATTCCAGACGTTGTCGCCTGGAAATGTTTTACGACAACGAAAACAAGCGGACCGTCCGTGACACGGACGGATTCATAAAAGTTGCAATGGACGAGTTTAGAAACTGATCGATGACGAGAGAAACAATCTGGTGTCCAACTTCTTTGTGGTCTGCTGGACTGTTAGGGGTCAAATCTTCTTACGTCTTTTCAGAATTATTTTGGGGATTTTATGAGTCTTATGGTTAGGTTAGGAATTTCTAATTCCAAAAATTCCCAATTCCACAATTTCCAATTCAAAAAACCTCAAATTCCACAATTTCCAATTCCAAAAATTTCAGATTCTAAAAATTCCAAATTCCAAAAATCCCCAATTCCACAATTTCCAATTCCAAAAATCCCAAATTCCAAAATCCCCAATTCCACAATTTTCAATTCCAAAAATTCCAATTCCAAAAATCCCCAATTCCACAATTTCCAATTCCAAAAATCCCCAATTCCACAATTTCCAATTCCAAAAATCCCAAATTCCAAAATCCCCCATTCCACAATTTTCAATTCCAAAAATCCCCAATTCCAAAATTTCCAATTCCAAAATTTCCAATTCCAAAAATCTCCAATTCCACAATTTCCAATTCCAAAATTTCCAATTCCAAAAATCCCAAATTCCAAAATCCCCAATTCCACAATTTTCAATTCCAAAAATCCCCAAATCCAAAATTTCCAATTCCAAAAATCCCCAATTCCACAATTTCCAATTTCAAAAATCCCAAATAGGTCTAATGAATTAGGAGTTTTTTTTAAAAAGAAAATTGATACGCACTGAGGATCCTTTATTTTATGGTATATTCTGGTGTGTTGAAGACAATATTTTTTTTATTTAGCGATTAGGATAGAATACTAGTGTGGTGGTCCAATGACATAATAGAACAGCAGTACAACAATCTAATGAAGTTGTAAAAGAATAATTAACAAAGAAGAAATAATTAACTGAAGAAGAATAATTAACTGAGAAATGCATTGAACAAAAAAGTAACAGCAAACGCGTTAAAATTAATAATGTCGACATTGATAAATTAACGAATGTAATGAATTAATATTACTTGAAGCACTCGCAGCTTCATGCAGGTGCAACAAATCACTCCAATCTATTAAATAAACTGTCTCGCCGTTAGACAAGATTGAAACGAGCTTTTCTTAAATCGAGATACGATTACGTTGTTACAAAACCGCTATCAAGTATTGAACTTGATCCAGTCACCGGTGTAACTCGTTGCTCGCGACGCAAGGTCCAGACTGCAATGAGCCAGCACACGCTCGTGAGCTAATAATTATTATGCGACGTTTTTTTCCGACCGTCATGGCTGTTTATCATATCTAAAGTCGAGAACCCGTATGCACGCCCACTCGCGGTAACCGCAATGCTGGTAATTAACACGTGCGATAATTAACCGTGAATAATCGCGAATGAAGGGCAGTTTCCGTGAAACGTGGCATTCGTAACGTCTTCTTTATAGAATGTCTTTTTTAGTAATTACTTGCTACTTGATGGAAAAAATTATATAGTTTAGAGATATTCTTTGATGACAGTAGATTGCAATTTGATAATTTTAATATTAGTGATAGGTTGTTGTGAGACAAACTATATTAAGTATTTTTTAAAATTGGAAATTTTTGTATTTTAATTGCTGAAATTCAAAATTCTCAAATTTTTGAATTCCTGAATTACGTATTTTCAAAATTCAAAATTATTAAATCCCTAAATATTGAAATTTCAAATTCCAAATTCCACAATTTCCAATTCCAAAAATCCCAAATTCCCCAATTTCCAATTCCAAAAATCCCAAATTCCAAAATTCCAAATTCCAAAAATTCCAAATTCCAAAAATTCCAAATTCCAAAAATCCCAAATTCCAAAAATCCCAAATTCCAAAAATCCCAAATTCCAAAAATCCCAAATTCCAAAAATCCCAAATTCCAAAAATCCCAAATTCTAAAAATTCCCAATTCCACAATTTCCAATTCCAAAAATTCCAAATTTCACAATTTCCAATTCCAAAAATCCCCAATTCCACAATTTCCAATTCCAAAAATCCCCAATTCCACAATTTCCAATCCCAAAAATCCCCAATTCCACAATTTCCAATTCCAAAAATCCCAGATTCCAAAAATTCCCAATTCCACAATTTCCCATTCCAAAAATCCCCAATTCCACAATTTCCAATTCCAAAAATTCCAAATTCTAAAAATCCCAAATTCCAAAAATCCCAATTTCCACAAATCCCAAATTCCGAAAATCCCAATTCCAAAAATCCCAAATTCCAAAAATTCCAAATCCCAAAATTTCCCAAATTCTCAATAATCACACCATCCACAAAACTACAAAAACTTTGATTACAATAAAATTGTGATCACCAAGTATCCACAAAAGAAAGTATTGGAAAGTCTCCGCGCAATTCACCTATCGATTATCAAACGCATTTTCCCGATCGATTCGTAACTCGGTGAATCATCGATGCAGATCAGAGAAAGCCGTAGCAGTTACTTTCCGAATCGAACTATTTCAAGTTGAAGGATCCAGACCATGAAAGATAAACGATACTTCCGTTAACATTAATACACGCCAGCAGTACCAACCTGTCCAGGACTTTCTATCCTCTCGGACTCTATATTTCCTTCAAGATTCATGGGCTCGACGTCAGCTTCGATTCTGAAGAATCAGCGAAATAGGACAAACCGAGAGAAGCCCCGCTACGTTCCGCGAAACTTTAGATGAGCAAGTTTGAAACAGAAACGGCGTGGAAGAGGAAACGAGCTACTTTGCATATCTTGCACGCCTATCGTATATTTTTTACGAATTTTGCACGTGGTTTAGAATTCTGAAGAGTTTTTAGTGATATGGCGAGAACTTTATTTTTAAACGATTATGCTGACTGCTATACTTAATATCAAACTTTGTTTACTTATTTTTTATTTTTTTTTATAAGAATAATTAACTAACACGAATAACATTCAAATTTATTTTATATGAGTGCAGAATTTCAGATTTCATAATGAAGGCTTATTTGAATATGTTTAAGATAATATGTAGCAGGGCTCTCGTTATATGGCCACTTTTATAGGTGTTGTTATGAATACTGGTGGACTTTGTAACTAGTGTGCTAAACACTGAGTGATATATGAAACAATCATACGTTCTTCAAATTCCAAGACAAAATTCATAGAATAGTCCCTAGATCTCAAAATCCCTAGACTCAAAAATACAAAGCTTTCAAAATTTCCAGGTTCAAAAATACTTAGACTGGTAAACTCTTACTTTCAACAATTCTTGAATCATAAAAATCCCTAGATCCGAAAGTTCCAATATAAAAATTCCTAAGTTGTGATATAACAATCCCTAGATACTAAAGTACCGTGATAAGAAGTCCATCCCAGTGTCCAGAAGTCCTATTTCTATCTCGAACGGCGCTATCCCGTATGCAGTTCTGCAAATTATTATTCCAAAGCGTGCATACTCGTTGAATAATTTCGACGAGCAGTGACACAATAGTGCAATGCATCCCGTGTGAATGGCCTCCCCGAGAATCGTTCAATTATGCAATAACCGTTCGTCCAAGTTCGACAAGGGGATGAAACAAAGCCTCTCTCGGTCTCCCTCCCTCTCTTCTCGGCTAAAATGTTCCCACCCCGAGCAAAGGAACCAAGACACCCTTACACCCGACCACGTTAACAGAGTCCCAGCGAGAAGTGTATCGATCTCCGACGTCACCGTTTCCTTCGTGAACGTTGCCAGCACTCCAAGCTCTTTCGAAATGCACTTTTGTCCCGGTGATATGGGAAATCGTTCGAGGACGTGTCATTGCAAACTTTCGGGAAAACAAGGGCTGACGCTATCTACGCGTTGACGCGTGGGAGCCGGTGGCACCGTTTCGACGATGAACAACGTATTGTTCAACGATGCCGTTGCCTTTTACAACGATACGTATAATCTCTGTACGCGAAATTTTCGCGCGAGATTATTGCTTTATCGCTGTGTACGCGTTTTTTGATACGACGGTGAGTCATAAACATTCTCGTCTTTCACTTTTGAGAGAGATGATGTCTGGGCCGGATGTTAACTGGGGGATAGCTAGGACCCTCGATATAATTTAGTCAGTTTAAAAAGACTTTTTTTGCGTGAGATTCAAAATAGACTGAAGGGTCGAAGACTCCTACCCGAAAACGACCCCTTCGAAGATGAGATAGGACTACTTTACTAGCCTCCCTTGACCCTGAATAGTCCTTGTACAGGTTTTTTATTTACGTCACGAATTTTAGTAAGGGTGTCTTGGAATCTCTATTGATCTGCGTCATGATTTGTGTATGAATGTTTTTTGATCTACTTCTCAAGTATTATTTTCAAAGTACACATTCTGATAGGTTTACTGTTAGAAATTCAATGACATTGTGCATCAGATGCAAATACCTTCTGTGTGATACAATGGTTGTACTGTGTATTTTATTTAAATGTGCTCCTTCGAATATTTTTTCAATTATGAAAACGTAAAAATGTTTCCCATGTTTTCAAAGTAGGGGATGTTCGAAAAGGTGCACTTTTAAATAAGTGTGTACAACTACAACTTGAAGTATTTAATTAACACAAGACCACAATTTTCAAAGTGAACGTTTATACTAATATTCAAAGACTTATGTTTTTTTTAAATTAGTGTCCATAATTGAGGAAGTAGATTAATCAAAAGATAAGATCGAAGTTAAGCGATTAAAAAAAGTCGTTTTCTATCTTATCGAGACCAAATTCGACCGCAAGTAATCCCACAGATCGTAAAAGTTTAATTAGGGATCAAACGTCGGATGAAGTTAGAGCTCGATGAGAAAATTTAGTGAAGACGGGAGAATCACTTACCGTTCCATTTTGTCCATCGTGACGGGATGCTGCAAGATGGTTTGCTGCCCGCTCATTTCGACGACTAACTGTGTTCCGAGTTCCAGCTCTGAAACAGAAGAAACAAAAGTTAATTACAATAAAATATTTGTTATTGACTGTAATTCAAAAATGTAACAAATCTCAAAATCCTACTATCAGCTTCAGTTCAATCCTTTTTCCAGTTCAAAAGTTCTAAAATTGCAAAGTTTCTATGTTTCATAAGAGTGGAATATTGAAGTGATGCGCTAATATTCAAAATTCCCGCCAATTGTAATCTAGCATGTATTTGACGCGGTCCAATCAACTGAATAAAAATTAAGAATGTATTTATTGTAGATATTTTTGTGGATGAGTACGATTGTCCATAGATTTTCGATGATGAAGAGATGAAGTAAGGATAGGCATCGAAGAACATAAGCAAGGGTACACATCAAAGAAAAGAAGCAACAACAGATGGCGAAGAGAAGACCGACACATGTCGAAGAGGAGGAGCAAGGACAGATGAAGCGAACAAGCAAAGACAGATGAAGAGATAGAAGCAAGGAGCAGAATAAGAACAGATGAAGATAACAAGCAATAACAGCTAAGAGAAGAAAAGAAGAAGCGACAAACCAAGAGGAACGACAGACAACAAGGAAAAGAAGCAACGACAGACAACAAGGAAAAGAAGCAACGACAGACAACAAGGAAAAGAAGCAACGACACACAACAAAGAAAAGAAGTAACGCGAGACGACGGAAGATCGATACGATTATTCGAAACAAGTAAAGAAGCACGAGGGCGAAAAAAAGAGACAAGATACGAGGGAAGCCATGCACGATGAAACATCTTATGACAGTCACGAGTCATAACGCTTATAACATTCAACTCAGCGTGCATACGTAATCGTATAAGGCAACAAATCCATACTAAACGACCGCTCGCCTTAACTTTATTCAAACGCGTACAACAACTCGTTCGGCCGCACAGATCGATACACGTAACATGTGTTCATTCATGACTCGTTGAACGATCGCTTCGTTTGAACCTACCCTTTGAAATTTTTCTACGAACTTCATTTTCACCTCTATCCATCATTATCGATTTATCGGGATAGAGGCTACAACTTGGATTTAACTCGTTACGGTGACGTTCGATCAAAAAACGTTCAGATTGGACGGTGATTGGTGGAGAGGATGTTCAGAGTAAGGGGTTTAATTATTAAAGGAAATTTAAGTGTGGAATTGTGCTAGGAGTTTAAGCTTGTTAATGTGATAATATTTTAATAGGTTTCTATATGAGGATGAATAGGTATGAACATGAATATGTTCAGTATGGAATTGTACGGCATTTTGCTCTCGGATCATCCTTGCGTCGCCTTCGGCACCACATCTACAATTCTACCAACTCAGAATGCAAATGTTAAAGGTTTGACAATTTTCCTGAGGGTTTCAGGTGATTTTAGAGGGAGTCGATTCTATGGAAAAATGTTGTATCTCGCACCGTTTGTGAACTTGTATGAGTCAGTCAGTGGGGGGTCTTACTATAGTGACTTTCTTCCCTTACTGTGAATGGTAAAAGTATACGTAAATCCTAGACCGTAGAATAAAATGGTAAGTCATATTTTAAAAATGTTTTTAAGATACTGATGTACTACTATAAAATGGTGCATTATAAATAAAATGACAGAACAGTAAGAAGTAAAATAATACTACAATCCTACACATATTATTTAAATTTTTTTTAAGATACTAATGTACTACTATAAAATGGTGCACTATAAATAAAATGACAGAACAGTAAGGAGTAAAATAATACTACAATCCTACACATATTATTTACATTTTTTTTAAGATACTAATGTACTACTATAAAATGGTGCACTATAAATAAAATGGCAGAACAGTAAGAAGTAAAATAATACTACAATCCTACACATATCATTTGTACCCTGCCCCATTATTTTAATGAGGATTACACAAACAATTACCCAAACAAAAAAGACTAATTACACAAACAAAATAAAGAGATTAGTATCGCATGAGATCCACCGATTTCATCAATGTCCATTGACGAGATCTTCACGCACGAGCACGTGTTGTACGCGACGGTTTATCGAGCGTGTCCACGCATAGCAATGTAGTCTAAGAAGTTCTAATTGCTTTTGTCACAGGATACGTCGCCGCTTCGATCGATCACGTTACCCGATAGCAAACTTCTTATCCACTTGTACCTCCGGCAACTGCGTCATCGATATTATAGACAATTTTTTCCAAGTTTCTTTTATGCAACGTTATGATCGCCTGGGAATAATTGACGCTTCCGTGATTGATGATTCTTCACGCAACCCTGAAGAACTACAAATCGCTGAACGTCGCCGGTGAAGAGATGAATATACTTTTCGATATTCTTTTCGGTTATCGACTGTGAAATTTCCATTTTCTGTTCGTAAATAGTCTCTCAATTTTTTAATTTGAAATTTATATATTTCTGTGTTTAATTTCGAAGTTTCTACATCTTCGAATTTGAAAATTTCGAAGACATATATTTCTGCACTTCTATCATTTTTAAATTAAATTTCTTTATTTTCTGGACTTGAAATTTTACAATTTTTCTATTTCTGAATTTCTACCATTTTCAATTTAAATTTCTTTATTTTCCAGACTTGAAACTTTACAATTTCTCTACTTGTTAATTAAATTACATTCAAAATAAGGGTGGAAATATTGCACCGCTAGCTAGAAAGCTCAAATGTCCACACAGTAACGCATCCAAGAACAAAATTACATTCGTTCTTGCACGAGTAGAACGAATTAGCGAAATTAGACTGTCTTCTAATTTGAGCCCTAAAATACCCTGACTAAACAGTACAAAAAGGGAGATTTCAAGAAATAAAACCACAGAAGCCTGTCATGGGCTCTAATTAATTGAAGCAAGCACCAGCCGCTCCCATCTTCGAAGACACAAGAAAGGTATTGAACCAAACTGTCGGGCGACTAATGAAAATTGAACCAGAGAACTAATGGAACGTGTTAATTACCTACCGACGACACAAACCGCCCCTAACGACACTCGAAACGTATAATTTATTGATTTAGGGATCGAAATTCAGGATAGTACTGGGTTAGTACTAATACTAGGTAAAGATATGTAAAGGTAAAGATCGGTAAAGATATGTAATAGATATTTTTTGGTCTGTGATTTATGATTTTCTTGCTGGAAAATTTTCTTCTCGAACTGCTTGAAGAACTCGAAACATCTCGAGAGCATCTTGGGTAAACACCGTTTTCGACGAATCCATCTGCTGATGCAGGTAGACAGGTGTTTCAAGCTGGTTTTGGGTCCTCGTTACGGGAAACACTCGTAAAAAAAATTCGGAGGTTTTTAACCTTGTGATGTTGTGAACTACGCTAAATTTTTTGACGTAGAATTTATATGTTTGTTTATTTAATGGGTTCGTAATATTCTGTAGGTTTTCTAGCATTGATAATTATGTGTGGATTGATAATTATATGTGGATTCCCATATCCTTAAATCCTCATATTTGACAGACCCCAAATTCTTAGTCCCCAAATTTCTACCCTACTAAATTCCTAAATTCCCATATCCATATACCCTCAAATCTGACAAACCCCAAATTCTTAACTCCCCAAATTTCCACCCTGCCAAATTCCTAAATTCCCACATCCATAAATCCTCAAATCTGAAGAACCCTTTATTCTCAACTCCCCAAATTTGTACCTTGCCAAATTCCTAAATTCCCATATCCTTAAATCCTGAAATCTAACAAACCCCAAATTCTTAACTCCCCAAATTTCCACCCTGCCAAATTCCTAAATTCCCACATCCATAAATCCTGAAATCTAACGAACCCCAAATTCTCAACTCCCCAAATTTCCACCCTGCCAAATTCCTAAATTCCCACATCCATAAATCCTCAAATCTAACGAACCCCAACTTCTTAACTCCCCAAATTGTCAAATCCCAAAATTCCCAAAAATCATTCCCCCTTACTACACTATTATATTTCCTCAATTTCTTTCTCATATCACCCTCATAAAATTTGTTCATGTCTTACATACAATACATGGTAAATGTGTTACGAGTCCCACAGTGAATTATGTTGTGGTTTTACGACTGTAATTTTAGTACGTGTCGTTTTCGAGCGAAAGTGTACTTTTGGTTTCTTGCTGGATCACCCTGTATGTACATTGGCTTTCAGAAGTATTCAGGTACAACAACGTATATGTGCCTCGTACATAAGGGAAAAGAAGGCAAAGCCGCTTCTCCCGTAAAGAGTAAACGCGTGTATACAGAGACGGTTCAGGCGAAATTGCGGTTTTCTTTTTCAAAGGGTGTGTTTCTATGTCCTTCCTCTGTTTCTCTTTTTTTGCACGCGGTTAAATAGAGTTGCTGCTCTTTGCGAGAGACGGATACGAAAATGTATCCATAAATTTTCATAAAGAATTTCAATCAAAATATCTCCCTTTCTTAACGTGTTTTCTCCTTAATCTAAAAATGGATTAACTTGAAGTGTAGAAGGGGAAAATTGATAAATAACCGACCCGAAATAAACTACGATAATGTATCTGTAACTATGCGATAAAAATGAGCGAATAAACACGAATTAATTATTGCTTTTTCTAATTTTCTGGCATTTTTTTGAGACACGTTTGTCAACAATTTTTGGATTATTTTTAAATCTTTGTTCTCGAGGTGGATTATTTTCAACCCTTGTATTTTTACGTGCCAAGACTTTTCATGTGGAGTTCAAGTGGCGCTATTTTTTAACCACTCGAAGTTCGTTTCGAAGAACTGCTGGAGAACTTCAAAATTATCAACCACTCTATCATCTTCAGTTTTTATTTATAAAATCATATTTTTATGCAATCTATTTTTGAAGTAAACATACACATTTTAAAATAAGCAGCCACTGATTTTAAAATAAACACATTTTGTAAATTGTAATCGAAGAAAATATTAGATAACTGTATTAATATTTTACGAACAATAACATTGTCTAAAATAATTTCGAATAAATTGATTTAATAAACTTTGTTATCACTAAACTTTTGTTCTCAGTAATTCAATGAATATTAAGAATAATATTGTTTAAATAATATTTGTTCAACACAATGTTTAATTAATGTTTTTATTCTTTCTCGATAATTTCGTTTATATTGTTTACGAACTCTTAATTGTTTTAAAAATTTTGCAAGATTTTAGGCAAAAAATGGATAAGACGATAGGAGTCGTACGTCATTAACCAATTGTTGATAAGTTAACAATAATTATTATTGTGGAATGTTTTGCGCAGGTTATTAGATTAATAAATAAAATAACAAAAAATTATTTAAACGGTGTTTGTTTACGTTTAATATGAAAATAATATAATATTTCATTGCTAATATTTTGTCGCTAGTTGTTCGTACAAGGAAAGTGTAGCATGACGAATACGTGTCTTATCAATTTCCGTTTTCATACGAATTAAAAGTGTAGTTATGCTAGCTGATACCGCTTATCCTGTTGTTTTTTATTTACAGCATAATAAAATACGTAAAACAAGTTACACATTTCGTTGGCATATTTATAATTGAGCAATTTATAATCGACTTCGACTGCCATTATTTCGTCATACTTCTTTTCTCACATTAATACATATCGTTGCAGAATTAATCCATACGTAAACTTTAAAGTAAAAATAATCATTAAGAATAACAAAAGAATTTTAATAATTTATTCGATTCCATTATGAAGAACCAATGTAAACTTTTGTGTACCCAATTTTTGACGCAAATATTTGCTAAGAAATTGAAATTTTTCATCAGGGAATTTTATTACATCACCAGTTTTGTAACAGCAGATCGAAGCCCGTTATTATATTCCGAAGTTGTTGCAATAATTACAGTATATAGTTATTAGTTCTTGATAACGCTCGACTTCTTATCAGCTAGTAAATTGAGTTTCAACTGCTTTCGCTGTAACTTGAGTTATTGGCAAGTTTATTTCGCATTTTCTGAGTACTCTATCATGCCCAATTATTTCCCGGCTCCTGAATCTCTGGTTTTCTCGTTTCTCTCAGGTAACTGAAACTTCTACATTTATCATTTACTGCTTCTAAAACATAAGTTGGAAAACTTGGTAACGACAAAATAAAGTTTGCATTCTATGCATTCGTGACATTATTATAACCTCATTTAAAGTCGGGAAGCTCTTAGCTGTTCCAGTATCTTTATTTTTTGATTAACGAAGGTTTCTCGATAATCATAGAATCGTATCAAAATCATAAGTGCTAGAAACATTATTTATCAAATCTATCATCATAGTTCTCACAAAATTAAAAGTATCATTGAATCACTCCAATGAAATAACAGCTCGATTGATTTTCCACGAGGAATTATTCACCTGCCACTTCGTTTATCTAACAAGATACGGCGAAATCTCTGATAACAGACGGTGCTTATCACCGACGCCAAAGTATTTCACGATTTTTCTCGGGAATTTTTACCTGCGCGATAAACTTAATGGATCTATCGATACGAGGCGCTAACGTGAAATATCATCATCTTTCCTTGAGCTTAACGACAATTTAGAGATACTGAGGTTTCTCGTAAAATATGTGACACAGCATGTGCCGATATACAACGTATGAAGATGTGACACATGACGATACATAACGTACTGGAACATGACGGATGGCGAGACAACGTGTAGAGATTTAACGCGCGATAATTCAACGCGTGGCGATATAATGCACATTAATGCAACGTGTGGCTATATAATGCACACTGATACAACGCGTGGCGATATAAGGCACACTAATACAACTCGTGGCGATATAGAACATGCGCAGATATAATACATGAACATATGCAATGTGTACATATAATAATATACACTGATATAATTCGTGGCGATATATGACGTATGAGGTATAATACACGGCGATATATAATGTATGGTGATATAACGGATGATAACAACATGCATGATTATACATATAACGCGATGTGACATAGAACGTATGACGATATAATGCGATACAATATAGAACGTATGGCGATATAACGCGATGTGATATACAACGAATGGTGATATAACGCGATGCAATATAGAACGCATGAAGATACATTACGATACATAATGCATGACGAGCATGTAACATATGGTGATATAACGCATGGCGATATATTGCGTGGCAATATAACCAACACTAATATTTTGCAAGGTAATGTAATATATGGGGACTCAGAACGTGTGGTGATACAGACCATGTGAAGATGTAATGTTCGGCGATATAACGCGAGGAAATGCAAATACGTGGCGATTTAACAAATACCGATATATCGCCTGACAATACAATACATGCTGATGTAGAATGCTTACGAATTTAATTTTCGGCGATATAATGCGAGGAAATGCAAACACGTGGCGATTTAACAAATACCGATATATCGCCTGACAATATAACACATGCTGATGTAGAATGCTTACGAATTTAATTTTCGGCGATATAACGCGAGGAAATGCAAACACGTGGCGATTTAACAAATACCGATATATCGCCTGAGAATATAACACATGCTGATGTAGAATGCTTACGGATTTAATTTTCGGCAATATAACGCGAGGAAATACAAACGCATGGCGATCAAAAAATCATAAAGATATAATATTAGGCGATATAACGCGAGGATATGGAAAAGCACGACGATAACAAACGCCTACGTTAATATCGCAGCTCTTAGGTATCGATATTCAGATAATGACATAGAAAACAACGTAGACGTAAAAGAGCAGTTTTCAGCGAAAAGGAGCGTAACGAAAGGGTCGACGAAGGGTTCGATCTTTCGATATATTTCGATCTAGCTGGGTGACGACAATCGGTAGCTTTGAACTCGTGGAAACCTTCCTCGGAATCCTTGGCCCAGATATTCACACGTGATCGAATGCCTGGTCAGCGTTTGCGCGTATATGATCGAACGACCCGTTATAGGATGATAGATAAAATGATGACACACGGTGAAAATCGGTCGTCTATGTTCTCGAATCGCGGATTCGATGTCCACTCGTGCTTTGACTGATACGCGAGCCTCTATCGAGGGAATTGAATATCGTGTTCCTAGTTCGTATGTCTCGAATGCTGAATGTTTTCGACGATTTCAAGCGAGATGGATCATGCACGCTCCGGAAGCTACCGTCAACACCTTATCACTGCATACATTTCACTAGGTATATTTGTAGCACTACATTGAGAACTATACGCGGTTATCGATTAAAAATCATTCGTATCATACGTACGCATTGTGGTAATATTATAATTAACACGAAATTAATTTCGCTCCACGCATCGTTAATATGTAATTATAACATATCATTAATTTAGTTCATAATTTGTTAAGCAGGTATTATCATTAATACGCGAATTGCTGTGGTGAAAAATTTAACGTAGCAATGAGAATTAAATGTGAATAAAAATAAAAATTAAGTATAATGTTAGTGATTCGCAATTTCTCTTCTTAAGAAAATTATTCGTTTACACAAGATAGGAGGTATCGGTCATGAGTGACCCCCAAAGGAGTCAATGTATTGACATTACGCTATTGATATTATTCATGCATTCATTGTCCGCATATAATACGTTACGTGCGTAAAAGTCACGGGCAATGGTAATGGCGATGGTTAATGACGTTTATTCGATCCGGGCGCTCATTAACACGTTCGTTACCAGCATCGCCCACATATACTGTGTACAGTTTAACCGTGTTGCGCGCTATTATTCCGTCGAATGAATAAGAATTCAGATGTATTCAATGATACGTGTAACGAGTCTTTTCGAACAATAACTCGTCAGTTATTTTTATAAATATGGAGCACTTACGAACAAATCCCGGCTATACAATTTAAAAAAACGTACACGACGCGTGCGATGTAAAGACGTAATTTTATAAAAAAAGAAGTGATCTACGTTGCGCGAATATACAATCGAATGCTAATAGAGAACGCGTTAAAGATATGCTGATTACGAGCGCTGGCGCGTTACGTCAAAACGATCGTTGATAAACGTAGGAACGCTATCCACCTGCTTAGCATCTTGCAACCTCGAGGACAATCGAACGAACGAAAACGAAAGCAAAACTCTGGCAGCTACCAGCTGTTTGCCAAGAGAAACAGAAAGAAGAAACTCCTGCACAATAACAGATCTTTGCCTCGTTCGGCGGCGACACTTTTATCCCTTTTTTCCGCGAACGTTCAAGTTGATCCGTGAGATGCGTAAATCATCCTAGCGTTGTTATCGCTTTCTTATACCGTGAGCAATCAAACGTCACTTCGATTGTTTACAGAGCATGCAACTACGGTGGGGAGTGAAACCGATAAAATCGATTTTCTAGAAAATTACTGACTACTTGTTAACATCTTCATTTAGGAACTTTTCAGATTTTGCCATTTTCGAATTTTCAAACTTTGATATTTTAGAACTTCTGAACTGTGGTATATTGGAATATAGGGATTTTATATAATAACTCTAATATCCCTAGAGTTCAAATACCTCCTCATAATAACCTAATTACCAAATATTCCTAGATATGAAATATCCATATATGCAAGCTATTTGAAAATCCCTAGTTCTGAAATTCCCCTGGATTCCAAACACTGAAGTCTCTAAATATCCCTAGACTTTAAGAATCACTCAGACTGAATGTCCCTAGATCTCAAATATCACCGAACCTCAGATATCCCTACATTTTAAATATCACTAAGTCCAAAATATCCCTAGATTTCAAATATCACTAAGTCCCAAATATCCCTAGATCTGAAATATCACTGAGTCCCAAATATCTTTAGATCTAAAATATTACTGAGCCCCAAATATCCCTAGATCTCAAATATCACTGTAACCACAAAATCTATAGGTCTCGAATATCCCTAGACTGGAAATAGTCCTAGGTTCCAATTAGCTCTAGACATCGCCAATATTTCTGTATCTTAGTATAATATCTCTAGCTTTTCATCCCCTTTGATGTACAGTACATATATTGCAGAATATTTCCATATCAATAAAATATTAATTGTCTTTAAATTAAAATGTATGTGAACGAATCACAACGTGAAGTTTTTGATCGTTTCGTATGTAGATAATACTATTGGTTCAATTGTGCTGTTCGCGGTATACTCCAGCGAGCCAATCATGATTCGAAGAAAAATTAAACATTGATGATCAAGCAACGTAAAAATATACAACGTCGTGTTGTTTTTATCAAACCAGTCTGATAGTGTTCAATAGAGATAAGCAAACTTTTTTGAACGTATCCTGTCTACGATCGGTCAAAATTCGATGTCCGAAGGTCGTCGAGAGTAACGTCACCGTTGGCATTTTAGTCACATGTTTGTTCTTTGTCACGCGGTTTTGCGACAGACGACCGACAGGTACGGTGGCGAGGATCCTTTCGCACGGATGCGCGAAAACCGAACTCGCAAAAAACCCGTAGACGCTCGAAAATCTCGACGAACCCTGTTAGCCAGAACGATCCAGCGTCCACGATGGTGTAGCATCGGGACAAAACGAAAAAGAACGTCGTTCGAAACGGCGAACGTCCGATCGTTTGAATCTTCGGACAAAGAAGCGACAAAGATTCAACTAGTAAACACTAGGAGAAGTGGGTCTTTGAAGAGGAGCGCTTGCAATCTGCACCTTATGCACGCTTCCTTTTCATCGAGACACGGAACTCGAGATAAGAGGAACGTTAAGAGATAACGAGGATCGTAATCGCGTAGCAGGTGCAAAACACCGTTCCACCCGGACAGAACCAATCGGGGAAACGTCATTCTGTCAAAACGTAGCGCGATCGTGGAACGGTATCGAAGGTCGATTTCGAAATCGTCAACGAATAATTCGCTGTCCCGAGCATGCACGGCGATAAAAGATCGACGGAACGATAGCGCAAGAAAGTGCGACAAAAAATGCATTATGATTAGTTCGAAAATTACATACCTCTGCGATTGAACGGCCGGACCCGAACGGCAACCTTTATTTTATCCGTAGCCATGATTTCACACCGGTAACGCACACTGTATAATTCCCCGATCACAAGGAACTAGCTCGATGCTTCGTTATACACAAATACAATATTCACACGATCTTCATAGCGCTACATTATTCTCAACCCATACCGCGAACTTTTCATATTTTCAAACGACACTACGTCTCACCGAGCCCATGACACACTTCGCCATATTGCTTGAAGCTCGTCGTGCGCCAGACGACGGTCGTCCGTCCTATCGAGTGAACGTACTTCCGAGAACTGCCGCTAGGAACGCTTGCGAGCTTCAACCGCGGTGACGTCACGTGGACCAGACGCTGGTGGAGCCCATCTGCTGGAGAAATATAGAATCAGACAATCCAGAATTGTCGATCGATGGAAATCCCGCGCATTTCGAATACAACCATATTCTGCGCATGCGCAGTTGGATCGTTAGCGGTAACGTATTTTTGCGAAGTGCGGTTGTGCTGTCGGTGCGAAAAGTGTAAATTATGTTGTACAGAATAATTGTGTGTGTACGTATGACACTTTAATATATTGTATTTATACACATGTGCTATTTTCTTATTAAATTACGATAATTTATACAGGTATAATCAAGTCTTTACACATTTACTGATGCTATGTTGTGCGTATGGAGAACACTTTGAACGTGCATGTAGACTCCAGTTTGACTTCCTAGAGAAAATGACAGGTAAATAGGTTTAAAGTATATATGTTTGCACAGCATTGATATGAATTATGTCTAAACAAGAATTGATTAATTTTTTCAGGTAAATGAGTTGTTAAAGCAGGGTTTTGTAACAGGAAGTGAGCAGGGACTTTATTGGAAAATATCAACGAAACGGTGAGTGTATTTTGATAGTATTTTTGAACGTTCATTAAAATTTAAATGTACACGCGCTCTCTCTGAAAAATGTGCTACTAATGTCATGTAGCGACAAGCGGTAATATTGTATGCAATACATAAATATGTAGCGACAGTTGAGAAATATCCTTCGTTATCAACGAAGGAAAAGATCGAACACGGATGTTCCTGAAAAATGTCTACTTAAATAATTGAGTAGAACTTCGGGAAATCATCATGCTATAATATCGTTTACAAATTTTGTAAATAAGCTCTTTCTCGCAAAAGAATATATTTGTGAAAACGGTTTTTGATTCGAAAGAAAATTAGCCGCCATCTTTGAATCATTCTAGTGTAGCGCCAACTGGCGGTAGCGTGTAGGAACTAATGAAACCACAGTTTCAAAACCGTGTAGTTCAGCCTGTTCGCCGGAGAGATGGCGCCACATGTTCTATTTTAATTAATATCGATTTTATTGGCTTAATTTATTATAATGTGCATCAAATTACATCGGGGTGCAAGATTAATTAACTTCGGAGTGTTTTGACTTTGCAAAGCCATTATCAAATTGGCTTTTCTACGGAAAATTATCGGTATAATTACATGTCCAACATTGCATTATGATTTCCCGTTTGTCGATATTAGTATCACCGTTAGATAAGGTAGTATATTTCTGTAACTCATAGTGAATAACCTTCAGTCTTCAAAGATTACTTCTTCACTCATTAAAGATGCTTTAATATTATTTGCATGTGTTAAAATTTTTGAAAAAATTTCACAAAAATTGTACAAAAATAAGAAAGATTCTGTTGCGTGAGTTTTGTGATGCGCCACCCGATGGCGACAGAGGCACCGTTCGAAAAGGCAAATCGATATCAAATTAAAAAGCATAAAAATAAGAATTACACAGTCTCTTCGTCTCATTAAATTATACCGTTTGTCATTGGAATGTGGTTAAATTGCTTCGTTATTCATTTGAAGCTCGATATTCTACCATTCATCCGAGAAGCGTTACTGTACACGGATTATTTTATGCTGCATAATACAATGCTACAATTTGTAAGCGAGAAATTACACGATTTAATCAATCAACACCGTCTGTTGATTACAGGGGACATGTAATCCGTAAATTGCACGAGCACATCCGGAGCGTGATATAAATTGAATTCAGTTTTCAAATGCAGCAATCCGATGTTTCAGGAGCAAATAAATCTGTCATATTATGTTTTCGATAAGTGCATTATGGTACTTTTCCAAAAAATGAAGTTGCGAGTATTCAAAATCCATCTCTTTTATAACTTGTATACAATTTCGAAACATTTTCTCTTTAGAAATATTTCATTCGATAATCTGATATCATCCCTCCATTCCATAATTATGTTCCACCCCCCATCACAACTATGTTATTATAATTTGACTGCCTTTATTCATTGCAAGGGCTCATATTTCAAAGAAAACTATAAATTAAGAATCCCTCTGGAATCGTTAGGGTTGAAAAGGTACAAAGAGAAACTCGTCAAGGGGCACGAAGGGTCACGCCCAGATGAAAGATGCGAAGATTGACAAATTTCTTATCAACACGAATCACCAGGTCATTCAATATCTTCGTGAAATATTGTGCTGAGATCGTCAGGGGTGAAGGGTCGAAACCTGGGATAGCTAGGAAGGGTGGCTCCAGAAACCCTACATCTTCAATGTTCTCGTGAAACTTTATTTATTTTGTTCTTTCCGAACTTCTAAGTCGAAGTTAATATTCGACTGGTGGTACATTGATGGATGCTTTCATTTAAGAAATATTTTCTATTATTTATTGCTGTAGCATGAAAGGGAAAGAAAAGACATGGAAGGGTAGATTATTATCTACAGTAGGTTATTAGTAGGTTATCAATTCCTACTATTTACAGAAGATTCGATAATGATTAAATAAGGGATAAAACATAAATTCTTATAGGCAATTATTTTAATTTTTATAAAACAAATAACCTATGGACTGAACCCTTAGCGTTAACAAACTGACAGGTTTTAGGTTTCCCATTTTACATCACAAAACTTTGCCGTTCTTTCGTAGAAATGTCTGTCATATTCTGTTGACGAGTTCCATAAACCTGGTGTTAAGCACCTAGACACAGAAAGTTCCCTAACTTCTGAACTTCCACGATCATCCCTCGTACACGCGGCCTCATACAAACACAGATAAACACGAAATACTTGGAGTGAAGAGCGGTAATACGACTTTAATTTTGCATACTGGAAAGATTAACGTTGTCAAGCATAAGCGTTCGCGACAATAGGAAGCAGTATGCGGTAGCAGGTCGAATAGAATTTATCAAACGATATCGCGGAAGACAGGCTAGTTGATTCAGTTACAAAGGTGGCCTTCACGGATTTACTCGGCACGTACGACGACAGCCTTCCGGACGTGCCGGACTTGATTACGCCCCCTTTCAAAGGAAAGCGATACGACCGACAAAGCGCCTTTGTGCGTCGTCAGGAGAGGATTCCCCTGGCGACGTTCAACTCGAGTCCTCCAGGAGCAGGTGAACGCGTGTACAGGACTCCACCTTACGTTTGCACTGGCTTGACACCTGTGCAGCGCGTGCGCCATCGCTGGTACACAAACTGTACCGATAATGCCACTAATAATGCGTTTGCATAGCAATGGAATTGTGCATACTGGGGGGTCATTATGCTGATTTGTACGGAATAATCAGAACTGAATTAGAAAAGGATTTATCCTGCAGCTATGCGGCGTAATAGATTAAAGGTCAAACGTCTTGGACGCTACAGAGCTTATTTGCCTTATCTTTAGTTACAAATTTTTATTCTTTTTGATTTAGGAAGTATGGATACTTTAGGCACAATAAATTAAAGGTCTAAGGTTTTGGACGCTGGAGAGCTAATTTCCCTTCCCTTAAGTTAGAAATTTTTGATTTTTTTGATTTAGGAAGTATGGATACTTCAGGCACAATAGATTAAAGGTCTAAGGTTTTGGATGCTAGAGAGCTAGTTTGCCTTCTCCTAAGTTAGCAATTTTTAATTTTTTTGATTTAGAAAATATGGATACTTTGGACACAATAGATTAAACGTCAAACGTCTTGGACGCTAGAAAGTTAATTTGTCTTCTCCTAAGATTCAAATTCTTAATTTTGTTGATTTAGGAAACACAGATACTTTTGAATACTTGCAAAGAGGACATGAACATGAAAATTTAAGAACTTAGAATATTTGAGTATTAAAGCTTGAGGACTTCAATAATATGGACCTAGTGTTGATATAAGATATTACAAGATACAAGATTAACCTAAGTTAGCAGTCGAAGTAAACTTAAATCGATTTTGAACATGTCCTTTGGTAACATAGCAGATTATTATCCCACAGACGGCACGCACATTTCACCTTGTCGGTGCATACGGGGCATCTGCTGTTGCTCGCAAACGCGGCTGCAAACGTCAGCGAGCGTAGATGTAAAGGAGGACGATTCGTCGAAAAGATAGCCGTGCTCGTGGCCTATGTCAGGACTTATGAGCACCAGTGTACACGTGGCACCATGGTTCCCGTCACGGCCATTTACAGCCAGCCTTGTCTTCGACCGTTTATGGTTGATCGCTTGAAAAACCGCCTCTGCTTGTCTCTTTCCCTCTTCTCAACCGAATCTTCGCGACGATTTGAAGTTGTTGAAGTCGTCTCGTTCCTTTTACATCCATTCTTTTCAATTTCCGAGTACGCAGGACAATTTTGTTGCATTTTAACGAGACCTCCTTTTACCGGGTTATCAAGATCGCTTACATTGTAAATCTGATACGAGTTTATTTAATTCTGTTCGCGTATAGTAGTTAATTATAACTTGGAAGACTGTCACTTATAAAAATATCACACATGATGTGAGTTAATTAAGGTTATATAATCGTACGATAATATTTCGAAAATTGATCATACAGGAAAACCTGCAGTTTGATTTACTTCCGCGGCAGTCGTAGAGGTTCCGAAATACGATATGGGAGGCGAATGCAAAAGTTCGAAACGAACGATTCGTCGTTCAGAAATATCTTCCTGGAACCATTTTTGCTCTTTCGAAGCTTTCAAGTAGTAAAGCCACGACAAATCTACAGTTTCATAGCTTTTACAATCAATAAAGTAAATTCTAGGAGATTGATGCTGTCGAGGATGGAAAGAGTCATCGTCCCGAATCGATTCTGTTCTTAAAGGTACACGAATACATATCGAATAGATCTCGAATACATATATCCCGTCTCCGTTTCCCTTTCCGTTTTCCAACAGTAATAAAACGGGACTTCCTCTTATTTCCACGATATCGTACTCCTTTTTTTACGAGCTTCTGCCCCGGGCACGATATTATGGATCAGTCCGTTGTCGTAGCTTCGTCCTATGAAAATGGAAATCAGCCATCGCGCTGCTACGAAAATACATCGTGCCTGGTTAATATTTCACTCTCCATTATTCTCTATTTGAAGAGCACGACGACTGCGGAATAGTCGACAGGCCGATTCCTTCTTTCCAGACTTCCTGTCGATCATAACGTTTCCACTTTCGGAAATCTTGTCGAAGAAGCTTTGAATATTTAGCGGAACATCATGGTAACTGGTGGCTAACGTCATTCGACTTTTATTCGATTCCAAAATTCGGGTCAATTAGCCTCTCCTTTATTCGATTTGTAATTAGTGTCATTTTCGTTAGACTCGGAATTTATTTTTAGTCCCAAGAATTGGAGGAAAAGAATCTCAGTACGTTTCAAGCAGATATCTGTGAATGTTATTGCATGATCGGTAATAGGTTCATCTGAATTTTCGATAGAAAGTTATTCCGTTAACGTACTTCTATCAAGGAAAATGGGAAGGGAATTCGCAAAAGCGGTGAATCGAAGGAAAAATTCAGTCACGGATAAGATTAAAGGGAAAACCACAGGCTTAATGGGAAACGCAAACATCCTAGGCGAGGTAGATCGAAAGCACCTTCAACGATTTCCCTGAGAATTCGGGAGCGTCTGAACGACGCGCCGCCGCGTAGATTTCCCACGTCCCACGAACCAGCCGACAATCACGGAAACGGAACGCTGTTTGCCCAAATAATTCCCGAATTAGTGGTACGTTGTTTGGATGGAGCGGTCCTCACTTGCTATCCCTTTGACCACTGATTTTACACTTTGTCTTCTTTCGTTTCTCCTCACCGTCTCACGCTGGCTACCTTGATCCAAATAGCTGTCGCAGACTTCTTTCATTATGAACATTCAAAGTTAAATCAGACATTAACAATAACAGTCAATATTTAAATGGTCAAGAATATTTTATCTCTTCTGAAATATCGAGTCATGTGATGCACGTTATGTTTCATACGTGACAAGCTACACTTGTATTTTAATTGTAATTGAATTCTAAATTCAGTCCTAATTTATACAAAAGTTCTCTGAATGTAATATAAAATTTTAACTTCTTTTGCTTCTCTTAATATTGTTAGTCAACTGTGAATGAACTGTTTTGAAATAATTTTCAAACCTAACCTATAATTAGCTTCAGATGACTATCAAAGTTATTGAATGATAAATAGATGCATGGAGATATGATTCATCGAACTGGATCCATAATGATCGGCAATTTATAGTTTTATTAGCTGTATTAATATGAAAGTTTAATAAAATGAGGGTTACCCGTCAATCAAAAGTAACAAAAGTTCACAATAGCTGACATTTTTGTATAAAAAGGATGATAAACACGTGAAAAGACATATTGTTGTAAAAGCAGGAAAATGTTCCAAATGGTTCGATTTTTGGAACGAGTTCAATCGTGAAATGGTTCGTAAAAATAGAATTCCTCGGGCGAGTTCAACGGAACGTAATTAAGGAAACGAGAGTTACTTGGCCCGTGAAACGGCCACCGATCGAAGCTCCACGAATCGAGTTCCAAATCGAAGGAGCTTATTCTTTCAAATGGCTCGTAAACGTCTTGTTATGGCAGTCGCGGAACGCAGCTTTCCATGCACGAGGGTCTGATTGTTCCCGAATAATAGAGGAGAAGGTTGAACGAGAGCAACGATTGCTTCCGATTCGAAAGCGACGAAATTAAAGACAAACATTCCCTCTTATTATTCCTTAAAGAATCGTTGATAAATTGCGACGTTACGGAATCTTTGTCCGGAATCATTCTTGCCGTTAACCAAGGCGAAAATATTCCTAATTTTCCTCTAATGTCTGCCGTGCTCGACGAAACAACGGAAACGACCTCCTTACGCCAGACACATTGGTTTTCTCGTTTCGTTTCGTCGGAACTCAACTGAGAAATGAAAGTCGAGGCACATGTTCCCAGCTTCTTCTCTTTTTTCTCTTCTTTCCTCTACAATTTTCCCATTTAGCCACCGTATTACTTCGACCCTCATCCCCTATCCCGCTCGCTTTGTATGCATTATTCTTTGGAAATGCCCTCTCTTCTGACTGATACTGCGGACTCGGAAAAATCCATCTTGTTCTCTGTTTTACTTGTTAACGAAGCTTAAAATCTCGCTTCAGCTGATGCCGGGTCAATCGAAACGCGAAATAAGTAAAAGAATCGATGGAAATTAGGTATTCGAGAGGCGTCCGTCACGCATAAAGTGAGCGCAAAGCAAAAAGCAATAATCGAAGAGCGAATTAAAATTAAATCGTGGTAATTGTTTCGATAGTCGATCTCTTTACCATCCTCGTAATTATTCGAAGTCATCATCGTTAATTGCGGTACTTTCACTTGTTGTATATAGAGGAAAAGGAGGAGGGTTTGGAGGAGCAAATCGCGACGAAGATATCGGCTGGATAAGACGATATAAAAGATTGTTATCCAGCGTCGAGAACATGGCGAGAGAATTAATTTACCGCAACGAACGTTGGCAGGACCAGCGTGTCCCGAATGATCAGAACTTTCGAAATTTCCCGACGAAACAGGGGCCGTTTAACGGTGTATTGACAACATTAAACCCCGGCTCTCACGTACGTAGTTATTGGTGGTCCTAGCCACGGTAAACTGGTCTAGGCTGGTCCTGCCAGAGGCTGGAGCGTAGGCGAGAAAGAGAGAGAGAGAGAGAGATAGGCGTGAGAGCTCACCGGGTCCCATAATGCCACGGGATTCGATGTGGGAACCCATAACCAAGCCCGAACACCGATTAGTCCTGGGCCACCGCGTTGTTTACTCTGGACAGCTCCTCCCTGCCACCTAGTTTACGTTATTATATATGTTCGTCCACGCAGCCATCGACCGCCAGCGATGCACAGCCCACCATCGTTGGCTTTTTCGAATTTAACCTGTCCATCGTTCTTCTTGCACGAATACGTGCCAATCCCGTAATAATCCAAATTCTATTTATCCTAAAGCAAGTGATCTATAAATATACACATCTAGATCAAACACAACCAGAACACACGCAAATACGATTTTGTGAACTGTAACTTCATGCTCTACGAACTTTTATTCTTTAGAAAAATGTCTTTAAAGATTGGTCAAATATTGGCACATACCTACATCTAAATCTACATTGTATCTATATTTGACGTACATCTACATTGTATCTACGTCTGATCTACATCTACATTGTATGTACATCTGACCTTCATCTACATTGTATCTACGTCTGATCTACATCTACATTGTATTTACATCTGACCTTCATCTACATTGAATCTACGTCTGATCTACATCTACATTGTATCTGAATCTGACTTTCATCTACATTGTATCTACGTTTGATCTACATCTACATTGTATCCACATCTGACCTTCATCAACATTGTATCTACTTTTGACAGGTTAGTTAAGTGCATCACAGATGACCATCCGCAATTTCATTAATATCACGAGTTCAGAATGTCTCTGAAAGTATATAGAAAATGCAAAGATCAGACTTTTCAAAGAGCGAAGAACACTAAAGTCAAATGAATTGCATTTAGCAAATACTCAAAGCTATCCCGAACGGCAAGGTACCTAGAGGAGCGTTGGAAGGTTAAACGCGTTATCGAGTGTCTAAGGGTTGCGAGAATGCAGGCTATCAAGCATAAATATTCATAGTCAATCATCTGGGAGTGTCCGGGGTTGGTTGGCTCAAAGGGAATCTTCGAATTGACGCGATGCTGGGACACGGAAAGTCCGTTGCATCGCCGGAAGCGATCGAGCAGACGCGATTAGAAAACAGAGAGCCGGGCGAGAAACGGTGGTAGGGAGAACTATAAGGGAAGCGAAATTGGCCGCTAATGTCATAATTGTATAGCCGGATGGAAGAGGGACGAGATAGAGTCGAAGACGGGCGGAAGCTGCTCGATCGACTCGCGAGGCCTTTGAAACGGTCGATTAATTTATTCGCGAACGCGTCGAACACACGGAACGAACGGGTTAACCAGAACCCACGCCGCGGAGAATGGAGAATGCAACCGCTCCGAGGCACACGCTCCGAACTGGCTGACGGCATTCAATTTGCAGCACAGACTTCCGGTTGCTTCTTCGAGAGACAAAACTTGGCTGACAAGGTTCGTCGAACGAACGAGCACAGGTTTTGATCGGTGGCTAGACACACCGTTGTCTCTGCAACTTCCTTTTTGCGGCTTTCGATGACACACGCTCGGAGGGGGGCGGAAGTTGCCGCCAACGGTGGCTGCGGCAGACGTCGATGCTCGTTATGGAGAAATTTCGTCGCTGTCGGATGATTAAGTTTCGAAAATTGCGCGCAGGAAGTCTTGGGACTCGGTTCGATTAAAAGTTTCGTCGCCTAGTTATAAGCTGGCTTTGATTGTTTATCTCAGATCAGCGTTGAAAGTGCTGATTAACGTAAGTCATCTTTAGTTCGAGTTAATTTATGACAAGTATTTTGCGATAGTTTTATGTCACGAAATTATGTCATACACTTCAAATGTCATACGCTGTCATTGTTCTGGGTAAGCCATTTTGTATTAAGATTTTCGACCAAAATAGCAATTTCCATCGTCAGCTATTTTAAGATCACTTCATGCATTCCTTTCAAAGTCTAAGTTGATAAATCATTTTGCAATAAGTGTCAAATCGTATCTCTCTGATTTGCAGCAAGCTAATAATTGGGACAAGCAATGTTCCAGAATTCAATTTTTCATTTTGATTAATTCGTTCGCTACAAGCATCGAATCGTTCGGAAAGTTTTCGCCGCCATAGTAGAATAATGTACATGTTACAGCGAAGAGAAGACGGATAGATGGTCAAAGAAAGAGGGAGCGAATCGGAGCTGTACCAGGTCCGAGTTTACCATGATTAATCGGCACCGCCTACTTATCGTGTTAGATTTAGACGGGTGGGCCCTCAGGGGCCAGCAGCCCTTGTATTTCGGCCAGCACAAAGGGCTCTGCACCGCGAATGATTCATTGGCCCGCGAAGAATGCACGACACATTGACTCGAAGCTTTTTCGTGGATAGAAAGCACTGGCATTGGCGGAGGTAGCCTAACCTAAAACCCCTGCCTCGTGGTTCCTTTTAATTAATTACGGTCTAAACATTCGCGGCAGATTTAATGCCTCGACTCCTACGATCCCTCGTGTATCATTATCGATCGATCGTTAAACTCGTTCCTCTTTCTGCTCTTGTCCTTGTATCGTGCTACGTTTGTGTCATTCTAGGCGATAAAAGTAGCGGGTAAATTATGCGCGGTAAAATTCGAAGGGCAATGGAACTATTCACCGAAAGGTAATTTAGCGATTCTGATTATAACATCGAATGCTAATTATATTAGCGTGGTAACTTGACCGCAAATGTTTGTGTATATTTGCGTCCACTATACAAATACATGATCGATCGACCCGAAAGGCTCGCGATCGAATTTTGTTGACTTAAAATCAGTCGCGGAACACCCAGTTCGACCGAGTATGTCTATCCTTCACGGATTAAATTAAATCTGATAATAATGACTTATTAAAAGATGGACGATCTAACGGTACATGAAGTGGCTCTACTTTAAAAAGGAACAAATCGATGGCAAAAAAATGATGGTATCAGGTTGATGGATAACATGCGTCGAGCGAAGATTGGAAACAACGAGAATTATTTAACCACCCCGGTGTACGCGTGTGAGTGTGTGCGTATACGCGGACACAGCTCGCGGCATATCCCGTGAGATTGAGACCTCCTCGCGTCGGGACTCACGCCGGGCCCCGTGTGAGGCCCCCAGCCTCTCCTTCGGCTCTCCCTCCGTACCCCCTGAGACCGCCCTTTCCGCCTTTCTTTTAGAGGCGAGGGGCCCACGATGGAGGTCCGCCACACTGCCCACACACCGCGCGACGCAAGAATCATCGAACGATTTCTTGGCGCGGGGCAAGAAGCATTTACATCTTCTTCGACCGGTGACTTTTTTGCGGTCTCGCATAGAACCCTGGCCCCTTTCGATATCTTCCTTCTTTTGCAAGTCTTTTCGGATATTTACTCCATTTTATTATTATTTTCTCTTTGTCTTTCTGGGCAGTTTTCGAGAGGTTTTAAAGCATTTTTAATCAACACTGTCTCTGATCAAATTTTATTTACAAGTTTGGTCTTAACATTTAATGGACTTAATTTTTTACATTCATCATAATATAATTCGTCATATATGAGACTTGTAGCATTAAGACTTGTAGCAGACGTTCATTGTGCAGGTTCTAATTATACTGCATTATTAATTATGTACTTCAAGTTTTACTCTCACAAAGAGAGTTGTAGTTAAATAATCTCATAGATCAAAAAATAAAATTTAAATAAAAAATTTAGTGCCTAAAGTTTACCTAGTGTCTAGCATTTTGTCAAGTATGTCTTTCGAATGTTTCAACAGTCAATATTCTCGAAATTTATCGTAAGATATGAAAATAAAATTTAAGCTCGCTTCATCGAGGAATATTGAAGTTTACGTATATCGTCCAACTATTTAACGAGTAATCCAGCAACGTTTAGATGTTGCGTCGTGAACAGGAACGGAAAGTTTATCAGTCAAGCTAGAGGAAGTATTAAGTCTTCGTTCCACGACGTGTCTTCGAACTTTGGACTTTGATACAAGTTTTATTGCATCTCGTGGTTGAAAGGCTTTTGCCAAAGTGTAATAGCCTGTTAAGTATAATATGTTACAGTTTCCCCTTCACGTCGATCGCTTCCTTCAAATTAATTAACCCTTCATTCATAAAAAGCAGGGAAGCAGGTTTTGAACATTGACAAAGTTACGAAAGAGGATTTCGATCAAATTTTATCGAGTTTAAATAATAAAACATAAAATCAACAGGAAGATAGTGTCTAGGTGAATTTATTTATTGAAGTATAACGAAGTCTCTATTAGCAACGATACAAAGAACCGGTAGTTGTTAAACAAGAATTACTATTCATGAGTTCGATATTTACAACGTTTCAGAGCGTAATTTGCACGTCAAATGATGATAAACGGCTAACCTTCGACGAAGATAATACGTTTTCTGTTTTATATTTCTTCGGGTAGTTGTTGAAAGACAGGCTTCTCTTTTGTTGGAAATTCGACTAAACAGCACGAACCGAACGAAATTGCATTCCTTAGAACGTGCTTCCGTAGAAAATACAATTAACTACTTCCCACCGTTCAAGATGCTCTCCTCTGGGACGAAATTGGAGTCCATACGGAAAGCATTTTATCCTCTGATTATTCGATTCCTAAACGATCATTTGGACCTGGAAGAGTTTAATATCGATAGAATTTGTTCTTTCTCCACTGCACTTTCATTCAATAGCCTTGCCATTACAGTCTCATTTCCTCGCGTATTTAACTTTTGCAATTCTTTTTTTGTTTAAGAATGTTTGAACGTATGTTGCATATGTGGATACGTAGATATGGAGATATAGAGGTATAGGATGTAGGATATATAGGATACAGAAATGGGTACAAGGGAATTGGTATGAAAGGATCTGAAGATATAGAAATTTGAAGATACGCAGATTTGAGGATATGGGGGTATAAGGATCAAATGATATTGAGATTTGAGGATAAAGGAATCTCTGGATTTCAAGATACAGTGTTGTAGAGATACAGAGATTTCGAGACACAAATCTAGAGATATAGAGATCTGTGTATACCTCAGTGGAGGTATATCTATGTAGAGACTTTAGGATATTGGTATCTGGAAATAGTGGAATTTGGGGATGTGAAAGTTTGGGGTTGTAGAGCTCGGAGGATAGCAGGATTTCGAGGTATATAGATTTGGGGATGTGGGGATTTGGTAATATGAGAATCTAGGATTATAGAGATTTGGACGTGTAGAGATCTCAGCATCGAAATTTTGGTATATTGGGATTTGAGTGTACAGAGAAAAATTTGAGGTTACAGGTCTCTGAGGACACTGTCCTTTGGGGCAGTAATGAATTGCTAATATAAGGATCTATGAATATAGAGTTCTTGATATACAGAAATCTAGAGACAGAAATCTACAATACAGAAATCTCAGAATATTAACATCTGAATTCATTAAATTTAAAAATACCGAAATCTGATATATCAAAATTTAAACACAAATCTAAGAATCTAGACAGAATACAAGAATTTAACCACCGAATTACAAGAAAATCTTATTTGTCTAACAGTGTCGATATTAGACATAAATTTTGACCAAACAGTGTAACACTATTCTTCATCGTTAGCCCCTCACTCTTTCCCCCAGGAACAACGACCGCATATTGATAGGACGTCGTAAATGCAAGGGTTCACCAGTGAAAATCCAGCGGCGATCCCTGTCATTAATCATCGGGGGTCCGCTCGATCTACCCTTAGTAGTCACCGAGAACTGTCTCAACAGTCAATCTACCGGTGAACGATGCAGGATCGTGATCCGCATTCGTCTTAGCGACTACCCTTCTCAGGATATCCTGTCGTGGAACTTTCAACGAGATTCCCTTACCGAATGATCCCGCGACTTTCGGACTTACATTGCTCCTGTGTTAAGTCACCGAGCTTCACATTTAGCACTCTGCAAAAGCGAAAACAGTCATGAAATACATGGAACCTTGAAGGTGCATCTTCCTTTAATTTTTCATGTCGTCAAAGGATGCCGAGGATCGAAAAGATTTCTTTAATCCCTTGACTCAAATGGTTAACAGGCATGCTGGATCTCAGTTTTCAGAAGAGAAGTTTCTATTTCATTAGAAATTATTATTCTACGTTCCGGAGTGCCAACGGATCTTAGAAACTTGCCTCAGTTTCATCCGCTTCTACGGGACGTAGAATTTCTCGTCGCAATAAACTTTCCTTTAGATCCCAAGAATCCTTCCAGAAAGCCGGCGACGCGCGGGGATCGTCTCGTATACGATAAATTTTTTATTCCATTTCGCGTTTATGTATACGCTCCGAGCAGAAATGGACAGGAAAGAAGAAAGTTGGAAGCATCGTGGACGAATGTGGATAACTGCCACAGATTTTTTCCACGGATAGCGCAGAGAAAACGGCCGGAGGGAGCCAAGAGGAACGGCGCCAGCCGCAAAACAGCTTCTATTACGATCGGTGGAGACTTCGGCGAAACGAGATAAGGATATCGTCAACAAGAGCTTTATGCGTCCCGCGTTCACGATACTTTTATACGTCGCGAGGAGCCACTGAACTCGTCGACGAAACATTATCGACGACTGGTAGTTAAGGTCACGCAGACGTCTGACGGGAGAGTCGAAGGGAAGAGGGATGAACGTGGCGTCCAGGATCTCGTAAAGAAACCTGGCGCCACCGTGAAATCGCTCGATAAAGGGATGAGTTATTTACCCTCGCGGGACGCACGAGGAAACCGCGATGTTTTTCTTCGCGAACGCGTAACGAGCCACGTCCGATGGAATTCCGATAAGTTATTCCCCCTCGATGCAACGGGAGTGCTTAAGATCGATGGTGTCTCGGTTATGGCCGATCGACGCCACCGGAAGTCCCTCACGACCGACAATCAGAGTCTTCCCTCTCGTAACTTCTTTCTTATAACCCTGTAATCTGTTTTATTCCCCTTCCGTCAATTAATTATTCTCTCGTCAAAATCCTTTCAGTTAATTACCTCTTCGGTAAATCTGATTTTTGTGACGTTCTTGTAATTTCTGATGGATAAGGTTTTAAGCGATCTATGAGAAAATTCATGTTGCGTGACTTGTATATTTAAGGACTGTTGATGTCTCTTTTAGATATTATCTTTAATCAATATCTTTATGTGTTATGCCTTCTAACTGAGATGACTGGTGATCAGCCTATTACTGGTCTGAATTATTCTTCATACTCAACATCTTTATTAATGAGGTGTCGGGTGAAAGAATATAATCCACATTTTAATGATATCCTGATGAGATGAATTATGAAGTTACAGTCAAGAAAATTATCAAATCAAAGTATACCCACAATCGTTACAGAACCGTCATTTTGTTTGGTAGACTCGTTCCCTTTTAAATTATCGAGATCGTACGCCATCTTGAATTATCGAGATCATGCGCCATTTTAAATTACCGAGATCGTACGCCATTTTGAATTACCGACATACTCCCTCTTGAATCACCAAAATTATACTCCCCCCTAAATTATAAAAATTTAATCAAAATATTGAAGTTTAACTAGTAAATTTAAATTTAATTTAGCACCAAGTTACTTAGTTAATTTGTAAACGATTGTACAAACAGGGCAGCTCTTTAACCAACAAATAGAAGGAATTTTCTGAAACGAGTCGAGTGGAAGGAATCGTCGGTCGAAACAAACGAAACGGGACTCCAGCGGCGGTTAGTTCGGGCCGTCAATTATCGAAACGATCGAAGAAATCGTTATCGCAGCAATCAGAGTGTGGCGACACACCTCGGCTGATCGTAAATCGCATCCGTCACTGATTGCCTCCACAGCGGCGTGAAAAACGCGATCTGGTCCTCCACCGTAAACCCTGAAACGCGATCCTTCCACTTTCTTTCCGATCTGTCTTTCGTGCAAACAGGATGTTAAGGCCGCTCACATGGAAAATTTAACTTGCTTTAAAAACTACCGAAACATAAATCATGGTTCCTTGGACGTGTCGTCGCTTGAGCGATTACTAGAGAAACGATGTTCCACCGCTATGCACATACATAATTATATGTCGTCAAACTTATTAGATAAAAACTTTATTTGATCAAAATTTGTTCATATATCAAAAGTAACTGCAAATTTTTATACTTTAGATTAAATAAAACCTGAAAACCTTAAAACTTGTTCGATGATGACTGAATTTTATTCAGTCTTCAGTTAACTAAAATCATATACGAAAAACTTAAAAAATTTGAATAAAGTTTCGTGAAGAAATTGATGATCAAAAATTAGGAAAGTGAAAGGTTTTCTTTTAACAAGAATATGTAGAAGTATCTTTTACAGAAGGACAGTCTTAATTGTTTAAATAAAATATTTATCATGGAGGATTACCTGCAGGGATCAAGCTCTTAAAGCACTCCACTTTAGGATATTAAAAAATTAAACTTCCCTCAACTACTCAGACAGCTGTAATATCTAAAGATCTTGGGTCTAGCTCATCAGTACATCTTTGCACTTCCTGCATTAACTATTAGTAAGCTAAATATATCTCACGTACCTTACGTGTAACCTCAATTACATCTCACTATTATAAATGTAAACGTCATACTATAAATACTTACTAACTAAAAATGGAGACAATAGCGCTAAGGATTATGATCATGTATAATCAATTATTCAGCCACCATAAAACGAAACGTTTATAAGGGAACAAATCATCAGAACGCGAACATAAAGTCGTCGAAAAGGGCTCGTATCGAAGAGAAGGTAAAAGATCCAACGGAAGGAAAGAAGTGGAAAATAAGAAAAAGATCCCGAGGAGTTCGGGTGGCTGTGCATCGTCGACGTTAAATAAGTAATGGCGTACGTTCGAGGAGACCAGGCGGTGTTTCGACGTGCTCCACCTCCTGGTACCGGACTATTCTATTTTTCAGTTCGGCAAAGTAGCTGCTGTGCTTGCATTATGCAGTCGTCAGTCGACGGATGATCCCCGAACCGTCCCGTTACGCTGTCCCGCGTTAAGTCTCGTCGACCGTAACTCGTCGTCAGGAAGTTTAGTAGCAGTTTCGTGTCTCTCCGCTGTCTTGCCGACAAAACGAGCAAACGAAAATTTTAAGCCACCTGTCTGGAACGTTACGGACATCGCACCGCGACGCTCGCTGAAAGTGTAACGAAAATAATCCCTCATAATCAATTATTTGAAAGTTGGACGCGCGCTTACAGTTTTATTATTTCCTGATCGGTCACGTACGCGACGTCGTAGACTTAGAGGACTCTACAGGTACACCCATTGTCAAGGAGCTTTCAGTAAGCATTTATACTAGGAAGAAATTTTGCGGATAAATAATGAAGTAGAAGGAAATATAGCTGGTATTTTAAGACGGTGAATCAAATTACGAAGAGGTAAGTGCCAACCTCTCGGTACGGATATATCACATTAACTTCGACGTAAACGGCTGGATGTCGAGGTTATATGGGTATAAATATACCTCGAATTAAATATACAGGATTATACCCTTCATTTATAACGGCAGAGTATTTTAGATAGCTCGTAGTAGACATGTTATTCCAAATAGTGGTGTTTCTTACTGGTGTTGTTATATATAAATTATTATTGGTATATCATGTACTTGAAATTATATACAATAAGCACTGTGGAAATAATAAGTAAAATTCGCTGAAAATATAACACCTAATGAAATACAATAACTTCCATACGTTATATGGAGTATGTTATGTATTTATACGTTAATATGTTCACATGTCAATATGTTCATATGTCAATATGTTAATATGTGAATATGTCAATATGTTCATATATTAATATGTTCATATGTGAATATGTTCATATGTTCATATGTTCATATGTGAATATGTTCATATGTCAATATGTTAATATATGAATATGTCAATATGTTCATATGTGAATATGTTAATATGTTAATATGTCAATATGTTAATATGTTAATATGTTAATATGTTCATATGTCAATATGTTAATATGTTAATATGTTAATATGTTAATATGTTAATATGTTCGTATGTCAATATGTTAATATATGAATATGTCAATATGTTCATATATGAATATGTTCGTATGTCAATATGTTAATATATGAATATGTCAATATGTTCATATGTGAATATGTTAATATATCAATATGTTGATATGTTACATGTTAACATATTATCTGTTAATTTGTTAAACAAATGGAGATTTCCCAGCTTTCAAAGAAGGATCTCAAGGAATTCACGAGACTAATTTAGACAGAAAATTTTGGACTTTTAAAGCTTTAGTCGCAAGCTTGTTTGCTCTTCCGACAGACGAAAATGAAAAATGCGTGGAAATAACCGCGTCAAAACTCCTGCTTCGTGTAAAAAAACTACGAACACGATCTCGCGCATTGACGATCAAAAGCCTCGCTTTTGCCTCAATCCTTTGTGGGTCACTTATGCTTCAAGAAATTGCACCCACATCGAAACATCCACGTACATGTATGAACGTCGAAGTTATAATTCGCTCGTGTAGAAGAATATTTTATCGGTTTAATTGTAGCGACCCTTGCAACACGCGATAATCTCCAGTTTAATGACTATTTTATTTTACGTCACGGAATTTCAATTTGTTCGCTCATAATATTCATGTTTAACGAATTAATGCTCGCATTGAACAACGTTTTCTCTGAAATAAGCCCGTTCGAATCGAGGGAAATGAAGAGAAAAAAATAACGTTATTTTGCATACGAATACATAGGAAACGGGAACACGAATCGTGACGAGCAGAGAGCGATTCGATGTAGGTACATATTCGCTTGAAAATGATATCGAAATAATATACCGGATAGAGGGCTTACAAATAGTGGATAACGGGGTCTATCAATCTGGTTTTATCACTGGATACAATAATTAAACTGCACATGTTTATGCGTTGTATTCTATGAAACATAATCATGTAGTCTGTAAACCGCTTAAGGGTAATTTTACTGAAATTAATGAGGGTAGTAAATAAATCATAGTGGTTAGTGTCTTTATGATCTCATGTCTTATAATGTCTAATGTCTAATGTTATGACATATCTATTATTTTTTTATGTAATAATGAAGATTTTATACTTTCTCAAAATATAAAAATTTGATAGAATCATTAAATTGTTGCATATCATAGGGGTTAATGACGAAGTCTTCATGTCTTGATCTAACGATGAAGATTGTATACTTTCTCAAAGTATAAAAAGGCAGGATAATTAAATTGCGACATTATAGGGGTTAATGATGAAGTCTTCATGTGATGATCTAATGATGAAGATTATACTTTCTCATAGTATAAAAGGACAGAATAATTAAATTACGACATATAGGGGTTAATGATGAAGTCTTCATGTGATGATCTAATGATGAAGATTTCATACTTTCTCAAAGTATAAAAATTTGAAAGCATAATTAAATTGCGACATATCATAGGGGTTAATGATGAAGTCTTCACGTAATGATTTAATGATGAAAAATGTACACTTCCTCAAAGTATAAAAATTTGCCAAAATAATTAAGTTGCAATACTGTAGTCCAAGATGAATGAAAGAATTAAAGTTTCATAAACGAATTTTCGGAATACAGCAAGACCCTTCTGTTTTACGACGGTGATAGTTATTCGTCATGCTGCGTCACGCTGCACGAATGTTATCGAGCCGTGAACGATTTCAGGTGTACGACGATACATCACGCATCCTAGGAGATTGGACCCCGTTGAAAGAAACGTCAGCCTCCCCGTACTACTTCGAGGATCATTTATTTTTTTCTACCCCTCGATTCCGAAAACTATCAATCAAGTCGCTATTCCGGAAGCGGTCACGGTTGTCGCGTTTCTCCTAACAATTCTTGTATGATCCTAGGATCTAGAACTTCGAACTTGGGTTCAACTCAAACCTTCTGGGTCTCAAATTTTCAATTTACTAATTTTAGTAATTTTGTGTGAATTTTATCGGTCTTAATAATTACAATATAATATATAATTAATTATGATTATAATTTTATAAATATAATATTATTATAATTTTGGTATTAATGTTATGTGCATGTAAGGTAAATAGAATATGCAGGAAGTTGTGGTTTGAATAAAGGAAGGAAATGTAGTCGTTTTGTATTCAATTAACGCATCGGTTGCATCGTCAATCATCGTCGATAAAAACGCATTTTCAGATGTCAAATTGCCAATTACCGTATTCACGCAGAGAACCGTTGAAATAGAAGAAAAGAACACGAGCCACCTATCGTGTCTACAAAATCCGAACATTTCAATTTATACATCTTCCACCGACGTTTTCATAGTCGAACGAGCGTTTCCATTAAAAACGAACGGAGAACGGCTCGTTAAGAGGGTTGGTTAAGCGACCCCGATGAAACTGGGTGAATAATTTAATTAATCGTCCGACCAGCTCGGAAGAAAACCCCTGGAAAAAGTTCTCGTTATCGTTTTAACAACGATCGTTAATAGCTGCAAAGAACTGAATCGATGATAAGACATCTTGTCTTTTCTTGCGTTCTACGTTTACTTCGTTCAATTGTGTTCTCGTGATTGATGTGTAGGGAGAGTTTTGTCGAATGTGGATTGTTATTGAATGGGGAAGACTCTTAAAATTCTCAGGATTCTCAAAATTTCTAAATTCTTAAATATCCAAATTTTTAAGTTTTCAAGTTTTCAAGTTTTTAAATTTTCAAATTTCCAAATTTCAATTCTTCAAATTCCAATTCCCCAAATTCCAAGCTCTCTAAATTCCAAGCACCCCAAATTCCAAGCACCCCAAATTCCAAGCACCTCAAATTCCAAGCACCTCAAATTCCAAGCTCCCCAAATCCCAAGCACACCAAATTTCAAGCACCCCAAATTCCAAGCGCCCCAAATTTTAAAGTTCTCAAAACCCAAGGTCCCCAGATCCCAAGCTTCCAAATCCCAAGCTCCCTAAATCCCAAGCTTCCAAATCCCAAGCTCCCTAAATCCCAAGCTCACCAAATTCCAAACACCCCAAGTTTCAAAGTTTCCAAAATCCAAGGTCCCCAGATTCCAAGCTTCCAAATCCCAAGCTCCCTAAATCCCAAGCTCACCAAATTCCAAGCACCCCAAATTTCAAAGTTCCCAAAACCCAAGCTTCCAAATCCCAACCTCCCAAAATTTCCCAAAGCTCCCTAATTCCCAAGCTCACCAAATTCCAAGCACCCCAAATTTCAAAGTTCCCAAAACCCAAGCTTCCAAATCCCAAGCTCCCAAAATTTCCCAAAGTTCCCAAATCCCAAGCTCCTCAAATCCCAGGGTCCCCAAATCCCAAGCTCCCCATATCCCTATTCCCCAAATCCCCAAATTTCCAAATCCTCAAATTCCCCAAATTCCCCAAATTCCCAAAATTCCCAAAATTCTAAAAATTTCCCAAATTCCCGAAATTAAAAATCATCCATTCAAAAGTGATCCTCCAGTCTAAACCCACCCCCTCACCCCCATCTTAAGAAACCCTGCATCACTCTTACATGTAGTAGCAACGTTCATAAAATCCGTGAAGAAATCAATTAATTTTCGCAGAGATATCACGTCGACACTGTAGTGTTACAGACTGTAAATCTGTCAGTGGCAACGCGTGTCGGTGTGCAACCCTTATCAGAGCTTTCTCCTCTCTGTCGGTATCGATCGATACTACCGCTACCTGGTTACCTATCCCGTTAACAAGGCAATCAGGGATAGTTTCTCGATACTGTACGCGGCCGCTGCCGGTTAACTTAATTAGGGCTTGTTCTACGACTGCCGATTGAGTCGATTGCGAATCGAATTTACCTGCGTCTACAATTAGAACGGTTGTTTGAGCGACCGACCGCAACGCCATACCTCTGCGGGACAGATCGTAAGAATGAAACATTGCACTGAACTGACAGATTTCTTTCTTGGGAAGAAAAGTAAAGTCTGAATAAAGTCTGAGACGCATTATAAAAGTTGACAGACCGTTTGATTGGATGCGGAAGATGCATCTCTTTTCTTATAAATTGTGTACTATGTGAAAGTTTACGAATGGTGAACAGAGATATTAAATTATTTATGCAAAAGTTACTTTTAAACGAGAGAATATACAAGATCATCTTAGGTAGTACAGTGTGTATAAGAGTGATTTATTTAGGAAAGCTTTTTTGAGTATCAGAAAAATTTATAAAATTCGAATTGTCGATGACTGTCATAACAGAACGCGTTAAATAGTACCTGTCTACTTTTACCCACATCGGTATTCGTCTTTCTAATGATAAATTAAAAGATTACCGGACCGAGCCGTCTGAGCGAGCGCTCCGTCACCAGGATCGATATTTATCGGCTATAAAGCGCGATATCGTTTTTATGACTATCCCGTCTATCGTTTTAAGAGTTTTACGGTGGCGCCCCGGTTAGACGATCAGACGTCTTTCTTTAACGAAAGTGCATTATTCACACTTAATGTGTACATTCTTGTTCACAAATTGCTTTAAACTGCAATTCGTTTTACTGATTGTTATAAATCCATGAACATTGTTTCTATTTTTTTAGCAGAAGTTTTGTCCGAAAGCGGGAATTTTATTTTTAAAACGAGAATGATTTGTGAATCAAAAAGTGAGGATTATAAATTTTTCTTTTAAAAGATATTTTTGTAGACAATATTCTGCTAGTAAATTCTTGTTTTTATCTAAGCAAAGGGGAGTGTTTAGATTAAGAGTAAAAATAGGCCTTAATGATTACAATAAAAATAATTTGTATAGCATTCGCAGAAATAGCCGCGACAGAATCTCGCGTTTATAATTAAAGTGGGCCGATGGCAAGAAGTTTTGTCGAGATAGGTAGTGTTCCTACTGCAAACGATCCCAGCATCCAACCTTTTACCGAAATTGTAATTACGAGTAACTGCAAAAGCGAAGAGGCAAAGTTTTCCCTTCGCGTGGCCTGCTCCTCTCATAAACGCGTACGTAAAACGACCCATTAGCGAATGCTGATGGTGAAACTTACTTTGACCTATGTATCGATCCGGGTACAATCTTTTTCTCCGAATAAATGGCGATTTTGGTAGCGAACGATTTGGTCGTGGTCGTCTTTGATTACTTACGGTATCGAAATTTTGGTTTTGGAGAAGTGGTTTTTATATTTGATGCTGGGGAATTTTTGAAAGTTGGGGATTTGGGGGGTTGGGGAGTTAGGGGGTGGGGATTTAGGAAGATGGGGGGTTGGGACTTAGGAGGATGGGGATTTAAGAGGTTGGGTGTTTAGAAGGTTGGGACTTAGGAGGTTGGGGATTTAGGAGGTTGGGGACTTAGGGGGTTGGGGATTTAGGAGGTTGGGGATTTAGCAAGCCGGGGATTTAGGAGGTTGGGGATTTAACAAACTGGGGATTCAGGAGGTTGGAGATTTAAGAGGTTAGGAATTTAGGAGGTTAGGGATTTAGCAAGGTGGAGATTTAGGAGATTGGGGATTTAGCAAGCTGATGATTTAGGAGGTTGAAGATTTAGGAGGTTAGGCATTTAGCAAGCTGGAGATTGAGAAGGTTGGGGATTTAACAAACTGGGGATTCAGGAGGTTGGAGATTTAAGAGGTTGGGAATTTAGGAGGTTAGGGATTTAGTAAGCTGGAGATTTAAAAGGTTGGGGATTTAGCAAGCTGAGGATTTAGGAGGTTGAAGATTTAGGAGGTTAGGTATTTAGCAAGCTGGAGATTTAGGAGGTTGGGAGTTTAGGAAGTTAAAAATGTGAAATTTGAAAATTTTTGAATCCAAGTATTTGAGGATTTGAAGAGTGTATAATTTGGAAATTTTAGAATTGAATAGTTTGTAGATACAGGAAATTTTAAATTTATTAATTTTGTTGACTTGAGAACTTCAACATTTGAGAAGTTGAAAATCTGAGAATTTAAAGAGTCAGAAATTTAGAAAATTAAAAATTTAAAAAAAAAATTGAACAATATAAAAAATGTACAAACTCGCAATTATAAAAATGAATTGAATAATTCCGTACCTAAAAATGTACAAAACGCTTATCCAAAGTTCATCCAATATCGAGCATCGAATCGATACAAAATGCCCCCCGTCCCCATAGGAAATAAATAATTTATTTGAAGAGTAAAACAAGTTGAAAAACAAGGAAATTGTACGAAGACAGTTTCACGAGTAGCGATTTCGATTGAGTGTAAAAGCACTCACCGCGAACACACGCGCGCGAGTACAAGTGGTTGCACACAAGAGCAGCCCCTGTACCAGCTTCAGGAAATCTTCCCCTACGATCAACTCTATATTATTTCCGGTGGAAAGCGGTTCTCGAGGCTCGAGTACCGGTGTAGGCGGTTTCAAACACGATCTACGGTAATTGGTTCACTTAAACGCGGATCGGTACACAATTAAAGGGTAATTAGAGTGCCAATTATAGAGGACCAGTTTCGTTTCAGCCTTTTTCGCGGCCGTCTTCTGTTTACGCGATACAACTCTCGGATCTTTTGCGTACCTGGAGGATTCTAAGCTGCGTGAGCCTCCGCGATTTTGCTCGGTGAATCGTGTGTCTGGGTTTGAAAGATCGAAACAGGTAATTTCGTTCGAATCGAAGGACTGATAAAAGAGACTCGTTAAGTCAGGGTTAAATGATCTGCGATTACTGCGATTATTAGTGGGAATTTTTTAATGGATTGTTATAATGTATACTGTAATGTATATCATTACATTCTTGTTAATTATGAAAATAAAAATAAAAGTATTTTATAAATCATAGGTAGACTCAACAAAATTATTATTGAGTTTATAAAAAGAACCTATCATTAATTTAATATGACAGTGAATTGTATGCATCTTTTTTAATGGAGACAAGGTAAAAATATTTGTTATCAAGATACATAAATTCTTATGTAGAAGACATACTCGAAATTGTCAGAATTTTTGCATCTTTTTGGTGCTGATCGAAAGAGTATCCAAGCGAAGGGTACCTAACCTAAAATATTTGTTCAGTCTGTGAACGTGTCGCCATCTGGTGGTTCTAGTACTAACTAGTCAATTTGAGGAACATGAATTTTTTAATTCCATAAAACAACCGTACTAGTCATTTCTCAACAATACTGAATTTATTGAAAAATTACATGAACATATAATCTTGAGGATTAATAAGGATTAATATGTGTTAATAAAGTATGTGAATAATTATTAAAAAAAAGGTGAGAATATTAACAAACTTCATACAGGAAAATGTAAAGGTAGAATGAAATATTTGATAAATGTTGGTAACGTGTCAGGAAGGATGAGGTATTTAGGAAAATAAGAAGGAAACATGGCGCGTTAAAATTATCCTGGAAATTAATGAGTGACGGAGAACGAGAAGACAAGTTAAGGATAGTAAATGCAATAAAAGCGGCGGTGAGGGTGAAATAATGGCGGTAAACTTGTAAGGTGTCTCGAAGATCTCGTTTCCCGTGGAAATTGTAACCGCAGATAGCACGAGACAGTCGTAATACTAATATCGTTTCGCAAACATACGGCAACGGAATGGGACACGTGAAGCCGCCTAATGCGGCACGGCGATTCCGGGTCACGGATTACATTGTAGCGCGACGTTAATTTCATTTTGCAAACGGTTCTAAATGGACTCGGAAACGCCGATACGTGGACCGTCCTAATAATTCTGCTCTGCAAACCCGGCCCGCCAACGCCGCCGTATCAGTTCGTCTGCGACGATAAAACTGAAGCGAAATACCCTATTCACGAGGAAGAATCGAGTTCGTAAGGCGGTTTCGTTTCCATTTCCGCTTGCTTTTATGGAAATTCTCGTGAAAATTTGATTCTCGAAGCCGTCCCATCGCGTTTCCGTGTCTGTCAACGTTCAAATCCAACGAAATTCGATGAACAAGATGTGTATCGGTGGACCAGTTACTCCGTATAAAATACCTATGAATATTTTCTTACTTTCCGGTTTACGACCACTTTACTCTTACGCCATTCGGAAAGACATTAACGTTCGCCATCAGAAATACAAATAACTATTATTCTCATAAATTTAGTTCTAGAAAATTTCGGAATATTTCAAGATTTTTATTTATCCAATTTTTATGAAAATTTGAGGGAAGGAAATTTCAATTTTTGATTAATAATTTTTTCAATAAATTTATATATAAATTTCTATGTAGTATTTAAATAGTATATTTTTGTTTAATATCTGTTGAATGAATCAATATACAATATACAACTATATTAAAAAATTTTAGTATAAATAATTAATAAAAATTTTGAATAAATTCAATAAGAATTGTTGTTAAAAATCCTAATGTTTTAAATGAACGCAACAAAAATTTTCAGTGACTTCCATTTTCCCAAGTCCATTTTTGCCCTCTTTCCTATTTCATCGATTTTTATGCAACAAACGCGTTCCTGTTTTTCCATCTTTTTTTAGAAGCGAATGAACGTGAGTCACATTTGCTTTTACGCGCAGAACTAATCTCTTCGATTTACAATTCGACACAGACTTCATTTTATACAGGTTCACTCGAGTCGAACATCCGAATTGCTTTTAGGGGTGGAACACTAACTAAGAGCCTTTATTTGTGATTATTAAAAAAATTAACTGATAGAAACTTTTATTAGCAATTAACAGAAAAAATAATTTACAGAATCTTTTATAAAAAATATAACTGATATTAATGATAAAAATGTATTATTCATCAAATTCAGGAAGAACGTAAAATAATTTATTCCTTCGGCAGCAAAAAGAAGTTCAAGTAAAGCGAAACACTTTGTGTATTACTCGAAATTATTTCACGGAAATGTGGTCTTTATTCAAGAATAAGATAGTTGGATCATTTATTCAGCACGAAGACGTAGTCGTTTCCCTAACGACTCGATTTCAGGCTGAATAGCATAATTGAACGGGGCAGTAATTGCAATGGTTGGTTATAATTACAGCCACGAGTCCGTTTTGTATAACAGGACGCGGAGGAGGGCTTCTCGAACTTTATCCAAAGTTCCTTCGAGATGCGGGTCAAATTTGAACGCCCCTATGCTATAATCAGCACGGTGCTATGTAACCGATGTAATGGACTCCGTGAAACTTGGCTCGCTCATCAAGAAACTGCGAACTGGCCTACGTTTCAAGGCATTCGATCGACACTTCCGATACCTCCAGCTATTTGACCCTGAGTATGCCTCCATTAATTAACTTTGATTCACACTGATTATTCACGAAGATTCTTCTCAGCTTATTATAACTTTCCACAAAGTTACATGTTGAGGCTATTTGTTTTTCGCGCTTCAATCATCCATGTTGCGTTTTTTCTTTTTTTTAAATAATATTCATTTGTTTTCTCTAACACGTCTCTTCGCCCCAGTCGTCGTTAACACGCGTGATGCGTACATTTTAGAACAATACAAGTTTTTTTTTATAGTGAATTTCGCAGTTTGATTTTTGCCTGAGTCTCTCACCCTTGCGTCGCGAAGATACCAGACAATTTACCTCAACATTACACAACGGAAAAAGCGAGACTTCGTACGAGTTTATAAATCTCGATCGACTGTTGACACAAGTTCAGCACAAAGTAAAAGCTGAAAGAAGACGGAGCACAACAGGGATCGTATCGCGCTTTTTTCTATCTCCGAGAGGTCTAATTGCTGAATCTGGGTGTGTCGCTTTTGCATGGAATCTGGTCGGGACAAACGATGCCTTTCCCCAGTTAATTCATCCGTCGACTCTTTGTTCCTGAAAATAACGCGAATTAACCGTGGCGCGATAAAAGAAGCGTCGCGACGGCCGCAACAATGCCGTCGTTTACGCTCTCGAATTGTCCCGGTTAGCTGGACGACGCAGGATCAACCACGGTAATTTGTGTTCTCCATGGAATAGCCAGACTACTTCTATTTACGTGACCTGGAATCTGTAAAGAAATCTTTCATTTGCGGTATGAAAGATTCACCTTTTGAACACCGATATTAACCCCTTAACCTATAATTTTTAGCTTAATCATAAATTGTGCGAAGATTAAAGTTGAAATTTTTAGTATATTTTTTATTCAGCAATCTTTGTTTGTACAAACTGTTGTACAACATCCAATGTCCATTGACAATGGACTTAACCTATAATTTTTTTAGTAGCTGAGTCAATCATAAATTACATTAAGATAACTAAAGTTGAAATATTAAGTATACTTTCTATTCAGCAATCTTTGGTTATACAAACTGTATTGGCATTGGACTTAAAATTTAATTGATTTATGTTTGTCACGTTGAAACTGTAACGTGTCACTAGTCTGACTCCTTGTTATAAACTAAGAGGTTAAAGAATTTAAGACACTGCATCGTACAGTACACCATATCAAGAGAAATGATTAAAAATTACATAGAAATATGCAAAGCTTCATTTCAATTTATTTAAATATATTATAATGTATTCAAATTGTTCGTATGTCTTTATGAAACAGTAGTTGATAACATAAGGTCATAACATAAGGTAACTCCACCATAAGACCGGTCAAAAATGTATCAGGACTTAATCCTTTGCACTTGAAGGTAATTTGACTATTTACAAACAGCAATTTTAAAACTCATTCAAAAAGTTAAATGAATTTTCTTGAGGTTATTACTTCTCTACTAATAATTTCCACTATTGTCCGTTTCACTATGTTTATACGTCACACGTGTCATATTATAGAATCAGTTAGAAAATGCTTGTTTCAAATTATTGTATTAAATAAAATGGTGACTGAGAGTCATCTCTCGAGCGCTGGTTAAAGAATTATTCGGTAGATGTTTCTAACCCTAATTCTCTAAAAAATATGGGGCTGATTAGCAAAAACTCTGGTAGCGTTCAAAACATCAGACTAACAGCTTCATTCGATTGAACAGTGATGTAGGCAGTTGGTCAGTGAAAGAAGGGATGAAAAAGTAGTTTCGAAACTGCGCGAAACTAGTGGAATTCGTCGAAAACGATGCATTACCCGCGGGGGGTGGAAATATTCGAACGTTCGTATTTCGCTGGTAGAATGTTTGCCCGTCGATTGTTTGGCCATGCCGCGTGGAATATGCAGCGCGAGCGATAAATAAATAGCAAACACGAATCTCGCGTGCGGTCAGAGAGAGATAATTGCGAGTCCGTTGGATCGGTGTGGTCAACCGAGGCGGAACGATCGTCCGCTTCGGATTGCCGATCCAATCGCGCGAGATCCGACTCTTTGAATTGCCCTCCTACGAGCTTCGTAACTTTCGCGCAACGCGTGTCCGGGTTAAACGCGTCCTCCACCCATCTCTCTGTGTACGCGTATCGTCGTTTTAGAAACGCCGAAAAACTGCCTCTGTCCGTGTCTCTTTTAACGATTCGATCTCGCAATAAAAGTTTCCCCGGTTAGAATTGCCGCTTTTCGCGTCGCGTTTTAATCGCGTTCACTTGTTGTATCCCGCCGTTGAATCGCTCGTCGCGTCGTTCTTCTTCAAAGAGGATTCGAAGCAATTACTGCCTTTGATCGATCTTCCTTTTGTAAATGGAAATCATACCGTTTCATTGTACATTCGGTGCACTCACTGGTCTCACTCGATTTACACGTACGACAAACTTCAAGAGTATTTATAGCGATGCTGAATCTTAAAACCTTCCACTATTTCCGTACTTCTGCTACGAGCAATTTTACTCCAAATTTTTAATACAATTAGTAGTTCAATAATTTGTAGATTGCATTACTTTAAATTGATTTAACATTTCACTTCTGTCTGTCTATTTTAATATTGGCTGTTCAGAATGTTCATAGAGGTTCAGAAATATTTGTGAAGGAGTAGGGTGAAAGCACCTTCAAGAACTGACTTTAGAAGTTTTTAGAAACTTGTAACCTCTGAAATTATACTAAATATCGTTCAAGGGAAGCTTGCGTTGCACTCCAGTGCACATTCTGAGAAATGTAAAAAGATTGTTGTTTGTCGTTAGAACCTGACGCTTCTCCTTGACAATATTTCACTGTCAGCTATTAACTTGCTCTTGTAATTAAATTTATATCTCAATAACCTTGCAATGATCATGCATTATACGTCATCGAGGTATCTCAGTAGTAATGACTATAGTCACCTCACAAATTTTATAGAGTTACAGTGTGTTCACAAACGTTCTCAACTTTGACAACTTTGAATTTTTGAAAGAACCCCTTAAGCGTTCAGGTTTCGTTAAAAAAAGGAATCCTAGATACCAGAAGAATATTTTGGGTGAAGATCATCCGACAATAGTTTGTCAGATTGAAAAAGGAAAGCTCTGAATTCAAGAGCTCATCTCGTGACGGGTGCTCAGTTAAAACAGGGATACGATGGAGTTGCGGCAACGGGGTGACTGCTTAAGTTATCCGACAGGGGTACGGTCGAGCAAACGGCTTTGTAACCGTAAGTAGTCGACAGGAAGGTCGTACGTTAGCGCGGCAAAAGCCGGCTCGTCTTCCTGTCGCGTTCTAGTTTATCGTCCACCGCGTGCGACGATGCTCTCCCATCCTTACTACGTTTCCCAAAGGGGTTGGCGAGCGTCGTTAACTTCCACGGCGCACGTGCCGCTGCCATTACGAGTTTCTGAGCGGGCAATAACGCCTTCTCAAAATCGCCAAAGCTACGAGAAAATTGCTCGTGAACTTCAGGAAGATGCTGATCATGCTTCTTAGACTTTGAGTGCTGAAAACGGTGCTTTTTACATAAAATTAAAAAATCTCTAATTTTGGAAGACTTTTTTTCTATTCGTGTGTAGAAAAATTGCTTTGAAAATTTCATATTTTAGCTTGAATTTTTTGTGGCACTATGACAAGCTTCTATGTTGAAAATTATGTGTAATGACATTAAACTGGTATTGAGGCAAAAATTAATAAATTAAATCGTATTACATTTTTATTTATACGTTTTCATAAATAAGTGACACACGTAGGTAAAAGATTAGGAGTAACTCATAGTAAATTTTATTCAAGTCTTAAATTAAATGGAAATGATACTGTGAGATGATAGCTATATTATTTCTATCAATCTCAAGTACAAAGTTCACCTGTTACATCCCTTTTTATATACGTTAATTTAACTTCATTAGAAGGTTGTTACTCTTTAAAGGCAATTAAAACTCGATCTAAGAACGCAAAAAATTCAGAGAAGAAATGAAGAAATAAAGCGTAGAGAAGAAAGACAATAGCAGGGAGAATTAAAACGCGAAGGGATCGAGGCGAGAAGAAAAGCCCTCGAACGTGAAGAGAGTCTGGAAAACGTTCCAGCATTCTCGAAATTTTCAAACAGTCCACCAGCGTGTGCGCGTTCGAGCGTCTCTTCAGCCATTCCTTTTCTTTTCCTCCACGAGCAGTTTCGCGCACGTATTTCGAGCTACAGCTGCCGATACCTTTTTCACGAGCGTCCGCTTTCTTGAATTCATCGATCGTAGTCGAGGAAATGTCCGAGCAATCGATTGTAACGTACAACGATTCCTCTATTTAGAAACCGTTCTTTCTTCGTCCTGGGTAAAGCGTTTTAAAGAGAAATTTACAGAGAAAGAATTTTCGTGGCCTAAATAGCTGAGAGAGAACTATTCGATGAAATTTCGTGTTTCCAGCTGAGTCGCGATTGTTTCTTTGGGAGAAAATGGTTGCTTAAATAAGCAGCGGGGAAATAAAGTAGACGGAGACAACTCCCTCGAGACTGGGTCAACGTTATTATTTGTCGATCAAAGGGGCCTTATCGATGCTCGATCGACCAAAGCAAATTGAATGTTTTTCTGTTTATTGGAAACCTTAGTATTCTTTTAATCGAGCTGGGAATTCGATAAGAATTTAACGATGTTTGTTCATGATGTTCATTTTTTAATTTTAAATGATTTTGTTTTGTAGTGTAATATTTCATTCGTTTTAAGCCCGTAACAATTATAGTATAATTCTATATGAATTTATAATACAAACAAAATATGTGATATCCACGTATGTGACGTTTCATGAATTTAAAATTAGCATCATGTATGTATAGTACCATATGTGTATCATCTATGCATACGAATAATTCCTATATCAGGAATGCAAATTTTTTAACTGAAAATTATACATGGAAGACATATGATATTCCTATTAATTTGACCTTGAGATGACCTTGTGGATAATGTATAAACTTTTAAACAGAATCATATATACATTGCATTCGAACTTGCAAGAGTAATTAAGAGAGTACTAAAGTCTATGTACTTCAAAATGATTAAAGAAAAATACAATGTGTTACACGATACGGTTAACTGTAAAGTTCAAGAAGCTACCGTGTCTAACATACGGTTGTTACCGGCAATTACAGTCTGTTCTGTCTCTTAATAAGAAGTTTGTACGTTCCGAGTGCCTGTGCACTCGAACGAGTCGAGAACAATGTTGGCTTACTTAAACGGCACCCGGAGTTTGTTCGAATATTGTACACGAGTTTATAACCGAGCGTGTTGTACGCAGTCCCCGTTGTTCGAGAAGAAAGTGCCGTTTCAAACGTCGCCTAACCTCCACCCTTGAAACATCCGTTTCATTGTGACTTGCAAAATGTAAGTTTGAAACACGGGGCTTCCGTGGAGGATCGTGGACCACGCAGGGAGAAAACAATACGGAAACGATATTGTCAACAGGACCATCCATCTTCCGCGAAAAGCAATGCTTTGTTATTGAATAAAGAGAAGTGAGAGAGCTTTCGAGCCGGTTGTAACACGGAAAGACTCGTAAGTCCCGGCGTGCCATTTTTAATCTCCATCTTTTCTTTAAAGCAACGTGCATTTTTAGACGTTTCCTTCAACACGTAACAGGTGAACGATCGATTTTTCTGGCGGACGAGGCAGAATATTCGGATTTGGAAGTTCGGTACAGAGCACGTACCAGAGAACCCCCGATTGAGTAATCGACTCGCGAAAAGCGAATAAACGAGTAATTTCGTGCGGTCGGTGATCGAAACGAAATTGATAGGAAGAAACGACAAAGGCGAAGAAAAGGGGTTATTGGAGCGAAGAAAGAGTAGGGGAACGCGTTTTCCGGCTAAGATTTCTTCTCGTTCGCGTCGAATCACGGTTCGTAGCCTGCACAAACGCCGGAATAACTTTCTACTTTATTCTCTGCGGTGTTCCGCGATCGGAATATGTTTCCCTGAGAGCTCCCCGGGGCGGGAAAACTTGGCGGAATCGATATCGCGCCGTTCGAAAGAGCTTTGCCGTAATGCCGGTTACTTAATGGATAAGGGATGAATGGAGAAACCGAGAACTCGAATTAGAAACGTTTTAAAATTTTTCGAACTCTCTATTGCCCCAAACTTGTTCATGCAAATCGAAAACTTCCAGATAAGGGAATTAAAAATCTGACACTTTATTCTATCTGGACGATATCGAGCTTCACGAAGTTCTCCACAAAGTAAATTCTTCGTACAAGCATCCAACTTTCAAATTAGATAACAAGGGCGGAAGGTACAAGTGTGGCAACAGTTGTCTTATTTACATCCGAGTAGATTAAACGGTGGTCCGAATAGTTGGCGCCGTGTCGTCGTCGACTTCTCGAACTAATCGACTCGCTGGACCACCTCGCTCGACAGCCACCAGAGATTTCTACCTAAAATCTGTGGCACGCGGCAAAGAAAGTTGTCCGCCGACCAGGCAATAGCGTAACCCGCAAAAAAACTTGGTATTCGGGGGGCCAATGTTGCGAAATGGCCGGCGGAACGATCCAGACAGAATCTTGAAAATTACTACCCGTGGAATCCGAAAGATCGTCTTTCTCTTTCGCTAAACGACTTTGATGGTTACAATGTTATAAAATTATCAGCTGGTGAACTGGTTGATAAATTCTTCCTTCACATTTTTAAGGAATAGTTGAGGAACCTAAAGATACCTTTCATGAGTGTTTGCTGGTCTAGCTATAATTTAATTGTAATTGAAAAGTCACACGTTTAAAATGATATTAGAGACATATAAGACATTTAGTCTTACGAGATATGACATTAGTATGGTGTTAATAAAAATATTGTATTAATCATAGAATATTGATCTCTTCAACATAATTCTGAGGTTAGAAAATTGATTTAATTTTTGGCACAATTACCGTAGCTATTGTATAAATAAATTCTAGAAAACATAATGTTCTGTCAATGATCAAGCTCGAATTTTTTAGCTTGAATTTATTTACAAAATGGAGTGCACGCATCGCTCTGAACAGAGCTTATTTGTGCACTGTTTGGTAAATATTAATAAATGTATCGAAAATGTATTATTTTCCTTTAATTCAAAAACAAAAAAACTTCCTACCTGATAAACAGTAATAATGTCCACATATGTCTCTTGGTTGAAATCCACATACGTATCCTTGAATAATAAATTCTACGTACGTATTCTTGAAATAACAGAAATTCCGCCGGAACAAAAATGAAAATAACTCGTATAACACAGAGATAAAATGCAACACGTGGCACGTAAGAATAAATTTCGCGAATAGGCGACGTATCAATCGAGGCTTCTGGGCCTCGGTAGTAGGTCCCCGTGAATGATTGACATTTTCTACATCGTTTTCGCCGCGTGCCAAGCGATCTCGAATCGGTCGACGACGCTTCGAGTAATAACCGTGCCATAATGTCGCTCGTGGTATTCTGGGACTCCGTTTGGGCACGGTAAGTCCTTCGTGCTGAACGTTCTCCACCCTCCGTTAGCTTTAAACGCGCCACCTGCTCGAGATGTTGAAATTGTCGCGTTTCCTGAACTCCCAAGACGACCGAGATTGCTCGTGTCGATTCGTAGAACGCGTTCGGTTCCAATCTGGATACCTGCGATTGCATCTGTACGAATCGAAGTCACATTTCTGAAAGGACCTGCAGGTTTGCTGTTAACCACTCGCCGTGGTATGACGTTCTGTGCACGTCATTGGTTTAGTCTCCGTCGAATCAGCTCGTTAGATATTCGGTACAACGCTGATCCAACACGTGGCCATATAACGAGGGGTAGACTTCATTGTCGAACAAGGTAGAATGTGGTAATTAATTGTCGTTAATATATGCGTCAGTTTCAATCTTCTATTCACATATATTGCTCTCCTATTCCTTTATAATAATTTCAATTGCGGAACATGCAGTTATCAAAGACAATTAAATGACGCGACTCGCTTTGTATCCCTAGCGATAAAAGCCCCCTTCGCACCTATCCATTATTTCGAGGTAAATGAAATTAAAACGGAGGCATCCGTGTAACATTATTCAGGGCTGATTGAATTAAGTCGAGATAGAATCTCGAGGGTGAAAATAAATTGGTCAGCGAAAGTTTAAGGGTATCGATGCTCGTCACGCGAGCAACTTTCTCTTGGAAAATGCCCTAAAGAAAATGTAAGCAAGGGGCCGACTTCTTCGTCCCTTCTTTCGATAACGTGTCGAGAGTTTATTTTGAGGGTGGCACGCGCCTTCCGGAAGCGGCCTGAAACGCGAACTAGCGGCTGTTTTCGCGCAACCCTTATCGCACACGACTGAACCATGACTGTTCAAACTGCGATGTGGTTGCGTGTTTTCCCCTAACGTTGCCAACGTTTTCATTTTCTTTTTTGCTTTTCATCGACCTGTTCCATACACGCGTTACTCGAATACCGACCGTGCTTCGTTTTCAACGAGTTCTCGATACGATTATTAACCCCTTGCACTGGAGGCCTTTTTCGCTCGAGTGAAATGACTTTTCGATTTCTAACTTCAAATCATTTCACCTATAAATTAGCGTACAAGACTATTATAGTTTACGTCAGAGGAAAGAAAATTTGTTAAGCTCTGTATGTTCTGTATTAATAATTTATAAAACACTCGCTAAGACTAAAAATGTGAGAAGCTCATAACCTTGACCCGAACCTTGAACATTGAGCATGTGTGTACTTGAAGATACATGAACTTAGTTCAAGAAGAAAAGTTCTCCAAATGAACAAATCTGTCAGACCGAATCTCCCCCGATTTATCATTTCTGCTCGTTATGATTCGCGCAGCTATCTGCATTCGCCGGCAGGATTTATCTCATGAATTTCGAATACGTTAATACAAATAAATTCGAAGCGACGAAAGGGTGGAAGCGCGACAAAGGAAGGAAATATTTAGCCGAGCAAACCGTGTGCTCACAATTCTCGGAGAATTTTATCGGATTAATTGCAGGTCGGGTTAGAATCCAGTGACCGTCAGAACGGCAGGCAGCCAACCGTATTTCACGGTAATTTTTATCGCAGGTGCCGACGCTTAAATTATTTGGACCTCTTTTTCCCCCACCCGCCTGCCGTGAAAATATTCATCTCTGACACTCGGCGTGATACAGGCATTCATCATTTTGATACTCGCCAACGTTACGGGGTTGTACATTTTCAAACTCTGTTCCTCGAGGTCCTAACTTTCTCGTCTTCTCCGTTGTTTCCTGCTTGCCTGATTATGCGAATGAATTTATGTCAACTTCGTATTTACTCTTTGTTGTAAAGTCATTTTTTAATTGCTTGTCTCTACATTCGGATTTTGTAAATTTTATAAAAAATAGTTCAAGTAGATGAACTGGTCTAACACGAAGGTCTCGAGGGAACACAAAGTCCGAACTGTTTACCTGGTGCATTATGTAGAGTGTGGGTGGAAATACAGGCGGATTTTCGCACGTCAGGTCCGGGCCCCTGGTGCCCCTCGCGGTCACGAGGTTCGCGTTAACGCCGTTGTTCCTCGGCTCTCGAGACAGCCTCGAGGTTCGCGAGTTTGTCGGCAAGTTTCTGCCGTCCCGTGCGGATTAGAGCTTACGGATGACGCTGAAACTTTTGATCAGTAAGTTTGCTCGGTGAACCTGGAAAAATAGAGAAATACCTCGGGCTAATTAATTGTACGTGCGGTACGAGTTGATCGCTCTTGCTCTAACTTTTTATTTAATAAATGACATTGTACGATTTGAAGGATTTATTCTGATGAACGGAGATGGGAGCTGAACTTAATCTAGCCATAGTCATTCCATATTTTATTACAAAGTTGCACAAGCTTATTATAGATTTATGCATTGATTTATGGAGATCTGTAAAATGTTTTTGGTTCTACAAGTTTAAATAATTAAAAAGATTAAATAATTTATTTTGCGGACTTTACATGAAGGTACATAGAATATTTAATATTTTTATATACATAAATCATAAAAACAGACAAGCTGTACGTAAATTAATGTACACATTAATTCTTTATTTTCATGAAGAGTACACATTATTTCCAATAAATGTTTTCAGTAAATTTTGTAATTTAAAAGGAAATTCATAAAGGGGTAAAATAACTCTGATAATTTTGCTGTCAAAGTGTCAATATGAAAAAAATAAATTTTGCAATTTTGCCAATTATTTTTTAAAGATAGTTGAATTTAATGAAAAGTTATACAACCCGTTCGAAATGGCATTGGATCAACCCGTGATACGGGATGACAGGGACCCGATAAAAATAGACGTCGACTCCGTCATCGATATTCCGAGGATGTTCTGAGGACGTCGTCGACCTCACAAAGGATATCTCGAGAGTTCAAGAGCCGAGCCGACGATAGAAGGTGACATTCGATAGCATCTTCAGAAACGCACCCCATAGCAAAGATCGGCGACAATGCAGGTTAACAGCATTATCGCGACTGCAAAAATCGACTGGTAACGAAAATAAATAAAAGTAACGACGCGGTGGAAATGTTCAAAAATGTTGTAGGAAATTTTTTCGGCTTGTTACTTTTATATATAAAAAATATAATAAAATTAATATGGAAAGTTTGAAGTTACGAAGGAAAGAGTCAAATATGAACTAAAATTGTAACCATTAAAGAAGTGTAATTAGTTCTCTATGTTATCTGATTTCGTCACGTATGCGTATATCATGTACTAGCACTCTTATCGTAGCATGATTCGACTGAAAATTACCTCACAAAAGCACCGCGACGCAGGAGAATTTCCTCACTTCCTGAAACATTTTGCAGAAGAAAAGTTGGGTAATAAAAATTAATAAAAAAGTTGCAATGTACAAGTAAAGTTATTGCATATCAAAGAAATTGAAATCACTAATTTCCGCGTATAAATTGCAGTGATAATCGAACAGATAAAGCAAGGGTGAATTAAAATCGGAATACTCGACAAGTGACAGTTCAGCTGACGAGAATGTCACGAATTACAGGCCGATGTCCATATAGTCTTGGCACCGATGCTGCCATCGATTCTGGTCGACTCTAAATTCCTATAAACCTTCCCACCCCCCCAGACGGTTCGTTAAGGGTAGCTGGTTTCGCTATAGAACCAACGACAGGTGTTTCGTTAGTCGTGGAATGTACACCGCGAGCGTATGCTAAATTATCGAGTAGTCCTCTGGGTTTAATTACTTTTGTCTCGCCGCTGACGAAACTTGGAACATCATTTTGTCGTTCCGATGGGAACAGGGCTCGTGTTGTTAATTCGTAGTCCAGCACGGTTCTCTTGCCTGTGGTGACCATGGCTCGTGTCGTTCTCCGATTTTCCTACGTAAATAGAATCGTATTAGGGAAATACTGCTCGGATGATGGCACCCTGCATGGTCAATGATATTCGAGACACGTTCCGACTACCGTATGTGGACCGTTGTATAATCAAATAAATGTGTACTTTATCAACGTCGTACAATTCCAACAGAACCCTGCGACGTTTAACACAATCGATATCTCCGCTAAAATTATTTAATCCTCATAACTTTTCTTGGCAAAATTTTATTTTCAAATTTTTTTATTTCATCAAAAGATACATAATGAAACTATACCCACTCTTCTAATTGGCTCAAGTCAATTTTAGTTGCTTCCTGAACAGAACAGGACTTACACAAAAATTAAGTAGAAGATTTGTATACTAATAAATTTTGTATAAATGTCTCCTAATATTTTGACTACCCTTGATTAGTAAAATAAAGGGTACGTTAAATATTTATGATCGAATGCGTGTTCGTACAATTTTAATCACGGCTGACAAAATTTCGATGGCTATAAAATCGATGATGGAATCGCGTTCCATCTGAAATGCTAAAATCACTAGCCAGCAAATTATTCATAACCTGACCCACCGCATTTCCGTATAAACCCGGTTACAATATCGAATTTTCTTAAAGCAGAAGCATCAATTTCTGACGAGCGTAGACCGCGAACGTGTTAACGAGTCGCAAACGAGCGACAGTGGTTCCACTCGAATGCCAGTTATTTTCCTATTAACCGGTCACTCGCGTTCCCGCTACGCTAATTTATATCTCCATCGTATTGACATTTCGCTCGATGGAAATCAAGTCGTTCGTGCCGTTGGTAAACTGGGTCAAACGGTCCAGTAGGGTGATGGACACGAAATATCGTTAGCCAAAGCGAATTATTATCAATGAATACGAAAACGGGACGGGTTGGCCATATGACGCGTGGTCATATAAAACGTATGGGGATTCGATTGCAACGAATCGTTTCCAATGCTGCTTTTAACGTCAACATACAATCTTCTGATTTACATTCGTGGTAAACTGATGTTTTGAATATTTTGCAGGTTTATTTTTGAAGTTTAGTTTTGGAGGTTAGGTTATTATTGAGAGATGTATTTGAAGGTTAGGTTATTATTACGGATTATAATTTAAGGATAGGTTGTTATTAAGGGTTGAACTTGGAGGTTAGGATATTATTGAGGGTTGCATTTGAAGGTTAGGTTAATATTAAGGGTTATAATTTAAGATTAGGTTGTTATTAAGGGTTATATTTGGAGGTTAGGTTCTTATTGAGAGTTGTATTCGAAGGTTAGGTTATTATTAAGGATTATAATTTTGGGTTAGGTTGTTATTAAGGGTTATATTTGGAGGTTAGGTTATTATTGAGGGTTGCATTTGAAGGTTAGGTTATTATTAAGGTTTATAATTTAAGGTTAGGTTGTTATTAAGGGTTATATTTGAAGGTTAGGTTATTATTGAGAGTTACATTTGAAGGTTAGGTTAATATTGAGAGTTACCTTTGAAGGTCAGGTTATTATTAAGAGTTATATTTAATGGTTAGGCTATTATTGTAGGTCATTGTTGAGGTATATTTTTCAAGTTTATTTAACGTCATTTTTGAAATTTATTTTTGAAAGTTAGCTTGTTATTAGGGGTTATGCTTGAAGATTATTATTGAGGTATATTTTTGAAATTTATTATTGAAATTCAATTATTGAAATTTATTTTATGATTGAAGATTATATTTGAATGTTATTATTGAGGTATATTTTTGATGTTCATTATTGAAATGCATTATTGAAATTTATTTTTAAGGGTTGGGTTATTATTGAAGGTTATTATTGAGGTATATTTTTAAAATTTATTATTGAAGTTTATTATTGAAATTTATTTTTGAAAGTTATTATTGAGGTATGCTTTTGATGTTCATTATTGAAATTCATTATTGAAATTTATTTTGAAGGGTTGGACTATTATTGAAGGTTACTATTGAGGTACATTTTTGAAGTCCATTATTGAAATTTATAATTGAAATTTATTTTTAAAGGTTAAATTATTATTGAGGATTATATTTAAATGTTATTATTGAGGTATATTTTTGAAGTACATTATTGAAATTCATTATTGAAGTTTATTTTTGAAAGTCAGGTTATTTATGATCACATGTGAAGGTCATTATTGAGGATTATTTTTGAAGTTTATTGAAGCTCATTTTGAAGTTTATTGAAGCTTATTTTGAAGTTTACATGTCAAGAACAATTTGCATAAAATCCACGTCAAAGTATTCCACGTCGAACATCAATGAAAGCAAAACAGCAGTTTACAGAGGGGTAGTTTCTAGAGGGTCGGAGGAGCAATATCGCCGAAACGGGCGTAGTCGATAAGAAGCGAACTAAGCTGATTCACGGTTTTTACAAGGACAGAAGATAGCCGTTTGTATCTGGTCCGCCAATCGCGTTCGAAGCAGCTTCTTATCGAGGCGAAGTTTCCTGAATCACAGGGGCGGAAGTTTGTTTCGCTATTTGCCGGCGTTTCAAGCGGGAAGGAAATTATTTAGAAGTTACTTGATATCGAAATCGGACGAGGTTCGAAGCGTGCTGTTTCTCGCCATTGGGACCGAGCGTGTTTCTTTTTGCCCGTGTAAACTGTAGGAAGCCCGTTGGGGTAGGAAACGGCTCGGCAAGGTGTTCGAGGCCTGAAATCGTCGGGAAACTTTAAACCCACGAATCTCATGGACGTAACTTATCCGCGGATAGAATGGACGAATAACGAGCACGCCTGTGTCGAAATTCGTTTCTAAAGAGAATTTTATACCGCGAACTTGTAGCTTCCGGAACGCGTAATGTATCCGTTCAATATTGCCTCGTTATTTATCTGTTTCGATCCTTAGGACTTTGGAAATCCGATATTTCAATCGATACATGTCGGCCTTTCAGGATTGAAATCCTGCGTACGGTCACAATCGTAATTATAACGAATTATAGGTACAGGAACAAGAATAAAACGATGAATCGCTGTTTACGAGAAAATTAATCGCGAATATTCGTTCGTGAACGAATTGAATTCATTACACATCCAACAACGAATGGTACAGCATTGCTTTTATACCTCATCACCGTTTCCCATCAATTTCTCTTTTTACCATCGAACTCGATTGGCGCATAATGACAGACCGTTCGATCGTTTAACAAAAGGGTAGTTGCAAAACGGAGGGTCGGATAATTCCCAGGAACGAAAAATTACAATCGACCGTTAACGCGTCCGCGAAGCATATTGTTAATCAGCGTATCGAATTATGTCGTTTGGCCGGACGAAACGCGAGACGAGCATCCAAACATCGGATAATTAATATTTAACTAATGGGCCGGCCGTTTGAAAACGTGCTGCGTCACACATTTGCGCGTACACGACTCTATTTGATATTTCCTATTATTAAATGTTGCTTGTATAAATTACGTTTGAACGGGCAACATCCGTTTTCCGACAACGGTCATCGATTGTTTCGTAAATATTCTGTTTGCTCGTCGCACTAGTTGTAACTTTGCACCTAAACCGCTCGTACCTAATTAATCTAATTAAGTGATCGACGTTTATTTATTTTCGGGAAATTTAGTTCGCTACTTGTTTATTGCAAACATTGATGAAGATGTTGATTACATTTGTAATTAGAAAAGACAACGTTTGAGAGACCAAAGTGTTGCATTTATGTGTGGGGACATTTCGAAGCGCATCGCAATATGGCTTCCGCAGAGAAAATGGCGGTCGAAGCATTGCTACTCTCTGTATCGTTAATGAAATAGAATGTACAAGTCTGACACTGAATATCAAGGACTTGTTCATACTTTCACAAACTTATTTTTACTAATTTTCAATGTAGAATGGGTAGAATACATTTATGTGTAGGAACATTTTGAAACGCATCGCAACATGGCGCGCTTACGCAGAGAAAATGGCGGCGTTCGTAGCATCGCTACTCTTTACATCGTCAATGAAACCTTCTATAAAGATATTTTTTCTTATGGAATACTGTATTAAATACAATGTACAAGTCTGACACTGAATGTCAAGGACTTGTTCATACTTTCACAAACTTATTTTTACTAATTTTCAATGTAGAATGGGTAGAATACATTTATGTGTAGGAACATTTTGAAACGCATCGCAACATGGCGCGCTTACGCAGAGAAAATGGCGGCGCCCGCATCGCTACTCTTTACATCGTCAATGAAACAAAACCTTCTACAAAGAAACTTTTTCTTATGAAATACTGTATTAAATACAATGTGCAAGTCTGACATTGAATATCAAGGACTAATTCATATTTTCACGAACTTTTTATGAGTCTTCACTGATAGAATAGGTAAAAGATATTTTTACGTGTGAGAACATTTCGAAACGCACCGCAACATGGTGGGCTTAAAACCCTCTATAAAGAAACTGTTTCTTATGTGATATTGCACTGAATACAGCGAACAAGTCTGACACTGAATATCAAAATCTTGTTCATATTTTCCCAAACATGTTTTTGCGAATCTTCCCAGATCTAGAAGGGGTAGAATCATGATATAGTGTTCTTCACACACGTCCTGAGAAAGTTGCGATCCAGATACCGATTGAAACCGATAAAGTCGCTAAAAACGTAGAATTTTCTGGTATCGAAGTTGTTTATAAGGACGGTTCCTTTGTGGGAACTGTAAGGTAGCTCTCGGATGAAGAAAGGGTCGAGCCGTGGAAAATCGCGACGTACGAACGGGACTGGCCCCCGGCTTGTAGAACTCCGCTCCGCTTCGTAGAAGTTTGCAAATTCAATTTCTCGGTTCCACGAAGCGCCGCATATTTCGTCGCTTCTTGAACTCCGCGGAGCGTGTAAAGCTGCTAAAGCGCTAAGGAGTTCCCGTCTGGTCGTAGGGTCCTTTCAGCATCCTCGACGTACATCGAATTTCCAACGTGAAAAATGCTTCGATAGAAACCTTCGCTCGCCCTTGCACCACCTGAGACAGCTGCCGGTGTAGCGCACCGGAGCTATCTTGCTTTTTCAGCTTCTTTCTTTCGCTACGATTCGTCGACGGAACTTGTAAGATGATTAGGAACGAGTCGACGAAGCGGACAGGAGAATCTTCGCGATAATTTCATAGGGACCGGGTCTGTCAGGCTGCTTTAGAATTCCGTCTGCCTCCGCTCGGGAATTTCTTTCGATATGATACACATGTTCGTTCTCCACGGTCTTCTGTTTAAAAATTTGAATAAATTTCAGCGTGCGATCATTTCCGCGACTTCGAACCGAGATTCGTGAAAATGTAGAGTTGAAATGGTCTGGAAGTTTTGATAAATTGTGGAAATTTAATTACTGGATGTTTATTTAGGGTGAATTAAATTCGAATAGTATGGTCCTTTTAGAGTTCGTGTCTTAATCAATTATTGAAGGGAAACAGTTGAGAGAGATTAAAGGAGAAAGAGTCGAATCGCATTAATAGAAAGCGAGCCGACAAATCGAGAAGTTTGAGAAGAACTCGAGTAACCGATATAAAAGTATGGTAAAGAAAGGTTAACTCCCCGCAGTATAAATAAAAACAGTTAGCAAAGATCAAGATACACACTCTTTCATCGTTCCACTGTTAATAATCGACTTTCCAGACTACCTTTTTCCACGGTGGAGAACACGAGAACAAAGTTTGAGGAGATCAAAAGAAGAACACGTTTGAAAGCGTAAAACCCTGAACGATCTATAAATAAGAAGAGGAAGAGGAAGAAGGTCGAAGAGAACTCGAGCGATGTAACGATGCGACGGCAAGAAATTGAATTTACATAGACGGTCTGTCGGATTTAAGGGAAATCCGGAGAAGTCGAACGAAACGAAAGGTGGGGGAGGCCGAAAAAAAAGAGCGGAGAAAGAGGGAAAGATAGATAAAGGAGGAGTCGGAAATCCGGTGGCTGGCAGTCGATCGAACGAGAGGAGAAAGGGAATCGCTGCTGGTTTTCAGCTTCGTACCGTATGGGCTGGCTCGACTAAGTTTTAAGGGATTGAAAACAGACGCGGGACGAATAGGTAAACGCACGTTCGCTCGAGGAATCCGTGGATTTCATCGACATTCCGTGGGAGCGCGACCGTTCTAAAAGATCAGGAACGTGCGAGAACGATCCCGTTCTATCGAGGTGTCTCGAGTCCCTACCAGCTGCATCCAGTAAACTGATCGTGGAGATTTCATTTTCCTCCATCCGTTCGCCAAGATGCTTCACGTTTCTACCATCCTACGCTTCTTTGCTCATTCTTCGCGGAACTGCGATAAATAATGCCACGGATCAGTAATTCGCCACTTATCGGGTTAGTCAGAGCTCGCCATTTTTAACTCGGCATTGAAAATTTTACAAGACCCCATAAAAAAATTCTACAAAATTTCATTTCAAGATGAACTCGTTAAATGAGTTCTACATTAATAAGAAATTCAAAACTTCTTTACTTAATACTTGGGAATGAGACCATTTTAAATGAATTTTAAAGTTTAATCACATTGAAGATACCTATGTGAACATTGTATTAACGTATCATGAATGAAGTGAACTATTTTTGTGAGTACATATTGGAAATCAAACTAGATAATTTTATCAAATCTGATTTCGGATTATAGTTCGAATAATTCCAATTATTCCGCCTCTCTGACATTTCTATTCGCCCATGAAAATATGAAAATATTTGCACGTCACTGAAATTCCATTTGAACGTGGACGTTGAAATCGGTCCCTGAATTTCGCCCGCGCTATCTCCTTTTTACCCCTCTGGACGTTTAATAACGAGAATCTTCGTGTCGTGAACGGGTACGAGCCAGCGTGAAATACGTCATATTATGGTGGAAGAGAAATTTCAAGACACGAAAAATCTTGTCACGAAGGAACTGGCGACGTTGTATCGATAATCAAGACAGTGTCGTGATCGAAATATCAGAAGTTGTACGTCTCGTTATTTCCTTTTCAAAGGATCGATCGAACTCGACCTCGTAAAGCAATTATCGTTGATCCCCTTAACAAGCGGCGCTCTTGAGAATCTTTTAATCGGGATACTTGGACAAAAGGTGCGAGTAAACAGCGCCTTTCGATCGGGAATCGTTCGCGAGCTCCTTCAATGGAAACTCGGATAAAGGGATTGAATCGTGGAAACTGGGACAAGAAGGAAGAAATGCCTGATGTTTTGCGAAATTTTCTAATTTCATTCTGTAACGAGTTGTTTGATTATTTTCAATTTATGTTAAGATGTCATGCAATTTATTTTATAATTTCTATTATAACTTCAAGTCATGGAGACTAGTCTTTTTAAATGGACCTAGCCATTGTTTATTACGATTTCAAATAACCAGTCATGTAGTATTCATCAAATTTATTGTTGACAACCAGTTATGTAGTGTTCGTTGATTTTATTGATAGCTAATATTATAATTAAGCAAAATTTGATATGTAAGATATTAACAAAACGCAGTATTGATTGAAGTTGCAGCTTCAAATTGATACAACAATTACGTGTATTTAGGAAATCAGACATTGGCGTGCGCAAAGCTAATATCGGATCAAGATTAGGGTTTACCGCGTCTGCTCACGTTTTTGAACGGACAGAACGGAATTTAGGCGCGTTTCCACAGGCGCCGACCGAGTGGACTTAATCACGCATTCACGGAATACAATCGAGCGTTCGCGTTATGCATGCCGAGGATCTGCGAGTGGAAGGAGAGGAGGCTCAAAGGGAGATAGCCGGTCATCGAGGCGATATTCCGAGGTATCGATCGATACCAAGACCTCCCTCGTTGTCGCGATAACCTCAAAGCGCCGTAATTGTGCGTGCGATCCGAGACGGGAGAAACCGAGGTCGTTTTGCGGCTGACGCAAACCGGAAGCTGGATAAGGAGCTACAGAGAAAAACTTGCCAACGAAATCTGTCACGATTTATTGTAAACATTCTGACATCGTTCGCTGGTAATGTCTCACCGAACAATCTCTGATCGAAATAAGTTTTTCATCAACAATTGAAGCAAATAATATCAATCTCAGATGCATTCGTAGCACGAAGTTTCAAGTTTTCCTCTTGTGATATTTCTTACGCGACAAAGCATTGTAATTCCATTTAAACTATCGTCCAAGAATTTATTTAACAACCTGATAAACTTTGTATGATAGCGTAAAAGATTGAGATGTTCATAAGTACCCGTTCAAATCGTTTAACCTATCCGATATCAGGCTGCTACCGACATTAGGAGCAAAGGGTTCACGAATTTTGTACCTGCCTCAGCAATTTCGCCTCGGTGGAACATTTACGATCTATTACGATCGAAAGGTTAAAAACTTCGTTTGCTCGAGAGACATTAAGAAGGATCCTCCGGCAGCATCAAGCTCCGATCCTTTTGGCTGCTTCATTTATTTTTCCCTTTGATCGGCTAACAAGAATCAGCCTCGACGTCGGAGATTTTCCACGAAGAAACACGTCTTCGAGTTTTCAGAATTTTAACTCGAAACTCAAGAACAAGTATCTCTATTAACGGAACTTTTTCTTTCGGCTTTTATTCCGTTACACGGATACTAGAAATCGTGCCTGTCAAAACAACGAATTTCACGAGGTACGACATTACTTTGAGCCGGTCGCGACTCTCGTGAGAGAGAACCCGCTCTCTTGGTCGGGCATCTTTTGTTTTTCTACGGCCGACTCACGATGTATTTGGTAGCCGATTCGCCCATATAAAGCGACAAATGTCCTTTTACGGTCCGACTTGCCATCCAGGGACCGCGTGCCGGGACAGTCCAGTTGGGATCTTATGCCAGAACTTTCCTACTAGCCGTCGATCCAACTCATTCGGCGTTTCATTAAAATCCCTAATGGATCTCTGTTACCACGATCTTTGTGCACCGTTTCTCCCTACATGCCCTTACCATGTTAATCACACTTTCTCTCTTTGTTTCCTAATTCGACTCGCGCAGTTTCAACCTGGGAGCTTCGATACTTACAGATCTCAATTCAAGTTCAAATTCAATAAATTCAAGTTTAAATTCAATGGATTCAATTTAAAATTCAATAAATTCAAATTCGATACGTAACTTACATTTCGTGAGTTTGAGAGGTTAGGTTTAAAGAGTAGATACATTCTTAAACCTGGGATGTAGAAATCCAAGTCAGCGACGTACGAGATCATGTGTGTACAAAGCGAGGTGCAATAGTTGGTTTTTAATTTAATATTATAGGTGTGTTACGAGTATGACACATTGTGTGGGATCATGTGTGTACATAGCGAGGTGCAATAGTTGATTTTTAATTTTAATATTGTAGGTGCATCACGAGCGTGATACGACATTGTAGAGCAGGAGGTTCATATGAGTAACTGTGTGTCATATGATGGAATACATTCATACATGAAATGCATTCAAGGAGTCTAACAATTGTCAAGTGCCGAAGTGAATAATCATCAAACTTTATATTTATATTATGCATTATGGATGTTCCTCACACATAGAAGTAGGTCTATAAGATCAAAGTAATTACAGAAGTCTGAAATACTCAACTACGTCTTTTGTGCAAATTGTAATCACGAAGGAGTAATTAGGAGCATTACAGCGGTAACAGTATCCGCCACAGCCACGAAATTGGCAATAGCGCGGTAGTTGGATTCGTCGAACAGGAAGGAAGGCGAAGCAGGAGGTGACGCGTTAACCGGAAGCTAGATAGGTTACGAGCATTCTCGGCGAGGCAGCTCGGCCTCTCGTCGAGACGGAGGTCGCGTTAGCGTTTGGAGCGGGAATGCGGCTCGCGGTTACCGGTTCCCGGTTACACGATTATCTACGTGGACATCGCCGCGGTAGGTTCGCGGCTATCTTATCAAGGACGAATGCTCGGACACGCTCCACGCCACCGATCTGTCCTCAACTCTCCTTTTTCTTTTCTTTTCTCGATCGAACGGCTATACGCGCGCTCTCTCCCTCGCTCCTTCCTCGAACAAGGACGCACAACAAGCTACGGATAAATTGCTGGAATTAAGCATTCCGTTGGTGGAAGTAGCGATTATCTCGGCAGGCAATATAAGTAGCGGTGACCGCGTTTCAGCCATTAATATACCGTACACGTCAGCCCCTCGTTTGTGCGATCGATCGGATAAGCTCCTTTTTTAATATACCGAAAAATCATCCGATAACCGACGCATCGTTACGTTAATGAAGCAATTAATACGATTCGGGAACGGTGGCGGCTGAGACGGTTTTAATCCTTTAAGAATTTTATTTAGTTATTTTGCTTGTAATGTGCCTCTCTACCGAATGGTCATTTAACTAGCATTTCGTTTATGGGCCATGAATGATCACAATTTTAGTAATTCCATACTTTCATATTTATTTTTGGAAAATTTTACACTTATTTTTATAATCATTCTCTATAACTGTTATTCATCTGTGTTGAGTATAATTTATTTTCTTAATTTGGTGAAAGTAACTAGGATCTTTTTTATGAGCAGTCTTCTTCCCTAGATGGTTACAATTTTATATAATTTACTACTTTATTTTTGAAAAATGTCATACTTTTGTCTAAATTCATTTTCTGTAACCATTCTCAATGTATATCAAGTATAATTCATTTTTTTAATTTGACAAACTAGGATTTTTTGTAAACTTGTCCCACGACTTGTCACAATTTTAATAATGTAACACTTTAACATTTTTGAAAAATTTAACACTTATACTCTATGACGTATATCAACTATAATCTATTTTCTTAATTCGTAGAAAGTTAAAAAGACTGCAATTAATCAGTTTAGCATATCGAGAGTATTCGTCGCTAATATCTTTATCCACTTACCTAAGCCGAGCTACGACACAGTGTCCTCGGGATGTTTATCGCGTTCCGCTTTCGACGAACTTCTTCATTAGATTGCATTCGATATCTGCATCCTATTTTAGTCTATTTTCCACTGTCGTGAGAGTTTCAACCGGAGGTGGAAACTTTGCAGACTGTCGATACGAATGTGTATTAACCCTATGCGTTCGAATGCCTTGCAGGCACTGCAATTTCTACGTATTATTTAGCGTAGATTATATTTCGTAAACCGCTTCGCACGAAGAAAGCGTATTTTCTTCCTTTCTCCTGGGCGTGATAGTTCAACGTGCATAAAATGTCTGACCTAAGAGCCGATCCACATTTTTTCAAATGTAAGATACAAGTGTTTTTATAATTCTTGTGTGAACTTTTATTAAACAGAAAAAAAGTGGATGGATAGTTTGAGTCTAAACACATATACACATATATGTATGCACATATGTACATTAACATATTGACTGTACTCTTGTATGAAATCATCGATATACTGAAATGTTTCTGATTGAAAATTAATGAAATGCTTGTTGACATTTAGTCATATGAAGTTGATGGATTATACGAAACTACAGATCATATGTTAGATCAGTTCAGTAAAGCAGCGAATGTGTGTACGCTATTCGCAACCAAAGACTTCAACAATGAACAGATACGAGTATAACAGATTTACAAGTACAGTTTAGAGAAATGTGCATTACTTCAGCGGTGAGTTTCAAATATGAATATAGTAGTTTTTGATGAAAACTGAAGAAGATGAAAAAATTCGAGTAATGCTTGATGCTTAGAGTGGAAGCTGCCGGTGACCCAGGTGGCAACGAACAAGGAAGAGTATAGTCTCGAAGTAACAGTCGGAGCAATTACTATCGGAAGAAAGAGAAGGAAGAAGAAGAGGTAGAAGAGGTTTAACGCGAGGCCCTTAATATGGCGAGGGCGGCCTTAATAAGAGAGAGGGAGTTTCGGCGTATACTAAGCGGGTACACAAAAGCCGCGGACGCTGGGCCCAGGCCCGATACAGGAGGTCAAAAATGCGTTGAAAAAATTGCCGCCAATTTGAATTGCTAATAAGGACGATGCGCGAGTCGTCGAGTTCGGCCTAACCGGTGCAAAACAATGGCCCCGCGTATAGCGGTATACCCTGAGCGGCGAAACGAACGCCGGTGACGAAGTCCATATAAGTGTTCCGTTTGGCTCCGCAGAAATGCAGTCCAAGGGGAAAAATAAACGAGCCAAAGCGAACGGATGCCTCCTTCTGACGACGGCCAAGGACTGAGAGACGAAGCAGGAGAGGGGATCGGCCACGAGGGAGAGATCGCCGATGCAACCCTAAATAATTAGTCACTGCCACGTCCAGGATTCTCCTCTCTGTTTCTCCGCGTGGACGAAAGGAAACACCATCGGAAAGAAGGACGCCAGTTAGTGGAATACTCTCCGATCCGATGGCGTGCGCTCGACCGCGTGGGAAACGATACGACCGAGAATTCGCGTCCGAGAGGGAGAGAAACGGTAAGAAAACGTCAACCCCGATTTACCGACGACCCACCCGATCGGTGAATCCGAACGCGATCAAAGTGCTCACCGCTGCTCTTTCCAAACCATTTTTGACGGAAACCGAACGAACCGTAGTAAAGAACGGAAGTTACGATCCTGCTCGAACACATTTCCTATCGAGGGCCTATCTATTCTTATCGTTAGGGAATTAAGCCATCTTCCGAGGATCGACGTTCTTTTCGAAACCTTACGGTGCAAAGGAATAAAGTTTTAATACGAAATTTGACCGACTTATTAGGCGATTTTAATGAAAGAATTCGAAGCTACCCCATTACCACCTTATTCGAACCGAGCTTTATGCTACAGCTTACTCGTAAACTACCTACTCGATTTTTATTACCGGAACCCCTTTATTCGTTCGCCAATAAATCGAACATTACCGTTCGAGCTTCCCCTTGAAACTTACAGCCTCATCATCGATTCACATCGCGAATTAAGCGATTCGCAGTTTAAAAAGCGGGGAACGCCAGGAACGTGCCCCTCCTCCGACCTCTTCTCGCGAGCTTATTATTTTGCCAGTCGTGTTGCTTTATTTATTCCGCTGTGCAAAGTTTCGTTCGTCATCCATCGAGTTACTCGTATGAATCCTGAAATTTCTGTCGGTAATAAGTCGAGGAGGGAATTTTCTTGCTGCTTTTGTGTCCACGATGATCAACGGGAAAATCAACGAGTCAGTCGAGTGTATTATGCATGCGCCATTGCGTTTTCCTTTTAAAATTACCATTAGACGCGCGGGGATATCGGAAATTGAAAAGACGAAGAATGGAAACCGGGCTCGGGGTTTTACTTCCGGCGGAGACCCGATTACGACGCCCGGCCATTCTTACTGACAGAAAGCCACCCACCTCCCGTTTACGTCGGATTCTTACCCTCTACCCGAGTATTTTACTTCTTCGAGGTTACTTAAAATTTTCCCTCCGACCGTGATACGACCTTCTTTCGCTCCTCGTGGAATTCAGACGTCGGGACGCGATCGCGAGATTGCATTACGCTCGTATCGGTGCGTTCCCTTTTCAAACGATCGTTACCTCGGTCTCGATAAAACGCTGAATATTGGAAAACCGACGGCTGGAATTGAATCTAATTCGCTCGAGATTCCTTGTGTCGTTCGCCAACTACTTTTCCTTTTTCTCTATCTTCGAACCCTATTTATTTATCTGAACGCGGTGGAGACGAGTCCTTTGATGTTCGCGGATTAATTAGATGGAACACGGACACGACGCTCTTGTCGGAGTCGATATTAACGAACCTGTACCGTATCTTCGTCTCTGAACGAGGTATCGCGAATGTACATACACAATTTGGCCGGTTAATGAGATTCTGTTTTTCTTTGAAGATTGCCGATGACACCTTGAGAGCCTCGTATTCTAATTACGGAAGAATCGATGACACACTTGCGAATAGCTGATTCGTACCACTTTTTATAAAAATCAAATTTATCGACTGGCAATTTTAATTCTTAACACATATTAGTACTTTCGATGCGATTTAGGTAGTCTATTTGCTGTTACATGACAGCTCTTTTAGCAGAGATGCTCTATGTTAGAGAATCGTTAAAGAACATTCGGTGTAATTAGGGAAACGCTCGTTTTTCTTTGGACGCGACAGCTGGTCGGCTATTTTAATTGCCTAATTAGTTGGCGAGTTAAATGAAGGGATACGTTGGACGCTCCTGGCGATGTCTCATTAAACTTCCGAAATATGAACGTAGACTTCTTTCTTTCGCGAAACGTCTGAGACATTTTGTTCCATTTCAAACATACTTTCTGCTACTGATTATAGTCAAGAGATGTATTTAGATTGATTATAATAAAAGGAAGTATTTAGACTGATCAAAACTTGAGTTTCCTCTTTCTACTAATGTTTGAATCTCTAAATGTTACTACACAGTTGGTTAGTTATGAAAATTTTGTATTCAATCATTTTTTTGATTTTTGAGTCATTTTATGATTCAATATTTTTATTTTTGAGAAAATATCATATATAACAAGTTTATTTGGTAATTATGTAAAACAACCATCTTCTGATGACCTTGACTATCAAGGTCATCTTGAATAATTTTTAAAAATTTTCTCTCAATGTTTGGTATTTGTTATAAAGTTCATTAAATTCATAAAAGACTATTATAAAAAAAAACATACAAAGCCTAATATTAAACAAATTTTCTTCTTTCTATAAGAGTGCATAAAATAATAAAATATTATAGTTTTATATGTTAATTTATAGGTGAGACCATTTTAAGTAAATTCAGTAATTATGCGAAAAATCGTATGGAGTTGCTGGTCTTGCTAATTGAAATCTCATTGAAAATCAAGTGTAAAGTGTTAAAAAATAAAATTGAAAGATTAAGTGCCGTTTCAGCTTTAAATTGAAATACTAACGTAGACAAAGGGTTAGCGATAGCAGAGTACGCCGACACCGTGAGAATAAAAATATCGTATCGATTTTTGAGTAAGTAAATAAATAATGGCGTCGGAAGTATTTTAGTCGGTATTAGTGTGGACTGCAAGCCGGTTGTCGCTTTTTCGTTTTGCAAAAGAATCGAACAAAGCTGGCAATATATTTCTCGATGGAAGCAGCGTGCCAACACTTCGCGGTCAGATAAAAGAACCGATTCACCGACGTGTATCCCGTGGCTCGGTGTTTCGCGAGCACGGGAATCCCCGCGGGTGGTGCCAGTCGGTGCGAAGCGTGTCTCGCGGGCGTTCCACGCCTCCCCTGTGTGTGGACGAATTTTCAATTCTACCATTTTAATCGAAACGCGGTTGGAACTTCCACCGATGGAAATGCGACCTCTGGAAAAATTCTTCTAGGCGCGGCACCGGTTTTTCTTTCGATCGCACGACCGTTTCCGGACAACGAATGGGGTCTCGTGTTCGGTTTGCGAGGCAATAAATAGCGGCCAGCCGAAATTCGAGGTCCATGGATCACGCTGGAAACGCGTCTTCGAGCTTGGCCCACGCTCGTAAACGATTTGCGAAACTGTGCGATCGCGTCTGGCCTGGAAACTCACCCCCTCGGGTTCGTCGAACTGGAGGAAGCGGGTCGAACTGAAAAATGTTTCCACTCAACGATACAAATGGCCAGGTTGCCCGGCACTGATAGAGGGAAAACAAAACAAGCCCGTTCCTTGCCTTCTCTGTGTGTGTTTTGCCCACGCGAATATTTTTGACCATTTTATAGCGGCCGTGCTGAGAGTTGATCATCGAACGACTTTCTTAATTCTTTCTTTTATTCTTCAGACACTGTTCGAATCTTCGAAACATATATACAATTGTGTCTTATAATTGTGAGCCCTTAGTTAGCCCTCACTTAATGCAACACATGAAATGATCCTTTATGCTGAGTTTTCTAGTGTTAATTTTCTATTTGAATAATTTTGGAAAGTGCAACCGTTTGAATCTTCGAAAGATGTATACAATTGTGTCTTATAGCTGTGAGCCCTTAGTTAGCCCTCAGTTAATGCAGCACATGAAATGATCATTTATGCTGAATTTTCTAGTGTTAATATACTATTCGAATAATTTTGGAAAGTGTAACTGTTGGAATCTTTGAAAGATGTATACAATTGTGTCTTATAGCTGTGAGCCCTTAGTTAGCCCTCAGTTAATGCAGCACATGAAATGATCATTTATGTTGAATTTTCTAGTGTTAATTTACTATTCGAATAATTTTGGAAAGTGCAACTGTTTGAATCTTCGAGAGATGTGTACAATTATGTCATATAACTGTGAGCCCTTAGCCCTCAGTGAATGAAATGATTTATGCTAAATTTTCCAGCGTTAATTTTGCAAAGGTGTCCAACAAGAATACGCGAAATATTATTGCACCTTACAATGACAGAAAAATAACAGAAATGTCGGGAAAGGTTGATCGAAAAACACCAAATCCATCCTGTTTCAGCAAGATAAATTCAAATATTGTTTCTTCGTTCCGATATCGAACAGGGCTTCGCAAAAGCGATATTTTCACGAGAGCTCGCGGGTAAACAACAGCCTGAAACGATCGGTTTTTCTCTTTTTCTGCCACTGTACATTTATCTAATCGTTGAGATTTTAAGTCGTGGCCGTACTCTTCAGTGTTTCGAAAGAGTTTCTACCTTGACTGGAAGTATAAACAAACGTCGAGTCTCGCGACCGATATACAAACGATCCGAGAAGAGACACGCGCCAGTGAACGAGATCGCGAGTAGAACAAGCCACTATTGCCCCGGGCTAACGCAGCTCTGTGTTTATTTTTATGACTGATTCCGATTCCGAGTCGACCAAGGAGATTCAGAACGGCTCAGACCAGACCGAAATGTTAATCTCTAACATATCTTTTGTTTGTTACGTGTTTAGGGATGTAATGGATGTAACTGTAAATGTTTATAATACGTAGAATTCTACGGTTAGTTTACATGTCTGAGAGTTTCAAATTGGTCAATTTTTAAAGTTAGGAATTTCAGATTTTTACACTTTTTCACAAGTGTACATCACACTCATCACAAGTGTAGAATGGAAATTTGTAAAATGGTAAAATTTATTTCTACATCTTTAGACATGTCTGAATTTTGGAATTTTAGAATTTAAAAATTTGTGTGTCTCTGTAGCTCTGAACCTGAATTATCAAATTTCTAAATTTCAATCCTCCGAATCTGTAAACTTAAAAATCTTAAATCTTCGCCTCTCCAAACCTGAAATTGTGAATTTCAAACTTTCCAGTTATATAGCTTCACAATCCGAAATTTATGACTTCTACATTTCCTCTCCAGGTATATTAGTCTATTTAAGATAAGATGAAAATGTCCGTATTCCCGTTTAATCAATATTCCTATCTCCCATCGAATAGCTTTGATTATAATCCACGACCCGGCAGAAATAAAATTTAAGAATCTCTTTGATGGCTCTTCGGAATTTAATCACGCCTCGAGCAACGAGCTCTCGCGAAAACGATCGCCGCTAGTTTCGCGAGGAAATTCAACGACGCTAGCTGACAAATGTCCCTGTCAGCGACAGCCATCGTCGCACCTGAGACCCGTCCAGGGACAACCCGGCCGTCGAACGTTCGCATCCGAAGAACGAATTTCTTCTCTTTTTTTTATTTTTGTTTTCTCTTTTTTCCTTTTTCTTTCATCGTCACTCCCCGGGGAGTCAAACGACGAGGGTTGACAAAAGACGGGACGTTCCGCGAATTTATGCCAATTTCTATCTCGCTACGGCTCTCCCGTCGACTGCTGTCCGGATACGGAGAATCGAGGTTTATGTCGACGTTTATTTGCGCTTCGATCGGGAAATAAAGTGCCCGTTCCCAACTTTCTTCGGGGATACAGAGTTATCGACCTGAACGAGTTCGAAGAAAATGTTCAGCAAGAATAATTGATATCGAATTGACGATTTTTAGATATTTACGTATATTGGGAACTTTTAACTTTTCAGATACGTTTAAGTCGGACATGAAATATTCCTGTCTCGCCGGCTATTGAATGCAACATTATACTGTACACAATTCTGTACCTTTATGGATCTAAAATTGTATAATCCCCTACCTTTATAGACTTCGCTCTATACATAATCCTCTGCCTTTGTGGAAGTAACTTTGTGGTCCTCTAACTCTGTGATCGCTGTCCACGATACTCTACATTGATACTCTAACTTAGTGGACGTTCTTCTATCTTTTCAATCTAACTCTGTATATAATCAATTATTTTCATTGTCTAATTCTATACATAAGCCTCTATCTTTATAGACCTGAGTCTCAACATAATTTTCTACCTGTATGGATCTCACTATGTATAGTCTTCTACATTAGACCTGACGCTGTCCATAGTCCTCTACCTTGAAACTCTGACTTCGTAGATGTTTTCTCATCTTTTCAATCTAACTCTCTATATAATCAACTATTTTTATGGTCTAATTCTGTACATACATCTCTATCTTTATAGACCTGACTTTGTACACAATCTTCTATCTGTACGAATCTCACTATGCATAGTCTTCTACATTAGACCTGACGCTGTCCTCAATCCTCTACTTCTTACGTTTCTAACTCTGTACATAGTCCTCTACCTTCACAGACCTGACTCTGTTATCCTCTACCTTCTATGTTTCTAATCTTGTACACAACTCTATTCCTCCATGAAAAAATAACCCTGTAGCCAATCCTCTATATACCTGGATCTAACTTCTCCATCCTGATGCACCCAACTCTTTAAAACATAACTTCTCCTATACCTTACGTATTGTAACTTAGAACTTGTCCTTAAAGCTTGTCCTTAAAGCTTGTCCTTAAAGCTTGTCCTTAAAGCTTGTCCTTAAAACTTGTCCTTAGAGTTTGTCCTTAAAGCTTGTCCTTAAAACTAGTCTTTAAAGCTTGTCCTTAAAACTTCTCCTTAAAACTTGTCCCTAAAACTTGTCCTTAAAGCTTCTCCTTAAAACTTGTCCTTAAAGCTTGGCCTTAAAACTTGTCCTTAAAGCTTGTCCTTAAAGCTTCTTCTTAAAACTTGTCCTTAAAACTTCACCTTAAAACTTCACCTTAAAACTTCTTCTTAAAACTTGTCCTTAAAGCTTGTCCTTAAAACTTCTCCTTAAAACTTGTCCCTAAAACTTGTCCTTAAAGCTTCTCCTTAAAACTTGTCCTTAAAGCTTGGCCTTAAAACTTGTCCTTAAAGCTTGTCCTTAAAGCTTCTTCTTAAAACTTGTCCTTAAAACTTCACCTTAAAACTTCTTCTTAAAACTTGTCCTTAAAGCTTGTCCTTAAAACTTGTCCTTCACCTTACACATATTAATAACAGAAATCTCAGCAAAATATTCGTTGAATTCGCATATGGGCAACGTACCGCGACAATTTAGTCGTGGCTGAATCGCGAGCTAGCAAGAGAAGGTAAGAGGCCTTCGTCCTGGTAGGGAGTGCCTTCATAAATATGCAGAACCAATTACGGCAAGGGCCCTGTGCCGCCTCGTCCTTCTCTGTTGCTTGCCACCGAAAACGTTCGCAGCCTGGTCATCTGGGCCCCCCGGAGCAAACGGAGCTTTAATTCGGCCGCATTTCTTTACCCGCTCGGAAATCACCGCGTTCTGGATCCCCCTGTCCTCGTCCCACCATCTTTGTTCGTCTCTTTCGTGGCTCCGGTTTGTCTTCCCGTACGGCGGCGGTGGTCCCCAACGAGGCTGCCCCCGGGGCCTCTTTTTCGCCGGTTGGGGGTAACGTTCGGGGTAAACCGGTGGATACCTGTCGTTAACGGTGACCAGGGAGGGGATCGAACGTGTTTCGGTATCGATAGTTCCAAATATTTCTGTCGCTATATTGACGGATATTTTATTTTTATTCTGAGGGGTAGATCTTTTAGAAATTTCAAAAATATTTTCTATTAATTTTTGATATAGTTATTGTTTTCAAAGAGGAGTTCCTTTAATTTAGTACGTATATATTAAATCAAAATGATGTTAATATTATAAAAGAATAAGTTCAACGTGAACTTGTTATGTAATTAACGTTTACAATTTAGTGTATGAACATCGCTGCGCAGTATCATTTAATAAATGAGTTTTATTTCTTCCATTCTTATATACTATTTGTATCAATTAAAATGTGAGTACATTCGAGACTACCTAATAAACACGATGAGAAAAGAAGACCTACAATTTTGACATGGCAGTTTTTTTTCTAGTTTCTGATCTTTTTAACTGTGGTGCACTGAACGACTTTATTCGGTTGTACCTTACATCCATTATCGATCTTATAGTTTTAATTGCCGATAATAAGAAAGGTGGTGCAGTCAGGAGTAATAAAGAGGTTTCCCTCCCAGAAATGATAGTAATGAAATGCAAGTAGAACGTGGGAAAAAAATTGCAAAGTCCAGCATATCGATATTTACACAATGTTTAATATAAAAAAGAAGACCGAGTTTCAGCCGCAAATTACCCGAGCCAAATCTCCGAAACATCCATAAGAAGCATCTCCCATAAAAAATGCCATGAAAGGTGCATCGACCATCCACGAAAGGGATTATCGATACCGTTAGCCGTTACGCTTCTCTCGATACCGATCAAAACGACACAAGCGAAACGCGAAACGCAACAAACGATGACCAAAGAACATATTCGACCGATCGTTCAGCGTCCACGGAACAGTCTGTAGCTGACGGTTTAATTAAAACGAATCCTCTCAGTCTCGATCGAGCGATTACCACCACCGATACCGGCGACCGAACAGAGAAAAAGAAATTTCGCGAACGAATTCGTCCAGGGCCGCGAAACTCTCGTTCAGGTGGTCCACGCGTGGCAAAGAGTAGCAATTACTGGAGGAGAGGAGTGTCTAGCATTCGGCGAAACACTCGTTCAACGAATGAAGACACATTTCCTCGGCGAGGACGAGATAAGGAGAGGAAGGAGTGACGTTTTAATTAGGAACCCGATGGGGCCCCCTCGTAAGGGCGTATTTATCGTGGGGATTTTCGAGGGCGGTCCACGCACCGGTGGTGGGAAAGGAAGACCGAGGGGAATGGGTGGCTGTCGAAACGAGAAGGCCTGGGCCCAACCGGGTGGGAGATTACGCGAAAGAATTTCATAATGTTCGCCGTTTAAAATTCTCGCATAATGCTTGGGACCTGGATCGCGAGAGAGACCGAACGGGTGGGGAGGGAAAAAGGAAAAAGAAAAGGGAAAAAAAGCGTGGCTGGGCGAGAGGCATGCGTCGCCCTCGGCGTCTTGGGATAGGACCTCCATTCTTGTTTGTTTTAACGCCGAGTGCCGATCTGTTCAACATTTTGCCCTCGTGGCACCGGGTTTATCGCTCACGGTAATGTCCTCGAGGTCGATATAATTTAATAGTCGAATGCCGTGACGGTTATCGCTGACTCCGCACTGAACTTTAAAGGTCCATTTACACGTATCCGTAACGTATCAGTACTGTATCCGCTCGGTTACATGATTTCCCGCTGTTATCATCGATCGTAAATACTGTCCCTTTGTTTCTAAATTAATATGTTCGTACCTGTCGTTTGTACACGTCGTACTATTGTTCATTCCTGTTTGGTGCGCGTACACTGTCGCTGTATATCTGTTTCTGCTTTTCGGCTGCGTTACGTAGTCGCTAAATTTACGAACTGTTCCATGTTGCACAAATTTCTTGTCGACAAATCGTCCTTGTAATTCAGTCACGCAAATTGATTACATCCGTTAACTATATCTGTAACTTTATACTTTTTAGTATAATCAATTATAAGCTATAATGTAGCTATAACTTAAAAGTAAATTAAAAGTTATATGTAGCTATAACTATATACATTAACTGTAACTATACATACACTTGTCGTTACATAAATTCTTTTTTAATTTGTTAAACAAAAATTGTGTAATTTCACTTTATTTGTAAGTGAAAATTGAACAATCAAGTACGTAAACGAAGCAGTAATTTGGTAATAAAGGAATATATGCGATAACGTTAATAGGCTGATAATGAAAATATTTGCTGCGGCCACGTAACGTGAGCCGGCCTGTATAATCCGTCGAACAGGAGTTTGCTCTACAAACAGATTCGTCGACCGCAAAGTTTCGGTATACCTAGCAGCAACGACGATTACGAAAACGTGGTGCAAGTTTTATCTACGCCACAAATTTCCCCATCGCGGATGGCCGGTCGGTATCGGTCGTAACGACCGCGAGGGTAGTTCACCCTCTGAATACAAATAAGACGTCGGCACCCGAGGGTCTGAGAGTCAATAAAACGGTTAGCATCACCGTCTTTCAATTCATCAACAGCGATGTCCGCATAATAAGAATCGTTCTCGTGGAGCTCGTAAAAATTGACACCCCTCCGCCTACGGCCTGCTCTAAATCGAATTGGATGACGGGGGTGGAGCAACGCGGGGTCGTGCCGTTCGGGCGGAAAACAAATTTCACGGGCTATCAAAGCGTATCGAATTAAAATACACCGCGAAACGGGTGGCACGGGGCAACAAAGTGTCGAAATGAAATTTGTCCTGTGGCACCCGTTTGAAATAACACGAGGCCGGGGGAATTTGATAAAAATTAGCCGGGACGACGAGCAGATTATCGTTTCGTTCGGCAAATAAAAATTAACGGAACTGACTCGAATTATATCGACGGATGGAAGTTTATTCGGTTAACTGTGTACGCTCGTTGAAAAGGGTGGATCGTTTTGCATCGATTCGTAGGATCCGGTTTTCGATACGCAATGCTAATTTCACAATCGTTCCTCGAATTTTCGCTTCTGTAATTTATAGCCACGCTGAAAGAAAATCGTGAAATTTACCTTGCTGCAATAATTTACATCTTAAATTAACGTTTCATAGTTTGCACTATTTCTCCCTATTTCTATCATTTTCACCCCTGGAAAACATGCGTTACGTCGAACTCCCGACAGTTTAACAATTCGTACAAATACGAATTCCCACAAATGTTCGTTCGTTTGTTCCGCAAATTGTTAAATCGTCGTGACGAGGCTCGGAGAAAGGGGGTCGTTACCCCGTCGAAGCCGGAGCGTAACCCACGATAAGGTTTTCCATTTTTCCTCGGTCCCGTGGGATGGCGGAACTCCTTGCTAGGAAGCAGCTTGAGATCCCGTCTTTTTCGTTGTTGAATTATGGCTCGCAGATATCCCGCTGGTTACACTTACTCGGACGCGTGTACGCGCGGATACGGTCGTGGCACGTCCGGAAGCGGAGGAAGGCAACCGCTTTCTTCGGGGAAATTTTCGGTAGACTTCTCGCGCGGTCGTGCGAGTCGTTCGTGAAATTTATTCCCGGCTCCTCTGACCATCGCCGCTCGTATTTCTTTTCGCGAAATTGCTCGCGCGAGCCGACGTTTAGCCGCGTGAAAAACCTGCGATCGATTCCGGAAATCATGCTACACGTTCGCAGAATAATTCATTACCGTTCGAGCTATTGTTCAAATTTAATATTCCACTTTTCTTAAATAACGCAACATCGAAAATTGTTGAATTTACATTTTTCGCGTTCATTCAAATTATCCAATTTACGATATGAATCCAGGTTATACTACAGTGATATCAAGTGGGTTAAACTGAAAAATAGAACAGTATAGTGTGTTTTTGCTGTAGCTATCGTATTCATGGCGTCCATTGGCGGTGACGTTTTAAATAAAAATGAAATATGTTCGTATTGAACAAACGTTTGAATAAACTCTTTTCGCCTTTTTGTTGCGAGCATGCACGGTATAATGATGATTGGCTATTGCAACGGAGCAATTACGAAATGACCATTTCATTTTATCAAATGGCCATCGCGAAAGCCGGAATTGAAACTACATGAAAACTTGCAGGATTATTCTGATTCTAAAACGAACAATGGAAACCGTACAAATGAAACTGTAACATGATAAAATAGCAGGGAGCTTTATTTTTTTGAAAGGACTGTAAACCTATGGGTATTAATGAAAATGGTGAAATATAAAAATACTAAAAAATTTAATCTTTTACGACTGTAAAATTGTTAACGAAAACAATGCGAATAAAATGTGAATAAAATAAAATATTATAGTAAAACAATGTAAAGGTCCATTTTTGAAGTAATTGTAAGACTATCTTGTCAAAGTACATCAATCTGGAACGCGTTAAAAGAACACTGCAAGCTTACTTCCAGTACCTGAGGTGGCCTCAGAAAAACTTGATAAAGTCAGTTTTTTAGACCATCGTATACGTGCATATAGGAGTTAACAAAGTCCTAGGAAACGGCTACGAGGGTGGGTGACTGGCAGAAACCCACTTCCGTGGGGAACTTGAGTTCCGGCGAGTGACCCGAGTGTTTTATCATATTTTATTATACATGGAGGATCGTTCCTTCGTGGAACTCCGATGAGCGATAGAGTTTTCAACTTTCCCTTAATACTTCCTTGATATATTCTGATCAGCAAGTACCTTTTGTTCCAAAAAAAACTTGATAAAAACGAATATTGTTTCACATATTTTAAATACTTAATTGTAAAATTTGTGTAATAATAAAATATTTAATTGTATTAATCTTGAGACAGAAAGAAAAGGACATTCTTATAATACACTCTTATAGTACTTAACATTTTACCTAACCGTAAAAGAAAATGGTAGTATTATTCGTAAGAAGCTAGCTAAAAATGAAGCAAACAAAATTTTGAGTCAGTGAATTTTCTGCATGTAATTGATAAATAAGTATAGTCTCCTAGTAAGTTCGGAAACGTCCGGACGCATTTTGAAATTGAAGATGGCATAAGGGAAAATGCTGTCAAGAGGAAGAATAATAAGAATAACTAAGAAGTGGAAAGAGAAGAAGAAGAAGTATAAAGGGGAATTCGATGGAGGCTCGGTTGCGAAGCGGGCGCGCGTATCACGCTTAATAATCCAGCCAGTTAGCCAACGCGGCTCGGGTATAACGCGAGTCGCCGCAAAGGACTAAGAATAAGCGAGGCTCGATAAATCACCGTGCGCGAGTTCTCATAGTCCTGTCAACAAAAGAGGCAGAGCCCGCGGGATGGTCTTAGGCCACCGTTCCCCTCGGCTTAACGGCGTAGTCCTTGCGACTGGCCGCAGTCTCTTCTCTTCTCTGCCTCTTCTCTTCTTCTCGCCGGCGGGGACAGTTCCTCGCAGTTTCTCTCCCTTCGGAGCCTCCTCTCTTTCCCTCTTTGCACACTGTTCGGCTCTCGAGCTCTCTCTGTATTTGGCGTTGGTTTGTTGAAGCTATAAGGGGCCGTAGGGAGGACAGAAGGGCAGCGGCAAGGAGTTGTCGACACTGAAGAAATAATGGTGCCCGTCCAAGTCGGAGGAGCACGTCCCGGCTGTGCCGTAGTCCTCGCCAAAATAAGACTGCCCCGGACTCCGTTTATTCTACCGCTGTCCAGGCCTTCTACCCCGAAAGGATAAATGCTTTCTACCCGGTCGCTTTATGAACAGACCTAAGTCCTATGCCGCCACTACTGGAATCCTTCTTCTCTGCTCTGCACGCGCTCTCTTCTTCGATCGTTCCTCGATTATTTCGTAAGCGTTGCACCGCCAATCGACGCTCGATCGGACGTTAAAGGGATCCAAATCGGCAGCCAGATTTTCTGCCAAGCGCCTCGACTTCCATCGTCGTCCAGGGATAACACCGTGGGGTTTTCGATAGACGATACGGGACGCCACTTACAGGCCTAATAGATCGATCATAGAATTCGTCGATGTGCACTTTTGATAGCCTCGCGCGGCGGTGGCGCTATCTTAAACGTGGTCACAGAAAAACGAGGGAGAGCCACGACGGTGGCTACAAAAAGGTAACTGGCCAGAGGACAGGCCGGAGATTACCTCTCGCTGCATCTCGATTACGAAGTACTCCTCCCACATCGAGAAGTCCCTCTGTCTCTTTCTTCTCCGAGTATCCTCGCCCTGGGGGGCTCCCCTTTTGAAGCCCGACTCATCTACAATCGCAATCTCGCCGTGCGATCTCTCGCTCTTTGCCCGCGCCACGGAGCTGTCTTTTCATCTGGCAATATATGTCGCTATTAATATCGTCGGGGACAAATTACGCAATAATTAGCCGCGGTATCGAGCGCGGCTAAAATCGATACCGAATTCATTAATTTCCGGCTGCAGCCGTAACAGTCGAGCACTTGGCTGCCTCGTGATCGTTCAAAGACTCGAACGCTTATTAAACTACTTTGGACGTTCAGATTGTTTGCAGGCTCTCTTCGATGTTAATTATTTCCTCGGTAACGCGGTTAATAGAATTTTTTAACGAAGAACGCGAAGTCGAAGCAAGTTGTCCCCGATGCAAGTTGTTACGGGAAGTTGTTACGCGAAGAACGTTTACGCGTTGTATGTTGAATTTTTAACTGAAAATATTTGGCCGTGCTCGCGAGAGAGATCTATTTCGAGGCGAGGGAAACAAGAACGCGAGGAAAAGTCTAAATGAAAAAGCGCGTTCCTGTTCGTTTTCTTCTTGGTTTCGAGACCGAGAGCGAATCCGCGAAAATGGAGGACAGTCGGTACGCAGTTCGCTCGACGTTTCGAGGAAATCGAGTTTAATAGTAATTTCTGCCTCTGTACGCGATAGCACTTTTGCTCTGTTCCCGGTCGCGCATCTTTCCACGTTCTATCTTTTGACGTTGCCGGCCTGTATGCTCGGAAAGCATTAACGCGCCTGGCAAATTGAGAGCTGAATTTCGCCCCGTGTCCTGGAAACGTATTTCGCAGAGTAATCTTCTTCTGCTAGTTCCGTGTTCAACGATTGTTTTTTAATCTACTATTAGCCTCCTCGGCTCACAAAAGGACGCGTGTTGTCCAAGAGAAGTTATTTATCAGAATCTTTTATTCCCCGTTCCGAAACGAATATCTTCTCGATTCCCTCGCATCCATGCGTTCGAATGTAAAGACACCGTCATTATGCCACGTGTTAGCAGGCAAACGACCGCTGGAATCTCGCGAGTCGGATAGAAGTCAATTCCGGAGCGGCGATATTCGGAAAAATGTTTGCAGCGGCGAGCTTATCGGCGATTAGAATGGTATGTTTGCTAAGCGCAGCGGTATAAACCACGCCGTAACGAGACTCTAACGCGTTACAACGCGCCACCGGGGCAATTTCACCTACGGTTACGTCACAGGATCAATATTTGAAATCCTGAGCGCATTGTTTGCAACGATCTGCCATAATAATAATAATAATGATTTTGCGCAAACTTGGCCGAAATTTGATTTTGCTTCGCCCGCTTCGCTAAATCACGATAATATCATTATACCGGCTAATGATATTATTCTATCCGACGGTATTTTCCGGCGATTAGAAGTGAATTAGCTTACAACAATTGCCCTTCTCGAATATTACGCTCGGAACTCGTTTCCTTTATAATCATTGCGGTACCAATACCTTCTTTCCTTTTTACCTCAATTTTGCTATTTTATTATGTACCTCGTTTATTTATTCTGTTGAGATATTAACCCTTTGCGCTCGAGAGGTGACCATTTTATTTAATACAATAATTTGAAACAATCATTTTTTAACTGATTCTATAATACGAAACGTGTGATGTATAAACATAGTGAAACAATAGTGGAAATTATTAGTAGAGAAATAATAACTTCAAGAGAATTCATTTAACTTTTTAACTAAGTTTTAATATTACTGTTTGCAAACAGTCAAATTATCTTCGAGTGCAATTATGTGTGAGTTGAAAGAAAAGTTTATGTGAAGTAAATTTAATTACACATAGTTTGTTATATCTCATGTGGTGTTACATCTCATACATAGATGTATCTCATCTATAGTGATATCTCATCATATGTATAACATGTTTGTCGATGTTTCTGTTTTTTGATCATACGAGAGATTTGCAGATGTTGAAAGAAATTTATATTGTTTTTTCCATGAAAAATTTGACAAAAATATTAAACTAAGAATATGCAGTATCAGGCTATAAACCATTATATAAACTTAATGCAACAAGGGTGAATATAACATATTCAAATTAATAATCATGAATTAAATGTGGTCGGTGAATGCTCGCATTTCTAATCAACAGAGATCACAATGTCCGCATTTCCGCTAATGATGTTCCCCGATTTCTGCTTACGTAACCATTCCGTAAATTGCGTTATTATCGATATGTGTGCTTGATTACTTATTTCAATATCGAATTAGATATGCACACAAATAATAGCATTCAACATTGAACACGAATAGAACATTGTCCTACAATTATTTTATTAGATATAGCTTTATAAAGCTACGAAAATCACTAGCTATATAGCTTGATCAATGGAGTAAAATGAGATATGATTCATCGTAAAAATGTTGAGGATAACTCGAATCGTGGCTAACATTTCCATATCTAAAATTCGCAGTGAAACTCGATGGAAAGCCGGGCCAATTATTAAAGTGATAACTAGTTTTAATAAAGGGGGTGGGATTACTTTGGTGTTGCGCGGGTCGGGGTATATTAAAATGCGGCGTGGTTACAAGCGACGATCCGCGCGAAAATCCTCTTTTACGAGCGGCCACGTGGCCGATTTCCTCGCGAGAGGGAACACCGTGGCGCGAACGAGCAAACTTTCCCAACCACCGACGAAGAAGCGGCAGCCACGCTGCTGGCTGACTAATTAACATAATTAGAATCGCTCTTAACCGTGAAGCAGAAGAAGGAAGGAAAAGTTCTCGCTGAAAAGTGGACCACGTTGGAGGCACACCGGCTTGCCGAGAAGTAACCTTTTCTTTTTTTTCTTTCTCTCTTTCTTTTTACGCTAATTTTCCAGACGGACCACGGTAATGAAATCGGCTGGTTTGAAGAGCGGAGAACACGAACGAACTGGTAGCGAGGATAAGTGAGTTCTCGCCAACTTTCGTCGCGTTCCTGGACAATCTTTCCTCTTCAGAGGACTGCCTTTCAAATGGACTCTGAGAAACGAGTTTACTGCTCTTTCAGGAATGTACAAATTCTTTTCTGCTCGATATTCTAACTAATTGCTTCTGCGTTTTTGAAATGGCGTGGACAGTTGCAATCTTTTAATCTCTTTACTGATCTGGGCATCTGCTAATCCTTTATAGCTGGACTTTTTACTGGTTCTTATACTTTACTGTATATCTATGTTTGCATTAGTCTTTTATAGTTAGGAACTTGACTGATTTTGTGTACTTGGCAATTACTTTACAGGTACTTTATAGTTAGGTATGTCTGCAGTGGTCTTTCATATCTAGGTACCTCATCAGTGGACCTCTGAACCTAGGGAGCGCTTCACTAGTCCTTTGTAGTAAGGAACTTTACTAGTTTAGGATAACTGCAAACTTCTTTGCAAGTCTTCTATACCTAGGTGTATCTTCACTATACCTAGGTCCTCCACATCTAGGTCCACTATACCTAGGTCCCCCACATCTAGGTCCACTATACCTAGGTCCTCCACATCTAGGTCCACTATACCTAGATCCTCCACATCTAGGTCCACTATACCTAGGTCCTCCACATCTAGGTCCACTATACCTAGGACCTCCACATCAAGGTCCACTATACCTAGGTCCTCCACATCTAGGTCCACTATACCTAGGACCTCCACATCAAGGTCCACTATACCTAGGTCCTCCACATCTAGGTCCACTATACCTAGATCCTCCACATCTAGGTCCACTATACCTAGGTCCTCCACATCTAGGTCCACTATACCTAGGACCTCCACATCAAGGTCCACTATACCTAGGTCCTCCACATCTAGGTCCACTATACCTAGGTCCTCCACATCTAGGTCCACTATATCTAGGTGTATCTTCAGTATACCTAAGTCCTCCACATCTAGGTCCTCTATACCTAGGTGTATTTTCATTATACTTAGGTCCTCCACATTTAGGTCCTTTGCACATAGGCTCTCCACATCTAGGTCCTCTATACCTAAGTGTATCTTCACTATACCTAGGTCCTCCACATCTAAGTCCTCTATACCTAGGTGTATCTTCATTATACCCAGGTCATCTACACCTAAATACCTCATCTCTGATCCTCTATATTTAGGAACCTCTTTGTTCAGTCTCCACATTTAGGATCCTCTTTGCTGGTCCTGTACACATAGCAACCTCTATATTAATTCATATGTAGAAATCTCTTTACTAATCCTCTATTTATAGGAATCTCTTCATTGGTCTGTATCTAACAACCTCTACATTGGTCCTCTACACCTAAGTGTATCTTCACCATACCTGAGTCAACTACACCTAAATACCTCATCACTGGTCCTCTATATTTAGGAACCTCTTTGTTCAGTCTCCACATTTAGGATCCTCTTTGCTGGTCCTCTATACATAGCAACCTTTATATTAATTCATATCTAGAAATCTCTTTACTATTCCTCTATTTATAGGAATCTCTTCATTGGTCTATACCTAACAACCTCTTCACTGGTCCTCTATATCTAGGAACAATTTTATACATCCTTAACGTGAAGAACCGTCTGACTTCGTATTTTTAGCAACTTGTCTGATCCTCAATACGTACAGTCTCTTTATTATTCTCTATCCTTAGAAACGTCTTTACTAATCCTTTATTTATAGGAACCTCTACATTGATCTATATCTAAGAATCTCTTCACTGTCACATCAAGGAACTTCTCCATCGGTCCTCAATGTACAACCCTTTTACTGATTCTGTATATTAGAAATTTTGTTAAATTTTTGCAACTGAAAACCTCTTTATTGATTCTCTAAAAACGTAATTTAAGAATACGGATTTTATAGAAGGGGAAAAAGGAGGAAGGTGTTTTACCGTCGTCAGTTTGCCAGCTTTCGTTTTCGTCTTTAAGAGGAATCGAGGCAAGAACGAAAGAGAAGGGATAAAAGAGTCGGGAGACCGATCGAGGCCGTGCAAAAAGACTTCACTGCCAAATTCATTTCCTAATACGTACACTGACGCGGTCTAGAATTCGTTCGCGCCAAAGGTTCATGTTAAAATCCCTTCTGCAGTTCCTTCCAAGGTGATCCTCCAGGTTCATCCAACGGACTCGGTTCGTTTGGAATAAAGGTGGGAACAACTGAAATGTAACTCCTCAAACTACTACCTTTTGAGACACAATTACATTTATGTCAATTGTGAACTTGTTATAAACATATCAACTGCGAACTTGTAATAAACATATTTATAAAGAAGAAATTAGAATGTAATCCAGAAGACAGTATCGAAATGTAGATCATGTAGCTTTAGACCTTGAAACTTTAAAAATTTGAAATCTTATAGCTCCTTTCCTTAAAGAAATCAGATTTTTAATTTCGACTGTATAGTATGACCAAGTTAATAATTTTACTACTTAATACATCGGTATATTATAAAGGAACAAAGCAATAAAAGAGATTCGAACCTTTTCTTGATCAACAGCGATCGTATAATTGCTCGTTGAAACACGTACACCGTTTCCGGTCAGGTTAATCGAATTATTCCGATAACACGACTCGTCATAAAATCACTCGTACGTTGCGTTCGGGTTCCTCGTTTTTGTAATTTTCAACGGAACCCCCTCGAGGAAAAGCAAATATTTGGACAGCCGGTCGTGTTTGGATTTGAATCGCTGTTCGTCTGAATTAATTATAATTGTTACGAGTGATAGACCATGAACTATATACAGCCACGGCCAAAAGTCAATGGCACCTCTTTTTCGCTCGTTTAACGCCGGCAATAATTTAATAAAAATGCAATTTTTAATAGCATCGATCAAATTTACAGTTACTGCACGATGGGGATTTTACGATCAAATAAACGACAGGCTAGATAAATATTATATGAAAAATATCTGGATTTATAGCGTTCGCATATTTATTCCGTTCGCAGTTTTGCATCTCGAATTCGATACATTAACTCGTGACTACATAACACTTGACAATTTTATTCGGAAAAATTCGTCGCACAAAAATTTGTCAGTATACATCCGATACGTGACGTTCGATATCGAGCACATACGATAATTATTACCGCGCTTCGTTTCCGATGCGTTAGGTCCGCACGAAATAATTCATTTTCAGGCCCGACTGTATGTAGTCCACGAAAGCGTAAAATTTATTTAACAAACTTTACTGCGTTATATCCCAAAGGGAGCCTCCGGTATGTTTGTTCTTTCGACGATATGGAAAGCATAATTTACCAAATCGAAATACAAAATCAACACGATCGTGCTTTATCGGCTTCGGCGATGCGGCCATGAAATTCGGGCAGCGTTAAAATTCGCGAGAAAAATTTGCGACTGGGAAAAGAAGGACAAGCCGCAGGAGGCGCAAGGATGAGGCTCGGCTTCGCGCCAGTCATTAGTCCAATTCGGTATGCAAATTTATGATGATTTAATACCGCGAGACTCTCATTTTTATCGCGGTCCGTTGTAATTCTTTTCGTCCGACGAGTAAGCTTGGGAAAACCGTTTCCTCGAAAAACTGTCCTCTCCGTGACAACGCGAGTACACACCGAACTAAAAAGGGCCAGACATTATTTTGTAAATATCTTCACCGTATACCCGAACTAATTGGAATACAATTCGCGCGAAATTCTGCAGGCAAATTTAATAATATTTGCGGATACAATTCCCAACGACGGTTTTCACCGGTTTAATTATCTTTCGGCGAGAGAAGAAACTCGCGGAGCGAGCTGTTCTTTCGAGCGTATCATGGAGAAATCGCGAACAGTTTGAATTTTTTACGCTGTCAATTTCGTTGAGCCATAAATCTGCTGCTAGGAAATGAAACGGCCGGAGGACTATGGCGAATTTCGTGCCATCGCCGTGCCGTTTCTTTTGACCCGACCGAATCAACGAGTCACCGTGAAATTGTTATCGCGACGAGCAAAGTACGAGTCGTATGCTTTTGAACCAGCCTTTATTCGTTTCCTGGCGGAAGAAGCTTCATTATTCAACTCACTTCGTCACTGCGGAATGATTTCCCCACGCACCGTTGCTTATTTTTCGGCGGAATTTATGGGATTGTGTTCTTTCAGACACTCGTATGCTCACCATAAAAATATGATTATTTATTATTTCTTGTTTGTCTGTTACTAATCTACTGATGGTAGGGTTATTGTACTTAGTACGAAGCACTGCTATTAATAATAAAATCTAATAGCAAAAGCTAGTATTATTGGTAAGGTCAGTCATGAACAATTCATTAGAAATAAAATAAGATATCAATATTCACAGACATTCGATATGCACCTTGAGGTTAAAAGATAGAGTACAATAATAAATAAGGGATGAAACTTGAAGAAGTTTATAGAATTTTGTGGGTTTATTTCAGACCAATATGTTAACTCTTTTAATAAAAATAAATTCAGTCCAGACACACTGTATATTCATTTAAATGCAGTAATAATAAAAAGCTGCACGCCGGATTTTTCAAGCAAGTTTAATTGTTCAGTGTGTGCTCTCCAAAAAGGTCGTTCCACCGAGTCGATTAATTAATAAAATATAAAATTGAGGTTCTACCGAATAACATTTCCAATATTTTTCGTCTGGACATCTTTCCAAAAATAAGGAATTAAAAATTGTAATTTTCATGAATGTAATCAGTAAGAGTTAATTAATAATTGTCCATCGTAACTCGAGAGCGGTGATTAATAACGAAAGTAGCTTGTAACGCGGAGTATCAAAGGAGCCTTGAATTTTCCCGGTGGAAGTGGCAGCGAGGCGAGCATCTAGAATCACGGTCAGCGATTTAAGGGTGCTCTGAAAGCCGTTCAACGGCGGAAAAGAGGATAGACCAGACGGGATCGAAAAGGTTCGTACGAGACGACCCACAGAGATTAATGGAGGGAATTAGTATTCGTCGCCGTACGGTTGAATTACAGAAAGTTATCTCGCCGGCTACGAGCGAACGGTTAGCGCCGGCTCCACTCCCCACACGGTTTCCTCTCTTCCTTTTTTTCCCTTACTCTTCTTCTTCTCGGTCTCCCTTTCTAACCCCCGCTTTCTTTTTTCTCCCCCGTCATCCCCCGATCCATATTACCGGGGGACCCCTTGAATAATGCGACGATTTATTTTTCTCGGGTCCGCGATCGCTGATTAAGAGCAGCCTCCGGCGAGGCGCAGAGAAGACAGCGAAAGAGAAGAAAAAAAGAGGTCCGAGTCGAGGGTGGCCGTGTTGAAACATGCGGGTGGTAACGGCTGCATTAGCCACGCGCCTGATATCTCCTCGTTCCTTGATGTCTTTATACGTCGCCCTTTTTAACGGACTCGCTGATACCCCTCCATAAGTGGAACTATCGATCAACTATTCGATGGTACCTAAGATTCCTTCGAGTTATATACTCCTGAACACAATGATCTACCTTTAATTTCTTTCGGGAAACTTTCTACTTGCCGAGTTATGGCGGACGTTTTGGACTTGTACTTATGGCGGGTATTTTGGACTTGTACTTATGGCGGACATTTTGGACTTGTACTTATGGCGGACATTTTGGACTTGTACTTATGACGGACGTTTTGAACTTGTATTTATGGCGGACATTTTGGACTCGTACTTAGGGCGGACAGTTTGGACTTATACTTATGGCGGACATTTTGGATTTGTACTTGTGGCGGACATTTTGGACTTATACTTATGATGGAAATCTTGGACTTAAATTTATGGCGGACATTTTGGATTTGTACTTATGGCGAACATTTTGGACTTGTACTTATGGCGGACATTTTGGACTTGTACTTATGGCGGACACTTTGGACTTATACTTATGGCGGACATTTTGGATTTGTACTTATGGCGGACATTTTGGACTTGTATTTATGGCTGACATTTTCGACTTGTATTTATGGCGGACATTTTGGACTTGTACTTATGACGGACATTTTGGACTTGTATTTATGGCGGACATTTTGGAGAAGCTTCAAGGTTTCTCTGCGGTGGAGTGCAAGGAACTACCATATCTAAGTATTACAACTATATATTATACTTTGTGAAAATCTATATTTTCCTTGGGAATATAATCTGCAATGTAAAACGCTCTAAATGTCACTGCCAATGAATATGTACCCCTTCTACATTACAAAAAGAAAGAAAACGAGAGTCAGCACTTTTACATGCAAATAGAAATTTAAGTCATTAACCGGTTACTGAAAGAATATAACCTGAACCGAGAAAATAGCAAGCAGAAATAGAGTCGTAATATAGAGTCCCGAAATTTTCATTCTCGAGGAGTTATTAACAAACTAATCACGTTATTACTGTAGGCTCGAAGAGTGGGTCTCTGTGCGTTCGCTATTACCAAAATTTTGTCCAAACAATCTCGCCGGCATTTAATCAAGCTCTTTGCTCTCCGTTTTCCAGGAGCGAGCAACAGGGAGCAAAAATGGCGTAATCGTGATTCTCGTTTGACGCGACGTTTCGAGGAATTACGTGTTAATTGTTCGCATAATTACGGAGCGGTCCGGCGGCGTTTATCGCGGCTAATCGGTCGTGGCGAAATTTATTTTCTCGATAGCCATAGTCGCGTATCGGATGATCGAGAAAGGGTACCCAGTGGACATCGAGCGTTTCCTCGCTACCTGGGCCCCCGAAATATCTCCGAGGCCGGTGAGTTTTTGGGTATTCTTGACCTGCATCGATTCCGAATCTAATTGGCGGATCTCCGTGGAATTTGGCCGGTATCGCGAATACCGTTCGCCAGGCATTCGGACCTCGTTAATTCTCACGGCACAGGCGCGATCCTCGCCTCTGCTTATCGCGATTTCACGGGGGAAGTCGATGGAAAGACACGAAATTTCTACGTAACACGGTTCGCTGGTTCGTTCGACGGGGCTCGTTGAAACGCTGGAATTTATTACGGTCACATAATTCTTGCCGTCCGACGAGAAAACTCGACGCGTTCCGTAATTACGCTCGCGAGACACATCCGTCTCGAGCGAGAGGATTTCTGCGCGTTTCGTCGCTCCTCGAATCGTCTCGAATTCCCTCCGCCGCTTCTCCTCTCACCCTAACCCTTTTACACTCGGAATATAATTTGCTGCTTCTCTATCGATCGGCTTGCAATTTTCGTTACACCTCAATGCAATTTCTTCCCGCTATGTAATTTTAATTCCGACGAAAGTTTCTTTAATTTTATAACGGGAATATTAAACGTCCATACATTATGCATTCATGACATATCGAAATACGAATAAATCATGTAACCTTCGAAAATCACTGATTTATGTTTATTTTATGGAATTTGACGTGACAGCGGTAGTCGATTAATAAACGATTTAATGTCGAGGTAAATCAATAATCTTTGTGTAAAAATATATTTAGACTTCTGCAAGATTGAAGAGTAATTGAAAGATCGCAGTCGATCTTGTAGTTAGAGCCTGGAATAGAATGTGATCGATTTTCAATCAATTTTCGTTGCATCTTTTTATTAGAACTTTCGACATTCTATAATTTTCAAGCACGAAATTTAATCTATATCTTTAAATAATAGACTACATAGTTTAATACATTGTACCTCATACATCATACCTAGGTACTAATAAATTATGCAATCTATGAAAATTATATTTTGAGAACTTCGATGCAGCAACGATTAAATTTAATATTCATGTTTGAACCAGATCAAACAGTAATCTTTGACCACACATTTCAATCTCAGTCACCTCTATTTTAATCTCAGCAAGATCAAAAATTGTGTAAAAAAAAAATGTTATCTTGTAACGCAGGCTGAATAGAAGATTGAAATCCGAAAGTAAAAGTTACGCTTTGTGTGCGTCGGCAATCGAGCGAATCGGGAAGCTCGATCGCGAAAATCGATGGCGACTCCGCTATTTCCGGGACTAAAGTATTTGCACGACGTCACTCAATTAACGTACAGTCAATACGAGCACGCGACGTGTCCGCATGATCGAAACAACGGCCCATTAATTCGTGGCTCAGTCCGTGTTTAGTTGGCGACGGGGTAAATATCATTTCCCAGGACGAAAAGTGCGCTTTCGGTTGCGCATGGCTGCCCGTGATTTCGTATTGATGCTTTTCGATTTTTCCTCGAATGCAATGAATTGTAAATTCTATGTGAATGTTGCTCGTCAAGTGATACTTCTTGAAATATACAGTTTTGTTCGTTAATGGGCGCTAATTGGTAATTCATGTACGGTAATTGGTTCATGTAATTGATATGAGGAAGCTGATACTTGTCAGTTTAGAACGCATGAATTATGGTTAACTGATACTTTTTGTGCAGTGAAAAGTAAAAATTTCCCAGGGAAAATGTGACGATTGAGGCAGGAGTTTTAAACTTGCTCTTTAGGGGTTTCAGAAAATTGTGTTGAAAGTAAAGTTTAGTGTGTGGATAATTTTGATTGAAAATTTGAATATATTCAGATTTACAAACTAAAGTATTTGAGAACTCAGAAACTATAAAATATAAAAATTAAAGAATTTAAAAATTTGAAGCTACAAAAGAATTAAATAATTTTGCATACGTGTAAAAACACCCTACGTTGTGCAGTCAAAAATAAAAATTCCCTAGGGAAAATGTGACAATTGAAGCAGAAATTTCAAACTTGCTTTTTAGGGGTTTTAAAAAATTGTGTTGAAAGTAAAGTTTAGTGTGTGGATAATTTTGAATGAAAATTTGAATATATTCAGATTTACAAACCAAAGTATTTGAGAACTCAGAAACTATAAAATATTAAAATTAAAGAATTAAAAAATTTGAAACTATAAAAAAATTAAATAATTTTGCATACGTGTAAAAACACCCTACGTTGCATAACTATCAAACTACCTAAATACTAATCATATCAAAAGGTACAAATACGACAACCGCTGACCGCAGCAGTTAGAATATTAAATCGAGGAGGCACTCCATCTTGTTTAAACACCCACTCAACAGCTAAATACCCTACACGCTTCCTGCGATCACGCGACTAAAAGTGGCACACCGATGAAAAGCGAGCGTCGTTTGTTTTCCCGCGTATTAGCTATCCCTAAAATTTGCTGGAGCGTTTAGACGGTAATCCAGGTAAAATTCCAGGCGTAATTACGCGCGACTTGTCGCACGCTCCGCGTAAATTCGCAGGTAGCCGCGTGTAAATTAAAAAGGGCAGAGAAGAAGCTCCTCTCGGGGGCAAAAAGCGAAATCGTTTGCGCCGGTGGCCCGTTTGATAAGACCGCCCGCAGCGAATAACATTTTAATCTGACGCGCTCCTCCTTTCTCTTTTTCTTTCTTTCAGGCCTATCCTCCGCGTCGGCTATCCCGTTATTCCCCAGGTTTTTTTGTTGCAAGCTTTCGTTTCATCTGTCCGCGAGCTGCATTTTTAATACGAGTCTCCGCTCAATTTTTAATTAAACTTTCACGAAGCGTCGCTAGTGTTTCTTTCCTTTTTTTTTTTATCCTGGTTCCCAACGTTGCACCGTCGAACGAGCAAAATTGCCAGTTACATCGAGGATCAAATTCTGACGATGAAAAGATACTTGGCGAAATGAAATCGTCGGTGCTTTACGGTGAACGAGTTCTTTTAATTTCATCTTCGAACAATTACGCCGTTGATCTTCCCTCCCTGCAAGTAAAAATTCAATTAAAACGCAGTCACTTCCGAGTTGACGTTCCAAGAATAACCTAACACGGCCGTCCGACAGATGGAGCTTCGGAATTTTTTACCGCGAACGCATTAATAAACGTACGTCGGGATCTCCACGCGACCCTAATTAATTCCGGAGCCAATTACATCCCTGTCGCGATGAATAGAAACTCGTTAGCTTTATTGACTTTTAAATACGACGTCGCGACGCCTTATGTACCGAGATTTCGGCCTATCGGAGGAAGTAGGCTACCTTCGACCAGCTCGGATATCTGCTGAGCTTTCCAACCGAATTACATGAATTATTGAACGGTACAATTCGTATCCATGATCCACCCCGTTCAATATTGACAGAGCAGTATTTTCCGATCCACGAGCCTCTTGCTAATCGAGAAAAGGGCGTTAACTGCAGATTACACTGGTACCAGTATTTCCACAGGGTTAATAATAACAAAACAACTTCAAAATTCATCGAACTTTTCAACCACAAACTTTTAAACCTGCCATCAGCAGAACCCTCGGAGTTATGTTTACTCTTTATCTATTTGCGAATGCATCGAGGTTATGTTCACATATTACATTCTGTATAGTTTCGACAAAGCAAAGGGGTGAGGCGGGAATGTAAATCGATTTCCAGGTCCCAGAACAAGTCTTCACGGTGAACTCGGTTTGTTTTCGAGAATAATGCAAATGACGGAAACGGATGATTTATGAGACGAACCGAAACCAGTGTCGCTATAATAAAGGAAACCTTGCTTCATTCGATCGCTGAAATTATTCCGGCAGTTTAAAATAGACATTGAAGCTGGTTAGTTGCAAACTTAATTTAGTCGAGTGAAAAGCGACAAAAGACACCGGGATATTGGATGATAAATTTAATTGAATTTGAGCTGGGACATTTTTAGTCGCTTTGAGGCAGATTTGGAAAATCACTGATATCTTGTGTTGGATTGAATATTTTTGTACTGTATCATATTTTATATATAACAAAACTATTTTATATACAATATGTAGTAGCTAATGTAGAGTATAATTAACCCCTTGCATTATGATTTGTGAGTCAGAAATAAATAATCACAGCTACAATATGAAAATTGTATGTTAATTTGTTATTATTAATTGGACCTGAACTTCAAAAACGAAGCTTCAAACTCAGTTTTTGCAAAGGGAAATTTTATTCAGAAACACGTCAGCTAACAACCATTTCAGGGATGTACACTAATTGTGAGACGTCCTGTATAGTAGTTAAAAATATATCATGTGTAGTGACATACATGAAGTTACAGAAATGCAACATAATTATATTTTAATATATAAATATGTATTGAAGACAGGTCTCAGTTTTTCGTTACTGTTAATGAAATTTAACTGCTATACAGTTAATCAGCAATATAAAAATCTGCAAAATACATAAATATGTATTGAAGACAGGTCTCAGTTTTTTCTTACTGTTAATGAAATTTAACTGCTATACAATTAATCAGCAATATAAAAATCTGCAAAATACATAAATATGTATTGAAGGTCTCAATCAGTAATATAAGTAAAAATCTGCAAAATACATAAATAGATATTGAAGACAGGTTTGAATTAGCAATATAAGTAAAAATCTGCAAAATACATAAATAGATATTGAAGATAGGTCTCAGTCAGTAATATAAGTAAAAATCTGCAAAATACATAAATAGATATTGAAGACAGGTTTCAATTAGCAATATAAATAAAAATCTGCAAAATACATAAATAGATATTGAAGACAGGTCTCCATCAGCAATATAAGTAAAAATCTGCAAAATACATAAATAGATATTGAAGACAGGTTTGAATTAGTAATATAAATAAAAATCTGCAAAATAAATAAATATGTATTGAAGACAGGTCTCCATCAGCAATATAAGTAAAAATCTGCAAAATACATAAATAGATATTGAAGACAGGTCTCCATCAGCAATATAAGTAAAAATCTGCAAAATACATAAATAGATATTGAAGACAGGTTTGAATTAGTAATATAAATAAAAATCTGCAAAATAAATAAATATGTATTGAAGACAGGTCTCCATCAGCAATATAAGTAAAAATCTGCAAAATACATAAATAGATATTGAAGACAGGTTTCAATTAGCAATATAAGTAAAAATCTGCAAAATAAATAAATATGTATTGAAGACAGGTCTCCATCAGCAATATAAGTAAAAATCTGCAAAATACATAAATAGATATTGAAGACAGGTCTCCATCAGCAATATAAGTAAAAATCTGCAAAATACATAAATAGATATTGAAGACAGGTTTGAATTAGTAATATAAATAAAAATCTGCAAAATAAATAAATATGTATTGAAGACAGGTCTCCATCAGCAATATAAGTAAAAATCTGCAAAATACATAAATAGATATTGAAGACAGGTTTCAATTAGCAATATAAGTAAAAATCTGCAAAATAAATAAATATATATTGAAGACAAGTCTCAATCAGCAATATAAAATCTGCAAAATCACATATGCAATCAAGACGAAAGCCTATTATTTTTAATTTATAAAATAGATACGCGAAATAAGGAAACAATAGATCACGTATCGAAAGAATATTACGATATCTGCAGCGATGTATCTCGCCTGAAATCGAAGCGAATTAAAGCACCGAAAAGAATCGTCGATCGCGTTCGATTACGTCAAAGGCATCCGTATCGATCGGCAAACGCGGAAATACGGCGCACGTTCCTGTGAATTTTTAAACGTAAGGAAGATATGTTGCGGGTCAGAGAGCCGAGGTTGGTCTTTGCCAGACGGTCGGATCGATATCGAGGACACCGTAGCACGAATTCGATAAGTCACCAGTGGAAAAAAATCCGCCAACGAGCGTATAGTGGGAAACGAATCGTCTCGATTTACGCGACCGGTCAGCTAGACCCGTTTCCCAAACGGAAAGAAACATAAATCAGCTGCTGCGGTTATATCGACGAGGCTCGACTTTCCACCTTCTACCGTACGAAACAGTACTCGAAAGAAAAAAATCGCCTCTCAAGAAAACGAGTATGGGAAGTTAGGTAGAAGGGTGTATTTAGTTCCACCGGTCCGAGCCTTTGTCTCTCGAGCTGCAATCTGACTCGCGGAATTGTTTTCCTTCGATCCTGAGGGAATCGCGTCGCGGCCAATGTCCGAACAATGTGCAACAATGTAGAAAGAACCTCGAGGTCATGGCTCGCCCACGTCTTGATACATGCCGGTGGTCGAATTATGCCTGATTTATGTTATTCGTTCGTTCGTGTCGAGTATCGCTTCTCTACAAATATCTGCACTCTAAATAGACATATTTTACACCGGGCTGCACGAATGATTGCGAATTGCAAGCAACAAGTACTTGTCCTTTTAACAGATTTAGTATCGTTAATTTTTAACACATTTGTAGAAACCAGTTAAGGTCAGCTGTTCACAAGTTTAGCTCTTTGCATTTGAAGGTAATTTGACTGTTTGCAACTTTAAAACTTAGTTAAAAGGTTAAATGAAGAATTCTTTTAAGGCTTCATTATTTCTCTACTAATAATTTCCACTATTGTCTATTTCACTATGTTTATACATAACAGGAGCACTATTATAGAATCAGTTAAAAAATGCTCATTTCAAATTATTGTATTAAATAAAATGATGACAGAGAGTCACCTCTCGAGCAAAGGGTTAGAACAAAAAAATAAAATACCTAAGAGACAAAAGTTCATCGCGATGAAAATTAAGCTCTTCCATTCTGAGATACAGCGAATGTTTCCGTTTGAAATGGGAAAAAAATCCGCATCTTTGTCACGGAGGAAAGAACGATGGCGAATGTCTCGCGCTCTTTGAACCGCGCCACACGTTATTGGAATATCTTCCTGCAACCCTTTCGTTAGGGGCTGCGCCAGCTAACGGGGTGGACTGAAACTTGAAATTCCACGCGTGTCCCGAATATGTTGGACGTTAAAGGGAAACACCGGATGCCCGATAGTTTTGGAACACTACAGATTTAATATCGCTTACCGGGCCGAACTACAAAGTATCCTATTTCCGTAAACGCAAATGTTTACTGGCTAAAATTATTTATCGTACTTAAAACATGTTTGGCAATTTAGCGATGAAGGATTAAATGTTCAACTATAAACCATAAAATCGTTAACGATTACATTACATGATAAGGTTCAATGATCATAGCAGTTGAGGCTCTTATAAAATTAATCAATCAATCAATCAACATTATATGATAATGTAAAGACATCTATGTTCGAAGGCCCATGTGAAGTCACTCGTACGAAGCATTTGTAATTTGCAACCGTCAAAAATTAACTCCGTTTTGGTTTTGCTTAAAAAGTAAAAAAATACCGCAGTATTAATAATGAATAGTTTTCTAAAAGCTGTTGAATGAATGTGTTCTTAAGTCTCATAATAAGACATAACAATCGAAACCAGCACAAAGAAGTAACCAGCAAACGAGGCATAAAAAGGGGCTACTGTCGCGGTCGTAAAACGTGAAGAGTCGGATGAAGAACGTCGCAGATGTCAGTTAAAACGGTAATTCAAATCTCGGTTATTAGCAGGAACTTCGATATCTCTGAAAAGAGTGGAAAGAAATAACAGAATCTTATAGCCATCGCAAAGGGTCGAGGTCCCTTTAATCCGCAAAACGATCCTTATAATTCGTCCGCTCGGTTACGGTTGTATTTCGGTTCAAGCGCCGTTTCACCGTAAAATTTATACGAGAAAGAATAAAGATGTTATCATAACGTAGCCGGAGACGGCCACCGTAAGATTACGCTTTTGCGAATTTGCCTCTTATATACTACAAACTGGTTTACGACCTCTCGCTTCCTTTTCTTCCTTCCTGTGCACCTGCAAACGAGCCTTCAGACACTTCCTTCCAGGATCAGCGATGTCCTTTTTCACTCTTGGACACGCGACTTGTTTTATTGTGAGCATAGGTTAAATTCAATTTCGGGCGATAACAGTATTTTATTGTCATTTTAAGAAAAATGGCGAAAGAGTTGAAAGATGTAGGATTGTAACGCGTGGAGATGTAACGCGTCGATGTATTATGCATCGAAGTACTACGCGTCGATATATTACGCGTTGAGATACCACGCGTGGAGTTATAACGCGTGGAGATGTAACGCGTCGAGTTATAACGCGTGGAGATGTAACGCTTCGAAATATTACGCGTCGAAGTACTACGCGTCGATATATTACGCATTGAGATACCACGCGTGGAGTTATAACGTGTGGAGATCCAACACGGCGAGTTATAACGCGTGGAGATGTAGCGCTTCGAAGTATTACGCGTCGAAGTGCTACGCGTCGATATATTATGCGTTGAGATACCACGCGTGGAGTTATAACGCGTGGAGTTATAACGCGTGGCGATTCAACGCGTGGAGATGTAACGCTTCGAAGTATTATGCGTGGAGATACCACACGTGGAGTTATAACGCGTGGAAATCTAACGCGTGGAGTTCTAACGCATGGAAATCAACGCGTGGAGTTATAACGCGTGGAAATCTAACGCGTGGAGTTATAACGCGAGGAGTTCTAACGCGTAGAAATCTAACGCGTGGGGTTATAACGCGTGGAGTTATAACGCGTGGAAATCTAACGCGTGGAGTTATAACGCGTGGAGCTATAACGCGTGGAAATCTAACGCGTGGAGTTATAACGCGTGGAAATCTAACGCGTGGAAATCTAACGCGTGGAAATCTAACGCGTGGAGATGTAACGCGTCGAAGTATTACGCGTCGAAGTACTACGCGTCGATATATCACGCGTGGAAATCTAACGCGTGGAGTTATAACGCGTGGAAATCTAACGCGTGGAGATCCAACACGTCGAGTTATAACGCGTGGAGATGTAACGCTTCGAAGTATTACGCATCGAAATACTACGCGTTGCAATTCCACGCATCGAGGTACTGTAAATATCGAGGTACTACCCACAGAAATAGTACGCGTCGCGTTTCTACCGTGACAGTATGTCTGACTACAGACAAGGAATATCTACTGACGAAGTCTTGCCAATAACCACACCGTAGGTTCATTAAGCAGGAAAGTCGTAATTCACGATTTTCTCGATAGTTTCCGTGGCTCGTAAACGTACGCAGGCACGCTATGAATATTTCATTGTAGATCGCGCCAGTATTTCGTCTGTAAAGTCTCGTTTGTATCGGCCGTAATTCCTACCCTTACCCTCCTTCGATCCCAGGCATCCTCGACGTTGCTCACTTTCTTTACACGATATTTGCATGAATCTGCATAAAACATGATCGACCATGATTTTAAGTGACCCTGAACGTCCGGTTACCCTTGCTGTTTTTCCTCTTTTCTTATCTAAATGATTTATGAACTTACTGTCGTATCACGGGATTCGAATCATGGAAACCATGCTGGAGTACAGGGACAAGCTAATAGTCGTTTTGGGATTCGACGTGCAGCGTGACTGATAACTTCAAGACGTGTTCAGTATTTTGCCACTAAGGATGACTGTCGGTGTTCGATACGACCTGTTCGTTGTTTTAAAATACTGTCGTTTTAACGGCAGGGAAAATGATGTTGTCCGCGTAACGATGACAAGTGGACAACGTAATATGTGGAAATAAAGCATTCCAACAAATATGTCGCATGACGGATCGATCCATTCGACGGGTGAAAAATTGATGCCACGAAAATTATATTTTTGCGTAAAATGTATTGGAACTGTGGAGGTATTATGCTGAGGTGGTGTTGAGCTTTGTGGCTTGGAGGTTAAACGCGTCGAAATATTACGCGTTGAAATACTATGGAGGAGGTGCAAATTGTGGAGGTATAATGCGTTGAAGTGTTACGCGTCGATATATTATGCGTTGAGGTACTCCGCGACGTGTTATAACGCGTGGAGATGTAACGCGTCGAAGTATTACGCGTCGAAGTACTACGCGTCGATATATTACGCGTGGAGATACCACGTGTGGAACTTTAACGCGTGGAAATCTAAGGCGTCGAGTTATAACGCGTGGAGATCCAACACGTCGAGTTATAACGCGTGGAGATGTAACGCGTCGAAGTATTACGCGTCGAAGTACTACGCGTCGATATATTACGCGTTGAGATACCATGCGTGGAGTTATGACGCGTGGAGATCCAATACGTCGAGTTATAACGCGTGGAGATGTAACGCGTCGAAGTATTACGCGTCGAAGTACTACGCGTCGATATATCACGCGTTGAGATACCACACGTGGAATTATAACGCATAGAAATCTAACGTGTCGAGTTATAACGCATGGAGATCTAACGCGTTGAAGTACTACGTGTTGAGATACTACGCGTCGAAATACTACGCGTTGCAATTCTACGCATCGAAGTACTGTAAATGTCGAGGTATTACGCGTAGAAATAGTACGCATTGCGATTCTATGCGTTAAGGTATTGTGCGTCGAAATTCTGCGCGTTTAGGTACCACGCGTCGATGTACTACGCATTCCGGTACTACGCGTCGATGTACTGCGCATCGAGGTGCTGCGCGTAGGTCTACTGCGCATAGAGGTGCTGCGCGTCGGTGTACTGCGCATCGAAGTGTTACGCGTCGTTGTATAACATGATTTGCATTGTCACATATATTGTTACAATATAATACAATATAATCACAGTATAAGAGTATACTAATAAAGTACACCTATAGAGATACTATGCATTGTAGTATAACGTCGAAGTAAAACACGTCAGGATACTTGAATTACTTTGCGTCAAAGTTACACATCGAAACATTAGGTGTTGAAGTACTACACGTTGAAGTATAACGTGTCAAAGTAACAGTAAAATATTACTTGTTGAAATACAACAGTCCAGTAAAGATTGAGCAGCATCAACAGTGCGTCGAAGTGCAACGAGTTACAACGTAGAGATCCACGTCCCCAGTAATAAGTTGGATTAACGAGGCACGCAACCATCGATAGCAAGTATCCCCGGTGTGCAAACGAGACTGCAGAGATCCTCGTCGGTACTTAACGGCTTAATTTCGAAAGCGGGTCCCGTCGAGGATCCAGCGTGGCGGCGCGACGGTAGACAAAATTTAGTCGCGCGAATCCCGGGGCCTCCGTGGTTGTGTTTACCCTGTGCCGTCACTTCGTTCTCGTCCCTTTTTCGTTCTCTTTTTCCCTCTTTTTTATTTTCGCGTTCTCTCGGCCAGGTAACCAGATACATCGGCGGCGGCACGTCGTTGCTGCCCAAAAGGGACCCCCACGGCGCCGATGGCGCGGTGGGTCCGCATAACGTGCTCTCCTCTTCACGATAGAGACCTCGTCTACCTTTCGCTCGCCTTATTTCTTCCACGACCGTCGTGTCGATCGATATTCTCTCGCCTGTCCTCGGAATCGACCAAATCATCTCTCGCATTTGGCAATCTAATTTCAAAAAATTTTTCATTCGCAATTCTGTGTCTTTCTTCGATTCGAGGTTCTTTCATCTGAAGATTGGAAACGGATCATCCTTGCACTTCGCAAATTAGTTTCAGAAAATCTTGCATTCAGAATTCTCTATATTTGTTCAACTCATTCGGTATTCTTGAATCTGATCTCTCAGAATAAATCAAATCGCTCCTGCACCTATCAAACTAATTTTAGAACTTATATTCTTCTTGTAAGTTTCTTGAACCCTCAACGATGTGTACGACAAGACGGAAAATCAAGAAAGTGCATCGACAAGGAAAATAAAGAGATCTAAGTATTTCTCCCGACATCGAGACTCGAAGTTATGAAGCAAGGAAAACCTAGTTCGTAACCTGGAAGTAATGTAAACGTTCAAGACGTTAACTGCACCGGAGAATAGAGAAATTATAAGGGTTGAAAGGTAGAAATCCATACTTTCCGGTTGAAGAGGCGACGACGATTTTCACGCGACAGCAGAAAATTCAGCGAAGGGAAAGAATAATAGAGAATTTATTTCGAGGTTGAGAGGAAGGTTGCAGTTTGGACGATAGCCCGGAAGATTCGGTCGTGCGATAGGGAGTTTTTCATACGACGACTCGACACGGGGATAAGGAGGATGAGGACGAGAAGGTACGACGGAATCCTGAGGAACACCACGGTCTCGTTTCCCCACGCGAAAAAGAGTGGTTATGCTCGAGAACCTCGAGAGCACCTTGGAGAAATGTCTTTTCTCTCCCTGTCGGGACCATTATCGGAACAGGTATGCGTGTGTGTTCTGATAACTGTCAAAATGTGTGAATTTCGATTCATATAACGAGGGGACTGTGCTGATATTTATCTTTTGGTGACGTAAAAGGAAACAGGGTTTTCTTCATATGTGAAGATATTCTTCAAGGTTTTTCAAATAGGGTGGAAAATAATTCTTTGAAGACTACGTTACAGTCTAAGTATGCTATGAAATATATTAGTGTTCTGTATATTGTAAATTCTTTTAGGGTTCATTTATGCAAACGTCATAGATTTTAAACAAATAAAATATAAGTATAATGAATTAAATCATTTTTTCGTCTGACCTTAGAGAAATCATTCCTGAAGTGATTAAAGAAAAAAGACCAATTCTTTGCACTTGAAATGTGACACATTTATTTGTTTTAATAAAACAATTTGAGTCAGGTATTTTTTAACTACATCCACAATGTTACAATGCATAACACATGATACACACACACATCCAAACAAACACTGGTAATAATAGATGAATAACCTGAAAAAAATTCATCAAATATTTCACACAAAAAAATTGCTCTCACCAAAAAAAATAGCATCAAGTGAAAAAGACAAAAGGTGAAAAAATGGCATAGGTTTACAAAATCCGTGGGAAAACAAACGCGACGAGAATAAACGAAATAAAATAAAAATTTGATCGAAAAGATTTTGTGGAACGGGGTAAATGGCACGCGTTTCGAGGAATAAAAATACGGGCCGGCGTCTGGATGGAACGACGCTTCGCGTGGCGTCGCGGCGTTCGATACGCCAAGGTTTTCAGCGAGAGTAGCACGCGCGGTCGAGAATGCAAAGTGGCTCTCTTCTCGCCTCGGAGAGACAAAGAGACGCCCGAATGGAGAACAAGGTGGCCGCTGCGATCCCTGTAACCCTCTTTACCCTCTCCTCTTCTTCGCCGTCCCGAGGATCTTTTTATTTTTAAATCTCTGCCGCTCGCGAAACGCGCGGGTGGCCGCCGTGTTTTCCTAAGCCGGCGCAAAATTACACACTGCCCGGTTTCGGGCCTCTCTCCTCCTCTCTCTCTCTCTTTTTGCGAGCGTTGTTTCTCTCTCGGTTCATCCGCAGAGGCTCTCTACCTACCGAAATCAAAGCGAAGAAGGGTACGGGCCGCAAAAGGGGACGCGAGAGGAGGAAAAATAAAAGAGACAGGTAGAAAACGGGAGGAACGTTGAAGAGACGGAGAGAGAAGAAGATTGGGAGACGAAGAAGAAGGGTTGGTTGGTCTTATTTTTCGGCGGCCCTTTATAGGTCTCCCTCCCCGCTGCCAATCAAAAACGAGTAAAAGGGAAGAAATCACCGTGGACCCACCGAGGGTCTTCTGGGTTAACCGTGCCGAGTTGGAAAAGTGTTGGCCCGTTACCGGGTAATCCAACAGACCAGCTACGAGTACTTTCGTGCTTCCGAACGGACACATTTGTAACCGGTTGAGCGAGATAACGATGCAGGGTCATTTTATCGCGGGAAAAGTGTTCTCTGATTTCAGTCGAAAGAGTTCCTATAATTAAAAAAGGAAGATCCGAATCGGCGATAAACGTTAATGGACACTTCGATAAAAATTTCGATCGTCGAGACGATAATACTCGGTTCAATTACTTTTGACAAGATTCAAGAATCGTGGGGTAGTTCGAACACTACGTAATACGAATCGAAAACGAAGCTTCCTATTCCGATCTCGGAATGCAACAATACAGTCCCGGAGGAACGCATAAAGAATCCCGCGATTCCCATCCCGATGCGAAAAAGTTAATAAAAGCAGGGGCAACGTCACCTCGGCCAATTTCGGTCGAAGCCAATCGTATAAATACGTCAATTTCTAAGCAGGTACCAGCTTGTTATCCTCTGTGGTCGCCTGCCGATGGGATTCGTGCACGTATCGTTATTATTTATGCACGTTCACGAAGCGTGGAACGAATCTATTTCACCCTTCTCCGGCCACGGTGGCAATCAGGTGGGTTCACGCGGTGGAAGAGCCCGTGGAATGCCATAATCAGCCCTGTCGCTCGGCCACCGCGAGATCTCAATTAGGGAAGGAATTTTTAGCCGGCGTTTCTCTGTCGGTGAGACGCGCCCATGCGCGGCCGCGTACTCGTCTCGAAAAAGGAGCAAAATTAATTATACAAGTGATGGTCGCCGCTAAACGACTTCGAGTCACGTTAGCGGTAAATTGGGGGTGCGTATTAGAGAGTCCTGCCGGGGACGAAGAATGAGACATCCAGATACCCCGAAGGTAGAACATCGTCCTCTCTCTTACGAGACGTTAACGAGCCGGTAAATATGTTGACTACCACATCGAGACCCGGACTCGTACACAACCGAGTCCGTATATCCGACTACTCCACCTTTATCCTCCTTCACCCTCCCTTCAGCCTTGTCGGGCTGCTGCTCCTTCCTCATCCGACGAAATGATTATTATAGTTCGTAACCGAAGAGCTGCCCATTTTAGAGCCTGTGGAAGCCGCCGTATAATTTTCCACCCACTAAAATAGCCATCACCCTGTCTACCCATGGACCGATTTCTGCTCGTGATTATCGGCAAATAAGGTACAGTACGAGGAGAAAATATGTGGATTATCTTCTCGATTTTTCACATCGCTCCCTTTTCGGAGCGGACTTATTGTATTCCACGAATTTGTTTGCTGAAAACGCTATTTCGCCGATTTCGAGGATGCTCGATGTTCGATCGAGGAGGGAAGAAAGGAGGACAATTTTCGTCCAAGACGATGTCCGACATAGAAATACTTGTTTGGAAGAAATCGCTTTTCGGCTAGCGTTTTACATATACGTTTCCTGTCGAAATAATTAACAAGTTATCGATTGGTTCAAAATTCCAATTTGCACGAGTGCATTCCTCTAGAACCAAGGACCTGTTAAACGCTTTCGAGTGTTTTTACGCGCGATGCAAATGAGACGAGAAATAACTTTAGCCCGTAATTGTGAAATAATCTATAAACGAAAGGGTTAAATTTCCACGCGTGTCGCATTCCACGAATGCTCTCGGAGTGCTGTGCGTGGCCGGCGTCTTACGTATTAAACATTCCGATGCGGTAACGAGACTGGTTCTCGCTTAATGAGATTCTAAGTGAGAAACGTTTGCCGAGGACTCGCTGCGCTTCTTCCCTCCGGACTCCAGTTAGAAAACACCGGACCGAGTATCGGTAGATGACCACGACAAAAGAGAGGCGCGGTCGAAAAACGATCGTTTGGTTCGCGTTCCACGGAGAAAGCACGTGTAAATGAAGCGTAACCGTTGATTACAGGGGAAGTAGCCGCAAACAGGATCGCAGCGAAATAAAAAGCGAATGCGCGGCTGCGGATAGGTGCAACCTGGATACTTGCACGCGAGCCTCGATGCATTCTATCGATTAGCGGTAATGTAAACAAATGTGCTTGTCACGATCGTTGAAAGTCCAAATTTATTGAAATGGTCGAAAGTCTAAATACGGAGCCGAAAAGCTTCGGCCACTTTGTTGTTTATAGTTGCTTGCTCGCCGGGAATTACCCTTTGCTCTTTCCAACGCGAACCCACGTATCGCTGCTTTTTAGATTTGGAAATTGGACTACTTCCGCCGAAAGTATTTGTGTAGAGAGGTCAATAGGGGATGAGAGGATGCAGTGGGTCCGCCAGGTCACGTTTGGACGCTTATCTAGGGGAGCAGATGTTATTGGAACAGCCAGAGAAAGAAAATGTTAAGATATGATTATTTGAAACATTTTGATGTTAGAGTAAAGCTTTGCAAATATACTTTCTCATTTATATATTATTCTCTAGGTGGACTATTATTTCTTGATTTATCCTATTGTATTTTCTATGTAGTAATCGTCTGTGCTACTGATAATAAGATCAAGCCCTAACCGACTCATATGAAGAAAGGTTAACGATAGAAATTTTCAGATTTTCGAAGGTGGAAAGTAGGGGTATAATTTTGGTAGGACAGAATCAGAAAGTTTCTCACAGGAGGGTCCAAGGACGAATGCATATTTCCCCTTTCTTCCCTCTGGTCGACGCGAGGATCGTTAGGATCGCGGTGGCCGCCTTTGTCCCGAAGGATGTTAGCGCCTCGGTCAACACGCTGCTAAGAGAAGGAGTTCCCCCGAAATAGCGCACTGGTAAATCCCTTCTAAGCCTATAGAGGTAACATGATTCAGCGTGGTATAGGTCAGATTTAAGCCGCCTTTGATATTTAAATCGGCCTGCGGGCCGCTGGACGGTCGCGACGCCAGAGAAAAGGGACACGGAACGAGGAGAGAGGTTGGAGGTGGGTCGAAGGAGCCACGAGGCGGTAGGAAACGACCACACAGCAGGAATTTACGCGTTCCGCGCCTTCCGGCGACTCGCGCGCGTTCCCTTTCGTTCCTTCTGCTTCCTTCGATGCCAATATAATACTTCGTTACCTGCAGTACGGTACCATGATTTTAACACTACCTTTACAGTAAAACGATTCTTGGATTCCTTATTTCATATAGACTCTCAAACTTTATATTGCAGACATGATCTTGTCGAAATGTATAACTGTTGTTGAGATTGGATAAATAATTTTATGGTTCATCCCTTATATTGTACCTCATTTTTAATTTAAAGCTACGGAACATGAACTTAGTTAACGCACTGTTGGCCGACTAGTTAATTCGTGTTTTCATGCCCAAGCTCATGTCTACATTACCTAACTCTGCTGTTCAAAACTGGATATAGCAGGTTATTGTAAAAACGTCATCATATTCAGCCATGTTCATTTTATTATAAAATTACTTGTCTGGTTACTTGGATTTTCATAATAGTTCTATTATTACAAAAATTTCAACCATGAAATCGAGACTGTGAATTCTTCAGTGAATTATGCAGACATTGTATCTGTCTATACAGCCATATCAAAAGAAGTCAATGAAAGTTATGTAAAGTTCCATTTTAATTCATCATGTATAAAGTATGTTGACTTTGATTGAAGTCAATATAGTTGCAGGTCAATATACTTCTTTACGTCAGTCAGTATATTTGATTGACTTTCATGTTCATTTACGAAATAATAGCCGGTGAGGTAACTACAGTGTGAAATTGTAGATACCGTCATCTTTCAACGTTAGAAAGTATCTTGATCGGAACAAGAGTTGTAAGAACTGTAATGTTCGAATATCGAGATAATGGATAAGAATGCAGTAGCTTGCCCGGTAAAATTCGCAACCGGTGCCTTTTTCTTCTCTGTGGGGTTCCCTTTTCGTCCGGATAAAAGTATTCCGTGCGACCAGCCGAATTTATGCGTCGGTTCCAGGTCCAGACACCCACTTTCGGCACGGACTAAGCGTCCCATAATTCGTAAACCGCGTGTATTTGTTTCGAAGGAATTGTCACTAACTAGCCTATCGAACCTATCGAAGAATTTCGATGGCTTCCAAGGACTTGAACTTCCACTTCCACGAATCCCTTTATTTATGCTACTGGCGATCAGACACGGAAATATTCGCCAAAGAATTTCGATCCTTCCACTTGTTTTCGGGGTACGATGAATTTGGGAAATTTCGGATCTAAAGTTATGGCCGACTCGGATATCCGTGAAACAATCATCCTGTTCCTCGAACGGTCGTTAACAGCGTCTCCCAGACGAAAACGCGGTATCGATTAACGGTTATTTATGAAGCTTGTAATAAATAACGGTCCATCGAAATGACGTACCGCGAGCAAGAGGGGAGAGACCGGCAGCCAGAGGGAAGGCGAGAATCCTGCGGTAATGAAGTCCTCCGGTACATCGTTAACTCCTGCAGCTTTTTATCCGGCGACGACGACAACGACGACGACGTATGAATGCCATTTGTCGCCCAGGCTGCGCGTAATGCACTATGCTCCTGCCGCGCGCACGACGTGGAAACTTTTTCTTTAATTCCCTTAATTACGCCGGCAGCTCTGTCGAGGCTGGCTGGCTTGTCGCCGCGAGACAAAATGTCGCGTTGAAAACAAAGCGTCGCTTTAAAAAGTGAACGCCCTGGGCGTTCCCTGACCTAGACCTGGCCACGTTCCTTTTCCTTTCTCATAACTACCGGAATCCTGAGCAGCTAGAAATTTTGCGTTAACGCTACGCCGATAAATCAGAACTCCTCGGGCTACGCCGGTACGCGTTAAGCGCGTACGCTCCGTTGTTCCCTAATGTATCGGAGATACAAAAACGTTCATTGTTTATGGAGAGATTGTACGGTACGAGAGATTGTATGGGTGGAATGTTATTAGCGGGGACCGAGCTTTGTTAGTTATTAGAGAAGATGAAACTTTCCTACTTATTAGCGAAGATGAAGCTTTCTCACTTATTAGCGTAGTTATCCGATGTTTCGAGATATACAAAGGTTTTTGAGTTCTCGGACTTTATTTAGTCTCTCAACCTACAATTTAGTAGGGAATCATTCACAAATTGGTGCAACTTTAAGGCAACTAAAGGAAATTAAAATGTTGGGTATATTTTGCATACAGGGATCTTTGATTCTGTAGATTAAAGTTAGCATTGAAACCAAAATTCAGTTACAGAGAACATACGAGTCTGGTTTATCACATATCAACAGTAGTGTATGTCGTGAGTGTAACACGATATAATTTAATTCTTGCTTTCGCTGTTCTGTCAAGTGCTGTCAGACATGGGCTACAAATCTGACTTCCCTCGTGCTCGGTCCTTTCTCCATACTTAGCTTTGCACATCACTTTGAGTGATCTTGAGTGAACATACGTTATAGCGATGATCATCATGTTCTTCTATCCTAATTACCAAATGAAGAATATCTAATTAAGTCTGTCTAATAAGAATATCTGTCTAATAAGAATAATAGAAGTTCCGGTAGAGGTGGTATGATACGAGCAGGTTAAGCCGAGGTTACACGTTGGAATAAAAGAAATAAAGGAAAAAGAGAGAGCACGAATTGACAAGTCAGCACATGGTCAGTCGAGGAGGCGAGCCGCGAAATGGCAACACGCGAGCGTTTCCGTGAAGATCCCTCGAGGCGTTAAGGTCCCCCTAGATGCAACGATTCCGCCTCTGGAAGCACGGCTGCCAACTCAGCCTGCCTTTGGAGCGTTCCTCGCGATAAGCCGGCTACCCAACAGAGTGTACGACTACCGCTGACCGTTTAAGACTCCCGAGGACTCTAGGCTACCGTGACTCTATGGCCTCTTCCGTCTGATAAACTCGCAGGTGCGACGATTCGCAGCTCGACACGTGAGAGTCGTCCGGTTTTATCGTCGGCACACGCGATCCTTCTCCCACTCCCGCCACGATTATCCCTTTACCTCGACCGAGGAAAATAATGCGCTCATCAACCTCCATTCTCTGCCACGTAAACATGCAACCGGCGACGATTTACCGCGTAAGCGCGATCGTAAAATCGGCGAGAAATTTCTGCTTTTCGCGATGGAGACATCTTACGGACGGGGGGGAAACAGCCACCTGGACAGCGAATTGTCAGGCCTCCAAATCTTGGCCGGGATTTATAACAGGCACGGGAAGAAACGTTTCGCGCTGAAAGCTATCTGATTTCACGCAGGGGAACCGAGAACTGCATCAATTTGGCCGGAGTCGATACGACGTTATCTTGACAACGGACAAGTAAATCCGAACATCGTTTATCGGTCGCTGAAAGTTTTCAATAAAACTCTGATCACGTATTTCGAAATAGACAACTAGGCCAATATCGCTACTTTTTAGGCGAAATTGCACTTTGGCTGCAAGTTGCGTAAATAATAAATTATGCATTGAGTTGTGTCTTTTACAAAAATTCTACAATTTATACATATGCAATCCTGTATTTAAATCGAGCTATACATACAGATATTGCAAACGATATAAAGGTATAGGGACACTTTCTTTAACTCCATAGAAATGTCTACAAAATGGTTTCGCAATTTCGTTAATGAATGTCCTTTGGAGGATTGTATTTCTTTGTGTAGAATTTTCGAACGGGGTGAGATCGTAAAGTGGCTGCGGACTCTAAACGAAGCGAAACAATTTGTACCGTCTGTGCGAAGGTGTCCGAAAAGTCGCGAACCGAAAATAAACGCGTAAATTAGTTGGTCGCCCACGCGGATTACCTAACTCAGCCCATTAGCCTTTCCGATGACAGATTTACAAACGGCGGTAGACAGCAATTTCCCCGAGCGAATAAACAAAATTAGCAGAGTTCCAAAGAACGAATCAACAGGGATTTCCTTTTCCCGGAACGCTAAACGACGTGCAATTAAACGATTTAAAGGTAAAAGTTGAACAGCAGCCGTACCGGCCGTGACGTATCGAGCCTCGCCCGTTGCTTTCTTCCTTCCCGTTGAAGTCGATAATTACTGGCGGCTGTAATTAAAGCGAATTGGCGCCGAAAGCATGACTCAGGCGGACGGAACCGCAGGACATTTTGCGCGTTAACCAAAAACCCGTCGTCGCTATAACGTTAAAGGGGCGTGGGGTGAGATAGGGGGGATAGCTCTTCATAAAATCGTGAAAATAAATCGTCACGGTGCGGCACCGCGGCGCTCTGCGCCGAAATTCACTTTAGATTAGAGGTGGCGGCAGCAGTTTTCTCTCACGGCTCGTTAGAGTCCCGCGAGTGCATCGCTGCGTGCACTCGTAATAGGATCGCCGGTCACGGAACGGAGATGGAAAATCGGAATACTCTCTTAGCCGCAGATGGAACTCTCGTTCCTCGTTACGGAACGATTCTGGAGAAACTTTGTTCTTCGATTCTTCTCCTTCTTCCTGTACTTCCCTTCTTTTTTTCTATTTAACCACCATGGAATCACGTACTTGCTTTTACTCTGGGACACATAGGTAGCTAGACAAACTTCGTTTCCAATTAACCCTACAATTACTGCTTCTCGATTCATAATCTTTAGTGGTAAGAGGAAATTGGGATTAGGATAGTGATATGGGTATTGGAACAACAATGGAGATCTATAGGTAAGTGTCTTTGGACTTGAGTATCTATTCATGTGGGTATCTAGCAGTTTGGAGTTAATATGTCTCATTAAGAGATTGGACACATGTGGAACTGGGTACCTGATTATCTATGTATCTGTGAATTTGCCTATCTGAAGATTTAGAGGTCTGAGTACCTATGTATCTGGTTGTCTCAGGAGTCTGGATATCTAAGTACCTATGTATCTGGTTGTCTCAGGAGTCTGGATACCTAAAGTACCTATGTATCTGGTTGTCTGAGGAGTCTGCATATCTGAGTACCTATGTACCTAGTTGTCTGAGGAGTCTGGATATCTAAGTACCTATGTATCTGGTTGTCTCAGGAGTCTGGATATCTGAGTACCTATGTATCTGGTTGTCTGAGGAGTCTGGATATTTGAGTACCTATGTATCTGGTTGTCTGAGGAGTCTGGATATCTGAGTACCTATGTATCTAGTTATCTAAGGAGTTTGGATATTTGAGTACCTATGTATCTGGACATCTAACGAATCTGAGGATCTAGGAATCTATATATCTAAATATCTTTGAACGTCCACTATCTGGACGTTTATATAATATCTAGGAACATACAGTTCTAGATACCTAAGAATATGAGTACCTATGAATTTTTGTATCTGAGGAATCTGAAGATCTGAGTACCTATTGGCTTGGACATCTAAGGAATCTGCTGATCTAGGAATCTATACGTCTGAGTATCTATGAATCTGGACATTTATGTATCTAATGATTTACTGATCTGGACATCTAAGAATATGAGTACCCATGAACCTGGGTATCTGAGGAATCTAAGGACATGAATATCTATGGATCTGGATATCAAAGGAATCTGGGGATCTGGGTACCTCTGGAGATCTGAGTGCGCGAGGAATTTGACGATCCAGATATCTACAGATCTGAGTATCTATAAATCTGGGTATCTAGGTAAATAATAATGTACAAACCTGAAAATGTATGAATTTGAGTACCTATGAACCTTGGTATCCGAGGAATCTGAGGACCTGAGTACCTATGGATCTAGATATCAAAGAAACTTGGGGATCTGGGTACCTCTGGAGATCTGACTACGCGAGAAATTTGACGATCTAGATATCTACAGATCTGAGTATCTATAAATTTAGGTATCTAGATAAATAATGATGCAGACCTGGAAATGACAGAATCTGAGTACCTATGAACCTTGGTCTCTGAGGAATCTGCGCATCTGAGTACCTATAGATTTAGGTATGCAAGGAATTAGTAAATCTATGAATCCGAGTATCTAGGTAAATAACGATGTACCTATTTGAAAGACTAAAGACCTGAATATCTATGCTCTATTCTCTTCATCTCCCTCGAACTTTCCTTCTCCTTATCTACCTCCTTATCTTCTCCTTATATACTTTCTCAAACGCCTCACCGCCTCTTTTGCTTGTCCCATTCAATATTACTATCCCATCTTCATTGCGCTCTGACCATCTTCACCATCCTCGTAATTCGCGCTTTAACTGTTGCTCGTCTCTGTCAGCACGTCTTTCTTCGTCTTCCTTGTCAGTCGAGCTTACTTACTCCGATCTTCTCTCCCTTCTCTTCTGGCCTGTGGCCGCTGCCATCGTTCGTCTCTCTCTCCTCGTCTCCGCCAGTAACTACCTGTGTCTTATTAGCGATACAGTCGGGGAGAAAAGGTAGTCGAGCGGTTGCCCCGCTGATGTGTTAATCAGCCGATCCCAAGCGGCGGCTCGGCTCGGCTCAGCGCGGCGTGTTGCGTTCGCGACACTTCTTTCCATTCGTCGCACTGATCTCGCGGCGCAAATTCGCTATTCTTCGATCGACATCTGATCGATTATCGCCTGCCACCTTCTGGAATTATTGAACCCCGTTTCATTATCCAACGATTCTCCTCGAACAACTGGATTTCTGGCGTACTTTGCTTCGGCTAATTAATCGGTGAACTCGACGTTAGAAAAGAAAGATCACGGAAAGCACGGAAATCGATCGAGTAACTTTCAATTTCGGCTCGTCTTAAACGGAATGTTCAGATTTAATTTGTCAAACGATCCTCCCTTTTATTGAAAAGTCCCCGGAAATTGGAGCCGAAGATTCATTGTCGTTAAATTTTTCACGCCGTCGTAATGGAGGAATTAGTCGCTTTCGAGGATCTGCCACGATGGCTTCCTAAAAGCGGTTTCAACGTCTTTTACGATGTTGTTTCCTCGTTTGATCGTTTCTTCGTTTACGGATTACCGTTATCGCTCGTTCACCCATGCGGAATCATTTTCGGCTGCAAAATGGAAAACGACCGGCTCGTTTAACGACGAATTAACCAACTTGTCGGCTGACCAACACCAAAACAAATCAACGCATTCATTGTTACAATGTTGATCAATATTACCATTTTGATATCGAAAATAATACCTGCATAACGCAAACAATTAAATTCCATTTCTCTGAATTCTATATGTGTAAACGGTTTATTGTATAACAAATAATATCGAATTTTATTTTTGTTGCGTTTAAATTGATCAAACTTTTCATTTTGATCATTTTAACTTTTTTTAGCAGTTTGGTTCGTTTGTGTATTTTACTGCGTTTTTACTGTAATATTGATATTTTGCCTTTTTACTGCTTTAATACTAACTGTTCTTATTGTTTTACTGCTTCAGTATTAACTATTATTTTGCTGAAAAAATAAACGTTCACATATGTGTAAATATTTTAGGAACATATGCAATGGAGGTTAGGAACAGACATATGCAATTTCTTCATACTGTATTAATCACATAACCTAAAATTTTTTAGGCTGTTGTCATTCGTGGCTGACTGTAGCTACAATGTTAATTATCTTTGATTATGCAAATTAGATACAATTTTAATTAGTTAAAAAATTCAATTGTGGTGAAAATACGAGTTTGGTCTGACGCACTGTGCGTCACGAGACATTTACAATCTTTGCATTGGAAAGGTCCAATTAAAAAGTTTTACATGAATCTATATATGTAAAAACATTAAAATAAGTGGAAAATAATAGTGGAGAGATTTTAAAAGAACGAAACTCGAGCAAAAAGTATCTGGCAACAGTAAAAATACGGAGTACAAAGAGTTAAACAAACAAGCTTCTGCCTTGATCCATCAATGCGACTTACCCATTATGCCATTGTGAGTGGTGGGCCCTCGCAGCCCACTTTCTCGAGGCAAAGAGAAATCAACGAGGTGGATGCAAAGAATAACAGCGGAAGAATAAAAATGGGCACTCGGAGAAACGAGTCAAAAAGGTATGCGGAGTAGGGGTAAGAATACGCAAGGAAAAAGGATAATAGAGAAAAAGAAAATGATAGATAAGAGGTAATCGATAAAAAGGTAAGACAAAAACGGACAGACGATGCAATGAAAGTGGAAGCACGAGAGAAGAGAGAGGCTACTTGCTCCCGAGGATGCGTCTTCTGCTAGTACAAGGAGAAGAGGACCACCAGAGTTACCGAGGTGAGTGCCGGGTACCCTGTAATCACGGTGCCGAGCCGCGAGCCGACAAACCAAACCAAAAGAGATAAAGATAAACAGAGATTCGAGCCTACGAGCTGACGGGGGAAAGAATAAGGCAGAGGAGCGGCGGACAAAGAAAAAACAGAGTCGAAAAACAAGAAGACGAAGAAGCGCAAAGGGGAAGAAGAAGAGGATGGTAGGAGATGGGTCCTCGTTAAGTATGATGTGCGATCGCTTCCTTTTGTGCTGCTCCCCTAGCAACTTTGTGCAACACTGACATGGGAACATTGACGCGTACCGTTATGCAATCGCGTATATGTACGGACGAGCATTGTCGTCGATCGATCCCGAGGAAAGGAGAAGGAACAAGATTGCGAAGAAAAGAAAGCGAGAGACGGGAAAATAAAAAGACCGCCAGACGTTGTGGGCTTATTCGTCGAGGTATGACGCATCGTTGCGATACTTGTTACTTTTTTTTAGCCGTTCTTGTTATCGTGGCGTTACACGATCGGGCAGACTCGCATGCTATCGGAGTAAAGTTGATAAGCAACTTTGGCTGCAATGTTTTAATCCAGGTTAAGACTCTTCCGGTTGAGGCAATCTACCACCATCTTATCGCGTTAGGATACTTGCTTCAAAGGGTGTGCTAGGATATTTTACAATGCTCCTTAACCCCTTAATGTCAGGTGTGTCAGTAACTATTAACTACAATAGTATTAACATTAAAGATAATCAAATATTGTGACTATTTTGTACTCAACTTTGACTATACTGTACTTGAACTTCAAGTTGAAATATATTAAATATTCAAACATTTGTCGCAGCTGAACCGTAAGTGCGTCAAAATACTACAAGGGGTTAATCCTATTTAACCATTTAATTATACTCATTGGATCAATAATTTCTATCTACAGAATCTAACGCGCATCTTCGGTTTCGCAGATTATGAAACTGTTACTTTGAGCTAATTTTCGTAATGGTTCTCCAGATCGAATAATCGACGGATTACCGTAATTGAATATGTATACACGGGCCTGAACTTTATTTTATTGGACACGAAAGGGGTTAACGATATCTCGTAATGGTGAAGTGAAGAGAGTAAAAGATGAGAGCCGAGGATAAGACGGTTGTAAAGTGAAAGAGTAGGAGGGGATGGGAAAGAGATTAACAGAAAGTCCGAGCTGCAAGAAGACGAGGTGAAGAGAAAGAAGGAAGGGTGGAAAAAGAAGAAGAAGAATGAAATGGTCGCTTATAATGTCTTCGTTAGTCGCAGTAAAAAGGAGGCGCGCGTCTAAATTGTTCGTAATGACCTTAAAAACTGTTAAGTCGAATCAGCCGCCGAAATTTCGGTCACTCTTCGATCCTGGCTAATACTATCGAGCTCGTTTAATCTGGAAAAAGTACAACTTCGGAATGGAGCCGCGCACGCGGAAGCAAACTTCATTAAACTTCCGGTGCTGGATGGTTTCTTCGGGCTACCATGAGCGTGTTACGTGGGCTCCTTTTGATCCGGCAAAGCGAGGTTTTTCACTTTGATCAACTTCGGTGTTAACAATGGACAACTTAAATTAATTGGACTCTAATTGTTTGATAATTGTTTCGGTAATTTTGTTGCGGAAATTGATGAGGAAAGACGTTTGTGGAAACAAAAGTAATAAAAAAATGGTAATAAACATAGTATAAAATTATAAAATTTTTATGTAAAATTATGAGAGACAAATATACAAATCAAATGGTATAAAGTTATATGTTTGTGGAAAAAAATAATAATAAAAATTATAATACAACATAGTACAAAATTATAAAATTTTTATATAAAATTATAAGAGAAAAATATACAATACAAATGGTATAAAGTTATATGTGGTACCAAGTACGTTTTCGAATGATTCAATTGTTATGTCAGACTTATGTAGAAATGCATTAGAAATACATTGGTTCTTAGAAAATTGATACGACTGACAAGAATAAAAGTATGTCGAAGTCATGCATTATTCGAAACAGTCTAATAACCCAAATATGGGAAACGAAAATATATGAAGAAATAAATTTTAATGACGAAAGAAAAGTTAAAGAGCTAGTTGTCCAAAAAGCGCATCAAATTTTAATCGTATTTTAAATAAAAATGTTAAGAATTTCACGGAATTATTTCACCCACAAATTTTTCATTGGAAGAATCCTTGATTCTAATGTTTCCAGTTTCGAGAGCTAACTAGAAATAATTCCACTCCAGAGCAAATAGCAGAGTCGCTATCAGATTCGAGTTGCATGTGCTTAAACTTTCGTGCAGAAAATAACGAAATTAGTTTTTCCTTCGTAGTACACAGATCGTAAGAATGTAAGTGCAGAGAAAGGGATGAAAAAGAGTACGTGCGCATTAAATATACCGAAAGACGAATTCTCGAGGGGGAAAAAATTCAAATAATCCGCGATACAGTGTCCTCGAGCGCGTAGGATTCTCGGAAGAATCCCGTTCTCTTGTATCGTGAGTAGCGTACAAACGCGCAATTAGCATTTGGAATAATTTCGCGATATGGCGATGTAGGAAGGGGGCGAGTTCGTGGCGCGGTCTCCGTTTCTATCGGGAGAGGAAAGGACGCGAGTAAAAAGGAGAACGCGGAGAGAAAGAGGGCAGACGGTGTAATGGTGTTGGCCTCTGCATCGAGCACGGTGGCTGGTCGCACCTGTCGCGATCACGGTGGTCTCGTCCAACCGAGAAAGAGACGCCCCCACGGCCGAAACGGGTCCCGAACGAGTTCGAAACTCCTTCCAATTTCGCTTCCCTCGCGAAACATGTTCGCCATTTCGAGCCCTAGATCATCCCAATTTATTTGCTTGAACCTTCCATATTATAACTTTTCGCGACCACGATTTTACCTAACCAAAATGGCGTCGTTTGAAAAGGTACATGTTTGCAAAGCGTGGTCAAAGCGTATAAGATGATCAATTGATTGATTGATTTTATATGGGACCTGCTATGATCATTGGCTCATAAGTTGGTCAAATGTGTCTTTGAGACTCATGAAACTTGCAATACATACAAAAAGAGGACACCATGTTTCAAGTCTCTATCCCAACTTGAAGGTGAAGAAAAATAAAATTCCAGTTTTACTGTATTTTTCCTATTTAACCCCTCAACTTATGATGTCTTATGTAGTCAGAGCTAATTATTGCTGTAGTGTTATTACTTTGAATTTAGCATCCTTGATTATGCAAATTATTACTATTAAGCTTGAAACTGAATTACAATGCAAATATGATGTAGATTCGTTGCATATGAACTATAAGGTGCGTCAAGAGTGCGTCACAATATAAGTCAAACGATTAATGAGACACAAACATTCTGATACCTTTGGGAACCAGTCAATTAAGATTATAAATTATTTCCAAACTTCTTACATGTCATTACAGTGCAAATACGATGTAGATTCTTTGCATATGAACTATAAGGTGCGTCACGAGTGCGTCACGATATAAGTCAAACAATTGACGTACAAACATTCTGATACCTTTAGGGCCCAGTCAGTTAAGATTATAAATTATTTCCAAACTTCTTACATGTCATTACAGTGCAAATACGATGTAGATTTTGTATATGAACTATAAGGTGCGTCACGAGTGCGTCACTAAAGTGTCACTAAAGAGGAAAAATACGGCAAAAATAGTATTTCGATTTCTCTGCACCTAACCACTTAGGGGATTGAAAGGCGTGAGATGTTTTTCTTGCACATACTATATTGCAAGTTTCATTTGCCTCATCTTATTCAGCCATAGCCTGTATCCTTCCCGATCTTGTAATTTCAAATATATATAAAAAGAGAGGTAAACGAGATAGAAGGAGGTGTTCACGTAAGAAATGAGCATGTTATCCTCTTCCAGAATTAAATACAAGTATAATGAAGGTAATTGAACAAAATTGGTATCGCAAAGTAGATTGGTATCGCAAATGAACAAAGTGGTATCGCAAAGTTACAAGTCCCTCGTCAAAGTCTATTTACACTGTAAATCCACAGGCTTGAAAACTCTGGAAATTATAAATTTGTTTGATAAGGCAAGAATTAGAGGAAGAGGCAATTGGACGAAGGCGTGGGACACGGAAGAAACGCAGCTCGGTTAGCCTCGGGGGTATAATGCTTTTCGTCTCGCCATGAAGCATGGGTGGGCCACGGAGGCGAGCTAACGTATACGTAACGAAGACGTAGGTAGCTCTTAATATCTTGCTGCGTCGTTGAGAGAGGGCGCACGCAACGTGCTCGGGATCCCTCGAATTTCTCGCCTCGGGGTCTTCCAGGTCTGGGATGCCAGAAGTTTGTCCCGCGAGGAGCCCTGCGAGCAACGAACGAAGATAAAGATAAAGAGAGCTGCCACGGCCTGTTAGGAGAAACACCAGCAGCAGCCGTTCCGCCGAGAGCCGGAGATAAACGGGGAAAGAAAATTGAAAACAAAGAGAAAGTTGGATGAAGAGAACGACGGAGGGATGAGGGAAAGAATAAAGCGAAAACTCGGTTAGCCCAGTTCGTGCGAGAATCGAACGATGATGCGGTCGGCAGCTGAACTGCATCGCGTGTTGCCATCGTTGCATTTCGGACGAGCACGCGCCATATGCCGTATTGTTGCGCTATCGCCCTTCTTCTTCCTTCGAAACCTCTCTCTCAACCTCCCTTCGCTTGCCCTTTCAAACGCGTCAAATAAATGTTCCACGATCCAAACCCAATTTTCCGTCCGGGTATAATTGCACGCTAGGATGTTTGCGTTAGAATTACTGAACGTCCTACTGAACGAAGTAATTTGTTTTAACGCTGTCATGCACGACACTGATTCTGAAAATCTGTAACTCGCTGCGTTTATACGTTTGATATACGGAGCGTGCCAAATATAAATCATGTAATCTATGAGATCCGCAGTCTGTAGATTACACGATGTTTATTTTGTAAACTTCCATATATCACAAATGCATCCGCGGTTTATTTATAACTTGTCCGAAATTTTACCTCTCTGGACAGGCTCCGTACATCAAATTTTCGACTGTTCACCGACTTTGGACATTTAATGAGGATTTATATACTTATTCACGTCAGATGATCGAGCTGAGCCTCAGAATAAATACGACTGATTCAGTCGATCATTTTTCATTCAACAAAAAATATTCGCACATACAACAGGTAATTTGTCGCATCAGTCAATTCGAGAAACAAGATAAGGAGACTCATGCGAATCCTGGATCTTGTGCATCCAGTGTGTAACTCTCGAACATCGATGCTAAGTGGATATTCGATCGATGAGCAAAATCTCATCGAACAAGGATCGCCTCGCTAAGATGAATCGTTGAACGGTCATGATCGAGGGGATTCTCGTATCGTATCGAGAGGTTCACGCGTGCACGTAGTTACTTACACGCGTCGACAGGACCGCGTGGAGCATACCAGAGCGTACACGTTCGTGTGACAGGGAACGCCGTTAGGCAATTATCACCCTAACCGAAATGCTTCAGAACGTTCCCGCGGGAGCATGGTAGGGAAGCAATTGCAGTAGCAATCGTGGTGTGCATGCACGTGCCGTGTGCTCGGCCACGTTAAACACGAACCACGATGAATGCGTTAATGCCCCGACGTCGTTGTTTCTGCCTGCGATTATACTTTCGCCCGACGGGCTGGCTCGCGTGACGATCGTCCGGAAATCTTTGAATAACCCATAACCTTCCGCGGGGCGGCCAGAAAACGTGTCTATTTCACCGAGTAACGATATCGTTCTGCTCCGGCACGAAGTTACCCGCAGGAAATAAAGTGGAATTCTTAATCTCTTTTTTTACGTCACGGCGCGAAGGAAATTTTCTTCCGAACATTCTTGATTTCTCTTGGGAAGTCGGAGTACAAAAGCTCTTTGGTTGATTAATTTTCAAATTTATAAGCCGTCAGATTCTGGAACTTCGAGATAATCCGTTAACGATGCAATGAGTGTTAGTTTACACTCATGAGTGTTAGTTTAGGTTGCAAAAATAAATAATTATCGAGAAAGAAGGAAAAACATCTCGATGGGCAACCACGGCTCATAGCTATGCTACCCGTGTTCGTTAATGATCTATCGTTCCCTTATGCAGGTGTCAGCAATTATAACCCTTGACTAAATGGACCGACATCATCCCTCGGGAAGCAAGCCTCCCATTGCTGCATGGTCACGCACGTACTGCTTGCTGGTGAGGTCGTAATCGAGGTTTCGTCGTCCGTATAAACGGCTCGTCTCGCGTGCACGTGTATAATCGCGGAGGACCGATCCGTCGCAGGAATGTGGATGCTTCCGATCCACCTGTACTACGATACAAAATAAAACAATAAAACAAGGCAATGACACAGGCAGTGACATAATGAAACAGCGATAAAATAATAAAATGAAAGTGCAAGAATGTTCTGCAGAGGAAGGCTGTTAGCAATATCAAATCATTTTAGTTGAGACGTTTAATGAATTCCTTTTTCTATCAATTATTCAAGTATCAGTTTCACTATATGCATCACATGTGCAACTCTGGAGATTTAGTTAAAAATCTGCTTTAAATAGTAGCATTATGACAAGTAGGGAATGTGGGTCATCTTTCGAGTGCATAGAGTTACATATGCATCATGTGGTACATCAGAAATAGTTAATGTGAGTTACTGTTGGAGTGTACAGAGTTACATGTGCATCATGTGGTACATCACAAATAATGCATGTGAGTCACTTTTGAAATGGACAGAGTTACATGTGCATCATGTAGTACATCACATTGATGCTACATGTGATACATCAAACTCATATACACCGTTTAATTTTAATTCTAATCTTGCTGAAATGCAAGGTACTAACTGTTTCAAACTTCTATCATGGTTTTACCGCCCCGATCCGCTAATCCAGATGTTACGTAGATGTCATTTGCGAGTAAAAAAGTAGCATTCCTCGACGACGAAATCTCGTTTCGTGTCGTTCTCAGGTAGGTCCTGGCAGATTGATCCGGACGATCATCCACGCTGCGAGTAATTTGACCACCGCGAAACCAACTGCGCCGCCCCACCTTCCCCAAACTGGTGGTACGCGAATTTCGACCGTGTTAATTCTCTCCATTAGCCCGTTCGTACGAGGGAATGCAACCGTTACGATTTCGCGAAAAAATCACCCGAAACGAATGCAGCCGTAAATGACCGTGTGTCCTCGAACTTACGGTACACCAACCTTGAGCTCCAAGATTTTCCTTGAAGGATTCTCGACCAATCTCGGGAGTAATCTTCGATAACGACGAATTATCGACGATCGGGAATTAACCTTTGCCACGATTTAGCAATGAGTCGCAAATTCGGAGCTTCATAAAACGAACGGTTCCTCCAGGTGTTTTTGTCGCGTTCTCATTTAGACGGCACAGTCAAGGATGGCGGCAAGCGGTCGGAACGAAGCGGAGACAATCATCTGCGGCGCGAGTAATTTGCCGAAACTTCGAGATTCCTCGAGGTGCGTTTTCGGAAACGGTGGCCAGGACGTAGAGGAAGAAAGCTGCCGAATCAAGAAACAAAGAGAAGAGAAAGGTGCGTTGCGTGAAATTGCAAATGCAACATAATCGTTCGCCACCCACCACGTGACAAATCACCGCCGGGATCGCTGAGAGAACGGAGGAACCGTTGTGCCACAGAAACTTTGCTCGAACTGGAGCAATATCTTGCATATTCCACATCACAGTTGAGCTGCAGAATCTTTTTCTTATCTTTACATAATTTTCTTAATTGATGAAAAAACTGATATCTTCAATTTGATGATTTCTTGTGAGGTCCTGCTGCGATTCTTTGTTTTCTTAGTCAAAAGTAATAAAGATTCGTGAGATCACAGAAGATGTGACTGAACAGACGTCACTGAACAGAAAGTATTTTTTTCAAAAAATATGTAACTTTCGAGTCCATTTTTGAAACGTAAAAATTCGTTACATTTGAGAAACGATAAATGTTCGATATAACTACCAGGTTAGAATCTTTCATCGTAGACATCAATTCTCTCGGACGTTTATTTTTCTCGCATGCCTCGGAACAATCTCGTACTGGATCGTAATAGTTATGCTCGGTTCATTCTTCTACGATGACGTTATGCAGTCGTCAAACGAAGTTCGATACTTTCCCGATAACGTCGAAACGTGAATTGCGACCGATTAATTTATATGGCGATAATAACACTTAACGGGACAAAAGAGAAGAGAGGTAGACGGATAGGAGAGAAAATAATTGCTTACACGAACACAAGCGATTGGAAGCCGATTACGAGCGATGGAAAATCTATTAACGGACGCGGTTGACCGATCGACAGCCAGGAGAAATAATCACGTGCGATAATTGCGATCAACAGAGCTCAATTTCGAGGCTCGATTGCTCTTTAACGCAAATTCTTGCTTAACGAGGAAAGAAGAAAAACTTTGATGGGCGATGGAGGACGTTTCACCGTTGTTTGCATACATAGTCTCGATATTTGTCATTTAGAAACTGCGAGACGTGCTGAATGGCAGCAAACATGGCGTCAAGTATTGCCAACTTAAAGAAATTTTATCTACTATCCTTCTCGTATCTACCATTCTTTTATATTATAAATAAAAAGGTATTAAAAATTATAAAACAATTGTATTAAAAATGTAAAAATATTAAAACTCAATGTACTTAAAATAGAGACACGTTCAGACACATGTGAAAATATTTGGAAATGAATATCTCGATAATTTGTTAAAATGGCGCCCTATAACGTTGCAGAATAATTACTGTGGAGGTCTTCTGGAATTGTAGAAAATTTGACCTGTGTGCACATTGCAATCGTCCTCGTCGATAAAGGCAAAAGTAAATTCTAAAAGACGTCCCTGTTAACATGGATGTATGATTGCCGGTCATTAGAGGAGGTAGCCAAAAGAGCGCGAATTTAGGGGCTGATGGGCCGATAATAATAGAGCCGCGACAGCCACGCTATAAATTCGAGATCGTGGTTTAGTTGTGGATATATGCGGGTTACGGATGACCGAGCAATGTCGAAGATTCGGTCACTGTTATCAATATTGATATCTCGCGGTATCGGCATACAATTAATACGTGCATTAATATTAATTCGCCTATTAACGCAAATACCTACTGGCCTGCGCGATCCTTAGCATTTCGCTACATATGTCTCTCTGAACCGAATATTGATTCTGTAATGGTCAAACTATTTGGTTATTTCTTTCTTAATGTTGAACTGTTCAGTGCACACTGATGTAAAATTAAATATGTAGATAATCTGTGTATTTGTCTTTTTGGTTTGGTATCAAGTGTTCAATGATGGTCAAACTATGTGGACTATTATTTCTTTCTTGATATTAAACTGATCTGCAATGCATACTAATGTAAAATTAAATTAGGTAGACAATCTGTACATATGTCTTTTTGGTTTGGTATCAAGTATTCAATGATGGTCAAACTATGTGGTTATTTCTTTCTTAATGTTGAGTTGTTCAATGCACACTGATGTAAAATTAAATATGTAGATAATCTGTGTATTTGTCTTTTTGGTTTGGTATCAAGTGTTCAATGATGGTCAAACTATGTGGACTATTATTTCTTTCTTGATATTAAACTGATCTATGTACAATGCATACTAATGTAAAATTAAATTAGGTAGACAATCTGTACATATGTCTTTTTGGTTTGGTATCAAGTATTCAATGATGGTCAAACTATGTGGTTATTTCTTTCTTAATGTTGAGCTGTTCAATGCACACTGATGTAAAATTAAATTATGTAGATAATCTGTACATGTGTCTTTTTGGTTAGTTATCAAGTATTCAACTGTGGTCACACTATATGGACTATTTCTTTCTTGATATTAAAGTGATCTGCAATGCATACTAATGTAAAATTAAATTATGTAGACAATCTGTACGTATGTCTCTCTGCTCGAGAATCAAGTATTCCATGATCGAACCTGTCCTTTTATCTTAATATTAATCTATCGAAATACAATATTAAGCTCTTTAAATGCAGTCTGGTGTAAAATTAAAAATAATATAGTGAATATTGTAGATGTACTTGCATTCTTTATTTTGATAAAAATCTTGAGAAGTATTTTATCAAAATGTTAAACTTGTATACCGATGGACCAGTTAGTTAATATAATTTATAAATAGTATAACTTGCTTGAATTTAACAATATGTTTCGGTTATGATTTGTCTCCGAAGAAGTAAAATTTTCAGTGATGTAGGGATTTCTATAACTTCTATTGTGATAGGATAAAAAAGAAGTCGCTGTTCTACGTAGGCATTTTCTTGGGTCAGATAAAGAAGACTTCTACGGCGGCGAGAGGTTACGATAAATCCCTTTAAATGCCACACGTTTATCAGTATATACGACACCTTCCAGCCCTTCCCTTGTCATTCGACCGAGTTACGATGGCTCGCTCGTATGCTTTTATTGCGAGAAAGAAAGAAAGAAATCACCATCCATTTCTCCTTATCCTGCATGACGCGTGTTCTCAATAATTCTTTTTCCCGATGAATTCCTTCGACCAGTCCACTGACCTATCTTCACAGGTTTTCGTGATAAGACTACAACGGCTGTTTATCGCCGCGCCGTCTTAATATCGATTATCTGTGCTCTCTCTCCGCGAGATTTATGACTCACGAAACGAAACAAGATCAAAGATTAACTGGGTCAATCTTTGGATTCGAGAATTTGGAGAAAATGTGATCATGCTCGGAGCAACACGTAAATATAACTCGTCGCGTGCATATCGCAGTGTGCAGCGTGTATCGTGTGACGAGTAGCGTGTTGCGTGCGGAGTATTTACACAAAATAATAGCCCTGGGATATCATCTGTTCGAAGAAGGGTTAAATTATCGTTGGTTAAAGCAGGAAAAATGTGCCTCACTCGATAGATTTCAACATCGTCTGTCGTCGATTCGATCAAATTTCATTAAAAAACCGATTAAGTTCGTTAACGAAGTTTAACAAGTCGTTATATGGCTAATTTCGTGGTCTTTTTTCTTCGAACGTTTCTGCTGCGGTTAGCGTACCGGCGTTTGAAGGATCGATTGAAACGTTATTAATTTCCGCGAAAGTTAAGGGCTTCCGGTGACACGGCGTCGCCAGAAGGAAGCAAACGACCCGATGAGTCACCGACCAGCTCTGCGCAACTACGGCGATTTTTATCGTCCGCGTGACGGCACGCGTTAATTACGATGACGAGCGATAACAGAACAGCCAACCTTTTCCTCGACTATCGTTGCCGCCTTTCATAAAAAAATAAGAAAAGGAAAATACCGATGCTTTCTACCGCGAAAGACGATATGACTTAGGCGCCTAGATAAGATTCGATTTAGCGAACCTTATCTTATCGTTCGCGGTCTACCTGCTTCTAGAAACTATTTCCAGCAAGTCACGTTCAATTGAAAGGTATCAATCCTTGCTGATCAAGTTTAATTATAACGTAAGACTCAATACGTTTAATCTGGAATCTAGAACTTTACGCAGATGATTTTGAAGGCAATAATATCTTCAGTTGGAATTTTGTCATTTAGTTTGATTATTTAACATTTATATCATGTAACATTTTCAAGGTGGTAAAATACCACGTGCAACCTAACCTCAAAAATTTAATATTCATTTCGAATATTCAGATTTAATATTCAATTCGAATAACAAAGAAATTCAACAATAAATTAAGACATAAAAGTCTCAACAAAGGTTACGTAAACATTAGTTAAAAAAGTTAAACATTAACGAGTGAAAATTGTTAAGAATTTTTCCTGACCATTCAATTTCGAAGAATCAAGGCAAACAGCAAGCGTGTGTGGAGAAAACGGAGAGTTTCGGAGAGAAAATCGACAGACGACAGACAAGAGAAGGGAGGGTGAGAAGGTATACGTAGAACGTGCCTTCTGCCCTTCGAAGGGTCGAGAATGACGAGCAGCAAACGGATCGGGGGGCTGCAACGATTCGACGCATATTTTGACAGACATCGTAGACGCGTGCCAGCAACTGCTATCGTATGTCGGCTATGGGGGACGACCCAGACGACCCTTCGAATTATGAGGGTAGCTCGAGACTACTTTACGACGATCGGTTTATTTACCAACGGATCGTTGCCTCCTTAACGGGACGTGTAATTAGCTGAGGCGTCGCCAGAAAGCTAAGTTGCCGGCATTTTCAATCGAACTCCATTTTTAAATGCAACTTTTGTTGGGAAAGAGAACAATTAATTATGTTTCATTTCTTTATTTTTATTTTTTAATCTGGAAATCATTTTTAATGTGGTAGTCATTTTGAGTCTGGAAGACATTTTGAATCTGGAAGACATTTTGAATCTGGAAGACATTTTGAGTCTGGAAAACATTTTGAGTCTGGAAGACATTTTGACACTGAAGTCATTTACACACTTCACTGTAGGGTTACTCTATTAAGATTAATGGTATCTTTTCTTTCGCAATGAAATATTATTAACAGATTTTACTATTTATCGTAGTGTTCAAGTTACCAGTTAAATTTACCAGTCTATCTGTGTTAAATCGATTTCAAACTTGACTTAATTTAATCTCAAGCAAAATTAACCTCTTAACCTACAATATTTTAGGCAGTCATTCACAGCTGTTGCTAATATGTGAGCATCTTTTGCACTCAAGAGACAACTCATATTGACCATTTGACTCAATGCAACAATTTTAAATAAACAATTTCATAACAAAATTTTCTAAGAAAATTTCCAGTGTGCACTGAAGCTGAAACATAGAGAAAGAGATAGTACCTAAATATAAAAATAATAATTTCCAAAAAGTTCATTAGTCTCAAAGGTAAAAATCTGAGACCTATTATAGTGATCATACCTGTCGATTTTAATAATCAACCTATCAATAATAGTATCAGAAGCATAAATTGCAACAAGCAAATCTATTCTAAATGTATCCCATTTCGCGCGGCCATTTTCATCATCGAAAATTCGGTCGCATTTATTAAGATACACTTTATTCCTCGTTGAATTACGAACTTACCGAACAAGTTTTATCGCTAATAGTCTGCGTCCCGGTTCACCGGTGAGTCCGACGGATATCAGAGATGAAAATCTTGTTAGAAACTCGAACGGAGAACCCAGACGTCCGGAGGATATCCACAGGATAACGAGTGGCGTGCGCGCGTGTGGGTGATACGCGAAAGAGGAAGAGAGAGAGGGAGAAGGACACAGGATGGGACGTACGGTAAGCAGGAGGAAGAAACAACGCGAACCACCGGTGAACAGAGGTGTACGAGGTGGCCGACGAAGAGGGAAAGAGAAGAGAGTGGGCGGCTACATAAAGACAGGAGCTGGCGCGTGCCAGGTGCTTCGTTGCACACAATGCATCTCTGTTAGGCACCGGGGGACTCCGACCAGCCGGAAGTCGAAATACAAGCGTGTACACAGGCGGCTCTTATTAAAGAGGAAGAAAGGAGAGCGTCTGCAGAATGCGAGATTCGTGGCCAACTGGAAAATGCGAGCACGTTAATGCGATGCTGCTACGTGACTGCTAAGCCGCCGATTAATTAAACTCTTTTGGTTAACGATCGGATTATCTGCGATCGGATCATAGATCTCTGCTTTTCGTTGCGTTAGATCTACTCTTGAACTTCATGAATGAGGTAGCAACTTGAATTCAGAAAGGTAATTAGGAATTGTGTTAGAAGTTTTTAATAATCCGTGTTGAGTCTGATCTATTGTTTTAATAAAATCCGCACGGCGGAAATAAAGTCACATTTCACGAACGCAACGCAAATGTTGCCATTTTCCGAACAATGGGAGGGCTCGTAATAGCGCGTAATTTAAAGAAAAAATACCCGAGCTGTATAAATAGGAAGCATGATACAAACGTGATTATTATAAAAAAAAAGGAAAGATGATGAATATATTTTCGAGGTAAACGGCCTGGAATTATGCAAACGAACGGTAAGTTCCGTGAGAAAAACATGTATTACACGGAAATGACTGTGATTTCCACGTAATACTTCAACGTTATCGGTCATTAGATCGTCGTGCAGCAGGATTTGAAAAAGGGAATCGTGGTAAATTGCAAATAACACCGATTCGTGGAAACGTTAAGCGATCGAGTCACGTCAGGTCGGATCAGCGGTGAAATTGAGACTTTTAGGCGACCCATTAAAGGAATACCCTGGTTGGACAGCCTCGTAAATCACCGGCACCCGTTTTTCAGTCTACGACCGGGTGGAGCAGAGATGCGACACCCCTGGAAAGGTGTTCGTTGACGGAAAAGACGATTCAAAGGAGAGAAATCACCGTTGAGAACAGTCGCGTGCCGTCTCGGGGCTTTGAATAACTGCCCTTTTGCGCGCCCTGCGCGTCAGAGATTCCCAAAGTGCGGGTCCTGATGTCGCTTTTAACGTTTAGGAATTTGGGGTTTGGAAGCTTTGGAACTTGGAAGGTAAGGAGTTCCGTAATTTGGGTATTGAGGAATTTGGAAATTTGAGGATTTTAGGATTAGAGAATTTGGAGATTTAAGTATTCGAGGGTTTGAGAATTTGAGGATGTGGAGATTTAAGTATTCGAGGATGTGAGAATTTGGGGATGTGAGAATTCGGGGATGTGAGAATTTGGATATGTGAGAATGTGGATATGTGAGAGTTTGGATATGTGAGAGTTTGGATATGTGAGAATTTGGATATGTGAGAATGTGGATATGTGAGAATTTGGATATGTGAGAATTTGCATATGTGAGAATTTGGATATGTGAGAATTTGCATATGTGAAAATTTGGATATGTGAGAATTTGGATATGTGAGAATTTGCATATGTGAGAATTTGGATATGTGAGAATTTGCATATGTGAGAATTTGGATATGTGAGAATTTGGATATGTGAGAATTTGGGAATGTGAGAATTCGAGGATGTGAGAATTTGGATATGTGAGAATTTGCATATGTGAGAATTTGGATATATGAGAATTCAGATATGTAAGAATTTTGAGATGTGAGAATTCTGAGATGTAAGAGATTAGGAATGTAAGAATTTGGATATGTGAGAATTTGAGAATATGAGAATTCAGGGGTGTGATTACCGGATATGTGAGAATTTGGGGTATGAGAATTCAGTGATCTGGGAATTCAAGATTGAGCAAATTGAAGAATTTGAAAGTTTGATAGCTTGAGAATTATAGGGTGCAAGAATTTTCACAAATGCACACATTCACACCTTCACACATGCATACTTGCGCATATTAATATATTTATACATTTACGTATTCATATATTTATATATTCATACATTCACACACTCATATACTCACTATTCACATATGCACATATACACATATGCACATATGCACATATGCATATATTTACATATTCACACATTTATACATTCATATACTCATACACTCACACACTCACACATTCTTACAGTTATACATTCTCACATTCACACATACTCACATTCTCACATTCTGACATTCACACATTCACACATTCACATACTCACATACTTCCACATTTTCACATTCACACCTTCACGCATGAACAAATACCCAAATTTAACAATTTGCAACTTAGAAACATTGAAGAGCAAATAATTTACGACTAGAAAAATTTATGACCATAGAATGTCGTAACTTCGAGATTGAAAAATTTAGAGCCCTTGGTCACAACAAAATACCGCATTGCAATCGAGTAGTGGCAAAAAGTGGCAATTTCCTAAACCGTGTCTCAGCCCATAAAAGTTTGGGAAGCCCTGCTCTACACAACTCACTCCTCGTTTCGGTTAGTGGAAGGCCAATCCATAAATATCCTAATGGGCTTAAACTGTCGCTTTTATCCTCCGCTACAGGGGTCAGTTTGGCCTGAATGAACCATCTATCGCATCTCTATCTTTCTCTCGATCTATCTGCGTTTCGTCTACCGTTCTTCTACTGTGTTGTTCCGTTCTTTCGGCAAATTTCCCCGGGAGTTGAAACGACGTGAAATTCTGTATTTACGAGGGCTTTCAGCTTGTCCGCGTACCTTAAAATTGTGTTCCATTGATCGTGAATTTTTTGTAAGAACCGGAAAACTACAGAATGCGTTTAGTTCGCTCGGAACATTTTCTGTAAGGATGCAAGTGACGTTAGACGTATATAACGCGTTAACTGAGTTAACTCGTTCCGATGAAATTCTTTAACGAAACCAAAAATCCATAAATTGGATCAATAGAATAATGAAATATTAGAGCAAACTCGTATTAACTGATGTAAGGATGCAAGTGACGTTGGACGTATATAACGCGTTAACCGAGTTAACTCGTTCCGATGAAGTTCTCTAAAAAATTTAAAAAATACGTAAATTGGATCAATAAAATAATGAAATATTAGAGCAAACTCGTATTAACTGATGTAAGGATGCAAGTGACGTTAGACGTATATAACGTGTTAACCGAGTTAATTCGTTCCGATGAAGTTCTGTAGAAAACCCCAAAATCCATAAATTGCATCAATAGAATAATGAAATATTAGAGCAAACTCGTATTAACCGATGTGTCTATAGAGGGAAATAAATCCACAGCGAATTAAACGCGTCAAAGGCATTTTTATATTTCCATCTCCATTCGTGTCCATTTCGTATTCATCGAGAGCAATTATTATCTTACAATTTATCAAAACTGATTGAGCCTCCATAAATGTCTATAGAGGCGACTATCAATAAAATGGTTAACATTCGGTCCTGTTCTATGGACTCGTCAAGCGAATCGTGTTTCGCTAGTTGTCTGCAATTTCAACGGGGAACGTTTCACGGTGATTAGTCGTAGTTGTCAAAGAGTTTCGGCCGGCCCATTTCGACTGTTTAAATAATAAATAAAATCGCTGGGTGATCGGCCGTGTTCCGTATATCCGAGCGTTAAATAACCTCTCGTTCGAATGTTCCTGATTAATCGGCGCGTTTCGTTCGGCCGCGTGCCGAATATTTACGCCGCGCTCGTCAGGATAATGTATCGTTGCCAGAATGGTCCTTCATTATCTCCCGTGGACAAAATCGAACGGCCGTCACGCGTTTTATTACATTTAAACGTCCGAAAAGCCGGTACTCTACGACCGAACGTCATCGTACGTCCTCGACTGAATTCGCGTCATTTGCTGTCAAGTAAAAAAAAAATCCTGAAGAGATTTCTAATTTTTTTCCTGGAGAAACTCGTTCGAATCGATCCTTTTTTCCACGCACGGTTATCCGATGATTACGGTGTTCGCTGGAACGGGGATCTAAAATGTGTTTGATGTCGACACGTGCCTCGAAAGGGGTTAGATCGCTGGAATGCCAGGTATTCGTTTAACGATCGATTCGCGAGCAAGAAGTGGGAGGAAAATGTGGAACGGGACACTTTATTCGATACACACGAACAATATCGGAGATCAACGTCGATATTTCTACGTGTGTGTTTTTATCAATTTTCAGAGCAAATATTTTCCTATTGCTCGCTTTATGAAGTAGCACAATTTTATTCAGGGTATTTTATATTAAATCAGGCTTAATTGCAATTTCGCCGAATAATCTCTGCAAATTTCATTCGGGAAGTTAGTAGCAAATTATTCTCCAAATGCAACACTTGGCAGATTGCTACAAACAAGTCCCTTCGGACCAAACGATGGAACGGTCATGATAAACTCTCGCGTCGAACGGAAATCAATTGGTCACCATGAGAAATCAAGATCGTGAACCCTGAATCGTTTGTCGGATCGTGCCACGGTTTGTTCGACAAACGACCACTCTAGAATCATTGACACTGTGATAAGAACACGAGAAAACGGCGTTTCAGATGTTTGGTTCGAGTACACATTATTGCTGCAACCACCGAAAGTCTTTACAGAAGTTTGATACAAAAAATCTTAATAGTGATCAGATGAGGTACATTGTAATTTTTATTGCGATCAGATGAGGTACATTTAACTCAGTTATTTCTCTATCAAAACGATAATAGTTGCGAATAGTTGAGATTAAAGTCGCCAACTTTCCGGTATCTACACTGACGAAGTCGAACAAGAAAAAGTTTGAAAGTCCCTGTTTTACCAGTCTGGCGAAACAAGTCATATCTTGTCATTCAACGCGTTGATATTTTCAAGCAACCCGTCTTTTTCTTCTACGATACTGGTTACGATACTCCAGCGACCAAACTTTCGTCCCTTTCTCGAGAAGATAGGTGAAAGGGTCAGACTCGAAATGTATCTCGTTCCAGGATATTTTTTCTTGAACAGAAGTTTTGCAAAAGAAGGAGCCATTGTCGGTGGCTCATTTACAAAGTTACATTTATGCAACTTTATCCGGCGTGCATTTTTCGTGTCGCATCAGCCACCAGCTCGTTGAATTTTAGCGAAAAGAGAGGAGTAAGGTAAAAAAGAGATTTCCCGAGGAAGATCAACCCGGATCGAAATAACTGTTATGGAGTTGAACCGTCGATGCAGGGTTGAACTCTCCGCGTTAAAATCTATAGAGCTTGGTATCCGAAAGAGGGTGCGCTGAGCCGGGAATAATTTAACGTAGCCCGACGAATGGCCATTGATTTACGAAGCATCAAACTTCCATGAAAGTTAGCCGCGTATCGAGACCCTCCTTCCTCTTCTCATCCCTGCCAGTTTGTTCTTAGGCTACAGTTAGCGGATTCGATTTAACTTCTCCTGTGGGCGAACGACATGCTCCACTCCTAGAAAGCTCGCCCTCGATCACTGCGTTGTGATGAGAAGATATCGGAGGGAGACAGGGTCAATGCTGCCTAAGATCAATTTGTCAATATAGTAAGTGTTTGTCGATAATCTATTGACGCGTTGCTCTCGATAGTCTCCGGAAACTTGATTTCCCCGTTTAGTTCACTCTATAGTCCGTGGTATATTTACAAGTTGAAATTGTTTCGTTACTAAATAATGTTCGTCGCAATTCGAGATGTCAACTCCCGTAACTTCTACGTGGCAAAGTTTGTGTTCTGCAATTTTCGAACGCCGATGTATAAAACGTGAAACTGTTACAAATCGGAGAGCGTGTACGGAGCCATTATTCGAGTCTCGAGGACATTTCGCTTTCTTCGTGTGGCTGGGTCCCCTCTGCCCTGCGCTCGAGCCTCTTTTGCCTCCGACGGGTCGTTCCTCCTCTTCCACGCTCGCGCCGATCAGCGTCATCGGGCCACCGAAAATAAAGTCTTCCTTCGTTTCCCTGCCGTTTCTTCCCGCTCCCCTTTTGCTCCATTCTCTTCGAGCTGCTTCCGACTCGAATATATACGAACGTGCCAGTAGTCCCGGAGAGGTTTTTTAAACGGACGAAAGGGAGCGACGACGCTCAAGAGGAACTCTCCTCGAGAGCTGCCAATCAAACGACCCGCGACGAGAGTCGGCCTCTTAAACGGCTAGTTTTTCACGCTCTTCTCGTGACAGATTAATTCCCGGCTAAATAGCGATACTTAAACATTCTGTAGCCGTGGTTAACTGGCAAACGAGTGAAACGCCTTGGTTTGCTCGAATTTTTGAACTTAGTTAAGACAGTCTTCGAATAATTATTTATAGATTGAACATAAATTATGAACTCCTTTAAAAATACAAGTAAACGATCAGATTGTTTAAAATCATTAAATATGAACTTAACGAATGAATTTGTCAAAAATGAATATATAGCATGAAGTTATGACGTGAGTGAATTAAGACAGTCTTAGAATAATTATTTGTGGATTGAACATAATTAATGAACGTCTTTATAAATACAAGTAAATGGTCAGATTATTGAGAATCATTAAATATGAACTTAACGAATGAATTTGTCAAAAATGAATATATAGCATGAAGTTATGATGTGAATGAGTTAGGACAGTCTTAGAATAATTATTTTTGGATTGAGCATAAATGATGAACTTCTTTAAAAATACAAGTAAATGGTCAGATTATTTAAAATCATTAGATATGAACTTAACGAATGAATTTGTCAAAAATGAATATATAGCATGAAGTTATGATGTGAGTGAATTAGGACAGTCTTAGAAAAATTATTTATAGATACAACATAAATTATGAACGTCTTTATAAATGCAAGTAAATGGTAAGATTATTGAAAATCATTAAATATGAGTTTGTTGAATGAATTTTTCAAAATATGAATATATGGAATGAAGTTATGATCTGAATGAGTTAGGACAGTCTTAGAATAATTATATGTGGATGGAACATAAATTATGAACGTCTTTATAAATGCACGTAAATGGTCAGATTATTGAAAATCATAAAATATGAGTTTATTGAATGAATTTTTCAAAAAATGAATATATGTGATGAAGTTATGATCTGAATGAGTTAGGACAGTCTTACAATAATTATTTTTGGATGGAACATAAATTATGAATGCCTCTATAAATACAAGTAAATCATCAGATGATTGCAACTGATTAAATATGAGTTTAACAAATGAATATATATAGCATGATGTTATGACGTGACTGGGTTTCAGCAATCTTGGTATACTTATTTATGGATTGAGCATAAATTATTCACTACTTTGTGAATACAAGTGATTATACGAATGAAAATGGTGAAATAAGAATTTGTCGAAAAATGAATTAATTACATAAAATTATAATGTGAGAGAATTAGAACAGTCTTAAAATAATTATCTATGGGCTGAAAATAAATTTGTGAATATAGAGAAATAACTGAACGAATGAGTGAATTAAAAAGAAATTAATCTACCATAAAATAAATATGTAAAGTAAAATTATTATCTATTTCTATCTATTTCTAAAATTAATATCTATGGGTTGAAAATAAATTTGTGAATATAGACAAATAACTGAACGAATGAATTTAAAAAAAAATGCATCTATCGTAAAATAAAAATGTAAAGTAAAATTAGGATATCAGCAAGTTTCAGGATATAATTACATGAGTCGAATATGTTATTAATAGCGATAAAAGTTAGTAACAAAGTTTGCTAAAGTTTTGTGAATAAAGTTGATAATACGAATTGGCCGATTACAAAGTAAAAGACTGTATAGCAAAGTTGGAGAGCGTTGTTATTACAGTTAAAAGCGTTCATGAACGCTCGGTCATATGCAAAATTGAAATGTTCCTATACGGCCGGAGATCAAGTAAACATTCTAGCACGATATTAATTTGCGTTCTAATCAGAAAGCGTTCGAAGCGAATAATCGAGGAGGAATCTCTCCAGTGTACATCTCGTACCGGAAGCATAGGGAGATCTAAGGTAAACGTCCGAAATGAAAACAGAGTTCCGTGTCTGCTTTGAAATTGTTGTTACTATGTATGGAATTGGAACGACCAGTGGGCAAGTTCTCTCGTCACGGTCACGATATCAAAATTCGCCGGGAACCACGAAGGTAACCACCGTTTCAACGGCGATAATTGAATAACAATACCGCGATACACCATCGATCCTGACGCCGTCGTTACATTAACAGCACGTTTCCGAGTAATATTCACTGCCACGCCATTAATCTCGTTTATCGCACTTTAAACCTTCCCCATTTCGGATATTTACAAATCTTACCGAATAATTGATAAAGATAACCGTTCGGCTCCGCCTTTATTATCAAAAGTGACATTAATCGAATTTATCCTCTCGGGAAATCGTAAAACTGTACACGCTTCGTTTGATCTTAAATGTGAAAAAGATAAACGGTAGAACATAACGCAATTCTTTATCTCAACAGAAATAAGGTTCTTAAAATCCGATTTTAAGTAGAATAGACCACGGTCCTCGACGAGTCAGACACAAATGTCTGCCCTCTGGCGTTCGAATCGCCGCCATGTTTTTTCGACGATTTAACCTTAACTAGACTCGAGAAGGAAAACCGGAACACCGATGTTTTATGCTCGTTGCAATTCGAGCGTGACACCGACGTCGAATTAATCGGGACTTGGCGCCAAAAGTTGCCGCATTAAAGATGGCGCGCTATTAACGGTACAGCGAAACGTATTCGAACGCGTTTCCACGCGCTGCATCTCGCTAAAGCGAAGAATTCCATTCGTTGTTTTGCATAGTATTTTCACGCGGTGCGTCGACGTGCACACACATACGGAGGTTCTACTGACCCTCGTCACGTTCATTTTTTGTTTTCGCTTTTTGCGAAGGTTTCACTTTGCTCTGTGCGCTAAGTCGACATGGTTCAGCGCGCAATAAGCACCGTTCTCCTTCTCTCTCCGCCTCGAGACCCGCGTATTAGATTATCCTTCGCTCAGACATTTATAAGTACAATCTACCAGACGACGCTGTTGCTTTTTATCCTTCCCCCTCTTACAACTCTTCTTTTTTTTCGTCATTCTAATTTATGTTCCGAGAAAATCTCGTTTCCAGCCATGAAACGTTCATCAACTGCTCTCTTTTTTCATCGGCAATACCTGGCTTTTTTCTTTTCGTAAAGTTGCATCGTTTCTAACGATATGTCTTCGATCACCTCGTTTTACTCTTCTTACGATTTTTAGGATTATAATGCATAGCTTTTACTGGCAATAATTTTTGGATGATTTTTTATGTATGACGTTTTGCAGGAAACACAGTTCGAATTGACACAGTTTTTCTACTTTAAATTATTTCAGTAACCGTCAACTTTATTTGACTTCAACTTTATTACAGCAGAGTTCATACCATCTTATGTTCCCAATGTACCAATTTTAGAAATGTTAATCATAATCTGTTTAGAACGAGATAATCTTCGCACAGCTGTATAAACTCACGCAGAGGTTTAAGCTTAAATGAAAAAAGAATCCATCGTTGATTTCCAACTGAACTATTACCTTGCGTATCGGTCGTTTTCTCGTTGATTAATGGTAACCCCAATAATCTATGCTGTGTAACGCAATTGTAGAAACAGTCACCGAAAGATTACCGATACTGCATTAACATTAAACGTATGCACTGGTAATTTCAGATAAGAAATATAATAGTAAGATAAATAAACGAAGAATTAATCTTAAAAGTCCACACTTCTAATAAAACCATTTTAATATGTATTTTTATAATAAGAAGAAAAATGGGTCAAATGGTTCGGTAATTTTAGCGTTAAAAATCTCCGACTGTGACGTAGTGAAGTGTCATCTCTCACCATGCGTGACGCGACATTAATATCACAAATTTCTACTACAACTTCTGGTTTTCACATTTTCCCGAATATCGGCGAATGCATAATTGACGTGGAGATACAAACACGGTATCCTTCAAAGCGCTGTTTTTATCCACTCAGCCAGGATAAAATCTCCCCTCGCTGTACTTAAGGGTTAAACGTCACGATTTATCGTTACATGAAAACGTGTCCTGAGATGGACAATAAAGGAGCAACGAAAGGTGATTCGGTCGTAATATTTAAGTGACGAGATTACTTCTTAACTACTAGGGCTTAAAAATATATGGTGAAGTCAAAATTGGTTCGATCCGAGACTTTATTTCGCTGTTGACGAATTTTTATCAAGCAAAAATGTAATCCTCTTCTCTTTACACACTTGAAAATGATGGGATGTGTTTGACATATACGTTGATTTTAATTATTGAGGGATCTTTTAAGGGTTGATTCCGTAAGGTAATTTAATACTGCCGCTATATAATGCATACTTAATTTGAAACTGAAATTGAGGTGGAAAAATAAACGATACAGTATAAATTAATGTATACATCAATTCTTCATATCTCTGCACTATGTCAAGGCTCCACATTTCTCTTTGACCTTACAAATAATTCAGATAAATGGTTGAATATAATTTTCATTTATTCACCACTTATAATAAATGAAAATTTGTCACATACTCCTACTGCAATATATTTGATGGAGGACTCGTTGATCTATTTTATAAATCAGAGTAAATCAGACTTAAGGAGTGCAGAGATTAAGAAAGAAAACGAAACAAAAAGTCAAGAATTACGAAATAGCTATAAGTATGAGTAGAGGGTAATTTTTAGCAGGACAGTTCGCAAATCTGGTCCAGTAACGACGAAGGGTTAAACGCTTAGATTTACGGTGAGGCTTAAAGGTATCGAAAGTAGGGGCAGACGGTGTCTGTTAGGAGCGCAGAGAGAGAGGATCACGCGTGCGGTTCCTCGGTTGTTAGGTCGTCGTTACACAGGTTCTTAAAGGTCCCGTGGTCTGGCGTGGCCGGAGCGGATCGGCGTGGCGTCTGCTCGTGCGTAGCCGGTCGGCGGAGTGCGCGGGGAATCCCCGTGGTCGTCGGCGCCGCTCCGCTCCGCGCCGCTTCGGGACGGTGCGCGCGCAGAGCCTCGACCGGCGTCCGCCAGGAGCCGCTGGCGCTGTGGCCGGCCTCGAGCTGCGCGAGCGGGCCGTTCAGTCTAATTTGAACCGTCGCGCGCGGCCGACGCGGGGCCACCGACAATCCCTTCTCCGCCTCGACGTGACACGAGGCTGCTCGTGCATGCCGCGTGCAACACACGCGCCGATCCCCCGCACGCGATATTATCCGCACGCGTGCCCGCCATCCGACAGCATCGTTGCCGTCGCAGAGTAATCGCGGCCGAGAGGTAGAGACCGGTAGAACCGTCGCGACCGCCGCGGATCGCGACCGATTTTTACGCTCCGCTAAGCGCGCCGCTTTTTTTTCTCGCGGCGCGATCGTCCTCGTCGGTGGACGACCCGCGGGAACAGGAGGAGGAGGAAGAATCGTGCGGTAAAACTGAGCAGTGAAGTGCGTCGCGCGAGGGCTAGACTTCGACGGTCGACGCTACCAACCGCGAGAGCCTCGTGAGTATATTTAAATAGTGTGTCTCTGGCTGGTCAGAGGAAGCCGACAGTTTCTTGGTCTTCGTCGTCGTCGTCGTAGTCTTCTTCTTCTTCTTCTTCTGCATCTTCTTCTTCTCCTTCTTCTTCCTCTTCTTCTTATTCTTATTCTACCGCTCCTTCCTACCGTCGTGTGTCATCATCCTCGGCTTTTCCTCGTTCGGAGTGCAACGTGATACGTGCGTCGAGGGACCGAGGCACCGCGGCACGGGGGTGGCGCGAAATTCTTCCTGGAATATCGAGGATTCGTTTTTTGGAAATCGCCGAACCGATCCGATGAGAGTCCTCGACTCGAGAATCTTCGATCCGTCGTATCCCTCCGAGATCCAACGAAATCCAGAAGATCCTCTATTTTGAATATATAAGAAGACTGTAGCGTGGGAGCACGGTGTACATAGGGCAAACGAGGAGACGTTAACCATAAGTCACCCGGGCAGGATGTTCCTCTGCAACGATCGACAGGATGATGCCGATTTTTGAACCGCGCGACCCGCAGCCGATTGCAACCAGCTCGTTCGACCAGGTCGTTCGGCATCGTCTAGGATAATCGCAAGTACGATTCCGTACGACGGCGTTCCCGTTGCGTCCGCTGACCCACCAAGGATGATGAAGAGGACGGTATCGCGTTGGGCGAAAAGCAGACAGCCGAGAATCTGTCCGATGGAAGTCCCGATCGCTTGCTGCCGGTGGTACAACACCTCGTGAACAGCTTGTCAAAGGTCGTTTCGTAATCGAACGACGTTTCTTCGCTAAAGGATTCGTCCGCAGAGAGCGATAAAGAGAGAGAGAGAAGCCGAGAAAGGAAGAGCCAGAGATAGACAGAAAAAAGCCAGCAGGAAGACAGAGATTCTCGCGGGAGATTCAAGCGGATTCCGCTCTCGAATAGCAAAGAAGAAGAAGAAGAGTGCCCAGAGAGAGGCGTGTGTGCTTGTTCGGGGTGACCGAGGTGTCGACCTCACCCCCGATCAAACCAGCAAGCAGGTCGGATGATGTGGGCGTCTCTGTTTTTGGCCGGGATCTTAAGCGGCTGGTGGGGCGCACTGGCGCTCGCTGCGGCACCCCCCGCCAATCGGAACTCCATCGAGGAAACGTCGACGAGGACCACCAGCGATCATCCGCCATCGATGAGCATCGCCACCGTTGAGAAACCCCTCGATTACCGTTCGCCAGCTTGGAATTTCGTCACGAGGACGGGGGACCAACCGATCGCTCGTACCCCGTCCGAATCACCGAAGGACGACGGTCCGCGAGTACGGCCGGAAGCGAGGCTGCTGTTGCCGACGTACGAGAGATTCGGTTACTCCGGTAACCTGGACTCGGTCCTCGAGGGTGCCCATCCGCCGGAGGATGCGTCCGAAGAGAGCGCGAAACGTTTGGACGAGTCTATACGCGAGGCATTCGTTTCCTCGTCGAAGCAGGCGAATCGCCGTCTCGAGAACGGGCCGCGTCCAAAGATGGAGGAGTCCGGTCTGACACGACCGCCGCGTCACTCGTCGACGCAAACGCCGTTTCTTTACTCTCCGGGGACCGAGTCGTCCGTCGAGAGGCCACGACCCATCAGATCCACCAAGCAACGACCAAAGAACCGGGCGAAAGCGGACTCGCCCAGAGAGCAGCGACGGAGATGCCGGAACAAGGGTTGCCGCGGACAGAACTGGTGCCCGGACGTGGACGTGGGCAACAGGGCGTACCTGGCGCCGACCGTGTTCGAGGGAAAGGCCAGGAGCATGACGTCCGTGAGGAAACCGGGCTCGAACTACTCGGTGACGTTCGAGGTAAAGCAAGTATACAAGAATCAGCCCGGTTTCCTGCCGTTGAAGAAGAACGACAGCGTCAGGCTGCACTTTCGAGACAAATCGGCGCCCGGCAAGTCGACCGTGTGCGGCTACGACACCGACGGGAAGCAGCAGCAGCAACGCGATAATCAGAGTGGTGTGGTGAGAGCCAATATTAAGAGGGGCAAAGTGTATCTAGTGTTTGTGAATCGCGTGGGACCCAGAAACTTCACGATCCTCGGTGAGCCGGTGATTCGAAGCAAGAAGAACGAACAGGCGGTGCAGGCTGTCGTTCGACCGGATTACGGTGAGTATCGTTATCGTTTCGTTCTAATTAATCCGATAGCTTCGCATCTTGACGAAGATACGACCGTTTCCAAGAGGAGACTCATGGATGCATTTTCATTTTCGATTGCACGGGTTTGGAAGCGAGGTTTCAAAACCCTGTTACTCTAACTTCGAGAATTCGGACCATTCTCTTTGTAATCAAATTTTTATCTTCGCAAGACTTTGTGGTTAGGTTTAAAAGAACTGTAAGACTGCCAGAACGAAAGTCTGAACTCATTTTATTTGGGAATTGAATTTCGATGATTTGAATCTTCTGTCGAAATCGACAAGATGTCTTCGACTTTATCAATAAATTTCACTACATCTTTATATTTGAGAATCGGTATCAAGAACTCTATACTTACTTCATCTCATTTTATATAGAAAAGAAACGAACACTGACTATATTAAAATGTAAAGATGATTCGTGCTTTACTATCTCGTATTTCCAAACTTCCAGAAAAGAATACTTAATTCCAATATCGTAATAGAAATAGCAATTCGTAATAGAAATCTCGTTACACGTCTCATGGACGGTCGTTGTAAATTCATGGTTATCTTGAATTCCGGAACTTTTTAATGTCGGAGGTTGTCGAAGGTGCGTCGCGACGTTTCTCCGATACGCGTGGATTACACGTCGCAAAAAAGTTGCATTAGGAACGTGATCGTACAAGATCGTAAAGCTCCGCGCAGAACGTCTTTCAGCTTGGGTGAAATCGTTCCGGACAGTTGGAAGCGCGAACGATAAATTGCGATCGCACGCTTCGACGCTGTATCACTTATCGTACGCGAGACTCGTTTTCTGGCTTGGAGTACGCCCACGTACAACACGGGAAGAAGAGGTGCTTTCCTCGAGGCGCGTAATCGAGCCGCGAACACGCGTATATTTAAACCGCCACGTAAGTTGGACCGCCTTCGAACCGACGTAAGTCGTTCGCCACGACTCCACTTTTCTTCTTTCCGTTCGAACGTTATCGTGTCGCGTTTACATCAGAACTTGACGCCAGAAGGAGCGTAATACCGCTAGTGCGTTCCCAGTCGACGACCGTCGAATGATGGATGTTAGAGATACTAGAGCAGTGGGCGCTAGGATCACGAGCGTAGAATGAGTGGGAAAGACTACTAATAAAGTAGCCACTTCGGACGCTAAAGTAATAGACGTTATTAGCGTGCTGAAGGCTAGAGCGATGTACGATGGATATTAACGCGATACTGACACAAATAATTGTAGAATGATGGAAAATCAGATTGATGTGTGTCTATCTTGATAGAGGGACATTAGCATGTTTGATGATAGAATGCTTCCAACATAGTTGGTGTAGCGTTTGAAGGATGAGTATTAACACGTTTTGGTAGAATGAGTTCTTGCATAGTTGATGCTACATTCACAGTTTGAAGGGTAGACATTAACGTGTTCGACGGTACAATGAGTTTCAGCATAGTTGACGCTATTCTACGCTCGGAAGATCTTTGACGGTAGAATGATTGATTCTAACGTAATTGACGCTAATAAATAACGTTCGACGAAATAGGCATTAACACGTTCAACATTAACACGTAGAATGATGGGTTCTAACATGGTTAACGCATACAACGCTTTCAGAGTAGGTATTTGACGATAGAATCATGAATTCTAGAATGGGTGGCGTATAATACATTTAACGCTTGAAGGATGGACACGAGCACGTAGTATAATAGGACTCAGGACGTTAACACATTCAACTAAAGGATGGTATAAACACATTCAGAGGTAGAATTCTAGCACACAGTATTCAACGAAGAATATGCACATTCGATAGATCATGAATTCTGACATAGTTATAGCATAGAAGAATGGACATAGATGGGATCTAACATAGTTATAGCACTTTCAGCTTGAAGAATGAGCATAAGCACGTTGGACGGAGTTCTAGCATAGTTGACGCTAGCGCCTGAAGGATGAGCGCTATAAGCACCTAACGTCGAAGGAACCTAGCGCTAACGACAGTCGGCGCGATAGACGCTATAACGATGTATCTTAACGTAATGAACACCGTAACGATAGGTCCGAACGCTATAACGACGGATTCTAATTAATGAACGCTATAACTTGATCTCGGTGCGCTAGAACAAATGGAGCAAGAATAAGGCTACAAAAAAATTATCATTTGGCAGATTTCACCGTCCTTTATTATTCCGTTATCACCGGAATTCGTTACCGCGAAAATTGCGTCCGGAGCAATCGATCGTGACTTCGTCGTCTACGATAGAGTCACGGAACGAACGTGGTATTTGTGCGAATTCGATGTATCTAGTGGCATAAGGTTTTTGAAGGTGGTCCAATTTGCTGTCGGTTCAACGTGCTCTGCGGTTCCCTGCTCCCGGCCAAAGACTTCTTCGTGACGGCGATGACTGTTCGCCGCTACGACCTTCCTTACTTGATTTATCGCGCTGGTCGACTCGAGATATCGAAAGTAGCTCGTCACGGAACATCTGTGAAACTTTTGACGAGTTGACGCTCCTTCTCTCTCTCCTTCTCTTCTGTTAACACTCGAAACGCACATGTGCTCCTCCTTTGGACCGGTGACACGCCGTGTTTTCGAACACACGCGTTTCTCTTTAACGTTTATCAGTCGTTTATTTTGCTCCGTCTATTCGGAGGCCAACTAGGAAGTTGTACCAAGTTGCCGGGCACAATGTTGATCGGGTAGGTAGCAAGGTTGCATACTCTAGCGATGGAATCATTGTATGTTATCGATAAGTGCGATCTGATAACGAGTCTCAGAATGAACATTTTATTCGCGAATTAATCGTGCACTACACGTGAAATTTTATATCGGATTAGTTAACAATCTCTGATTGTAAAATCTTTTATCGGAGCTGCATTTTTCTTGCAGATTAATTTGAAATTGTTTACGGTTGTGCAACACAAATGGCGTAGATTTTCTGACGGATAGCTTGTGGATGTTCTTTCGATTACACGCAGTGTTCCGAAGAAAAAATAATCAAATTTCTGCAAGAGTACTTGCAGTGGTTGCATGCGGTACGAGTATCTATTCGAAGAAATGTTACGACAATTTTCTCCAAGAAATTAGAATTCCCTCCACATCGATAGCGTTAAATATTTGATAAAACCTTTACACAGAGTGCATCGCATGAAAAATTGATAAGCAAGTAAATTCGAAGCGTATCCAATGTTGTCCGTTTGGGACATTATATATTCCGGTGATTCGATCGAGCAGATGAATTTGGCGAGTTGCTTTCGAAGATTAACGATTGATAAGATTAGTGGACGTTGAATTGTCCCTTTACAATATGAACTCCTTGCAAATCGATAACGCATTAATTTTCGAAAATGAATTTATGGTAAAAAATGTTGACGTTAAAATTTCGATGTTATTAAGATACGTGTAACGACCGGGTGTTAACGCTAGAATGGCGCTATCATAGTTGACACTAATAGGGTAAACGCTGAAATAATGAGCGCTAGAACGAATGGCAGTACCGTGAATACACGGATTACTGCTCGCTCTTAATTATTACGATCCATGTAGCACAAGGTATACACGCGGTTATTCGAGCATTTCCTTCACAATTTCCTTTTTATTCGCGAAATGAACGCTCGGCGAAATATCCCGAGCACTTTTCAGATAACACCACCGGGCAGGAAGAGAAGCCAGCAACTATGAAGGTAGCAAACTTCTTTGATACTTCTTCGAAGTAACTCGGCTCGAGCTTCGTTAGCGTCATTTTCGTCCTCCACTTTCCTCTCGTCTCGTTTACGAGTTCAGAACTGGCGTGCTCGTTTGCTTAGCACCCCGTCCTCTTCTCTACCCATGCGTATTACACATCCGCCTTGACGCGTATCGAAAGTTTTCACGACTTATCCCATTATGAAGCCTCGGAGTATCTCGTTTTCGCGAAAAGCAGAGTCGGACGCGTCGCTCGGGACAGGCGGAGTCTTCGGTTAAACCGATTTATCGTGTACGGTTGAGCATTCCTCGGCTAAATTGGATCAACCGGAAGCTTCGAATCCTGATAATCTTGTCGAATCGTTGCCGTGGATCGTTAAAAATCTTCCGATAACGTCTTCGAGCAATTTTCCTCCGCTAATCCAACCTTGCGTGGATGAACGTTTATTGATTTTATGGTTCGTCGGTTTGCAAGCTCTTATAAATACTATTCACTTGTATTTGATGTATAGTTGTTATAGTATGTATAAGTATACTTATACTTATACTATGTATAAGTTATAGTTTCAACTTAAATGTTTCATGAATAACTAGTTGCGGTTGATGTGTATACACGTCAATCTAAAACTCTGTCTGATCTGATATTTCTTCTTTTAAATCAAAATGTATTAAAATTATTTTTTATTACTTTTTTACTTTAGTTTTGACCTAACAGTAAGTGGTAATCAAACTTAAACCTAAAGAGAAATGTTTGGAATCAAATTTAACAGTTAACTACTTGGCTCATAATATCGTGACGCACTGACGCACATAACCTGAAACCTGACTCAACGACAAATCTGACGCACATTTTCCCCACGAATGTCGAGTTTAATTGTAACTATAATTCGTGTAATCAATGATCACAATAAATGGTCATAACATAACCCTATGTTATTTGTACAATCTTCTGTCTTAATGTACAATCTTCTGTCTCTGAATTTGTACAATCTTCTATCTCTCAACCTTCACCGAAATCATGGGTTAAGAAGCTAACAGGTTAATAAAAATGAAGATAGTATTCTGCACGGGGAGATGAACAGGGAAGAGTATTATGTCTGTCGGTAGCATAAGACCCCTTACAGGGGTAGGTTCGGGCGTGAAGAGAGAAGCAAAAGCGGCGCAAAAGCGTCTGGTGTCCGAGGACGGTTCGTTGATCCGCGATCCGCAAAAGCGGGTCCGCCGGCCCTTCTTCCAGTTGCCGGTGACTAAGCCAGACGGGGGGACCCGGGACGTCAATTATAAGGCCTTAATCGGAAACCCGTCCTTACTTCTGTTGGCTTACACTCGGTCGTGCCACCCGAGCGAGACAGCGGCCAAGAAAAACGGAATATCGAGAGCATAGTCGTGTCGTGCGAGACTATCGTGTCGAGTTTAACAGACGCGACCATCTCCTCCTCGACGAATATACTCGTCCCGACCTTTTCGTCAAGATTGCACCCTTTTCGCAAAGGTGACAACTGTTCAACTTGATGGACAACTGAACGCACTCGCAGGTCATTTTATTAATTTTATTCGAGTGTAAAATCCCTCTATGCGTAAAATATGAAAAATTCTAGATTTTGGAAATTTCCTGAAATTTAAATTTGCAATATTCACCCTAATACAGAGACAAAGTTATCACGCCATTGTATCGTGAGTCTATTCTAACCTTAAACGCTCATTGTCCAAAGATTAACGAGCAAACCGGGTCATTTAAAGCAGTACGCTTTACATCGAAATATTGAGTCACTTTTCGTACGAAATATTTGACGTGCTCAGGTTATCGCTCATCTACGATGTATCATAATTAAGTTTTATTAGTCCGGTGCCGACGCCGGATATTAAGTGTACGATTCCCGGTACCGATAAACGGAAAGTTAATCGTTTGCCCGATAACAGGTAGTCGGTCATTTTTCGGGATTTATTAAGAGAGCAACTCGCGTTTTTGGTGAAACCTTATTCGTAGATTACGTGTGTCGTAGCTACGAATTCGCTCAGTTCCCGTATGCACGCGATATTGTGTTATCTCGTTGCAACTAGATAGGTCCTAAAAGGGACATGCACAAGGTGCAGTTGGATTTTAGCGTTTGCCGTGAAACGTGCAATGGAAGAACATGCGGGTGCTCGTTAATCGTCTCGATACTTGCGATTTCTCTGGATCAAGGTTTATTTGACCGACATTTTTTAATTACTTTTGATACGACATTACGATGTTCATTCAGTTATCAGAATTTAATTCAAAATTTTTTATTTTGCTTATGAGTTAGCATATTTGAGGTAACACATCACTTCAGTAGAAGATATGAAAGAATTTGTAGTAGACTTTTGCTAACTTCATTGGTCGTATAATTTTATTGAGATTAACTGCTCTAGTAACATTAACGAAAGGAGCAAAATTACATGTTGCTTTAATAGCATTAGTTTTGCTTCATGTTATTAAAACATCACCTGTTTAATCAAATATTTGTACAATGATACATTGATCGAATACAAGTATTCGATTGGATCGACCGTTGTGATCGAACAAAGAAATTGGTAGATTAGGTAAAGCGTTGTATGACGTGCGTAACATGAAACGAGGAAATCTGTTAAACGGTTGACCTTCCGTAAAACGATTATCCAATACCGGTCATACGATTAATCAGCCGGCAAAAGATTGCCGACAACGGCTTCTCGAATCGGCCGAAAGTGTCACGACGAGAGGTTCGTCATTATCGAGGCACCGATCCTTTAACTATCTGTTCGAAGCACCGTTGCATCGTGCACCGTTGTATCGCGCCACACGACGATGCGTCCTACATAAACCCGTCGAACGCGACGATAATCGACGTCAATTAATTTCTATAGCAATTCGTCTGCACGACAATTTCGAAGAAACAACTAAGTTTCGACAGGTGTATCGAATCGACACGAACGGCACGTAATCGAAATCCTAACAATCGGATTTCCTAATAACCCGATTATCGCCATTATCGAATAAGAGGCCGAACGCAGGAATTTCCTTGGGAATATCGATGTCCCTCGATGATCACGATTGATGAAGCACAATTGGCGACTTAGCGAGAACATAGCCTGCTACATCGTGCTCGAGATTGATCGTCCAAGGAAGGGGAGTAAGGCACAAGGGCATCCGTAAGAGCAGTAAACCTACAGATAGAGTTAGACGTACGGTCAGAAAGAGTAAGAGATGAAAACAGGAGAAAGAGTAAAAGAATGAAGGGGGAAGAGAAGAAGCTGTCCGGTGATAAAGGGAGAGGTGGACGAAGAGGAAGGGAAATCGGCACGTACGTATCCAGAGCACGTACGGCCCTGTGCCCATACTCAGAGGAAACCCGCAGGTACGCTCTATACAGGATGTTCCACGCATTTCGCTCAAAAATAGAATACAAAATATCTAGCAATATCTACAATTTCTTCTTCCCCAAAAATTTACTCTCAATTTCTTCCTACATCAAATAGCAGTTGCAATCAAGTATATATAGCTGATCAGTTAACATCGTTGAAATTTTGCAAGAAAACCTTGGAAACAATTGATCTTGGATTAATTTTGTGAAACACAGGTTACTTGAAACTCTGTCAAAGTGTCCCTTATGAATAAAAACACCGATGGTACCGTTGTATCCGTAGATACTGAAAGATCCTACGTGAAAGTCCACATTTGCAGAGGTTAGGTGCATAAACACAAGAGAATTGTTGATGGTGAGTTACGACATGACCCAGATGCGTGAAACGGTCTGTAGACGGTATGGACCAAGGCTCACGCACAAACAGAGACGGGTCGTACACGCACGTGTACAGGTGGAGGGTGGGGTATGAGAGCCAAAGCAAAGGGTGGGAGACCACACGTGTGGTGTGTGTATACACCGAGCAGGTAGACTGCTGGGCGGCCGGCGATCCCAGGCCTCGAGCACGAGGTCTCCGAGGTGATCCGCCGATCTGGAGAACCGGTGCTCTCGATGTTGTTCCTCCACCTGGCTATCTCGTCGCTTCTCTCGCTCGCTCTCGTTCGTTCGCATCGAAATTAGTTTACCTGGAATGCGATTGTACCGATGCAACTCGTCTGCTTCGTCGCGACATTCGAACCATTCGTTCGCCTTCTTTTCTTCGTTTTTCCGCGGAGGAAAATTCGTTTAAGGACGAACCTGATCGGAACCAACACTGTCAGCCGACCGGAGATTCATGATACCGCTGACCCTGACCGCCTCTTTCAGCGAATCATTTACCGCATTTTTGCTCCTTTCGAAAATGCTTTTCGATGACTGCTGCGTGACACTTCGATTCTTATCCATGTGGGTATCGTTTGCACATTCGATGTTACTTTTAATTAGAATTAGAGTCATTTCTCTGTAGTTACAGTCATTGTAGGATCACAAAGTTGGTATTATTAGAAAGTTAATTTAAAATGTGACTCTATCAGTGACAACAGATTTGACGTAATTGGGTGACATTTCAAAATCACAAAAGTACATAATAAGAATATTTATGAAATTCGGGTAGAACCATATTAAAAAATCAATCCAGAATAATACTAATAATAAGGAACAGTACTACATCAGTCTTGAAAACCATGCGAATATTATTTATTGAAAAAAACACCTTTTGCAAGTGTTGCTAATATGTATAACACAATAGGGTTAAAGTTGAGCACATACGCAAAACAGTTTTATTTTCCGATAAACTTGTTTCGCGTTATTGCAATTCCGTGTTAGAAGGGTTAATAATAATTCGATCGATCGCATACCTGTCGAACCAGATCGTCGAATAAATCGAACGAACGACTCGAGTAGACTGCCGGGCGACTGTCGATCTAAAAGCCGAGCCAATCACTCGAGCGTGATTATTTTTTCCACGATCGAGAAACGTCGGAGCGATCGGTGAACGGTGAACCAAACGCTGCTGAATGGTGAGCAAAGATTTTTCGGCGATAACAAAACTCGAGACATTATCACGGAACTCGATAAGCTCTTTAACTCGGGACGCGATCCTCTTATCGTTCAAATTCTATCGTGTTCGGTGAAAGTTTCGTAATCGAAGGAATAATTCTTATTTGTGAGTGACAGCCTTTTGAGAAATTAGCGCTTTGTCGGTGTTATTTTTAGGATGTTATTGTTATTTATTTTATTGAGTTGAACGTTTCTGATAAATTTTTCATTGAGGACCTGTTATCAGGATCTGTTTATCAACATATTGCTTGTTTTTATATTTGATCTTGAAAAATTGTATATAAAAGTGAATTGATAAATTTGAAAGATAAGATGCAATTTATAAATGAAAATAAAAATTGAAAAATAAACTTCAACTTGAATTAACTATATATGAAAATGAATAAGTAAATCTTTAAAATAAGACACAAAATAAAAATTGAATAATAAAGTTCAACTTGAATTAACAGCATACGAAAATGAATAAGTAAATCTTTAAAATAAGATACAAAATAAAAATTGAAAAATAAATTTCAATTTGAATTAACTATATACAAAAATGAATAATTAAATCTTTAAAATAAGACACAAAATAAAAATTGAAAAATAAATTTCAACTTGATTTAACTATGTATAGTTAATTTATATACTTATTCATTTACCTATATGAATAAATAATTTTGAGAGATAAGATGTAACATACAAATGAAAATAAAAATGAAAAATGAACTTCAACTCAAATAAGCAATATACAAAAATAAGTAAATTTGAAAAATGACATATAAAATAAATAATGAAAAATATACTTGGACTTGAATTAACTGTACACAAGAATGAATAAGTAAATTTACAAAATAAAACAAAAAATAAAAATTAAACTAAATTTGAACTTGAATGAACTATATACAAAAATGTATAAGTACGTCTGAAAAATAAGATGAAAAATAAAAATGGAGCTAAAACTCAAAAATAAATTTTAACCAAATAATATTGAACCAAAAAATAATATACAAAATATTAGTTTCTCAAGCATCATATCCCTATCCATCAATCCAGCAACAAAGTCAGCTCTAAAAGATTTCAACCCTCATATCTCGTAACATGACTAAAAATCAGAAGAATCGATTCCGTAAAACATGAATCCATCAAACCTAAAAAACAAGATGATTAATGCAGTTGAATCTAATCTTGTCATCGAGTATAGCGATACCCGACATGCATCATAACCGTTCAAAAATTTTAATATCGCATCATAGAATTTATGATCCTCTTCCCTGCACGCAGTGAAGAAAATCGTTGGCTGCTGGCAATTCGATGGCGTTTACGGAAACGTGTCTCCGTTCCGATGTCCCGTCTGGCTATGGGATTCGCGAAATTGCCAGCCGTCTAGCAGGTACCCGTTTGGACCCACGTAGGACAATCAACGTTCCCGGATACAATGCGATAATTTGCTATCGCTCGTCGACATCGTCGATTGAATTACGAGCGTATTATCGTCGTGCCGACGCATTTCTGACGCTCTGACTACTTCTCTGTCCCGGACAAATGTGCTCTTCTGTGATTAACGACCGATCGATTGTCATACTGTAACCGTCCGACACGTTCGTTTTTATTGTTAAGGTGTTCGAAATGGAACGTAACGGATATTTTTATCGTCGCGAATCGGAGGTGAATGTTAAGATATCGTTAATCTTTAACGACTCCCGAAACTACGCGAAATTCAAGGTTCTAATCGATACGGCGGTGATAGAATTAACGTAGCTGTTAATTCTATCGATCATCCATAATATCGGATATTATAATCGGTACACCGAAATTCGTACCCGCGCAATTGTACTCGATTAGCCCTGATTCGAGGGTTAAGCGAATTATCGATAATCGTTAGCTCGAGAGCACAGTTTTTCGATTAAGAGTGGTTAATCGATAAATTTTAATAAAGCGTCGATGAATCGGTAAATTCAGTTGTCGTCCTAACAAATTACGCGATAATGCAACGAGTATAGTCTCGATTCGGTATGCAACTTTCGCAAGTACGAAAAATTCGTATTATACAAGACGGTTAACGAAACTTGCTCCCACGTATCGCTTTTGTTATCGGAAAGTCTGCGTGAAAGTGAAAGAAAAAGAAAAAAGGCTGCGTTCCGAGAAACACGATTCCCGTCGAGCATCCCCCTTTTCCACTATCCCGTGGAAAACGCTTCGGTATCTCGTTAAAAACTCGGCAAAAAGTTGGAGTTAGTTTCTCTCACGCCAGTTTTCCCCCTCTCTCTCTTTTCGTTTTCTTTTTAACCCCGATACCAACCTCCCCGCCACGAACGAGCCAGCAAAAAAAGGACAGCCTGTCGATAACATGTGTTTTCCCTGGCGGGTTAAGCAGCGCCCTTCTCCCTCGGCTCCCTCTGCCCTTCTTTTCTTCCTTCGAATAAGGGATGAGCTCGCTTAAAGAGTCGTAGATTGAATATCGTATGGCGTGTACCTCGTGGATTTCGGCCCGCTATTTGTATGCCGAAACGGAATTGACTATTTCACCCTTCCGTGAGCTCCCTTATTTTCAGACTTATACAACTTTCTTCGCGAACTTCTCTTGATATGTCGTTTCTATTGACTTCATATTTCATTACATAATTTATGTAGTAAGAAAAAATTTCATTACATTAATATTCCCACATTGTCTGCATTTTTTATTGTACACAGGAAGGGATGATTTATCACACTTCACGACATGAATCATTCATTGCAGACTGAAAATAATTCATTCAAAAATATATGCACTGTGTACTATTAAAAAATACATAATGTTAAAAAGTATGCAGTATGTAACATTAAAAATTATATGTAAAATATATTATTAAAAATTATATGCAATATGTATTATTAAAAATTACATGCAATATGTAATATTAAAAATTATATGCAATATATATTATTAGAAATTATATACAATATGTGTTATTCAAAATTACATGCAATATGTAATATTAAAAATTATATGCAATATGTAATATTAAAAATTATATGCAATATATATTATTAAAAATTATATGCTATATGTATTATTAAAAATTACATGCAATATGTAATATTAAAAATTATATGCAATATGTAACATTAATAATTATATGCAATATATATTATTAAAAATTATATGCAATATGTATTATTAAAAATTATATGCAATATGTAAAATACGTAATACATACTACTAAAATTATGCAGCACATTTTAAACCATTTTACATTTTCACGTCACGTAACGTCACGAAATACAATTTTTTTATTTAATGCAAAATAAGCAATTTATACATAAAATGTAGGAAGACATTTTACTCTCCGTGATGAACATAGATTCTAAGTAAATAGACTTTTAACCTTCGCTTACTTTGCGCTGTTTAATGTTAATAACTCGATAGCTGAAGCCAGTATACTCCGGTATCAAACGAGAGGTAATAAATGTCAAAGTTTCGACAGTTTCATACTTGAGCTAATAAAATCGCAGGAATAAGCGTGCACCTGGGTCGAAACTTTTGTGTACATTTTTATTTTGAAAAGAATCGTAAAAGTGTTCCGGAAGGACTACTATATTAAGGGTGTTACGAGTGGAATTTTTCGTTGGAAGTAAAATCTTGATCTACAGGTAACATTGTGAGTCTTGTAACGCGAATTAGGTGCAAGGTTGACTTAGGAAAAAAATATACTTTTGGAAAGACGAGTGAAGAAAAGCGGGTAGCTAGATCAGACGTGTCCCGGTCCGTTGTCGCGGTTATAAATAACCTACTCACGGAGTATTATTTCCGAACGGTCTAGAACCCATTCGGATCCGTGAAAGAGGTCACGTAATGCGTGGAAAAAGAAGGAAGTAGGAAATCTGTCCCTGTGTTCTTCGTGGCGAAGCATGCCACGAAAATCGACATTGTGAAGTTCGAAATAGGCGGACGAGATTTCGCGCGAATTTCAACAGCAATTAAACTTTGTGCCTGGATACGATTTTGAAATATATTTCGCGTCAAAGAACACCATCACCGGGACGCACGGTCGTCAGGCAATTTGATAATTAACGAGAGAGACAAGCTTTGGCTTGTTAAATAATCCCTGGATCGGATACCTTTGACGAACACCCGTATTTGCGGAATTACTCGAGCTTTGTCGTTCTTCTGATTAATCCTTCGAAAGGGGTTGCGTTTGTTCGCTCAAGATTGTCGAATCCTCCTGGATCTTCTTGAAATTTCTTACTTTACCTGCGTATTCGCTTCGATACACCTCGCTTTTGTTGCAAGGCTCGTTATTTATCGATTGTATGTAAAGAGACATATCGCTGGATACATCGTGTGAGGAGTTGTGTGATGTAGGTTTGTATTACTGTGTGTCAAGTATCGTTAGATCACGCGTTGTGTCACGCACTTTGAGAGCTGCATTACGAGTCGAATCATTATGCATTTTATTGCTGAGAGTTGCACTATGAATCGAATCACTTTATCGCTGACAGGTGTATTATTACGTACTTTGTCACTAATAGTTGTATCATGAGTAGAATCATGTTAAGTTATATTACTATGCTTGGTAGTTGTAACGAGTTGTTTTCTCATGCATACTATTGTCAAGAGTTGTATTATTACAAATCGAGTTATCATAAACGGTATTTGCAACGCGTTGTGTTCTGGACAAGTTGTAATATGGATGGATTGTGTTCTCGTTGCGTAGTGTTCTTGACGCGTTATATTCTCAATGCGTTGTATTCTCGACGCGTGGTATTCTGGATGCGTTGTGTTCTTGGCGTGTTGTGTTCTCAATGCGTTGTATTTTCGATGCGTGGTATTCTGGGTGCGTTGTGTTCTCAATGCGTTGTGTTCTCGACGCGTGGTATTCTGGATGCGTTGTATTCTCGTTGCGTAGTGTTCTCGACGCGTTGTATTCTCAATGCGTAGTGTTCTCAATGCCTTGTATTCTCGACGCGTGGTATTCTGGATGCGTTGAGTTCTCGACGCGTGGTATTCTGGATGCGTTGTGTTCTCGACGCGTGGTATTCTGGATGCGTTGTATTCTCGACGCGTGGTATTCTGGATACGTTGAGTTCTCGACGCGTGGTATTCTGGATGCGTTGTGTTCTCGACGCGTGGTATTCTGGATGCGTTGTATTCTCGACGCGTGGTATTCTGGATGCGTTGTGTTCTCGACGCGTGGTATTCTGGATGCGTTGTATTCTCGACGCGTGGTATTCTGGATACGTTGAGTTCTCGACGCGTGGTATTCTGGATGTGTTGTATTCTCGACGCGTGGTATTCTGGTGCGTTGAGTTCTCGACGCGTGGTATTCTGGATGCGTTATATTCTCGACGCGTGGTATTCTGGATGCGTTGTGTTCTCGAGGCGTTGTATTCTCAGCGCGTGGTATTCTGGATGCGTTGTATTCTCAGCGCGTGGTATTCTGGATGCGTTGTATTCTCGACGCGTGGTATTCTGGATGCATTGTGTTCTCGCCGTGTTGCATTCGCTATGCATTGTGTTTTCGACGCGTTGTGTTCTCCACGCGTTGTACTCTCAACGCATTATATTCTCAATACATAGTACTTGTAACACGTTATGTTCCCATCGCGTTAATTCGCAACACACATTCTCAACACATTTTATCCGTAACATATCATAACCTTCATGCGTTATATTCCCAACGCGTTGTACCCCAACGCAATACATTTTCCACCCATACTTTTCCAAGCCCCATTTATTAAACCCCTCATATCACGCGTTACATATTCCCAACATTTATAATCCCATCCTTCCTCCACCCAAAGACATCACCAAAAAAGTTAAATAACCAGGAAGTATCATAGAATTCCATTTCCCCCTACATCACAAAATAAATCGACCAGCCATTCCACGGAGTCGTTACCACGGCTACAGCGTATTTCGTATGATAATCGATTCGTTTTTGGGGAACTGCCGAACGCGTAGGTCGATCTCGATCGTGCAGTACCGTCGGTTAAACTGCACAGATAATCTCGATTAAAGGCGAGTAGATGGCTTTTGATAGGTGATCGCGTCGTTCTGGAATCGCGAAATTCGTAGTCTGGTAGAGGTAGACGGTCGGTCGGACAGATGGAAAAGCGTTTCGTGCCGGATCGCGGGGAGGAGGCGAGGGTGGGAAGGCGTACTAATCGGGACTTAAAATCTTGCCAGAGCTCGCCACGGTTAATGCACGGGGAATGGGTCGGTGCACGGAAACACGCGGTTTTCCTTGGAACACCAGCCGAGAATTCGTGGGAGCATCACGATACACAGGGTGACGTCAAGCGTGTCAGGAGACACAGAGTTGCCTAACGATGACTCGGAAAAGATGCGATGCATCGGTTTGGACTCTGCGAAACCTCGTCTACGTTTTGCTTGCTTTGCTAAACGTTGCACGAAAACCACCTTTCCAGTATTACTGGATAGGATCAGGCCCGGTTCGGTTTACCAGAGTTGCCGAGAGAACCAATATGGCGGCGTAGACCCCTTGTGCGCATGCGCCAATCAGTATTTCGTGGTACGAACCTTAAAAGTACGAATGTGATGTTTGTTAATTAATATAAATATGAAAGATCTTATATAAAGTGTTTTAACTAAATTTTCTTCCTTTGCATGAAGGATTCTTTCAGACTTTTTATAGAGTGTTTTAAAAAATATATAGGGACTATTATTTATAGTCATGTGACTGTGAACTGTAGTTTGGTGACCAGTTCTTCTAACGCTAACGTTAATTATGACCGCAAAGATAGTAGCAGGAAGATCAGAGTGTTTTTCTTGGAATAGCGATAAATATCGTATAAATTTGAAGCAGATATTCGAAATTGGTGTAATTTTCTCGTTATCGAGTTGTTCTGGTTCCTCGTCCGCCTCCACCTCGTCGCGCCATCAATCCCCTTCTTCGGGAGCTGCCAACACTGGCTGCCGCCTTCTATATACATATCTCGTTCTCGAATCGTCTCTCGTAGCCACGTTCGTTTTCGTCGTTTCCAGCTTCTTTCGTCTCGGCTCCCTCCCCTCCCGGTTGCTTCTTCGCCCTATTTCTCCAACGAGGGAGTGTTCGTTCGATCATCCTTGTCTCGCCCGACGTTGCTCGGTGTTTTGGCGGCGAATTGAACGAATTAAGTCGAAGGAAAAGTGGGCATGCCTGGCAAGAAGAAGAAGAGGAGAAGGTCTTTGTAGAGCACTCGGGGGCAATAACTCGCGGCGTGTTGTGACTACGCGATGACGGCCAGACCGCTGGTCGCTGCTGTCTTTCTTTTCTTCTTCCCTCTCTTTTCTTTCTCGATCTTGCCGCCTTCTTGCCCGACTCCTCTTTCACCTTGCGCGCCTTTCGCGCCGCTTTTGTCTCCTTCGCTCGACGCTTTTCCGCGCCTCCGACGTTTCAGACCTTGGACCCTCGGATCAACCCTTTCTGAGTGCAGTCTGCTAGATTAATGCTGCCTACGTTTACGTTCGCCTAAGCGTACGTTCAGTCCAAATGGCGCACTTTGCTCTTGCGTTAACATTCTAAGCTAGATGAATTCGTGAAACTCTAGAGGGTTCAAAGCTCTTCGCCGAGCTTTCATTTCACATATTTTTTGATCTACGAATTCCTATTCAAATTTACTCGGTTGTACATTTTTCAAGTTCTACTATTTTTAATTTTACTAATAAATTACAAAACTTAAATTCTCCAATTCCAACATTTTCAAAACTAAATCCCAAAAGTCCTGTATTTTAAAATAATTAAAATTTCCCAACTTCTACATTTCCAAATCTCTAAACACCAAATCGTAATGTTTTCAATTGATATATCCTTACATCCTCAAATCTCAATGTTCTAAATTTTTATCCAATCCCCAAATGTTCTTTGACTTTCTTCCAAAGTCTCAAGTATTCAAAAGTCTCTAAAACTGAAGTGGAAATCGATGAACGTTGTAGATTTACTGATAAAAAATGACATCACTATTTACATGTACTTCGAGTAACTATTTTAAAAAAAATTGTAGAGATGTTTCTAAAGCTATTAAAAATTCGTTGTAGATTTTTGGTCGTTGCTTGAATTACTAGCCTTTTGAACACGCGCCTTTTTGCAACACGATTAAAATCAGAGAACTCTCATATTGTGCGGTATTCCGAGCGAAACACCGAAATTTGAAGAGGAAACAAATGTAACGACAGGCAAAAACAAAACGGTTTTATTTGCCCCGACATGTACTCCTGTCCCGCCTAAAAAATGGACAGGTCAACCTATTGGAGACAGAAGCTGGATCGATTTGTTACCGGGCGCAGGTTTTAAAAACGTCCTGTTTCCCGTATTTCGATAACGAGAGTCAACCCTTTACAAAGAGTTATGGTGACGAGTTCGACATGAAAATTTCGACGATAAATCTCTGCGAGGAAGACAGGGAACGTTGAGAGAAAAAAATGAAGAAAAAGGGGTGAAGTTCGAAAGAATCAAGCTGTACCTTTTCACGCAATAAGAGTAAAAGTACGAGACGGTTTAAGGTTGCAGAAGGTGGCGAACAGTTTTCCCATAGGAAACGGGAAAACCGAAGTTCGAGCCGGTCGCGACGATAACTGCATTACAGAGACCACCGACTGTTTCGTTGATTCGTTCGTTGACGCGACCGAGTTCAATTGGACGGAATGTCTCGACCACGAGGGGACTTGAAAAAAATCTCTTTATTCGCTCTGCAGTTCTGTTCTTTAAATTCATAAAGCGCGAAACTCCCAACTTTTACCTCGACGTTTCCAATATTTATCGATTATCGATGCCTTATTTGACGATATATTTCAAGCCCTTTCTAATTACATCAATTATAAGTGATCTTCAATATTTTCGGTTGAGAAGTCAATGAATTGTCTGGTTATTTTTAATGGTATTCAATGTTTTTATACATGTAAGGTTAAGTCAAGTGAAGTCAAGTGAAGTCAATCTAAGATTAAGTCAAGTGAAGTCAAAGTAAGGTTAAGTCAATTGAAGTCAAAGTAAGATTAAGTCATGTGAAGACAAAGTAAGGTTAAATCAAGTGAAGTCAATGTGAGGTTGAGTCAAGTGAAGTCAAAGTAAGGTTAAGTCAAACGAAGTCAAAGTAAGGTTATGTCAAGTGAAATCAAAGTAAGATTATATCAAGTGAAATCAAAGTAAGATTAAATCTAGTGAAGTCAAAGTAAGGTTAAGTCTAGTTAAGTCAAAGTAAGGTTAAGTCAAGTGAGGTCATAGTAAGGTTAAGTCGAGCAAAGTCAAACTTAGATAAACTTACATGATGTCAAAGTTAGATTAAATCAAGTGAAGTCAAAGTAAGGTTAAGTCAAGTTAAGTCAAAGTAAGATTAAGTCAAGTGAAGTCAAAGTAAGGTTAAATCAAGGGAAGTCAATGTTAGGTTGAGTCAAGTGAAGTGAAAGCAAGGTTAAGTCAAATGAAGTCAAAGTAAGGTTATGTCAAGTGAAGTCAAAGTAAGATTATATCAAGTGAAGTCAAAGTAAGATTAAGTCTAGTGAAGTCAAAGTAAGGTTAAGACAAGTGAAGTCAAAGTAAGGTCAAGTCAAGTGAAATCAAAGTAAGGTTATCCCTGGTGAACTCAAAGTAAAGTTATATCAAACGAAGTCAAAGTAAGGTTAATTCAAACGAAGTCAAAGTAAGGTTAGATCAAGTGAAGTCAAAGTGAAGCTAAGTCAAGTGAACCCAAAGTGTAGCACATCAGTTTAATAAAACTTTTTACATCGTGAACGAACTAATAGATTGTACAATAGCATTTGTAATCATCTCAAAAATATAACTAATTCATTTATATGTAAACGGTATTCTTTGAACAGTAGCTGATGCTTTGACAGAGATATGATGAATGTACATTACAGCCTTAAACACACTGGTCCAATGAACTACTTTTGTCTACTCGTGCATTGGTAATAATATTTCCTGCATTATAATGAGCAGTCCGTAATCGAAACCCGGCCATTGTGCTCCTTGTTAAATTCGTTATTGTTTTACGTAGTCGAAAACTCGATAACGCGAGTGCACCGTATTCGACAGGGTGCATACTTCTCCCTCGACCAAATAATTGTTCGATCGTTTCACCTCGGGGGTTCGATTAACCGACGATAATCGGCAAATCGTTTGTTGTTCGGCGAGCTTAATGATCTCGTAAATGTACTGGGTAAAACGCGTGATAATACGAGAAGAATATCTCTCCATCGGTACAATGCCTTTCTATCTGCTAAACTACGCGATACATTTCGGAATTTTTGAAATTTCGAACGTGGTTTTCGAGCCCCGCCATATTTGCAACCGGTTGATCGATACGATCAATGTTGCTAGGTCTAACCTGATATTGCACGCATGATTTATTAAGGTTATCGTTCGAATTTTCAATTTATTCTTGCAAGTTGTTTGCAGTTGTGTTTTTTATTTATTCTGGTACAGGTGTTAATTGTGAGATCAATTTGCAGTTCGGTTGCAGTTTCTGAAAATTTTACTCAAGAATGATTTTTTTCGGTTAAAAAATAAATTATATGATTTTATTGTATTTGCACTTATTTTAAATGGCTGACAATTATTTTAAACAAGTATTATATTAATGATATACAAGGGAAAAAATAATTCAGATACATAGTCAATGGTTGAATGAAACTGAGTTTCTTTCTAAAAGAAGAGGTAAAATGGCGACTAAAAATTTGACAAATCGATTAGTCATTTTCTACAGCTTCCCAAAATATAATTACCCCATATTTCAAGTTGGAATATAATAAAAGCGCTTTTATACTAAAAAAGAACATCTACATGCGCAACCACTGGTTGAATTTTAAAAGCAAACATTCAGATACATTGTCCAAGTCAAAAATGTAATTACTGCACATTTGCAGTTGAACTACAACGAAAACGCTTCTTTACATATAAAAGATAATAACACCCACATATGCAGTCAAAGGTAAAAAGGAAATTAAACGTCCTCATACGTGTTCATGTCCCTGAAGGCGTTAAGATAGAAGATAAAAGTTTGCAAAATCTGATTATTATTTTCTGTACCTTTAAAAAATATAATTACAATACTTGTAGCTGGATTACATGTTTTTGTATACAAAATTATAATATGCACATATGCGGACAGTGAACGTAATAAGGAAACTAATCGTCCACATATGTGTTCATGTATGAAGAGGTTAGATAGCGAATGTAAGTTGTAAAAATTTAGTAATTATTTTTTATAGAAGATTTTGAAAATCTCATTACATCACACTTGAAGGTAGACTGTAACAAATACATTTTATAAAAAGTACAATATCCACATATGCACTTATCGGTCGTTCAACGTAATAAGGAAATTGAACGTCCACATATGTGTTCATGTATGAAGAGGTTAAGATAAGGAATGAGAATTGCACAAATTTAATAATAATTTTTTATAGCAGATTCTGAAAATCCAATTACATCGTACTTGAGTCTAGATTGCAACAAATACACTCTGTAAAAAGAACAATATCCACATATGCAACTATTGGTCGTTAAACGTAATAAGGAAACTAAACGCCCGCATATGTGCTCATGTCCCTGAACAGGTTAAGCGAATGAGAATTGGAAAAATTAAATAATTATTTTTTAAAGCAGATTCTGAAAATCCAATTACATCACTTGAAACTAAACTGTAACAACTACGTTCTATATAAAAAGAGTACAATGTCCACATATGCCGCATGTGTCGTAATAACTAACTCAAACGTCCTCATACGTGTCTCCATCCCCACAGAGACTAAGCTATCCTCCAAAAACAACAAAACCCCATAATTTCATAAAACACTCAAAACCAATTATTCGAATTTCCAAAGCGTTTTCAACGAACGAAACCGCAAAAGTCCCCAAACCGAGAACACGCGATCCAGCAAATACCCGCAAAGTCCAAAAGAAAGGCGATTCTATCGATTCAAGGAAAAAAAGCCGAGAAAGCGTTAATCGCACGGTGTGGAATAAGTCGAGGCGTATCGTGGTTGCGTGTCGCGATCGAACCGCAGAAGAGACATCAAGTCGTCGTAGGAGACAGACGGACGATGGCATTTGCTCTTAAATCGGCAGATCTCCGTCTTTACTTTCTTTGCATCAAATGCAGTGGTCAAGCGGCGGCTCGCTGATGGCGGACGATCATCGTATAAGGCGAAGCGGCCGCAGCCGGATCCAAGCGACGACCGGGATTCTGCCTTTAGCCGCGTCGTTGGCTCGCGGAACTGTACTGCGGTGTTTATATGGTGTCCTCTGCTATTCCGTGTACGTAGCTATCTTTCTATACGTGGACAGTGCCTATCGCGTATCGCCATGTTCGTTGTGGGAAAATCGTAGAAAACAAACTCGTTTGTCCTCCCACCGTTCTCCCCGCCCGATCTCTCCTGTCTTTCTCTCTCGACGTTGACCCTTTTCCCAGCCATCCCCCGTTGGATTTTCAGAAATTTTCTTTCCCGGAACTCGATCGAAGGCCAATTAAATTCACGTGGACCACGTGGGAATTCGGTCCGAAAATGCTGCCATAGGCTGCGAAACAAAGTGGATGGAAAAAGAGAATAAAAGAACTATAGGATAGTGGAAGCATATTATGGTGATTGATAGCTTTGAGACTTGCGAAGCTTGAAAATTTAAGAGTTACAAATTATTAGAGACTTTGAGGATTTACACGTGAAATGTAAGAGGAAGTTTTGTATCAAAGATGATGTTCTTCGAGATAAATTTCTGAGTCTTGAAGAGGCTTGCAGAATTTGAGAATTTCAGGACGTAACTGTCTTGACATAACTTTCTTGAAATTAACACCTATAATTAACAGAGAAGTTAACACCTATAATTCTGGGCTGCGTCGTTCAGAGCTAATTCCTACAACGTGACTGAAGAAAGTTAAAATGTTACTCCTTGATTAGATCACAGTTGATCCCAAAATTCAATTGCAGTGAAAATACAAGTGTCACCGTGTGTCATAAAATGAAGAAAACGACGTTAGACAATGAAGAATAATGGAATGGTGATTCTGTTGACGATGTGGGAGGGTAAAGGCCGTTCCAGGATAGTAGGATATTACATGCAGTGATGGATGCTTCAAGGAGCTTCGAACTTCTCCTTGAAACCAAAACGTGCAAAACTTCAAGAATTTCAAGATTCTTCAAAGATACGTTTCCAGTAAAATGTTTGACTTCCAACATTTGAAGTGTAGAATCACTCAAAACAAAAAATTTTATGAAACTCCTCCTGACTCAAAAGTATTTTTAATTTGTAAAAGTACGGGAACGCAGAAAATTAGGAATTGCAGGTTGGAGTAAAATCACGAGGACGTTCGGAGAGTAGCGTAAAGTTGCGTGCTCTCGTGACGCGTAGCGCTGTGCGTGTAGGAGCGTCGTCGCTCGGCCGACGCACCGAAATAGAATTTCGAAATAGATCCAATATTTTCGTCGTCTCGCATTTGCGCCACCTCTCTTGCCTACCACCGTCTTGGTCGTAATCTTTGTGGTCGTCGTCGTCGTGGTCGTCGTCTTCGTCTTCGTCGCCGAGAACGTCGCCGCGAAAAAAGAGAACGAAGGAAATCCGTTTTTCGAACCGTATGAGGCTCTCGCCATTCACGACGATTTCGATGTTTGGGGAATTAAACTCTCCTCGAAAATCAAGTGCGATTGACCCCCGTGATTTCGACGAGGGCTAGAACTTTTCAGCTACTCTCGTTTTGCTCGCGTCTGCCGCCACAGCTGTTGCCCGTTTTAGAAGGTTCCGCTTCTCTCGTTAACGACGGATTTTCTTCAGACCATTTCCCTTTTAAGCTCCAGCTACGCAACAACACGGTTTTGGAGTTCGAACACGTTTATTACCTAGACTGGCCAAGAGTTCGAAAAAAGTAATGGAGCGGCGTAACCTTCCGAAGATGGATGAGCAATATTTCAAGAATTTTCAAATTTATACTCAAATATCTAAACCCTAAAATCTCTAAATTCTAAAGTATCTAAATTCCCAAAAATCCAAAAAATTTGTTATCGCAAGAAGCACTGTGAGAAACGAAAAAATGTCCAATATTATTATTTCGAATGAATTAGAAATTCTGTTAAGTTGACTTTCGGCGCGCTTTGTATCGACAAGCCCCGTAACGTCGATAACGTAATTGCGCTTAAATCGTGAGACGCCGTCGCGTGCACGAGTTTTTATCGTCCCCCAGCCGCATTATAGAAACATAACCGAACGTATAGCTCGTCGATGAAGGTTAAAAGGGTTTTCGTATTAGTCGAGGATACACGAAAGAACTTCGCTATCTTCGTGGCACAAAACGGTCGAACGATCCACCCTGTTGTGGCACGGTTAACGTTGCCCCTCGTATCGGCACGTTCGATCTTCGGCAAATTTCTAAATACCCTTTGTGAATTTTCATGAACGAGCACGCGATAACTGCTACATGCCATAATCGCGGAATTTTGTGCACTTACGTTAGAGGCATGTTAAGCAGATAGATTGGTAGTAAAGTATCAATATTATGTACTATTAACGCTATCGGTTGCTAAGTGTCAATATCGAGTAATCGATAATTATTTAGCGTAACGGGTCACGCACGGAACTTGCACTAAAAATGTGCACTTTTTAAGTGCTAAATTAAAAGTAAAAGTTCTAAATTAAAATTAAGAAATAAATGATGAAAAAAAATATTAAACAGAGTATAAATAAATAGGAATAAGTATAAATAGTTACAGAGTAAACATGATTAGTGAACAGTAACTTTGTCAGTGTGCATTTCAAGAAAACCTTAATGGATCATGTAAGTTGTAATAAGAAACTTGTGGAGCTATTTGACGAGTTTGATTGAGCACTTCAAATATTAAATGTAAAAAATATGTAAATAACAAAACAAAAAAAAATTGATAAATAAAGTCACTTTTGGTGAACAAAGTATTTTTATCTTCATGAAAATTATTGCAGATTTCAAGAAAATTTTAATAAATTTAACTTGTATTAGGAAACTTGTGGAGGATTTGACCAGTTTCGTAGTGCATATTCAAAATTCAACCTGAAAAATAAATAAACGACAAAAATTAGTGAAAATACAGATTTATAGAAAATCTTAACAAATTTAACTTGTAACAGAAGACTTGTAGAACGTTGATTTAATCCGTTAGTGCACTTAAATCAAAATGAAACCTGCAACCTAAATGAACGCCAAAATAAAAATTAGTGAACATAGTCATTTTTGATTTCGATGAAAATACAGATTTACAGAAAATCATAACAAATTTAACTTGTAATAGGAAACTTGTAGAACGTCGATTTAATCCGTTAGTGCACTTAAATCAAAATGAAACCTGCAACCTAAATTAACGACAAAATAAAAATTAGTGAACAGAGTAATTTTTTATCTCGAACTGCAGATTTATATAGAATATAACTTGCAATAGGAAGCTTGAAGTGTTGTTGTTAATTATCGTAAAATAAAAGAGGGTTAAATAAGAGAGAAAGTTGGAATGAATGATCGCTTATCGAGGCACCCTGTCGCGCAAACATCGCGAAGCGTTGCAAAAGTTGAACGAGTTCCTTTAATCGCCGGCGACACGATATAATTACCGGGGTCCCCGGTGTGTTTCGTCGTCGAACGAAGCGGGAAAAGCTTAAAGCTCGTGGTTGCAATGGCCGTTCTCCCTCCACGGTCACCACGAAATATTCGAAGTCGTGGGAAGGGTAGAGAGAGCTTTTGCTCCCCTAATATGGCAACTCTAAATTTAGCCTCCACCACCGAGACAAGTTATCGTTGTAGATATAAAAAGAGCGGCGTTGGTGGTGTTACCACCGGTGGCCGCCACAATTAAGCTGCCCTCCCCTTTGTTTTGTAATCGCCGCGTTGTAGCTCGACTGACCCCTTGACCGGAGAACGTTGGCACGCGTTTACCGACTCGGTTGGCACGTGTTAATAAAACACCGGCCCACCGCCACCGGTGGTTTACTAAATATTAACATTTAAACGGCCACCACCGGCTAAGATCGCCGGTGCATTTATAACGGAACCATTATACTGCTTTTACTCTTTCAACCCCCGGAATTGACATTTTCTGCTTTTATCGGAACTCGTTAGAATTAAATACGTAACACGTGAGGAGATGTGTACAACAATTTTACGGCAGTACATTATCTCATTTTCAAGTCTCTTTTACATTGAAAATTCAAAACTATCGGATTCTAGACAATGATCATCATTTTACATTTTCGGATTCTAAAAAATTTTCCAAAATCCTCCAAAAAAACCTCAACCTTAATTCTCTAAAAACATCAATAAATTTTCAAATTAAATTTCCTTGAAAATGAAGCAGAATTATTAAGAGTAATTTTTCCTAGAATCACCATATATCACATTTTACGAGACACCATGTAAAATTTGTGAAAGAATTCCCGATGGGAAGCAGCAAAAATAAATAAGTACGATGTCAACTTCTGAGCAGAAACCCGATAAAAGCCCGGAACGCAAATGCCTCGAGTACCATCGATAAATCACTGTCTCGCATTAACTACATTTTCCATTAACGAGTAGTAAATTTGTATCGTTGAGTGATATACAATCCGGCAAATCCTTCTTGCACCGGCGTACTTCGACTTCTCCCTCAAAGTATCGTTTTCAAAGCGGCGACAATCCTATTTAACGTCACGACCTTTCGTTTCGCACCGACGCGTACCGCGCCGTAATATTTATCCCGTTTTTCACCCCCTCCCGCTTTTTAGCCGGCATCGTTAAACGGTTTCGTAACGTCGATTTCACAGCGAAGGTTGCATTATTCGATGGTATCGTTCGCCACACGTTAAGTGGTTAACACGGCCGGCCACGGAATCGTTGTATCGCGATATCTTGAAATTAAATTTCTGGCCCTGGAATTGAATTCCTACCGAAGCTAAATTACCACCTGGAATTAAAGCTTCGAACTATTCTGACGGCCCTTGCTATTTGTACGTACATCGATATCTCGATAAACGAACACAGAACTTTTCTTTCTTTCGTTTATACTGGATTCTCTATTCTTCGTAGCATCAACGAAAATTATATTTAATCTCATCAATTTCGAAAACGAACAGAGCAAATTGTGGTCTTTATCTGGGAACTTTTTCAAATAATCAAATAATGGACAAAGAATTATAATTCTATTTTCGATGAAATTTGCACAATACATTCAGGTAATCTTTACCTGGAAATTTTTTCAAATAATTAAAATAATGGGCAAAGAATTATATAATTCTATTTTTTATGAAATTTGTACAATATATTCAAGTCAAATTCTATTTTAAATAATTATTCATTATTCTCGAAAATGTGCCATCATTACAACTTTCATTAAGAAAAAAGTTGTCCCTTGCACATAACCTCACTTTCCATATTCTTCATAAGAGTCCGCACAAATTGAATCTCGTGAAATTTCAAAAGATAACGTACAATTACTATATGCATGTACCTAAACTACCGTGCGTTTTGCACAGTTTTGATATTGATTCGGAGTATCTAATGACCGTGGGCCATGTCTGTCTAAATCGTGTACCGCTGTCTGGTGTTCGGGAACGTTTACCAGGAATCCGCGAGATAACCTCGTGCTTACGAGCGAAAACTTTTTATCTACCGTCATGATATACGAGCCGAACTCCTAGTTTTCTATGTTCGGGCCCGACGGTGAACGCTCAAACGTTTACCCACACTGATAGCGATCTAGAGTGCAACGCCTATTTGCAGGTTTGCCTCCGCGGGAACACGATCTAACGCCTCGTTCGGACGCGAGCCAACGACACGCTTTTATGAACCTGAACCACTGTACTTCCCTCTCTTTTTCTCTTCATTTTTCTCTTTGGTGACACTTCCTTCGACTGTGCCTTTTTCTGGTCACCTATGTCACCATTTACTTTTACTCAAATCTAGTCGTATGCATTTTAATCGTTGCTATGAATTTTTATTTGTGTTGGGGAAGATTGTGGATGTAGGATATGTTATAGGTTTAGGATATGTTATAGATATGGGATATGTTATACATATGGGGTATGTTATAGATGCAGGATACGTTTTTAGATGTAAGATATGTTATACATATGGGGTAGGTTATAGATGCAGGATACGTTTTTAGATGTAAGATATGTTATAGATGTAGGATACGTTATTGTATATGTAGGATATGTTATGCATATAGGATATGTTATAGATGTAGGATATGTTACATATGTAGGATATGTTATAGATGTAGGATATGTTACATATGTAGAATATGTTATAGATGTAGGATATGTTATAGATATGGGATATGTTATACATATGGGGTATGTTATAGATGCAGGATACGTTTTTAGATGTAAGATATGTTATACATATAGGGTATGTTATAGATGTAGGATATGTTATACATATGGGATATGTTATACATATGGGGTATGTTATAGATGCAGGATACGTTTTTAAATGTAAGATATGTTATACATATAGGATATGTTCTAGATGTAGGATACGTTTTTAGATGTAAGAAATGTTATACATATAGGATATGTTATAGATGTAGGATATATTATAGATGCAAGATACGTTATACATATGGGATATGATTATAGTTAAAGCATATGTTATAAAAGCCTCTACATATACGATACATAAGATTACACATGTAGGAAATTTTATACGCAATTTGTGAACCTATGTCACATCTTTTATGAACCTGAACTGTTTTCTTCATTAACTATGCCTTTTTTAAGTTACTTATTTACTGGAGAATCTTTCGTACTAGTCCGCATTTTATTCGCATGCGTTTTGCATATGAATTGAAATTTAGAGCTATAGAGTATGTTACGGAAGATTATAGATGTGTGTTATAGAAGATTTTGTATGCAATCTTTGAACGCGAGCCAACAGCATGCTTTTATGAACCTGAACCACTCTTGCTTCTGCTTTTCTTTCGATTTTTCTGCTTTAACGCGTTCACTGCCACGTCACCCATAGATGGGTGACGCATACATTTCCGTGGCGATCCATCATCCATATTATTAGGAATTCTTTCACCGACCTAATTAGAAATTGTTGTTTCGGATATTACTGAGGTAACAGTCTGAAAGTAATAAACAAGTTCAGAATAAAAACACCGGGTAAAAATTGTATTTTTTAAAAACAAAAATTCTGGTTTAAAATTTATCAAAAATATGTCAAAAATAATCTGTCAAAAATGAGTATGCTAGTTAAATATCTGATCTGCTAAAAATAGAAATGCTAGTTAAAAATGTAACTGCTTAAAAATGAAACTGCTGATTGAAAATTAATTCCGTCAAAAATAAGCATACCAGTTAAAAATTAGATTTGTTAAAAATAAAACTGCTAGTTAAAAATTGTATCTGTCAAAGAATTATTTAAAAATTTGATTTGTCACATATAAAAACAACGATAAAAAATTTGATCTGTTAAAAATACTAGTTAAAAGGTTGATTTACTAAAGATGCCAGATAAAAATAATAACGCTAGTTAAAAATTTTATCTGTCAGAAATAAAATTGCTATTCCACGAAATCTGCTTGGGCGTGAAAATCGATCCTGTAAACGTACTTTCCGAGCATAACTTTTTGTTTAAGACTCGGCTCGTTACGATGATCTTGCAGTAAAACTTTCGGTGCTTAAGTTTTATCTCGGTTTTATTAGTAAGTTTAATTATGATTTATGATATCAGTTGCTTGCTATCAAGCTGGGTGAGGCAAACAAAAATTTAGACAGTTAAACACCTTGGAAACTCAGATTTCATGAGCTGTCGCGTGGTTTACTTGTAAGTAGATCCAGACGTCGGACGAGTCACTGATCAGACAGCCGGCGCCGCTCGCTGACTCCCATGGGGTCATTTCACAAATTCTACATTCGATAATTGTAGACAGTAAAATTGCGCTCATAATGTGAGATATCAAATTGATTAAAATGCAGAATTGATTAAATTTAATTACAATGTTAAAGTATTTTATTACTGTATGTTATAAATATTACTGCTACGATTGTATTATAATATTATATTACCATGCTACTATTGTATTTTACAATTATTTTTTTCTATTTTATAATTCACAATATCAGAGAGTATAAAACAATTGATGTTACTGATATTACTGTATGTTATTAATATTACTGCTGCGCTACGACTGTGTTATAATATCATATTACCATGCTATTATTGTACTATGTTATTATATCTTTTTATTTTATAATTTACAATATACTATCAGAGAATATAAAATAATAATTTAGTACGTTTAGTAGTCTTGCTACGTGATTTTGTGTTAAATTATTGATTTTAAAAATGAACGAGGCTATCCAAGAGTCCACACGACCTAAAAAGATTTAATAATCGTTGCGCGTTTTTTTCCTGTCCAATTGTATCAGATGCAGAGTTAAAACTACGTTCGATAGGCTCAGATCGAAAGAGCTCGCTCGTCCTCGTCTGATCGAGAGCGTGGCGCTTTTCTAACAGGCTCAAGGACGTAGAAGTTGCGCCAATTATGCGATTAATCGTTAAACGCTCGCTCTTTCGACCTGTTGGCGTCCAGTGGCATCGAAACAGTTCTGTAACTGTCGTCGCTCGTTGGAAACCTATAAAACCCTAGCAAACGACCATCGATGAAATTCCAGCGTCACCATCGCGTCCGATTTGGCGACAAAATCAACGGATGGTAAACAATATACAAATCCCGAAACAAAATAGATGGAACGGGGAGTGCGGCATGTCACGTTGTAATTGCAGAGTATTTGTTGGATGGTCATTTTTTAGTTGACCGTCGATAAAGCATACATTTTCGAATTACGGTGCAACGACGTGAACGATAATCGTAAATCACGGGCGATTTATCGAACGACAGCCGACTCGTGCTCTCTGTTCGTAATTTTTGACGCGACGACTCGACACCGATCATTTGAACCATTGACACCGATGCCCGGGCATCGTTGACCCCCCCGGACAATGATCGCGTGCATCCGCTCGAAAACGCCGCTTCGAGCCCTTTTCGAGTCCGCGTCGAAAATAATTCGATTTCGTCGATCCTCGATGGCCGATCGGTCCTCGTCGGCTTCACGGTCCGGTACGTTGTTGCCTCGATTTCCCGATTATTTTCCAATCGTCGATACATAGCGAAAACCTCGTTGAAACAATATCCGCGACTATGTCCGGATATTTCGATGCGAATGATATTTTATTACCTGCGAAAAAAAGCCGGGCTACAGATGTTGTCGATAACGAACGCCAAACGATACGTATAATTAAAAGGTTTCTCCGGATTTAATTCGTAGGCGACGAGCGGTGATTGGCAATATTCTGCTTCCATATTGTGTAATACGATTCCGCCAGTTGTAATTCGAAGCGAGAAAATGGCCAGATGGTTTTTGTTTGCGTTTGTACGAATTTTATTATGTAATCGATCTTTGCTGTATGAATGCCTGCAAATTTTATAATCCATTCGAAAGCTTTAGAAAATTTTCCTCGAGTTTTTAGGCAGTTTTATGGAGAGTTTAATACAGGTTTTTAGGGAGAGTCACGATGCATATGTTGAGATTAGGTTAGGTTCTAGATAATTTTCGTAGGAAAGTTTTTAGGGTGGGTTTATGGTGGCTTTAACTGAGAGGGTTTTTAGAGAGAGTCGAGTATACACTTGGTGAGGTTAGGTTAAATTCTAGAAATTTTAGGGAGAGTCACAATGTATATGGTGAGGTTAGGTTAGGTTCTAGATAATTTTCGTAGGAAAGTTTTTAGGGTGGGTTTATGGTGGCTTTAACTGAGAGGATTTTTAGAGAGTCGACTATACACTTGGTGAGGTTGGGTTAAATTCTAGAAATTTTAGGGAGAGTCACAATGTATATGGTGAGGTTAGGTTAGGTTCTAGACAATTTTTGTAGGAGAGTTTTTAGGGTGGGTTCATGGTGAGTTTAACACAGAGGGTTTTTAGAGAGAGTCGACTATACATTTGGTGAGGTTAGGTTAAATTCTAAAAATTTTAGGGAGAGTCACAATGTATATATTGAGGTTAGGTTAGGTTAGGTTCTAGACAATTTTTGTAGGAGAGTTTTTAGGGTGGGTTTATGGTGAGTTTAACACAGAGGGTTTTTAGAGAGAGTCGACTATACATTTGGTGAGGTTAGGTTAAATTCTAAAAATTTTAGGGAGAGTCACAATGTATATATTGAGGTTAGGTTAGGTTAGGTTCTAGACAATTTTTGTAGGAGAGTTTTTAGGGTGGGTTTATGGTGAGTTTAACACAGAGGGTTTTTAGAGAGAGTCGACTATACACTTGATGAAGTTAGGTTAGATTCTAAAGATTGTAGGGGGAGTCACGATGTATATAGTGAGGTTAGGTTAGGTTCTAGAAAATGTTCGTAGAAAGAAGAATTTTTAGAGAGGGTTTTATGGTGAACTTAACAGACATGATTTTTAGAGAAAGTCTAACACTTGCTGAGGTTAGGTTAGGTCCTAAAAAATTGTCGTACGATAAGAGATTTTAGGAAGGTTTTTAGGCAGAGTTTAGGGTATATTTGATAAGATTAGGTTATGTCAAAAAATATTTATAAATTGCACTTCTGTTTTTCGTTCCAAAAAATCACATAACACTTCCAATTTTTACAATCGTCCAAAACGCAATAAAGTTTGCAGCAATTTCCCTCCGCAACAAAGTGTTCAGCAAAATAAAAATTGTCTTCCGAAGGGCCGAACAATGCAGGTATAATAAAAATTTCGGGATTTTAATGCGATTCCGCGTAAAAACAATCCCATGCACATCTAAATCACGGTGAGTACGGGATATCGCGGGAAAATATTCGATACGTCGAATAAATAATGACTAAAACCGTAGCAATAACAATGAAAGCGTCGTTGGCACGGAAATGGAATCGTATCGCAGGTGGACGCGGCTAGGATCTCGGCCGCGTGTGCACGCGGAAAAGGCGCGGTGTGGCGTGTGGCGTGGGTCCAGTGGGAATGGCCCGTAGCGCACCAGGACAATATAGATCCCGTGTAAACGTGCACGCGGTTCCCATCGATTCGCGATATCGGAGAGTATCGTGGCTCGATCGCGACACCGGGAAAGATACTACTCCCACGAGGCGATCGTTTCGAACGGTTTCACCTCGCGGCACGGCCAAACAAAACCGGCTCGAAACTTTGACTTTTCCTCGCTCGCTCTCGATTCCGATGTGTACCAGGCCTTTTTCTTCGTGCGATTTCGCAGTCAAGGAAAGAAGGTTCACGGACTTTTCCTTACCGATCGCATTCTCTCCGTCACGCTCGTTTTACGTCACGCGATACTGTGGGACGAAGGTGCGACTGAATTTTCTTTCTAAGGTGAACGTACCCGTAACCTAATTATCTCTTGACCAAGACCTTAACACTCCATCTTACTTTTACATTAAAAATTATATACGACAAAAGACAACGATGAATTACACTGTGCAAGCTCTCAAACATTCTCAGCCCTTTTGCATGCAAATATCATGTTCACTTATTTTGTGAAATTTGATCCTAAATTCATGACAATGATCTATTGTTCTATCGGGATTTGATATGAGTTTCAGTAATGAAGAGAGTTTCAATGTACAGTAATGTGTCTCATTGTCCCCACTAATTAATCCTTTATACGAGCGCGGAAGATTAAGTCAAACGTCATAGAGGTACGATTAACGAATTACTTTAAAAGGGCATACATAGTGATCACTCAATTGGATCTAGTCCAATCGTGAATTAATTATAGAGCGTTCGATTTTGCAGGGAAAAACAACAGTTCGCTAATCGCACTCTTTTTGAATCGCTCGATAGAGCACATGATTTTTAACGCGGTTCGGTACATATTAGCGTGCGGCTAGAGAGCAATCGTTCAAATCGAGTAAATCGTTAACCATGATTGAATAAGGAAACGTTTGAATCCGATTGCACGGCAACTCATTATTGGTACAGGTGATTCGTGATCGCGAACGGGTAATTCCGTCGGTGAAGAATCGCGTTTCGAAATGTTGAAGCCCCGTTGCTGGCGGAAATGCATCGTAGATAGGACGAGCGAATGAACGGGTTTTCCAATCGTGCGTTCGGCCGTTAATAAAGCCTTAATGAAAGCGGGAGGAGGAGGAGAAACGTGTCAAAGGCGGTGGGAATCAATGAGCGTGGAACCCGGTTGCAGGGAAAATGTCATCGGTGCTCGCGTGCTCTACGTAGCCGCATTGTGTTCCTCGTGGCTTTCCACGAGCTCCGCTTTAAAAGCTCTCGTGGTAGGTGAATGGATCGCAAAACCAGCAGGCATTGCCTGGTCGCGTTTCAAGCTTTCTAGTATCGTGCTTATCTTTCCCTCTTCCTTATTTTCCTATTCTTCGACCCTTTCTGACCCTTTTCCATTTAAGTGAAGAGATCACTTCTCATCTAATCGTAGATCATTAATTACGGATTATTGATTGTCGAATCTTTTTCAAAAGGGTCGATTTTAAGGAGATAGAATTTCTAGTCTTTCTCAGGTCTCAAAATTCTTAATAGTCTTGATAGGGACATTTTTTGTGAATCCACACTTTATCACGATAATTTGCTTTCATTTGAATTTTGCTAATTTCTAGTCTTCTTCAAATCTCAAAATTTTTAACAGTCTTGATTGGAACATTTATTGTGAATCCACACTTTATCACAATAATTTGCTTTCATTTGTGTTTTGCTAATTTACAGTAGACAAATTGTGACCTACTTTATTTATCTACTTATCTACCTATTACTACTTACCTACTTATCTACCTATTACTACCTATATACTCTTAGTGACATTACAGCTAGAAAGCAAAGGTCTTCACTTAGTTACTCCAGCCTATTATACTTACAGCAAGTAAATAAAAGATTAGTGCCCTGATACATTTCCTCCGGGTAAGGACAGAGAAAAGCCGACGAATCGTGGCATTTCCAGAGGATCCTCGTAGTCGACACACGACCCCTTTGTCAGTGAATTCTGTCCCGTCGAATCAACCCTCGGGGTTGACTCGCCCCAGAAACAGAAGACATTTCTTCTCATTACGAACGCGTAGACCCCAATCGGAGCTCTTGTTAGCGTTTCCTTGTTCAATCGTACAATGTTTCACACGTTTCTACCATTACGATTTGCATGCGAAACATTGCTTGTTTGTCGCTTGTGGGCCATCATTTATTCTTCGTGACTACATTATTGTTTTTTCTACTCTTGTTAAGTTGTTGGCTTATTTTGGGTAGACGGGTCATTGTTCAATATACGTGGGTCACTATTTGCTATGCGCGGGTCACCAGTGTATTTAGCATCGTGCATGGGTCACTTGGATATGTGGAAACTTGTACGTGGAACATTTGTATATGGGTCACCTGAGAATGGGACACTCGTACACATTTTGTGCAGATCACTTGCATATGGGTCACTCATATGTGGGTCACTTGTACATAGGTCATTCGTATGTGGGTTATCTCTACATGGATCATTTTGCACGTATCACTTTATGTGGGTCACTCTATCGAGTCATTGTTATGTGTGGGTTACTTGTACACATGACATTTGACACATAGTATATAGTGCATAGAACACGTATGCACAGGTCACGTGCACATATGAGATTCATACATGGAACACATATGCCTGGCTCACTCATGTATGGATCATTTGAACATACATTTGTACATGGAACATGTACGCATGGGTCACTCACACATAAGACATTTGTACATGAAACACCTGTGCATGTACCACTATTTATAGCACACAGGTTACCGCTGTACCTGGATCACTATTTATTTCTATCGTACAGTCACTACTGTATGGGTCACTATCTTCAGTACAGGTGACCATTATACATGGGTCACTATTTATTTGTAGCGTACGGGTCATTGTGTAGATATCGCCGTTTGCAGCATAATGTCCGCCTATGGATTATTGTATCATACGGACGACTGTTTATATCACATGTGTCACCGTTTGTTTGTATCACACGTGTCACAGTTTGTTTGCCCGTGGGTCATTATGTTCTCTACGCAAATGGGTGATTATCTGTCTGACGTGTATCGGGCATTTGTCGCATGTGAGTTACCGTTCTAGGCTGTTACACGTTCTACGCGAGTGGATCACAATTCGTTCAATAGATACGGATTGTTACCGGTTGTACGCAAATGGGCCACTGTTTATCCGCCACGTGGGTGGGTCGCTGTTCATTTGACAGTTCGTTTAGCAAGTGACTTATCATTTGTTTATCCCATGTGGGTCACAATTTGTTCCGACTCGAGTCGCTGTTTATCCGAGGCAGCTCGATGTTTATTCTACTCGAATAGATCATTATGTATTCCACGCGAGTGGGTTACCGTTTGTCTATCGCCAATAAGCCACCGTTTAACGCAAACAGATCACTGTTTGCCGAGCGGAGTGGGTCACCGAGCACGCGAAAAAGAATTCTCATCAAATCTCGGAACTTCGGCGACTTCGCTCTGGCAAACGAGTTAATCGTCGATTCCCTCGTTATTGCTCCCCCGGTTTAATTAATGAACTTATAAGCGTATTAAAGGACGCAGATATACGATTCGTGCGCACCGCGGATTACTTTCGTTGCTCGTTTTAATCGGCCAAGCTCCAGTTCCTCTGTGCGGGTAAGAAACGGCATCGTAAACAACGAAGAAAAGAAACGGTAGAAATTTCTCGCAAATTGCAGGAGGGAACTAATAAAAATTAATTCTCTTCCCTTTCTACGGTGATTATACGAGAAGCAACGAGCCGCGTCTCAACACCGTTTCCCAACCTTTACAAGCTCTTTTTCGCCGTCCGCTCGTTCGGCCCGCAGCGTCGTTGCATAATTAAAACTTTTAATTATCGGTCGTAGCTCTTCCCGTTTCGGGGCCCGTTTTTAAGACGCTGCGGTAAAAACGTAGAAGATACGTACGGTTTCTTTTCTCTCGATATTCGTGGGTAAACAGAGAGCCACTTCTCTGTTTCTTTTCTCGCAATCCATAATTTGTCGTAAAATGATTCCAACAACCGAATAAATTTATGCGATTTTCGAACGAACGCGCGAAACGCTACGAAGCGCATCCGAACCCCGCCTCGAATTGTTTTGAATATCGGATCTGGAGCCCGTGTAACCGGAAATACAGACAACGGGCGAGCGTAAACGGTTCGAGCCCTTCCGCCAAAATTAGCACGGTGACCAATGACCGATGCCAGTGATTTTAACGCGTCTTCGTTCCTCTGTCAACGCCTGCGCCGATCTCGTCGGCCTGGATCGAACCGGATGATTTTAAGGGATGCTCGAGATGGGGAAGCAGACGCAATCACTTCGATCGCACTCGAATCGCAACGAGATTGAAAGCTTCGCGTCAATGACGGCGGGCAGAACTCGCGAAGCTTCTGTCGAAAACGGACGAGGAAAGAGTAATACGTATAGTGCAGGCTTTCAGCAAAGAGCACACATAGGGTGTCTTATTTATCTTGTAGAAATCTACCATTTCAATTATCTGTCTAGGAATATTTAGCAACGCCGATACAATCTGTTGGAATAATTTGATACGTCAGATCGATGACGGGCAGGTCAAATGCCCGTTGAGCTCACGGGTATTATGGCGCGGACGTGAGCTGTCGGAGATCTCAAATTTCCGAGAAATATCGGTCTTTGAAAGTCATTTTGGATATTTGACGATCATCTTTGAACGAGGGACACCGTGTATACCTGTCGACCGATTACGTGAGTCACGCTTAGAAGTGGAAAGAAATCGTTTCACGTCGCGAATATCGTCTTAGTAGAACGATCGTGGCTTGTAAGCAATCGAGTGGCATGAATATTAAATGTTCGCTGCCTTTAACGGAACGGGCGACAGTCGCCGATATCGAAAACATCCAATTAAACTTGACTTCCATCGTTAGGTGATCAACGAACGACAAAAACCGACTAGTTTTTTCGTTAAACAGATACAATACCCTGAAGGCAGAAACCGAGAGCCGCGAAGAGGATGCATCGTTGCAGGCACGCGACGGGAATCATGAGATTCCAGAGGGAAGCTGGAAGCGTGTCCCGGTATCTGGTTCCGAGCATCGTTGCAGATTTGTCAGCAGGAAACTATTGATTCGTTCGTAATGAGGCGTGCCAGTGTGCTCGCCGTTGAGAGCAATGAATACATAGGTGAGCGTCCACGGGGAACGACAACTGGGACGGGAATGTCACATACGTTCATCTGAACGAACGAGTTTGCTGAAGGAACCGATACGGTACACACACTTCGAAAACTCGATTAATCACTACCTTCTTTTCTTCTGGTTAATTGAATCTTCCGAGATTCACTTCTTAAAATCTTCTTTAAAATTCCTACGAACTTAGAGGTTAGGTTAACAGAAGAGGTTAGGTCACTTTTGAGATGTTTGAAACCATTTTTTTGTCGATATTTTTTACATTATCTTATGCAAAGATTACTAAAAATATAATGCATCAATTTTGGAATATTTTTAGATCTTGATGATGTGATTCAAGTTTTGATTCTTGAGATGCAGACTGCTCTCGTTGTCGAATTAACCTTGAGGCTTCCGAAAGTTTACTTTTACGGTAAACTTTAATACTTGTTACAGTGCAGTGCAGTACTAAAAATAAAACATAAAATATACAACTTAGAATACTTGTTTATAGATCTCACTTTCATAAAGTTTCCAAAGGAGATTGAAGTTTTGATTCTCCAGCTATGGGTGTCATCGAGCTTCATCCGAAGCGCCATTAAAACCGCCATTGCTACAATATTTTACACTGCTAATAAATTGTAGAATATTGATGAAAGTTGAAGTAAGCGAAGTTCAATTTTCAATCAAGAGATTGCTGGCATCATCGAAGTAACCTTGCCAGAGCGATCATTCTCCGTCGACTTCCTTGTCCTCCATTCGATGACGCGCAATTGACAATTACGTCTCTAAGGTTGTCTGGTCCGTAATTGTTGTACGGTCGATTGTCGCGGTGGATGCGAAACTTGTCTGTCGCTTTGTGCGCTTTGTGATCGACGCGACGCGTCGGGACGCAACGAAGGGTCCGAGGAGGAGTTTGTCGAAGGAGGATAACGCGAGTCGAGAATCGATTGTCTATGGAAACGGTTGCTCGCGAGGCAACCTTCCCGGTAAACGGCGTGTTGCTGGTACCCGGCGAAAAGCTGATTAACTCACCGCCCCTGGCGGTACTCACGATACTCAATACGAGCTCCGGTTACTTACCTTGAATGGTTAGAAGGCGGCCAAGCTCCGCAAATACTTGGGCTTTGATGAAGTGCGCGCTTTCATGCTTCGAGCCCCCGCTCGATGAATCGTTTTAACTCCTTCCGCTAAATATAACTCCTCGGCGGAATTAGTTTTCTCCGCGTCGTCGGTAATTACGCGGACACACTGACGCACCAGCCTCTTTGCGAACTTGGAGAACTTTTACACGGTATTATCTTCCTTGCGGGATTCGCTACCCTCGCGGATTTTCAATCTCATCGCTGGATGATTCGTACTCTTGTTCATGCGTGGAGCGCCAATTAGGATAATTACTGCTACTTATAGTTATTGCTTGTTACGGGTAATTCTCAAGGAAGGTCAAGGTACATTTAATTATACAAATTATTACTGAATTCGGAACTCGATTTGTGTTCATATTTCGCTGATACATTCGTGTATCGTGGTGTCATAGGTGTTGGAACTTAATTAAACTTACGGACTTCATAAAGTTCATTATTAATTAAACAGCTCCTCACTCGTCTATAATATCCTATTTAACTCTTCATGTAACTACACATGTACACATATTTATTTTATGACTGACTCATTTTATAAATTCATATTTAATCACATTTGTTCTATTTATTTATCCATATTCATTTTATGCTCCTTTGCTAACTAGAATATTATTGAACTCTTAACCCTACCTTGAAGTGAACTCTCAACCCTACCGAAGTCACATAACTTCATAGAAGTTGGGGAAGAAATTTCCTTCTTCAACAATTTATATTTAACAATATTCATTTATCCGTTGCTTACCAATATTAATTTACCTGTTGCTTAACAATATTAATTTATCTCTTGCTCAACAGTATCCATTCATCATTCACCTGTGTTCATAAATTTATTCATGAATTCTTGCTCAACAAATTCATACATCTAATTATTCATTTATATTCATTCTTACGTGTAGAATATCACGTGTACCGCATATTATCTCTGGCTAGATATATTATTATATCAATTACTATGATAGCTGCACACATCAGATACTATTATATCGTTTTTAAATTATCGACTTATCTATCATCTTCAAAGGTGCGAGGGTTGTTTTGGTTTATCTGGCAATCTCTCGTAATCGATTTTGCAAATTTGAATTAATCGAGCTTTCTCGAATAGTTTATTATAAGTCCAGTCAACTATTATGCAAAAAATTTATTGCTTATTATATTACATTAATAATGTATTATATGTGAATGCACATGTGAATATGTATCACATATTTGTTATGAAAATTATTTGTCATTTTTTGTTATTTTATTCAAAGTTAATCTTGAGTGTTACTCCTCATAGAAACACTCTGAAGTTAACTTGTATGGTTAGGTTAGATTAATGTATCATATGTGAATGCACATGTGAATATGTGTTACATATTTGTTATCAAATTATTTGTCATTTCTTGTTATTTTATTCAAAGTTAATCTTGAGTGTTACTCCTCGTAGAAACACTCTGAAGTTAACTTGTATGGTTAGGTTAGATTAATGTATCATATGTGAATGTACATGTGAATATGTATCACATATTTGTTATCAAATTATTTGTCATTTTTTGTCATTTTATTCAAAGTTAATCTTGAGTGTTCCTCCTCGTAGAAACACTGAAGTTAACTTGTATGGTTAGGTTAGATTAATGTATCATATGTGAATGCACATGTGAATATGTATCACATATTTGTTATCAAATTATTTGTCATTTTTTGTCATTTTATTCAAAGTTAATCTTGAGTGTTCCTTGTATAAACACACTCCAGTTAACTTGTATGGTTAGGTTAGGTTAACTTGGTGCTACTGGCCATAGAAAGATATTTGTCGAGACGGTATAAATACTTACATGATTCATTGTACATTGTGTATGATAAATATTGATTTGCAGGAAGCGTTTGATTCGCGGAAAAACTTGATTCGTAGGACGTCGATTTGTAAACTGTTTCCTCGAAAGCCTTTCCTTTTTGATCCGCGTAAACAGCGCGGATTTCAAGAGGACGCTGCGTAATCTTTTCCGAGGAACTGATCGCATTTTACACGTGTTGTATCGGTCCATGAAAATAGATCGTACATTGCAAAGCATATTGTCATTTCTGTCCAAAGATTATTCGATTACCAACTAGTTAAACTGTTTAATACTTTCAGAATAATTTATATTATACTACTACAGCTATTTGCACTGTGATCATGTTGGATATCTTGTTGTTATTGTTAATCGAGGATAGAATTATTTAACTTTCTATTAAATTAGTTAGCATTAATCGTAGCTGAAATTTCTGTCTAGTTTGAAACATATTAACACCTACACATAGTAACACCTTCGTAGTTTGACTAGTTTAACTTGTGATGAACTAACAGTTTTAATACGATAAATCTTGCTGGGATTTTTAATGCGATTTTAAGTTCTATTGTAATTTATTCAAGGGTCACTGAATATGAAATTGACGTAGTTTCTTTATTCTTTTTAATGGATAGTGCTGACTGAAGTATCTGATGAATAAATCACATGGAAAGAGGTTAAATTTTCAGGACTGTAACTTTCAAAGCTTTAAACTTGCAATTTTTCTAATTTTCAGATGCATTTGTAAATTTGTAATTAGATTTCTAGGTCTTTAATGCATCGTGTGATCAAATTTTCAATAGTTTAGATTTCCAAGTGTCTAAATTAGATTCTCAAACTTTTAACTGTGCAGACTTCCAAATTTTCAAACTATCAAATCACCACTTTACCAGATTCTCGCATTTGCAATAGATTTCAGATTTCTAAAACTTCAAATCATTAAATTTTCAAATTTTCAATAGTGTAGGTTGTCAAGTCTCCAAATGTCCAAATTACCAAATTCTCAAATTTCGACACCTCAGGTTTCCAAATCTTCAAATGACTAAATTCCCAAATGTCCACCAGCTCAAATTTTCGCATCTCCAAATCCCCAACTCACCAAATGACTAAATCCCAAATTTCCATCAGTCCAAATTTTCACATCTCCAAATCCCCAACTCACCAAGTGACTAAATTTCGAAATTCCCACCAGCCCAAGTTTCCACATTTTCAAATTCCCAACTCACCAAATGACTAAATTCCCAAATTTCCATCAGTCCAAATTTCCACATCTCCAAATCCCCAACTCATCAAATGACTAAATTCCCAAATTTCCACATCTCCAAATCCCCAACTCACCAAGTGACTAAATTTCCAAATTCCCACCAGCTCAAGTTTCCACATTTCCAAATCCCCAACTCACCAAATGACTAAATTCCCAAATTTTCGCATCTCCAAATCCCCAACTCACCAAATTCCCAAATTCCCAAATTTCCATTAGACCAAATCTCTAACACTTCAAATTCCCAAATCCCCAAATTCCCAACAATTCAGCTTTCTAACTCTCCAAATCCCCAAATTCCCAACAATCCAGCTTTCTAACCCTCCAAATCCCCAAATTCCCAAATTCTCAACAATCCAAATCTCCAACTCCCCAAATCCCCAAATTCCCAAATTCCCAACAATCCACACTCTCACATCAAATCCCCAAATCCCAAATCTCCAACAGCCCAAATCCCCAAACACCAACAGTCCCCACTCCCAACTGCCCAAATTCCTCTTACAACTTTCTACCTCCAGTGAAAATCATAGAAACCTTCTCCCGTTGCGTGAATCATTGGCCTATTCGTCAACGAATCGCGGGTCATCATTAAACGCGGTCATGTTCGTGTATCTCGGTTCCAGGAAATTCGTGTGGACGTGGGAGGACTGAGGGAAAGGCCGGTTTCGCATAGAGATTCAATTATAAACTTGTAATCGGACATAATCCGCGTTTGATGGTCGCGACTCGGCCAGGTCACGGGTGTCTGGTGGGCGGCATTGTTTTTTGTAATCCTGATGAATATTAATGCCTGTTTCGTGAACGAAAAAGGAGCGTTCGAAGAAGGACACGGACAGAAGGGAAAGAGAAAAAGACCCGGTTGGATTCTTCGTCTCCCCGGTGTTTTTCGGCCACTCCACGCCTCTCTCCCTCTCTCTCGTCGCTCTCTTCACCGTCGGTATTCTTTTCGCGTGTCGCTTAGTCACCGAGAAAGAGACGTCGCGGTGAATCCGCTTTACGTGGCTATTCAAATTTTGACCGCGTGTGCCCGGAATGAAAGATTCCGTTGCTGGGTCGTTTGCGTCTCCACGGGCTGAAGATTCTTTTCGAAATCGATCATCGCAATATTCTGGACCATCTCATATGGTCGTAGAACATATGGTGATGGGTCCATCATGAATCTAAGTTAAATAAAAAAAAAAAATCCTTTATCTAGGTGGTCGTAAAATCTTAGTGTCGAGGACGATTATTCGAAACAAAAATATTTTATAAAGTAACCGATATTTCATTGCAAGCTTTAATTATGAAATATGAATGGAATACGGAGTTAAAAGACTTGACAAGAAGGACACGGAAGTCGTGGTGCATTAAAAAAAAGAGAAGGAAATTAGCGACGTGGATCGATCTCTGCACAGAACCGTAGAAGGCTAATTTTCCAGAGCAATAATTAATATGGTGGCGCGCGCTCTCTCATGAAACTGCATTCCTCGCATAACCTTTTATCAGCCGTGGGGACTCGACGGGTCCTGGGCGGCGGCGCTCTCTTTGCACATTCTCTCTCTCTCGTTCAGCCGAGTTGCCCTGCACCTTTTACTTCGGATATCTCGCATTCTACGTGTATATTATCTTACTCACTTTCGTGCAACCCAATAAGGCGCCTATCCCGCGGAGTCCGGCAGCGCCTAGCGCCAGCTAATAATACTGAATGCCGTGGTTTCGCCAAACACACACTCCGGCTCTCTCTCCTTGTTCTCTCGTCAACACACCGACTCTCTCTTTCTCCGGTCCCCGTGTGTACGTATCTTCGTATAAACGTTCGCGTGCAACGCCGTTCGTTATTTATCGTTTAATGAAATTCCCTTTCGTAAATCGTTCTGTCCGCCCCGCTTCTACGGAGACTCTGTAGCGCAATACACCATACTCTTTTCACGGTGTCGGTGATATTGGGTCGAGAACCAAGTTCGACCGTGGGAAATTTCGTTCCGGAGAATACGGAACAGTACGAGTAATTGTTACGAATGATGTTTCTCCCTCTAATTCGACCAATTTTTAACCCTCTTAGCCGTCGATTCTAATCTCTTTTTATTCGGGAACGATGTCCTCGAAATTCCAACATGGAGGACGCGTGTCTAACCTCATCGTTGTATAGTCTTATCGGTATTGTTCTAACTGTTGTAACAATTAATAATATAAAAGTGATCGAGAGCTTTAAGAAATAATGTATTTTATATTAGGGGTATCGAAAAGTAATCAAAATTTCTTCGATGATTTCAAAGTTTTTCTATGAAAAATCGAAGGACTTTTTTTTAAGAAGGGAACAATTGCATTTACGCTGGCAAAAAGCGTTAGAAAGTGATGGAAATTATTTTGTCGATTTAAGATTTCTTTAATAAGTAAATATTTTTCGCCAGCAAACAAAATTTTGATTACTTTTCGCTACCCCTAATAATTTTATCGAAACTCGATTTACATTCCCATTTTGTTTCCCATACACTCGCATATCAATCAGTGTCACTCGTCAGACATTTTTCTTTCGTACCCGGTCATGCTTTCGAGCTTATGCGTCATTCACAATTAATAATCTTTCTTAACATCGTATTGTTTATATTTAGCAATACACGATTTCTGTTATTTTTTAGTCACAATTTGACATTGAGTGTGAAGATATTTGGGTAATGTTGGAATAACTGGTACTTGAGTAATGTTTAGGTACTTTGAATAATTTTTACTTGAACAATTTTTAGATACTTCGTGTAATTGATACTTGAATAATGTTTAGATGTTTTGAATAATTTATACTTGACTGATATTTTGATTCTTTGAATAAATGATACTTGTATCACAGTTTAGATACTTTGAGTAATTAATGCTTGAATAATGTTTAGATGTTTTGAATAATTTATACTTGACTGATATTTTGATTCTTTGAATAAATGATACTTGTATCACAGTTTAGGTACTTTGAGTAATTAATACATGAATAATATTTATATACTTTGAATAATTTATGTGCTTGACTAATTCTTTGAATAAATGATACTTGAATAATGTTTAGATACTTTGAATAATTTATGTGCTTGACTAATTCTTTGAATAAATGATACTTGAATAATGTTTAGATACTTTGAATAATTTATGTGCTTGACTAATTCTTTGAATAAATCATACTTGAATAATGTTTAGATACTTTGAATAATTTAAGTGCTTGACTAATTCTTTGAATAAATGATACTTGAATAATGTTTATATTTGAGTAATATTTTGATACTTTGAATAAATATTTTGATACTTTGAATAAATAATATTTGAATTTCAGTTTAGATGAATAAAATTGATATGCTTTGAACAATAAAAAATTGATAGAGTCTTGAAATAACGTTTCACCAAATATCAGAACCTCGCAAATATAAAGCGAATAATTCCACAATAAAAAGCAATGCAAAGACTTGAAAAGTTGAAGCAAATAAAAAGACTGAAATTGCTTTTTTCCAGAAAGAGTAGGCACTTAACAAATATCAAAGTATAATTATTAATTACACGGTAACTTTGATATTGTTTTCTACACGGTACCAACACACAAAACGATAATCGCGTTCCGATCGCGGCTCGTTACCCACACAGAATTATTCGCTTTTATTCAACAGCCCGTTTTCCCGGTATCATCGTTACGTTGATTGTTTTTCAGGAAATATCAGTTTTCGTTCCGTTAACGTTATTGATGGCGTTGGGTTACATTTATTCCGCGCGTACGAAGCGCGAAAATATCGTTTGTTTACCGTGGAATTATAATATATCGTTTATTAGCTTGTTAATTCGGATATACGTGTTCCGGCTTCGAAGAGGGTGGAGCGCGTTTAAACGCGTGTATTTCATTCGTATCGCTTTAAAACGTTCCTCAGGTCGACGTGTACGCGTAATAATCACGCATTTGCATAAGGTTCCGTGGAAAACGCAACAGAAATATCCGTGATATAACGATGACACGTTATGTTTGCTTCGAAGCGTTTAGACGATGCTTGTCCGTGTTTCATCGAGTTTCAAATAGACAACGAAGGGTTGCAAGCGAATTTCAACGCTTCCATGCGATTTATGATTCACCTAACTTTATGGTTCTCTTCGTATACGAACGAAAATCATGCACGGAAATATGGTCAATGTCGTACTAAACGTACTATGTTATAACACTGTACTATTATTAAACCAACTATTTCATACTTGATATTTTACAATTTTTATTACACGAGTTTTTTTTTTAAATTCTATTTTTTACAAATCTATTTTTTATTATAGATTTTAACAATTCTGTATTATAGGGTTATGAAGAGAAATTTTTTGGGATATTTACAAGTTTAATTGGGTGCAAAATTATGTCTATGAACGTGGTGGATATTTTGGTAATTTTTTTGAGGAAAGTTGTATCTATGTCACTGAACGTGTTTGATAAATATTTTTATTCAGATAATATATTTTTGAGGAAAGAAAAAATTATACCTATGTTACTGACATGTTTGTTAAACATGCAGGTAATATATTTTTGAAAAAAGAAAAAATTATACCTACGTCACTGAACTTATTAACCCTACTCTAATCTGCCAAGCCAGTCAGAACTAATCACAGCTACAATATTAAAACAAAGAAAGTTGAAATATTATGTCAATATGTTATTATGCATCTGTTGACTATGCAAGCTATAATTGGACTTGAACTCCAAATTGAAGTGTATTAAAAATTCCGATAAAATTGATCTGAAGAACGAGTGCGTCAAGAGTGCGTCAGACTCGTGAAAATAGAGCAAAGTTATGAAAACGTCTTTGAAAAAAAAACAGAAAAGAAAAAAAATAGTTTCAATCAACTGATCATCCGACAAAAGACCCCAGTATTTATAATTTGTATGATAGGTTATTAGAAGATGTTAGGTTATGTCCCGTCCGCGATCCGCGACATAAAGTCGAGGACGCGAAATCGTTTCGATTCGTTTTTCCCACTCCATCGTTGGGATTCCAACGACAACGTGCTACTGCACTTGTCGCTTTCGATCGTGCTCACTCGGCCCGTTTACTGGGTAACCTGACCGTTGAAAGGAGTATTCTAGGCCGCCACAACCCGATACCAGTACGGATTCAGATACCTACCGGAGGTTTGTGCGTTACGCGTTTCGCTCGTTGATCAGCGGATAAAAAGCCGATAAATCTCCGCCGTTTGATCGCGTGGGAGTTGGAAATTTCACGTATTTCGTTCCGCGTGGCGTTTCAGCTTTCCCTGGCAAGGACGTCCCACGGTTCGTTGTCGTAGCCAACAACCGACGGGGAAGGTGATTCGTGTTTCTGGTAGTTCTTAGAACGGTGACTCAACACGTCGCTGCTTTATTTATTCGTCTATTTGTTGCTAGACTTCGACTCTCCCTTTGCTGTACGAGAATAGCGCGATAAGATAAGCTTACAGACGTTTTAGAACATTGCAGCCGCTTTGTGAAATTGTTCAAATGGTTTTTACCCTTTGGTACTGTTTCGAAGCGGGTCAACCATCATAATTTAAGCACGTGTGATACACATTGGATACATGTTGAATTTAGTCACATGTAATACACGTTGGATACATGTTGAATTTAATCACATGTAATACACATTGGATACATGCTGAATTTAACCACGTGTAATGACATTAACCATCATAATTTAATCACATGTAATACACATTGGATACACATTGAATTTAATCACATGTAATACTCGTTGACTTTTGTAGTTTTTTATATTTACATTCACGTAATTTTACTATTGTAAGTTTCAAAGTTATACGATTTATAAAAAATTAAAAATATGCTGGTATTAAAGGAAGTGAATGTACAAGTTTCCGCTATATTTCGGTACATCAGCAACACTGTTCTGTCTCGTTAGTGTACGTCTCGCTAGAGGAACATCCGTGGCAGACTGCCATTTTGTGCCACTGTCGTCCGTTTGCAACAGTGTGACTCGACGTCGGTGATATATGAGTTCAATTTTGTTTACTTGTACTATGCCACTCGTTATCATGCAAAAACAAGAAAATATTAAGCGCACTTAAAACTATTTCCCTCTGCTTGCGACGAAACGAATTCTTTTAATTCCTTAATGAAATTCATTGCGCTGCTATAGTTTAGTATAATACTTTAAATTAGAACAGTTAGTACAACATTTGCGATTAGAACTGTTAGTAGAATATTTACAATTAGAAGAGTTAGTGTAGGAGTTAGTTAGGACAATTAGTACTGCATTTGGGATTAGAGCCATTACTACAATGTTTGGAGTTAGAACAATTAGTAGGACATTTAGAGTTAACGCAGTTAGTTTAATATTCAGAATTAGAATAATTAATACAGTATTTAGAATTAGAACAGTTAGTACAGTATTTAGGATTAGAACAATTTGTACAGTAGTTAGAATTAGAACAATTTACACAGTATTCTGAGTTAGAACAGTTAGTACAGTAGGTGCAGTTACAACAAGGAGCACAGTATTTGGAATTACAACAATTAGTACAGTATCTAAAATTTTAATAATTTGTACAATATGCAGAATTATAACAGTCAGTACATCATCTAGAATTATAACAATTACAGTATGTAGAATTGTAACATTTAACTACATCTTTCAACACATGTGATGAACATGTACTTACACATACGTGAGGGTATATACGTATACATGTATATACGTATGTATACCTTGGAACCCTCACGTATGTGTACATGTTCATCACATGTGTTGAAAGATGATACGTATATACATGTATACGTATGTATACCTTGGAACCCTCACGTATGTGTACATGTTCATCACATGTGTTAAAAGATGTAGTTATATGTATACATGTATATACGTATGTATACCCTGTATATGTATACATTTTCCTAATCCAAGGGGATTAAACCTAATACGTTTTTGATGGGAAAATTGCTAATTGTTAAATTTGAGTTGGCAAGAAAAACGTAGGGAAATGGCTTTCGCGACGAAGCCGATGGATTGAGATTCCAGACGTTCGTCGTGCTACTCGTCGGTTAAGCCTGACCATCGAAACGAGTATTCTAGGGCACTGTACCCGGGGTCTTAGAATAAACTCGGTTTACTTAAGCATGACGGGCATGCATATGAGTACGGGGCAAAGGAGAGCCGCCAAGCGCCATCTACCCAGTGGCCAGAAATAATTGTCATTCCACTTGAGCCGGGCCCGTATATTCGCCAAGGCTTCGTCGAATCGTCGCTTTTCTTTCCATTCGTCGTTTTCTCGGCTACAAAACGCGCCCGTAAAGGACACCGGCTACACTCAATTACGATCGGATTTCTTCTATTTACCCCCGAGGTGTTGTTGTCCGGATCGAAAGCTCGAGGAAAATCGTGTAGATTTCTGAGGACACCCTACGGGCACAGAAAGGTTCCTTTCTCCTTTGCAACGGTTTTCTACAAATTCTGCAAATTATTCGATTAACAAAGGGTTGGGGCACGCGCCCATAAAGCTACGTAATTTGTTCAACGACGGTTTCTGCTCGCAGAATACGCTCGGCAATAAAACGTCTGGTAAGATGCTCGACGATCGTTTACATTTCGTTCACGTCCCTTTCGTTTCTTCTTTTCGGGGGAAGCTCCCGAAAAACTTTTGTCCTCTGTACAGCAATTTTTCAGTCGACCCACCGCGATACGGATTACCTCATTTCTGTTATTGCGTCGCTCCCGCCGACACGACGCCCCATTATTCCTCTTTATCTGTTTGGCGAGCCGGCACAAGCAGTCGCGAATCTACTTTCCTGAAAGATTCACCGACTACTCTTTCTCTACTCCTGTTCTGCAACTTTATTCGATTGGAACGTACGGGCCACTACCTTCATTTCCCTCTGTCGAGCCTGTCTTCACGGTAGTCATTTGAGAATGATCTTTCAAATTCATTTTGACTCTTTCATATCAATTAGTTACATCCCAAATTATTTTTATAGGGTTAATAGTTGCTTGGATAGAAACTCTTTGCTCTTGTATTTCATTTTTGACATACAAGATGTCTCGACATCTATAGATGTTCACAACGGAGACCAAAACTTGTAGCTATAAAACAGAAAGTGCATAAAAGATATTTAATGCTGCAGCACCTAATTGAGTTAGAAACAGCCGACTAGAAAATTTGAAGAACGAGCTGCACAAAATAAACCTGAAGTTGCAGAAAGAGGTAAAAAGCGGTTGCAAATGGGCATAACCCGCCTGTGTTTTTTCGCATCAAGTCGATAATTCTGGCCGGTCGAAAAGAAATAAAGAATCGCTATCTCCGTTCGCATGTCTGCGCTCAAGTTGGACATTCCATATGATAATTCGTAGGTAGGCAGCGAGTATTTTAATCGATACACGCGACCGGGTTTCTAATGGCCTCACCGTGATTAGGCAAAACGGATCGGTCTTGTCCAGACTGCGGCAGATTAGTCTCTGTTCCTCTGCATACTCGACGAGCCACGAATCGCAATGGTATATAGAGGCAATTTGTGCGGCGCGAAAGCTGGATCGCGTAATCTATAGTTACCTGGCGCGATACGATACGACACGATACGGATACGTATACCTGTCCGTATTACGTTGACCAGAGAAATTGCAAGCAAGAGGCACGAAAACCGAACTACGATGTATCGTGAATAACTAAGAAGCGAGACGGTTATTGTTTCGCGGAAGAACGCCGGTTACGAACGTTTATTACGGATCGATCCGCATCTTACGTGATACTTAAAACTCCTGCGTCTTGTAATTTAACGGGATTCGAGAATTTTGATCACTCGATGGACGTATTTCCTTGCGGAAAGTGACCTGCCGGTCGACGCGTAAACTGGCGAGGGTCGATGGCTGTTCGTGCGGTGATTGGAGGTCTCGGAATTATGGGGACAATAAAGGAATTTGGGAATTGCAACGTTTTGGGGATTGGGGAAATTAGGACGGGAAGGTGGATAATCTAGGAATTTTTGAACATTGCAATTTTTGGAATTTTGGAATTAGGAAACTTGGAAATTTAGGAATTTGGGAATTTCGGATGTAGGGAATTTTTGAACTAGGGAAATTAGGAATTTGAGTATAAGGAATTTGGAAATTTTGTAACTAGACAATTTTGGGACAAGGAATTTTAAGACTTGGGAATTTTTGGACTTATGGAATATTAGGACTAGGGAATTTTTGAGCTAAGGAATTTTGGAACTAGGGAATTTTGGAACTAGAGAATTTTGGAACTAGAGAATTTTGGGGCTAGGGATGTTTGGAACTATGGAATATTAGGACTAGGGAATTTTGGAACTAAGAAATTTTGGAAATAGGGAATTTTGGAACTAGAGAATTTTCGAACTAGGGATTTTGTGACTAGGAAATTTTGGAACTAGAGAATTTTCGAACTAGGGATTTTGTGACTAGGAAATTTTGGAACTAGAAAATTTTCGAACTAGGGATTTTGTGACTAGGAAATTTTGGGACTAGGAAATTTTGAAACGAGGGAATTTTGGGACTAGGAAATTTTGGAATTAGAGAATTTTGGGACTAGGAAATTTTGGGACTAGGAAATTTTGGAATTAGAGAATTTTGGAATTAGAGAATTTTGGGACTAGGAAATTTTGGAATTAGAGAATTTTGGAACTAGAAAATTTTCGAACTAGGGATTTTGTGACTAGGAAATTTTGGGACTAGGAAATTTTGGAACGAGGGAATTTTGGGACTAGGAAATTTTGGAACGAGGGAATTTTGGGACTAGGAAATTTTAGAACTAGAGAATTTTGGGACTAGGAAATTTTGGAATTAGAGAATTTTGGGACTAGGAAATTTTGGAATTAGAGAATTTTGGGACTAGGAAATTTTGGAATTAGAGAATTTTGGGACTAGGAAATTTTGGGACTAGGAAATTTTGGAATTAGAGAATTTTGGGACTAGGAAATTTTGGAACCAGGGAATTTTGGGACTATAGAATTTTGGAACTAGAGAATTTTTGAACTAGGAAATTTGGAAATTTTGGCATTTAGAAATTTTGGAACTAAAGAATTTAGGAATTTGGTAATTTAGAAATCTGGAAATTTTGAAACTTGATAATTCACAAATCTAGGAATTTGAGTATTAAGGAATTGAAAAGATTGCACATTGTGCAATTTAACGTGCGGTGATATAACGCATAGAAAGCTTATAACAATAACACAATTCTGCGTATGATATAATAATAATCTTAAATATTGATAGTACATTTTTAACTTGGCTTTTCAATTTCTCCGTAGAGATTGGTTAAATTAAACAAACCGAACGCGTTGCTTTCCAATAATTACGGTAATGATAATAATTCGTGAGTAATGAATACAGGAAGGTAGATAACGAACGCGATACGAGATTATGTAGGTAGGTATGTACGTTTCCATGATCCGGCTTGTTGGTGGTCGCGTTTTAACGCGACATTTTGCGAGTACGCGTTGTTTCACGGTTAGTTGCACCCTGGCGGATAAGCGAACGATAAAAATATGGCGACAAATAATAGCCACGATCGCGTAGATAAACCATCCTCCCGGCAGTGAACAAACCAACGAACCAGCTATTTTTTGACGAATTTCTACGATAACGCGATATACGAGTAACGAGGTTACACGGTTCTTTATTTTCTCGAGATTTCGCGTTCTGAACAAAGAACCGTTTTATAGAATCTATTGCCGTTTTCTAAACCTGCTTAATCTTTTTCATAATTAAACCCTCGAGGATCTAACACTTTCAAGCTATATACGTATAATAAAAAGGGTAAAATAAAGGTGTAAGATAAAAGTTAAACAAATAATAGGTTTTCTTTTTAAAATATATAAAATGTGCTTTTGAAATGTACAACACGAGAACTTATAATTTTCATTTATTTTTGTTTTGCAGTTTTCAACCCTTGTGAACGAAAGTCGGTAATTAATTGATTTAATACAACAATTTGACTTAAGTATTTTTTGACCGAATCTATACATGTATGTATGTTACACATGTGATGAACATAGTCAAACAGACAATAGCAAACACAGTGACTCTATAAGAATTTATTAAACTTTTCCATCAGTACATTCTAAAGAATTATCTACAGTAAAAATAACTTCGAGTGCATAGCCTTTTTATGTCTCCATTTGTGTTTAATATTTCCCTGTATATTATAAGCAATTATCAAATATGTAATTCGTAAGAATTTCCCTTAGATGTATACGTACCCCATTCTCGAAGGGTAACTTTTGATCGAAACCGTGTTGAATGGAAAAATTATATTTTTGCACTAGTTACTTTTTCTGGTGTTCACGAAAAACGAAAAGGCGTTGCATAATCCTGTTTCGTACGCGTCTTACGCGACACTGAATAAAGCGTGGGCGTACAGCGAGGTGCAAATCGTCCGATAAGATCGCCGACAACCGTGAACTCCACCTTCCGGTTACCTGTCCTGGCCTCGCCGATAAGATATCGGTCTTAGATAATTCTCTGATCGTACAATCGCCGGCATTCCAAGGTGGTTTCTCAGTATAGCGGTTCTCCTTCTCAGGGCCGTGTCGCACGCGTGGGTAGACTGGACATCCACGCGAACCAGGCGCCACTATGGCTCCTGTTTTCTTCTTCTACTATCATACTGAATTTCTACCTCCATACATTAGCTGGGACTATCGATAATTCATCTGTTTATCACAACACAAAGGGTTTCTTCTCTTTCTTTATTTTTGGGCATTTTTTGACAAAATTGAAAAGTGTATTGTTCTGAAGGGTTGCAGTTTTATTAAAATTGCGTTTTGATCAAATATGGAGATATTTATGTACATGTCTAGTTCTTAGAATTTAACGAATGAGTTGTTATTTAGGACATTTTTTAGAAGAGTTGAATGAATGTCTGTATAAGTATAAAACAGCTTTAATCTTCCAATAATTGTAACATGATCTTGATCGGTTTAATTAGAAACTGCACAAAATTCAATGTTCATTAAACATATTAAATGAATAGGTTAATGTCATTTTACCGTTTAAGGTTAAGTCATCTTCTAAATTGAATTAGGTTAAGTCATGGTATTTTTTAAATTAAATTATATTAAGTCATGTCATCTTTTAAATTAAATTATGTTAAGTTATGGTACTTTTAAAATTGAATTAGGTTATGTTACCATTTAAATTGAATTAGGTTATGTTACCACTTAAATTGAATTATGTTATGTTATCATTTAAATTGAATTAGGTTATGTTACCATTCAAATTGAATTAGGTTATGTCATCATTTAAATTGAATTAAATCATAATATCTTTCAAATTGAATTACATTGTGTTATCTTCTAAATTAAGTTTATTCTGTTATCACATAAATTGAATTAGATAAAATCACTTATCTCTAAATTGTGTCAGGTCAAGTCTATCTCTGAATTGAGTGAGGTTAGGTCCCGTTATCGTAGAAATTAGACTACTCATCGTTTTATCATTTAAGTCAGAAGTCCTATCAAGGTTAGATAAAATTAGCACCACATCTGAAAACTTTCCTACCACCAATTTTAAAGATCACCAGGTTTAAAATATCGATAACGAGTTGCAACAAAGATAATCTGTCGGATGTTTGATACGAAATTGAGAGAGCAGCCGGTAGCAGTTATTTATCGCAACATCGTGGCCAGCATCCCCGGTGTTCGGTTAACAAATGGATATCGCCAACAGATTCTTCTCCTTCTTTTCTTCCCATCACCCACGTCGAGGTCCTTCCCCTTTTATTTCCTCGAGAGTTACGCCGTGTTGTGGCTTCGATACGTTCTCCATCCGGTGTCGGATTACGCCGACGTTATCAATTTCCGTTGTTTATACAACAATCTCCATTGTCTATTAGGTGGATCAGCGATGAACGGCTGATTCAGAGATGACACACACCTTGCTCGATTCAGATTAAAGCCTTTTCCCAAGCACGATGGCGCCTGGTGATGCATTCTTTTCTACTCCCGTCACTTTGAATGCCTCGATACGTTTCCTTTTTCGTAGTTTCCTTGTTTCAACGAAAAACAACCTTAAATAGCCGTGAAACGTTGTAGAAACCAAAAGAATTTTATTCCGCGAATTTCGCTATGAAATATATCGGAAATTCCAATATATCACAATTTGTACGCAATCAAATTTTTATCAATTACCGATCGCTGCGGTAGAAATACCAGTGATATCACTTGTCAAGAATATTATCGATTTTTGTATTTAATTACATCTATTTCAAATTATTACCGCGATTTCGCTGGCATTCAGAAACTGTCCTTTGTAACCGTTACAGTTGTAATTGAATGAAAATCGAATGAAACAGAAAATTCGTATTGGCTTTGTGGAACGACTGATACGGTACAAAAGACCGTATTTGATACAATAATGTGAATTATCCAGGGTAGATTTTTTAATTCGATTAAACGTAACGACGAAATTCCGTAAACCAAATATATTTCTCCTCAATGAAATATTACAGATTTCGAAGGTGTATAGAAGGTGTTTCGATGATTTCACGAAACGAAGTTGGCCGCTGATCAATCGTGACCTCCGCAGCAGCCGACGGTTAAAGGCGCGCGAAAAATCGATCAAACCAACGAAAGCCGCTCCTCTTCCCTCGTGAAAGGAAACAATCTCGCGTTTGAACGTTTACTCGAAAGCTTTGTTGTCCTTTTCCCTAACACGTATACCACCCTGCTCGGCTTTATTTCTGTTTCTTGTTCAAAGGTCGATTCTTTCGCTCGGAACCACACGGATAGACAGATATATGCCCGAGGCGGTATGCCACCGCCACGATTAAGGTACGTACGTATATCGACTATCCTGAGGGAATATCCGTGACCGTAGAGGAATGGATAAATAATGGCTTCCATCGTTACACTGGCGTGCTTTCGGTCCGAGTATGCCACTCGCAAGCACGATATCTATGTGACCAGTTAGCTAGGCCAACCAGCCTCTACAGCTAAGTGTATGAGCTTTTCCGTGATGCTTGGCTGGCTCGGGAACGGTCAGAAAGACCCTTTCGTCCCCGCAACGTGTTCCCAACTCTCGAACACACCCTCTTCCCTAACGAGAATCCACCAACGGAACAAACGACACCGTGATTTTCTCTTGTTGCCTCTCACTTCGCTTCGTTCTCGTCTCACCGCGAAAGGATAAATCTCTTTGCTTTCCACTTGTTCTTTGTATTGCCGTTGTTGTTGTTTGCCCCGTTCATGCTTCGTGAATAGATAAAATTCCTCTTAGACTCCACGCTAACTTTGTTCAAAGTTGTTACCTTTATAACATTTCTTTCAATTTTTCTTTCCCAAATTATTTGCGTACTTCGTTATTCTCTCTTTCACTCTTCATCACGCGTTCAACATGTTACAAGTATGTTGCAACTTGTCTGTCACGATCACGGCAATTCCTTCTTCCAAATAAAAATATATAGCAGGACAACTTCACATTTGAACACATTTGAACAGTTGACACATTTGAACACATTTGAACAATTGACACATGTGCTCTTTTGACCACATGCATATGTATACGCTCTTACTAGCCACATATGTGAACCCCATTCTTTTTCTCCTCTATTAATTCCAACTTTACCAAAACTTGCTAATTGTTCTAATTTTCTTATCTGACTGTTCTAAATTTCTTCCCTGATTACTAATGTAACATCACTCATGTTTCAACCCAAAAAAAAAGAAAAGTCATCCTTGTGGAGGTTATTGGTATATCTCTGAAGCGTGGAAGATGAAGTGTAACTGACGCAGCTTTGACGCGAGGGTGGTGACTCGAAAATTCTTGGTGAATTGGATTTAATAGGGGACAGGTGAATTGTTCCGTGTTTCAATCAACGAATTCTGGTCGGTAATATATTCGTAGCTATTCGATAAAACGCGCAGCGGGGTCCAACAGCGTGTACGCTGTCGTCCGCGAGTTTGCGGTTGGACAGCGAATGCTGCTGATGACCCTGCGTCAACTGCATAATTTAATTATGCAGTCGCGATGTGACCGAACTTTTTGAGTTTATTGACCGGATTCAACCACCATCGATAACGATCTTAGCGGTTCTGATTTCTGTCATTTGCATTAGAGCATCGCCGATTGCAGCATTTTGCAACAAGTATTCTATATTGAACTGTTAGAGCTTCGCTTGTTTCATGTGCTCTTACATTTATTTTATTGCATATACATATTCATATGTTTATTTTACTGTACATATATGTTCATACATAGTTTCTGTTACACATACATGTTTATATGTTTACTTTAGTGTAGACATATACTCTTACACTTAATATATTACACATGTGTGCTCATGCACTTTTTTGTTGCACATATATGCTCTTACACATTTGACATTTCACATACATGCTCTCAAACGCTTTTTATTTCACATGCATGCTCTCACACATTTTTTATTTGACATACATGTTCATTGCACTTTTTCATCATGTTCATTACACATATGTGCTCATGCATCTTTTCATTGCACATACATGCTCTCATATTGATTTTCTTTGTACGTCCTTTTTGGACTATATTATAATATATGTACATATATAAATAACGATCTCTTAAATCACACATGAAACTTGAATACATGTCTCCTGATATATAAAGGACTTTTCTTAATGTCCAATTTTAGTTACAGAATTTCATGGATAATTGCAAACGTACCTTTATCTCAGAATCCAAAAACAATTACAAAACTATCTCGGAATTTTGAAAAATGAGCGTTAAAATAAAGGAATGAGCGAAAGGTGCGAAACAGACAGGCGATGGAAGCCGGAATCGCGTGAAAATGGTGGACGGGCGGCCAGGGGGAAAGGGAGCGGAACCAGGAGGAGAGAGAAGCGAGGGCATCGTGTCCGACGTGGCACGACGATCGCAATAATGCCAGGACACGCTCGATCGAGCCTCTCTCGCATCGGGTGGGGTCCATCGCGCTTTATAGAGCCGACCCAGCTCTCGTGTATGTATGTAACGTGCGTAACAGAGGCTGTTCCGAGAGGAGTGCACGAGGGTATTTACTAAATTACGTCCGGTTGGCTACCGTCGCTGCATAAGATGCGGGGCCATCCTCGCCGCGCGTCGAAATTCCTCCTTGTTCCGCTCGAACGGCTCCGCTCGACACAGTCCTGCTGGATTTCGCGGGGCCGACTTCCGCGTACGGTTTCTGCTCTCGTTGCTCTTTCTCTACGATGCTGGTCAATCGTATCTCGCTGACCATCGAGGGGGTGTACCTCCAACGGCCGAGCATGGTGTTGGTAACATGTTTCTCCAGTTAAGAATGTAACGTTCTTTTCGAACCAAACATGCTTCAACTTGATGGGATGTTGTTGGATCGGACTCTAATATTTAACTATGTAATTATAACTATTGCTAACTTAATAGCCTGGCCTAATCAGAAATATTGATGTAAGGTAATTGGATATTGAACTATTAGGTAGAGAATAGTTTCTCGAAAGCTTCTGTATGTACTCCTTCATGGAACATTATTAATGGGTGTCAAAATGGGTGTCCAAATGGGGACTCATATTAATCATGACACAGAATAGAATAGTATACTATGTTGTTTATTCTGAATGAGATACTGAGTTTTGATAAAACAATTATTTTTATAAAAAAAATTTTGAATTCTTAAAACATGTCATAACATAATCGAAATTGTAGAGCACATAATTATTGACAATACGAAATTTTATGAAGTTGAAAAAGAAATTCTGCAATGTCGAAAAATATTTATGATGTCAAAAAGAAAATTCTATGATGTCAAATTTAAAACAGTCAAATTGCCAAACTGTCGAGCTATCTTGCACGTCAAGCTATCTTGCCAATATAAAAATTGATGAGCCATAATGTCTTCACCCAGGCTTCGCAACTTCCACATACTCCTTGTGATATTAATCGATGAAATTAGTAGTAAATAGCAGTAAGTGCAGGAAAACGTTTGTCCTTTTTGTAACCTACTGCCGCAACCGCGGCACTAAAATGGCCAGGTAAGTTTCTCAAGACGCGTGACCAAAGGAACGAGAAACACTAGTCGAACACAAAACACCGTATATAAATAGGAATCCCGCGTCTGGACAAGGTGATCACGCATAATGCTGCGTTCCAGAAGTCTACGTTTCAGGAATCGATCACGAGTTCCTGGAAAATCGCGAGTCTCGATAATAGGAATGACGATGGTCGACCCACTTATTCCAATAATCCTATTCCAGTCTGGCACGCTTAATATCGCCGATAAATAAGCATTACACGCTCGTATCTCGCGCATATTTACGAGAACCCGTAATCCACTGTCCTTCGTCTCTTTGTGCGATGGTCAACGCGTTTCAATGTTTCGATTCGATTTTTTGCGTTCTCTTTGTACTGCGCTTTTCGAAGGAAAGAAAAATACGAGTACAAACTCGTAGTAGTTCAAGTCAAACGAGACACTTTGACGGAGAATCTTTTACACAGGAGCTTGCGAGGTCCACGAACAATTTTAGCGAAAAGCCAGCACCGCGAAATCACCGAGCAGACAAATCGAGCGTGTACGATAATTCAAGCGACGCTGCGGCACGCTAAGCGATAAGCAATTAACCAGACCGAAAGTATCTAACCTACCGACGTTAATTACACCGATGGCGAACGGTATCGCCACAAACGTCGGAATAAATAATGTATAATGGACGTTTTCAGATTTCACGCGTAACACGCGAGCTGCGTTGACATTGTGATAATTTAATTTAGATAATCAATTCAGATTTCCATCCATTACTGTTTTAATTCTGAGGATCGGAGTCATAAAATATTCCAGGCCTTTACAATTTCCCATTAAAAATTCCCAGATTTTTATCACAGGTTTGTGACAAAATTTCTGACGTTGAAAATTTCCTACTTCTCTAATTAAGTTTGAAAGTTTTTGGAAAAAGTAGGGTTATGTCAGCGCCTGTAAAATGCAACCCACTTATCGAGCGTGCATCGCCTCGGACCGATGCATCCTTCCGTTTTCCTTTATCTCGCGATTAATCGATAGCTTTTAAGCGTTTTAAGCTAACGTCCACAGAAATCTATTGTTAGAGAGCCGGTGATACGTAAGAGTACGAGAAAAATTCTAAGAATGACAAAGACTCGAGAGGCGAACAAGATAGAGACCGAAGCCGTGTCCCACTTACGGAAGAGCAACGCAGAAGCTATTGTGATCGAGTATCGTAGAAGTAACTTGTGCAGAACGATCGACGACACTTGCCCGGATGTGAGGCTGGAGGCACGTTGAACGACCCTGAGATCACCGTGGCTGAGCAACGAGGTTGGAATCGACGAACGCACCCACACGGGTACCACCCACAATGATGGGATCTAAGTATTACATGTTGCAAGCACATTTGAATCTGACTCGATAGTTTGTAACAATTCATGAATATCTACGGAGACAATTTGATCCCTTATGCGGATAGTTTCCTGGGGCTGTGCTATTCGAAGAGATGAATGCATACTAATTTATGTATGAACCAACTTTTCATCTTTGTAAAATTATTTTCTGGCTTCACGAACATGACAGCTTCAGTTAGAGAGCTCATAGAAACGTGTCTAACATCGTGTCGTGAACACTGTCAAAGAATGGCAATAAGCAAAGTTAAATCAACGAAACACCTGCTAGTCGTTACAAAGTTCCCCTCGCAATTTAATACTCGCCTTTGATCCTCTTCCTCTCGGCCACCGTGATGAACTCAAAATAAACATCTTCGTTATAACGCAGTAGCTCAAAAAAGAAGGCTTTCGTTATTTACTCAAAGAGTTTCGAAAAATATGTTGACAAAGCTAGTGTAAACTTGGGTGATTGAACTGTGCTTGATGGCATTCGGAAATTGCTGGGTTTTTAGTTGCAACACGTTATTCGAGTTGGTAGAGTGCGTTATTTGCTACACGGTTGATACCCACATGTTCTGTCATCATACATTGAATTTTCAAGTATCGTATCGCGACACGATGAATCTACGCGGTGGATCACCACGCGATGTATCACCATCCGATTTCGAATGCATTGAGTTTCATTGCTGCAAATTTTCGTGTTGTAACGTAGTCAATTTCTACGCGTCGAATTTTCGTGCGTGAAAATTCGCGGTGGATTCTCTTGTGATGTATTTTTTCTACGTACTGTATTTCCGCGTGCTTTAATTTCACGTGCTGTAGTTCCACGCGCTGTAGTTCCACGCTTTATATTTTCACGCTCTGTATTTCCACACGCTGTCATTCTACGCACTGTAGTTCCACACTTTGTATTTCCACGCGTTGTACTTCCACACACTGTTGTTCTATGCACTGTAGTTCCACGTGCTCTACTTCCACGCTCTCTATTCCCATGCATTGTATTTCTACGCGTTGTAGTTTCACGCTTTGTATTCCCACGCGCTGTAATTCCACGCACTGTAGTTCCAACCGTTTCTACTTCCGTGCTCTGTATTTCCACGCACTATAATTCCACACTCTGTACTTCCTCGCTCTGTAGTTCCACGCTCTGTATTTCCACACGCTGTAGTTCTACGCACTGTAGTTCCACGCTTTGTATTTCCACGCGTTGTATTTCCACACGCTGTAGTTCTACGCACTGTAGTTCCACGTGCTCTACTTCCACGCTCTGTATTTCCATGCATTGTATTTCTACGCGTTGTAGTTTCACGCTCTATATTCCCACGCGCTGTAATTCCACGCACTGTAGTTCCAACCGTTTCTATTTCCGTGCTCTGTATTTCCGCGCACTATAGTTCCACGCTCTGTAGTTCCACTCGTTGTAGTTCCACGCTTTGTATTTCCACGCGTTGTATTTCCACACGCTGTAGTTCTACGCATTGTAGTTCCACGTGCTCTACTTTCACGCTCTGTATTTCCATGCATTGTATTTTCACGCGTTGTAGTTTCACGCTCTGTATTCCCACGCACTGTAGTTCCAACCGTTTCTACTTTCGTGCTCTGTATTTCCACGCGCTGTATCTTCACATGTCAAATTTCCACGCACCGATTTTCTACACGTCAAGCTTCTAACCGAATTTTCACCCACGGTATTTCTACCTATCGATTTTCCACTCACCCACAGAATTTCTACGCATTGAATTCTCACGTGTTGTATTTCCACGCTCTGTATCACCACGCATAGAATTTCCACGCATTGTGTTGTGACATGCTAAATTTCTACGCGTTAAATTCTCCATCGTTATATTCCTACCAACTGTATCACTTGCCGAATTTCTACGTGATGTATCACCCTGCAGTGAATCTGTATATATTACATCTTTACATGTGGTATCACCGTGTGTTCAATCCTCACATATCCTTATGGGTTGTGTTTTGATGTTGTTGACATAAATCATTAAAAATTCATGTCCAAACATGATAGGAGGTTATTGTTACTGAGTTTGTAAAGCTAGCTGGAAAAAACAAGGTTCAAATGTGCAGTTACTTTTACTGCTGCTTTTCTGGAAAGGTTGACCCTTTTTAGGCAGTTCGAAGAGTAAAGGTTGGACATACCTAGTCATAGGACATTTTTCCTTATATTTTTATATTAAAGTTTGTCGTTTTGTAACCTGTGTCTTTTTAATTTAGTAATCCCACCTTAATCAGAACCTCAAGAGAAGTGCAAAGTGCAATATCATTTCTATCGCTTTGATCAGTTTCCAAATTCCTTAACCCCTTCCCGTGCCATTTATTTAACAGATGCGTCCACCAAGACTAATTCAGGTCTATAACATTAAAACGAACAAAGAAAATTAAAATGTTGTAGCTATTTTATATTCAGGGATCCTTGATAATGTAACTTATAGTTGGACCTAAATTTCAAGTTGAAGAGTATTCAAAGTTTGAATAAGGTTTGTCACATTTGAGCTGCAAGTGCTCAAAGTACGGGAAGGAGTTAAATATCTTTAAGGATCTTCATATATTTTTTTTTTATCTTTAATATATTTTTCTTCAACATCGTCCTTTGCAGAATACCAAGTCTTAACATAACGCTTCAAATTGCAAGTAGATGTACCTCAGTCTAAGAATCAGAAAGAGCCAGTTAGCGTGACTACAAATCGGCAATATTTATCAATTCTTCTTCTGGTATCTGCAAAACAAAATTGTACGGGTGTTATGCGAGATTTTTCATCGCCTGAAATTTCCATTTAATTAAACGTTACGTTAGCGCACGAACGACGGTGCAGCAAACGTGCCATCATGTCCGGCTAATCGTTTCCATACATTCTGCGCAACGACACAGCACCGTATGAAATTATTCTCAATTTACGACGCGCGTTTCCCTTGTTCCTTAGCGACGGGACAGGATCGGTCAAACTTTATTTCGAAACGAAGGAAAGTTCCTGCAATAATTTCCCAAAGCCTGAAAAGTTGGAAGGCTGCGAGCTTACGCTTCATAGAAACATCCGTCTCCGCTAGCCGGCCAGCGCCGCCTTTCTTATTAACGTCGATCTGAAATTCATATTAGATTCAAGATTTACATTTTTACCCGTCGATGCAGAAGTTCCGTGTAAGTAGCGCGACTCTGTTAGCCGTCCAGAAATCTAGTTCGAACGACGAGGGAATTTTCATACGATCAAATTTAACCACCATGCTTCAGCCAGCGAAATTACGGAGATCATTTAAAATTCGCATACTGCATTCGCTCATGCAAACCGAAAGAAGTCATTATACAGGAATTGTTAAATCAGCTTTGCACCTAAAAAGATTCAAGAGTCAACAAAATTGCTGAAATCTGAAAGAAGGGTGTTCGAAGATTTGTCACCTTTCATTTAGAAGACGTATGAGCCTCTTAATTGTCTTAAATTAAATTCCGGCGGCCGATAACTCGTTAACAACGTCTTGAGTATATCGCGAATGAGGAATAAGAGGGCGAATTCGATGAGCAGCGATACGAAAGAAGGACGAAGAAGGAGTCGTCTGCTCCAGGATTGTGTTCATCGTTCGTCTGGCGCCGTTCCAGCAAAGTAAATCGCGCCAGGATTGATTTATGACTGACTGGAACTTTTTACCCTCTCTCTGTCGCGGTGGTCGCGGGGGTTGCTTATCGCGATCCCCTTGATTTATTCCGACGAAACTAGCTGCCGCTGGAAGTATAATTGATCGCGAAACACCCTTGAAAAGAGCGATCCGATAATTAATCTGGACAGTCTCTGCGTTAATTCTTCATCAATATTCATAATATTTTACTAACGCGAGAGAAGTGTCGGAACCGTTCGTAAGTCTCGAGGAAGTAGATGCTGCCGGTAGTCAGACCGGTAGTGATGGGGTTACGTCGCTCGCGTAATTCAAACAAGATCTCGAGGAAGTAGATGCTGCCGGTAGTCAGACCGGTAGTGATGGGGTTCCGTCGCTCGCGTAATTCAAACAAGATCTCGAGGAAGTAGATTCTATCGGTAGTCAGACCGGTAGTGATGGGGTTCCGTCGCTCGCGTAATTCAAACAAGATCTCGAGGAAGTAGATTCTATCGGTAGTCAGACCGGTAGTGATGGGGTTACGTCGCTCCCGTAATTCAAACAAGATCTCGAGGAAGTAGATGCTGCCGGTAGTCAGACGCTGATAGTGATGGGTTTAACTTGGTCGCGTGATTGAAACAAGATTGCTTAAAATTCTGTGATTAACTGCTACAAACAAATAGAAGCTAAAAACCATACAAATCACACTAATAATATGTAGCAACAAAGTAGCACAGTATTATTGAATTAATGTTTTGAAGAATCTACATTGATCGGCTCTGAAGTTTTATTTGTACGAAACTATTAAATGTAAACTGGTGAAACCTGTTTAAGGAGAAAAGTACAATTCTGAGGATCGTATAAGAAAATGGTACGTTTGATAAAAGTACTCGTAGGAGAATTAACCTTGAAAGCGCTTACCTTTCTCAAAGTGTTTACGAAGGAATTACGAAGACAGATACGAAGCTATTCGCGATACCCTTAGATCCCATCTTCATCCGTGGCCTTCCAGGAAGTTGGACGTCTCGCGAGAAGAAACAAGGAGCGGCGTAATCTTGTTGCAAGTTGGAGTAAACGATATCGCGCAAATCCAGAGGAACGTTAATTAAAATTCACGAGGAGAAGGTGCCTTAGATTCGCGGGCAAAGTTTGAAAGCTCCAGGCAGCCGGGCCCCGGTGCAAGGGGTATAAAAGGACCGGTTGAAATTGCATTTGAATAATGTCCCATCAGCTGGAGGCACGAAAAGTAGACAGAGAGAAGGATGGATAAGGGAATGCCACGTGCATTCTGGGACTCGTTATCGATCTTCCCCGTCGAGGCAACACACGTTTTACGCACAGACACGCCTTCAACGAGATCATTTGTAACCCATCGCGAACAACCGTCCCAATAGTTTCTCTGACTGGCACCCAACGTTTTGCTTCATTTGGTAGATGAGACCAACATCTGGGACAAGACGAGAGCGGTCTCTTCTCTTCCAGATTTGGGTCAGATTGCGGAACACCAGCGTGTATGCGGCGGTGGCATGAAACCGTGTGTGCAACCGACGATGCGTCACCGTGAAACTCGTAAAAATCCGCGGCTATTAACCCCTTAAGCGAAAAAACTATCCGCATTCAATCCTTTACTTCATTTTTCAGAAACTACTTCTCGTCAAACTTTTTGTCAAGGTGATCTTTCATCCCTTATTCACTGTTGCAATTTTTTTATAATTTATGGAGAATTGTTCATAAACCTAGTGTTAATAAAGGAATCTGATGTATGCACAAAACGTTCGGAAATCATTATATCGTTTATCTATAGTGCCTATAATTCTGCGATTATTATAAACTATGTGGTTTATCGATTCAGTAAAGTTTCGCACCGATAAAATTTTTGAGGGATGAAGTTATTTTTATGGAACCTCGTCTATTTTATCCCTTTGAAAATAAAAACTCGATACTAACGAAACTGTAAATGAAATGTCTCAGTCTAAAAAGTCTCTTAACGTTAACAAAGTTTGAACAAGTTATTTGTTCAGAAACCAGCACCTTTGACCCCGCGGTTTCGCTTTAAATTTCGATTAAACGGCCGGTTATTTTTAGAGCAGTCGAAGACACTCGGAAAGACGCGAAGCGTCGAAACGATTTCAGGCGAATTAGCAGAGAATCCGCGCTGATAAATTCGAAGCATAAATTAGAGTCGAAATGGTAGAAACGGTAGAAGGCATTGTTCGAGTAAGCGAGGAAACGGATCCGTGGCGGCAACAACGTTAACTCGTTCGTCCGCTAATGTTCGAAGCTTTTCGAGCGAAAGCGGACGGACGTAGCAGAGAAAGAAAGTCGGCTGACCGAAAAGCTCGTCGAGAAGAGAAGCCAATCGTGATACGTGGACCGTTAAGCGGCAGAAAAACCACGCTGGCAATCTCAGCGGCGCCACACAGAGATTTTTCCCTGGCTGCACGGCTAAAGATTGGCCAATTTCCGACTCATTCTGCTGGCCCAGGAAATTTCTGTCGGTCTTCCGCGATCGAACGGCTGCTTCTTTCCAGCTATCCTTCACAGAGACCGGATAAAAAACCGCAACACGAAAAGACAAAATAGAATTACCATTTATTTTTCTTTACCATCTTTTTGATAAAACTCGAATGTACGGATCGCTAACGAGATTATATTTTATTCGATTTTCTATCTCATTAAATGTACCTACGCAACCACTTCCGGGCCGTATCGGTCCAATTAATTCTCGCTACGGAGCTTCATAACGTTTATTCGAATCGAATGGATTTCTGGACTTTAATCAAAAACCACAAGATTGGTCGTGTAATGGGTTCCGTGCAAACGCGATAAAATCAACGGAATCGCATTAATAAATTACGAAAACCGACATCAAAGGGCTCGTTATCGAGTCTTGGTGAAATTAGTTAATAAACCGCAATTCCGCGTTGTTCGCCAAGTGGAATCTATCGGGTCACGTATCCGCTTCCATGGCACCCCCGCCCTTTTACACCCCCGTAAATCGACAGAAATTTGTCCTGTAGGAAGGGAGCGTTTACGGGAGAAGATTTAGAGTTAAACGCGGGATATTTCTACGGCTCGATATTTCCACAAGCGAGAGAGAAGCCGGGCGAGAGAAGCGCGAACGGTGACTTATGGCGCGCGGCAAGCAGCCCGAGCGAAAATAGCTTTTGACAGCAGCGTGTAACAATCACGATAAATCTCGCTTCATCGCTGTGGCACGCTAGAACGCTTCCATAATCCAGCCGTACCACCAGACAGACAGACAGAGAGGGAGAGAAACAGTGTCGCGAAAATCGGCTCCGCTGGTGCATTGTTTACGCCGCTGAAATCGCGAGCTGGCTCGCTTCGCCTTAAATGGCCACGGATTAGTTACGGTATCTCGCTCGAATCCTATTTTCAGTCCGACGCTTAACCATCTGCGCATCCGCGATTCTCTATTAATTTTCAACGCTGGAAAATTTTACCCTGAATTCGCCCGTTTTCGAATAACTCCCGCATAAAAGGGTACAGGCCGATGCAAAAGTGGCCTGAATATCCTTTCAAGAACATCCTTTCAAGATTATCCTTTTGTTACAACTATAGTATAAGGGTTAACTTATACAGTTCAAGGTCAAACTTTTTTACACTAAAAGATTTGTTATCGGATGTTTATGGATCTATGATATATCGAGGTCTGCAGAGTATCAATAAACCGTGTAATCTGTGAAAGCCTCAGTTTATAGATTATTTGATTTACGTCCATTTTGCAGACTTCGATGCATCATATCTAGTTATCGGTTATCGATAATAAAAGCCTAAATGTAATTTATGAAACCAGTTTTACTGGGAAATACGTTTAACGCTTTTGTGAATGAAAGTATGTACAAGGTTGAATAGGGACATTAATATTCGGGTTGCTTGAGAGTATCGCTCGAAAGTACCAGTGTCATATTAATGAGGCGTGGAACGTTTCGTTTAAAATTACATCGACTAAATGTCATAGCAGAAGGTATTTTTAATCTACTTGCTGAGGAAATCTCAATGAACGTATGCAAAACAGACAGTACATTAACTGTTTGACGAGTAACATTGAATCAGTCTGATGCACATTACGTCCAACATAACAAATCTAAGTCTTCACACAATTTTAAGTTCAACACCGATTACAATTTGTACAAAGAATGACAAATGCGAAATACACCTAACATTTCAACTTTCTTTATCTCAACATCACTTAAGACATTTATCAGTAATTAGTTAGCTATGTAACTGGCGAAAAAATGATAGGTTATGTCAATGTATCAACATAGAGCGCGTTAATCACTTAACGCTGGTGTTATTGCTCCTAAATAAACCGGCTTGGCGAAAAGAAAAATGAGAAGAATTTTGTGTACCCTAGCAAGATTCCAATCCTGACCAATTCTAACCGTCTAGCCTGACAAGTGAGACGTTTCCCTCGGAAATTCTGGAATTAATAACGCGAACAAATATTTGTTTTTCGTCTGGCTTTAAAGTTAGCTGGCCTCCCTTCTGGTTTCGCGTCTGCAACCCTTCCACGCGTGACGCGACAGCTTTCGAGTAAATTAAATATGCTTCTGCTCGGGAACGACTGGGTCGCTGTTTGCTCGAGAACGCGTTAGAATTTTCTCCGTCACATATAACCGACTCGGTAGTTTTCACCGTCGCATATAACCGACTCGTAGTTTTCGCCGCCGTTTTATTAACGAGCACAATAGGATCAAATAATCTATGTCTGGCGTATATTTTTTGAAACAATACGAAGTCACGTACAAACGGAAACGATGAAACTACGTCGAGACGCGGGCACGTTTGAATAAAAAAATCAAGCGAAGCAACCAAAAGAGGATTTAATAATAAAACAGAGACGAGAAATCGTTTGCTCGTTCGGCATTGTGTCTGCGGGGGGAATAATTACACGAAAATAATTGCGACGTTTAAATACGAGAGCGAACAATGACTGTCAGATGTGCATTCGAGCTTATCGACGTGCTCTTTACTCGTTCAACGTTTCTGAGAAGCTTTTACGAGGAATTCCGATGTGCACTGAAATAGCGCGATAGTTACACATTTCGGGACTTTGACAAGTTTTAATTCTTTTGTAATTATTTTTAATTGCCGCTATTGTTTATTTTACTGTATCAGACTCTACATGACAGTTTCACTTTTTGACAAAACATTTTATCAAAACAAGTAATTCTTTTCTTTTTATTCAAAAAGTTATTTCTCCGACATACTATGTGGATTCACTTAGTACTGATTTTACATTGTAAATCGAATTAATAGGTCTGACCTAAAAATCTTCAGATTGAATTTTCAGTACACGTTAATTAGAAATCGCATTTCAATCAAGACCTACTAACGTTACGATGTTTAACATTGTAGTTGGTAGGGAAAGTTGGTAAAACTTTACCAAACATCTGGTAACAAGGGAGAGCTTGAGAAATTAATTGACCCGTCTTCCGCTGTGGAAACATACGTGTCGATACAGCGACGAAATGAAAAGAATACAGCGGGTTCGTTGGCGGTTTTCTGCCCCTCGCTGTTTCACCGGGTTCTAGTTCTCTCGAGTTTTCTCTGATAACACGGCTGAAAATGGAAACTTCCCTGTGGTAGCTGCGGGTCAACATATTACCGCATTAAATACACAGCCCTTCCCCTTCGTCTCCTTCCGGCGTAGAAGCGATTCCTCCGCGTAATACAGCAACCAAACTCACGGAGGATCCCCGTTTTCGAACTAACCACGTGATTGAATTTCAACCCTTCTGCACCGAGCGCAAAAAGCGCGTAACCACCCCTGTCCGTCCCTCGTTTCCCTCCAATTACGAAACAGATTAACGAACGAGGAATGCTCGGCACGATAGGATTGATCCCGAATTAACGTGATTTCACACGCTGATTAATTGCTTTGTTAATCAATCTCGTTATGCATTTTATTTTCGCTGACGATCACCTACTTTTTTACCTGCGAATTTCGGTACATTTTGCAAACTTTAGTATGCTATTTTGTGTCGAGGAAAATTACATACAATTATATAGCAAAAAGAAATTCATTTCTTCACGTATCTCACTGTATATTCACAACAATGTACATTTACAATATACACAGCAAACTAGAATAGCACAACAAAAATATTAACAGTATTAAAAAAATATTAGCAGTATTAAAAAAATATTAATAGAATATTTTGATCCCGAAGAATAAACAATAACATATTAATCGACAGATTTCAACCCCCTTTGACAAAATTATATAAGATAGAATTAACATTAACGTAATCGATATCAGTTTCGTTACAGTAGAGACAGACAGTTGGCGAAGGTCTGAAAGTTTTCAATAATTGCCGCGATCGTAATAAAGTCGTGAATAAGCGCGCGAAATTACCGCGAGCACGCGTAGGCCCATTATTCGAAAAGTTGGAAAAGTTCAGCACCCCCTCCACGTTCGGTTTTAATGGGTTTCGGACAGCCAAGAGGGAAGAGGGTATTCGAGCCACCAAAAAGTCGTTACAACTCCCTCGACACTCGTTCCGCACGATTCTCGCCCCATTCTTTGAGCCATCGTTCGCGTAGCCCGCTGTTTGCGGTCGGGACCGTCCTTTCGGTTAATTACGACCCACTTTGAACGTCGTTTCGTGCAATTTTTCCCGCATTCTCTATCGTGTCCCACCGCGAGCTACAATTGTCGTTTGATTTAACGAACAGTTGCTGCTTCGGGCTGTTAAAGGTAGACGTGTACAGATTTTAACCCTTACGATGGGGTAGGGGTAATGGATTCGGTAGTGGTTTTTGGAGCACGTTTGTGAAACGAGTGGAAATGAGACATTTTAGGGTGTTGTTGCACTTATTTTAAATTGGGGAAATTATAGAGACATGTGTACAAATTTCAACCCTTAGAAAAATAGGGTGAGTTAGTAGATTTGGTGCTGGTTTTAACACCACATTTATAGAACACGTCAAAATAATTTTAGGTTACTTATTTTATATTAGGAAGACTTTAAAGATAGATGTTTATAGATTTCAACCCTTAGAGAAACAGGGTGAAGTTAATGGATTCGATACTTTTGACATGACGTTTAAAGAGTGCGTCACAGTGACGCACCTTAGTTTACTCATTTTAAATTTCTGAAATTATTATAATGTCCCTGTTGAAATATATTTTAAGTTCACATATGAGGTCTACGTTCAGCATATGTTTTATCGGGATGAAAAATTGTATAAACTTCGTGTTTCATCCCTTATGTATTTATCCTTGTACTTCACTTTTAATCTAAATGTAACTGCATTGGATAAACATGAACTTAGTATTAAATATTTTGTATACCACTAATTTAGAAGATTTTTACTAAGGTAACACATTGACCAATGGTCATATGTAATCACATATGATGTCATATGAGGTGGTCATATGTAATCTGTACTGTAAACAGGAAGAGCAAAGGAAAGGAACTTTTGAGGACTCCTAAGACAATAATAAAATTGAAATTAAAAAATGAAGTTGTAAAATTGAGTACCTTTGTTCTTAATAATTTGTAATGTGACATATGTGATCACGAACGTCAGTTTTCACTTTGGCGGTCAGCATGTTGAAATTCTTCTTCTGTGTCAAACTTTTTGAAATGGTCGACAAAATGTCGTTTGTAAATTCAATTGATGCTTCACTTAATAAATTGTTCTGAATAAAAAATATTTTATAATGATTGTATTTTAAGAGTATGCAGCATCGTAAGAGTACGAGAGAATTTTCTGTACTCGATTAAAAGATCGGAAAGATTGGAAATTACTAAACCGTGAAGAGAAAAGAAAATGCAAGTAAGCGAGCGTCGTTGGTCCATGAAGAGGGAAGGCCGATAAAATAGGAAAGAACCCATCAAAAAAGCCATAGTTCGTAAATAGTAATTGACAATTGATTGGAAGCGTCGACGCGTCGGACGGACAGAAGATCGATTATTCATGAGACAACCGCTGCTATGACGAAGAAACGATAAATCGGGAAAAATGAAAGAGCCGAGGCGTCCGACGTTAATGCATATTAAAGCTCTGAATTCCACTTGGGGTGACACCGATATCCAGCCTCGCGTCGATTAATCGGTTGCAGAGAATTACGCGCCGGATGATTTATAGCTCGACTAGATTCTCCCCGAAACAAACCGGCAGAAAAAAAAGGAACAACAAAATGTCCGAGCCAACCGGTAGGAAACACGTTTGTGCCTAAAAATTCAAGCTCGCGATGAAATACGCGTGAAAATTATTTACAGCCTCCGGGTGGTTTGCGTTCCTTTTTTTTTTTCATTTTTTTTCGCAATAATTGCCGCGATAACGTCGCGTCCGGGCTGTCGCATCCGGGAAGCAGCCGCCAGCGGGAAGTTGAAGCGAAATAAATACGTGAAAAATAAACGGAAAAAAAAATAAAAAGAGTCGAAGCCGGTACGAGCGGATTATACGCGGACGCTGGCTGACGTGGGATTTACAACGACGGCGTATAACGAAGCACACGGGGACGGACGGTAACCCGATTTAATTACATTCAATCCGAAACTGACGAACCATCGCGTGTTGTGCTATCCGACGAGATTGCGAGCTCGCACGATTCTAAACTCGCACGAGTTTTCGTCGAGCGAGACCCCGACCTGACCCCTTCCTCTTTAACGTTCCTGTCTCGCTGCCGCGCGCTCTTAATAAGGCTAATGGAATTACTGGAAGAACACACAAATCGGCTGGCACGAATTGTCGGCAAGATAATGCCACGGTACTTCCTGTACTAGTCGCCAGAGGGACATTCAACGCCGCAAACTTTCTCGCGAGTGATCGCTCAACTATTCGCTACTTTAAACCCTTCAACACGGAAAATTCACCTGTCTGACACGCTACCGCCTTCTCGACTATTATCAATTGAACTCTGGAACCTGTCAAAATGTCCGCTCTTAGATTTCTTATTTTCGCCTGTGAAAATTAAAATTTATCAAAGTATCTTCATCGTCAAAATCATTCATATGCAGTATTCACTGTAGATTTATTTTTGTAGTTCAATTTCATTTTAAACATGAGTGGTCATTAATCGTCAAGGCGTACTTGATGTACTTTAAAATGCAGCAAAATTAATAAATATTTATCTTCAAATCTTTATGACTTCATATATTTTTATCGGAGTTTATAGAATCTTTGAACCTAAACTTCAAAGGAATTCAATTCCTTCTTGTTAAAAAAGAGTTCGTAAAGAACGACAGAAATCTACTTCGTAAAGACATCTAACCCATTTACCTCACATGTTTTCAAAGAAATGCACGTAGAATTTCATGTTTTCCCCCGAACGAAAAAATGATATCCAATCACGTGACTGTACCCAAGGTACGTTGAACCATTGCGTGTACCTAATCCGGGCTTTTAAGACGCTTTACTTGGAACATCGTTCACCCTCTTTGCGGAAGAACCCGACCACGCTAGCGAACCGGGAAAAATTTGAAGTTAGTGGCTGGATTCCGTGGCGGAACCTTTCCTGTCCCGTGAGAGCTCTCTTCAACCCCGTACGATGACGTACGAAGACTCGGTGAAAGTTCGCCAATTCCGTACGCCACGTACTGCGAAGAATCGGCTATGAGTAATTTACTGTATCGATTACTATTTCTAGAATTCGCGTGTATCGGAAACTTGAAAATTATTTAGCGTTACAGGGTTAAATTCTGTGAAACGTGTGTTTAGTAATTGCTATAGTTCATGGTTGTACGTGGTGTGTTGTCGGTTTGATTATTTAGGTGATTTTATTTCTCGTTTTTCAGTTTGTTGGGTTCATAGTTAGGATGTTGTGTGATTATATATAGGATGTTTCACGAGTGGTGCAACTCTTAAATAGAGAGTTAAGCTAATTTAATTAGAGGTAGAATATTGTGTGATCAACGTAGAAGATATTGTGCAATCATTATATATAGAGTGTCTCACAAGTGATGTGAATTCTGAAATGGGAGTTTTAACCTAACCTAACATAACCTGATCATAGACAAAATTTAATGTGATCATCATAGAGGATATTGTATAATCATCATGTACAGTGTGTCTGACAAGTGGTGTAAATTCTGAAAAGAGACTTTTAACCTAACCTAACATAACCTGATCATAGTCAAAATTTTATATGATCATCATAGAGAATATTGTATTATCATCATGTACAGTGTGTCTCATAAGTGGTGTAAATTCTGAAAAGGGACTTTTAACCTAACCTAACGTAACCTGATCATAGTCAAATTTTTATATAATCATCATAGAGAATATTGTATTATCACCATATACAGGGTGTCTCATAAGTGGTGTAAATTCTGAAAAGGGACTTTTAACCTAACCTAACATAACCTGATCATAGTCAAAATTTAATGTGATCATCATAGAGAATATTGTATAATAATCATAAACAGTGTGTTTCACAAGTGATATATCTTGTGAAAATGAATGTTGAGTCATACAAATTGTATTTATAGTCACATAATGTTTCCCTATGCTGACAGTGAATTTTGTCTATAGAGATCCACGAATGAATTCCTACAATGTCCACTTTTTAAAAGAAATTTTTATAGAATTATGTATGTATTAGTATCTTGTGTACTCACTTTATTAAGAGATCCAGTACCCCAAGTCTGAAAATACCTCTGAAAGTTACATGACAGAAAAGTTTACGGTTCTTCAAACGTAGAAATAAATAATTCGATTTTTTCCCGAAACAGTTACAGTTTCTCTTAAATCATCTCCGTCGGGTTCCACGAAAGTGGGTAACAGGCTGTAACCCGGACGGCGGTGTTTATTTGTTAAATCGAGCTTCAGAGGCGCTAGCCGTAGAGAAAACTAGCCACCGTCATCCACGGTGCTTGGTATCCGCCTTTAATTTTCTCGGTCTTTGAGGGGCCTCTATCGAGAGATTTATAGCGCGGTCAAGTGATACTTGGCAGCTACCACACGTCCCGTTTTCTGTTCCTGCGTTACTTCTCTCGCTGTTCGAGGCCTTAATTCCGATCTCCGGTTTTCAATCGTTCCCAACGACGTATACGCGTTCAACGAACCGTTCTCTCCTTCGCAAATTGACAGTAAGAAAGTCGTGCCTGGAAAACGAGAATAATGGGAAAGAAACGGCGGGAAACGCCGGCAACTTTGTAACAATTCAAAGCTTCGAGGAATAATTAGCACGCTCGAAGGTGCGCAGGATTTCAGTTCCGGTTAATAGGATTTCGTATCTCTTTCTCTATTTCTCTCTCGCGTTCTCTCCATTCAGCCCGGCAATTTGCTTGAACGGCCTCGACTCGTCCTGTAATTAACTTCGGCGTCGTTTCGCTCTGTTTCTGATACACTTTTCTTAAATCTGCTTACTCATCACCAGATGCTTTCGTGCTTGGACTTGTATTGTCTTTAACGCGGGAACATGCCATATTTCTACGGAAACGAATTTCATTGTTATTGTTTGATTACTGCATCGTTAATCTAAATTTAATATCGATGTTTATTACTGTTTGTTCACCATAACTTATTTAAATTTACTTACTAACTTTATCATCTACATGTATTACTATTTATTTCACAAACAAAATTTATCACAATATAACAGATTTTTGGTACAATCTCTCTGCGGTCATGTTTTTATAGTCTCTGACTAAAAAAAGGAGTAGCACGAAGAAATGTCACCTGAGCATCTAAAGAATAAAACATACTTTTGTCGTGAAAAATAAACGTTTAAAAACTGTACATATATAGGTCAGTTTTACGATCACCAATAAATCTACACATTTATTTTATAAATATTTATACTACATTTTACAAATGCCGTATTTCATACCATATATTTGCACTGCATTCAAACAGCTTTTCGTTCGTAATTGATTTGTATTCGCGGCAAATGTAGGTCATGTAGGGTTGCCCTCGAAAAAGAATTCGTGTGCAGGGGAACGAAAATGATTTTAATCTATCGTTCAGGGCGACGAGCCAATTGCACGGTTGAAAGAAGACGCGAATAGGCTCGAACGTCTCTGTCGATTCGATGAAAATCGATGATCGGGTGTCTCGTCGCGAGGGGTCAGAGGGTGGTTGCGGGAAGATTTGCTCAGACATGACGTGAGCCTCCACAATTTGAACGGCCTGGTGGTTGGTCGAGGGATGGGCCAGAATGGAGTACTTAACGCGGGGATTGAAATATATTGCCCTTCCGTCGACCCCACCGACCCTCGACCCCCTTTTTTCCATCCGAACCGACCACGATGATGGAGACGATAAAGCTGATTACACCTGGCCACTCCTGCGTTTCCCTTCAATTTTTCTTACTATCGTCTACGCAGGAAATTATTCGTGCCTTGTGATTTACTTCGATTCTGCTAAACGAATCGTCGATATTACACTGTTTCTAAAGCTTACTCTGTAGGCTACATAATAATCGCGTTATTTAGATACCGGGAGCGATATTTGGTTCTTTGTTACCTGATCACATTTTCCTGGGATAAAAATCTGCTGACGAAGAACGCGGTGTCAAAGCGACGTAAACGAAACACCTTCGTTATCTTCAACGAGAACGAAGGAAAAACAATGTGCAGATTATTAAGCGTAATTAAGAGGATACGTTAAGCCTTTGAAATTTAATGATTTCTAAGTGGACCAGCCTGTTCAAGGTTTATCTAGCCGCGTTAGCGACCACGTACCGGTAATTAAATCAAACTTGCTAATGAAATCCGGCATCGACAAATCACGAGCGACCTGACCCGCGTACAATGGGATTGTCCCGTGGGACGAAAGTGGCGATGATCGTGGATTTCGTGTATGCCCTCGAATTACATTCACCCTTCCCTTCGTTTCTCCCTTTTCGTTTAACTGATTCGATTTAAAACGTTTCGCATTTACCTGCTAACATTCGCGATTTGCCTCTCGACGTTCGTTTAAATTAATTGCGCAATTTTTAATCGGCCGATCGGGATTTATGGACTGAGGATTTCCTTTTTGCGCGAGCTTTAAGCATTAAATCTACCGGAATTTTATTCGTTGGTCTGCCCTTTTGAATTCTGGAAAATTATTTTTTAGATATGAAGGGAATGGCTCGTGATATACACTTAGAGATTAAAAGATGAGAGATTAATTTCTGGTTACTTAAATCAAATGTAAATGTTTATTAAAATAATAAAGGACACATGCGAAGACTTTATTGACTTTCGAAGGGAATTTGACTGTTTACAAACAGCAACTTTAAAATTTATAGTTGAAAAGTTAAATGAATTTTCTTGAGGTTATTCTTTACAATAATTTTTACTGTTTGTTTCACTATGTTTATACATCACACGTGTCATATTATAGAATCAGTTAAAAAATGCTTATTTAAAATTATTGTATTAAATGTGACTGTGAGTCACCTCTCGAGCGCAAAGGGTTAATAACTTGTGAACGATTCTTTGGTAGTGTCAGTATTAATAATTGCATCAAAAATTATTTTTTAACCCCTTGCCTTACAATATCGTCTGCCACATGTGACGCACGTAACTATTGAAGTGCGACGAATCTGGCTCACATTTTCACCACAATTCAATTTCGCGTTTAATTTTAATTCCTACCCCTCCACCAATATAGAAAACGTCCCTAACATTTGAACATTCTTTGTCTGTCTTAATGTTACAATAAAATTAATTCACCCTGTCTGACGCTCTCGCTGAGAAAATCATAAGTCAAAAGGTTAATAGAATTTCTCGAACAAAGTATATCAGAACAGTCCCTAAAAGATCTCCACGTTTGAAATTTTCCTGATCTACTGGGAAAGACTTAAATTAGAGAGCAGACATAAATCCCTCAAGTTCCGCATGAAAGATTCAGCGGCGATTAGTTATGCGTTCGAGACGGAGTCGTGAAACATTCAATCGATACAGTATTTACAAGGATGTTGGTCGGACGCGTGTTCAATAATTGAAGCAAAGCGTAGCGATTCGCGACAAGCCCCGGAAAATCGGTCGCGTGCTAGGCTCGAAAAGGATTGCCAGTCGCAGAGAGCGCACGTGGAACGAAGTATTCAAAGGTAAATCGTAATAATCCTTTGTGCGGGGGAGGCGGCGGAGGGGTGGCTCGTATCGTGGCGAAACATCTGAAGGCGAAGTAACGTCAGCCAATAAGCCGCCTTTGTCGAATCTTCCGGTCGGACGAGCACCATCTTCCGGTTGGCCGAGCGCGGAAAATATGGAATACTCAATCCAATACACCCAATATAACCCTCCCTGCATCCCCCATTCGTGTGTTCCACCTGTCCTTCTCCAAGATGCTGCATCGTCATTCGCGACACGAACCAGTTCTGCTTTGCCCTCTGCACACCTCGATCGACCTTTTGTGAGATTTCCTTTAATTTTAATTTGGAGCTGCAGAAATTTCCTGTTATGAAACGGAGGGGAATTGATGTGGGTAATGGATAGTGATGAATCATGAATAAAGATGAGACTGCAAGAAGTTACTGTATTGTTCTATGTTAGAGGGTATTTGGAAGTTTCGGGTTTGAGGTAAAGTTACGACTGAAGTCGATGTTTACTGGGAAGTAGAGTAGCTTGTTCAATTTTGGTTTGTTTAAAATTTTCATGTTTTGAAGCTCTTAAGACTTTCGTTCGAGATTTGATGTTTGAAGTTCAAATCTTTTTTTGTTAAAAATTTTCTTCTTTTGAAATTTGATCTCAAATCTGTCATTTGAGGTTTGATGTTTAAATTTGTTCAAATTTTTTTGTTCACAATTTTCATTTTTTAAAACTTGTCCTCAAACCTGTCATCTGAGGTTTGATTTTTGAATTTGTTCAAAATTTTCATCTTTTGAAACTTCATCTCAAGTTTGTCATCTGAGATTTGATGTTTAAATTTATTCAAATTTTTTTTTGTTCAAAATTTTCATTTTTTAAAACTTGTCCTCAAACCTGTCATCTGAGGTTTGATGTTTAAATTTGTTCAAATTTTTTTTTGTTCAAAATTTTCATTTTTTAAAACTTGCCCTCAAACCTGTCATCTGAGGTTCGAAGTTAAAATTCGTTCAAATTTATTTTGTTTAAAATTTTCATCTTTTGAAAATTGATTTCAAGTCTGTCATCTGAGGTTTGATGTTTAAACTTGTTCAAATTTTTTTTGTTCAGAATTTTCATTTTTTGATGCTTGTTCTCAAGCCTGTCATATGAGATTTGATGTTTAAATTTGTTCAATTTTTTTTTTGTTAAAAGTTTTCATGTTCTGTTGTTCTCAAGCTTATTTGAGGTTCGATGTTGAAGTCTGTGGTTCAAACATGAAATTTGATATTAGGAATTTTATGTCCAATGAAATTGGAACTGATACTTGAAACCTGAAACTTCGTATCAAGTTTCATGTTCAGAAGTTTGCTCACAAGTCATTTGAGGTGTAAAGTTGACTTCCACATTGAAGTTTGAGATTAAAGACCGATGCTGAGATTAATATTCGATATCATTGACACTGTTGACTTTGTATCTGAAACTTTAAAATACCATACCGAAGAGCCATGAAGTTGAAACTTGAATTAATGTTTCAAAATAAACTTCGTAATTGCAGTCAATATTTGAAGTTAAAATCAATGTTAGCGTTAGGGCCTCAAATTCGAAGCTTTAAAACACATCTCCAAGTTGAAGTTCAGGAACAAAGTTTTACTTTCGTATTAATTGAAGTTAGAAATTAAACTTCTTTACATTTAATAGTCAAATTGGACATACAAAATAACTTTTATTATGACATATTTGATATTGTAATTTATTCAGTTAGAGAAGCATTGTAGAAGTCCATCACCTTGTACAGAGAAGTTTTAATTAATCGTATACACTCGAATTTGCGTGGAATAATCTGTGGTGGTTAATAAAGCGAGGATAAACCGCTGAAGCACAGTTATAAAGCAGTAAGCCAATAAAGATTCAGAGAATCCAATATCCGTGATCCAATAATCAGTTCATGAGAGTCTGCATAATAAACGAATACGAATCTTCCACATTTCTCACCTATCGAAACAGCAAAGCAACCTATTTGAGGCGGCTTTGCATACCGCGCGAATTTCCTCGGGCATGGCTTTGTTACGGATAATCTCGCGGCTTGAGCCACCGATCAAGGGGAGATAATACAACCCCAGCGATATCGTTGCTTGAAACAGAGAATACTCGAAAAACCGATATAACTTTAAGTCGCGGTAATGTCGCGTCCAGCGATTTCTAACTCCGTAATTTTATCCGTGAAGTTTCTTTACCGCGGAAGATTGGATACCGTGTTTTATTTTTCCGCTCTTGAAAGAAGAGGGTTGACGAGCGACGCGTTAACGCCACGCTCGTTTCTTCGGCTCGTTGAGCTTGATATTTCGAAGTAACTGTAATGCACGGAATAAACTCTGTCGTTCTGCTTTCTTGCAATTTAAATATTTTTCCTTCTTGGCCCGGGAGAGTCGCATTAGAATTTCAGTAAATATTGCGGAGCGTTCGAGATGGTGGCTTGCGGTGATATATCTGCCTGAGCTAAAACGTGCCGATACTCTCGATTTATGAACTAATACTACGAGTAGAAATTTCTTTTGGAATTACTTAGACTTGTCGGAATTTATTATTTGTGTATTTATAATTTTAGTGCATATGTGACGCACGCTGTAGTTCATATGTGACACATATGTTCATATGTGATGCATGAATCTCATGTTTTTATTGCGATTGAATTTTAACCACTTGCACTAAAATATTGTTACACTCATGACACACATTGTAGTTCATATGTGACGCACACTGTAGTTCATATGTGACGCATACGTTCGTATGTGATGCATGAATCTCATGTTTTTATTGCGATTGAATGTTAACCACTTGCACTAAAATATCGTTATATTCATGATGCATATTGTAATTCATATGTGACACACACTGTAGTTCATATGTGACGCATACGTTCGTATGTGACGTTATCAATTTCATGTTTTTATGAACGCTCACGACGCACATTGTAGTTCATTTGTGACATATATGTTCATATGTGATGCATGAATCTCATGTTTTTATTGTGATTGAATTTTACCACTTGCACTAAAATATCGTTACATTCATGACGCACATTGTAATTCATATGTGACGCACACTGTAGTTCATATGTGACGCATACGTTCATATGTGACGTATCAATTTCATGTTTTTATTGCAATTGAACATTAACTCCTTGCACTAAAATATCGTCACACTCATGACGCACATTGTAGTGCATATGTGACGCACAAGTTCATATGTGCCACACACATTCATATGTGACGCACCAGTCTCATGATACTTTTAACAACTTAACAACTTGAACTTCATAAAAAATAAATAAAACAAAATTTACTCCCCAGAAAGTTTTCAAGCTATTTTCCCACTTGCTAGCGGAAGCGAATTGAATTTAGAGTTCGCAAACTTCATTCAGGGTAAAATGAATGCGCAAGCTTGGTAACCGACCTAATATTTAATCAGGTCTTCGTTGTAACGTCCACTGTTTCATAATTCGTAGTAAGAAAGAAGAAGAGCCTAGTAATTAATTCAATTCCGACACGAAATAGTTTAGGTCGAAGTTTAGCCGTCTCCCGAACGACGCACGCCTCCATTCCCAGGAGCGTTAGAATTAAGCCACGCGAGGACTCGTCCTTAAAGAGAGGAAATCTTAGAGCGGCGAACCGGCTGAAATTGCGGATTATGCGGAGTTTCCGGCGACGCCTGTGTCTCCTTCTCACCCTTCGAAGCTACCGTTGCGTTTAGCATTAAAATTCATGGAATAATAATGCGCCGGTCGATCGTAAATACCGTCCGTATCCTACTTGTTCCGAGGGACTCGCGACCCTTCTTCAAAACCGCGATTCAGCCTTTGAATCGACGCTCGCGAACATCCATTCAGATTCACGAGAAAATACGATTTCGCGAAAGGAAGATGAAAGGTCAGAGGTGCAACGATTATTCCGCGGATCTTGAGCGTCGCTGGATGACGCGAAGAGAATGTAATGACAATTTGAATTTAAATCTCGAATTAAGGAGACCCGCGTCTCCGAGGCTGCGGAATATTTACTGAAATTCTAATGCGACGACGCTCCTGGCCCGGGCAAGAAAAATATTTAAATTGCGAGAAAGCAGGGCGACAGAGTTTGTTCCCTGCATTACGCTCACTTCGAAATATCAAGCTCAACGAGCCGGAGAACCGAGCGTGGCGTTAACGCGTTATTCTCGACCTTCTTCTTTTAAATGCGTTACGTTCTAATACTTCAACTAAACAAATATTGCTTATTCTTTCACATATGTCATTTCACATATGTGTTATTAAATTATCAAATTAACTATTAATTTACAACGAGATAGCTTGTTTTTTTCTTCTGGGTTCTTTTCAGAGAAAGCATATCATGAACACTCCACAGGTGTAATAGTTCATGTGTACATACTGTACGGTTCATATGGTACTATATGGTCCCTACATGTAGTACTATATTGTCATACAAGCATATCGGTATATTCCAACAACGAACTCAAAATTATTTTCAAAAACTCTATTAACCTCTCCAAAACCTTTAAATTCTTGTAAAAAGATACTTGAAAAGATTGAAAGAACTTAAAATTCATTCGGAGCGTAGAAAAGCGAAAATGTTTCCGACAACGCGCGAAAACTTCAAATTCTATGTTCGTCCCATGCCACAGGCTGTCAAAAAAGTGACGTCGGTTAAAGGACCAGTTGTTCCCGGTACCGTACGATTTTATTGCACGGTGCTTTCGACGCTCGTATACGAGAGACGACATAGATAGCAGCTGCTCCATTGCTTGGAAGTTTCCACACGCTCTGGAGCCCAAGCTCAACGACATGCCCGTTTTCCTGCCAACTATTTCATTACGTAATAAATCGTTGATTTCCGCTCACCGAGATGCAACGCTACCCTCCGAATCACCCTGTTTCCCTGAACTTTCGCGAAGAATTCTCACCGAAATGTTCCGTAAACGCGCCGTAAACTTGCCCGCGAGTAAATCGAAGAAACGTGCATATTAGATCGGTTCACGAGTTTCTGCAATTTTTACACATTGAAAAACTTTACTTCTCGTGAATATTTGATGGGATTCGGGAAATTGCGGATATGGCTGCTTCGGAAATTTAGGAACTCGAAAACTTCCGATGTGAAGACATTGGAATGTGGACGTTCCGGAATTTCGAACACGAACACCTTCGACGGGGCAATTTAAGAATTTCTGGTATAGAGACGTTGATGTGTGGAAATTTAAGAATTTTTTGTGCGAAGATCTCGAAGTGCCGAAATTTATGAATTCTTTATGCGAAGATATTGAAGTGTGGAAATTTATGAATTTTTTAGGTGAAGATTTTGAAGTGTCGATATTTATGAACTTATTGGATGAAGATATTGAAGTGTCGATATTTATGAACTTTTTGTATGAAGATTTTGAAGTGTGGATATTTATGAATTTATTGTATGAAGATTTTGATGTGTGCAAATTTGGACATTTCAAATATGAAGATTTTGGAAGATAGAAATTTAAGAATCATCGATATGAAGACATTGAATTGTAGAAATTGAAAGATTTCATATGTGAAGATCTTAGGGTGTGTGAATTTAAGAATTTCAAATATAAAGACATTGAAACGTAGATATTTGGAAATTTCACCTATGAGGACCATAAAATGTAAAAATTGAAGAATTTCAAATATGAAGACACTGAAATATAGATATTTGTCAATTTCACCTATGAGGACCATAAAATGTAAAAATTTAAGAATTTCAAATATGAAGACATTGAAATGTGGAAATTGAAAGACTTCATACATGAAGACCTTCATATGTGGAAATTTGAGAACTTCAAACACGCAGACATTGAAACGTGAAAATTTGAAAATATCAACCCCTTAGACTTCAGAAATTCGAAAACTTCAAATATGAAGACCTTGAAACGCAAAAATGACAAAATTTCAAATATGAAAACCTTAGAATGTGAAAATCAAAAAATTAAAATATGCAGTCCTTGAACCCTGAAAATGTAAAAAATTCGAATATTAACCCCTTAGAGCTCAAAAAAATATGAAGACCTCGAAAAAATTTGAACTGAAAAATGTAACTCAAAAAATTTCAATTAGGAACATCTTAAAACTACCAGAGTTCGAAAACGTACACACAGTAATTTTTCGACCTTGATAGAAACACGATCGCCTTAGCAGTAATTAGCGTAGGCGAATCCCGTCACGGCTTTTGATCAATCGTGAAATTACCTTACACAGCAGATTCTTCATGGTGCGTCTCGATCAATCATTTCTAATTTATCGAGCGCAATAGAACGGACTATTGTGACATACTTTACGACCGAATCTATTTTTACCGCATCCACAATGATTTTCCAAAGCAAACTATGTGATTACTGAATAAGTTTATTCGTGTTCAAGAACCTAAGCGTACTCTTAAGCTTTGTCGTACGATATACTCGGGAGTTTTAACTTCTCTAAGTGATATGACTCCCTATGTGGGCAGACAGGTGTTCCGTGTGCTGTTGCTTGCATGCGAAACAAGCTCGTCGTTTACCCTGCAAATTTCACGAAGATGTTGGCACACGCACGTGGAATCGTTAAATTTAGCGGATTACTTTGTCGTGGAATTCCCTTGCGTTCGTTATGCTTGCGATTTGCATACTAAAACAACTAGTGAAAACAACTAAGCGTTGATTCTTGCGTTTGTGATTATTGATCACTTAATCCTACTTGAAGTTTCAGAATGATATCGGTTTTTGTATTTTATGTAACTATGTTTTTATACGGACGCTTTTATTATTTTTTATATACAGGGTGTTTCACAATTAGTGTAGGTCCCTGAAATGGGAAGTAGCTGACGGGATTCTGAATGAGATTCCCCTTTGCAAAAATGGGGTGTGAAGCTTCGTTTTCGAATTATTAAGGAAAAACGCGGACCAATCAGAGCGCGAGGATTGCGCATGCGCAGACGCGGGAGCAATGGCTTCGAGCCTACCGGCTGAGTGCGCAGACGCGAGAGCAGCTTCGAGCCTAGTGGCTGAGTGCGCAGACGCGAGAGCGACAGCTTCGACCTTATTGGTTGAGCGCGTGTGATCTTCGTCCTCTGATTGGTCCGCGTTTTTCCTTAATAATTCGAAAACGAAGCTTCACACCCCATTTTTGCAAAGGGAAATCTTATTCAGAATCACGTTAGCTATCCCCCATTTCAGGGACTTACACTATGAGACACCCTGTATATTCTATGTACATAATTAAATTTTCTTGCATCTTCAAAGACAGTTCCCAAACTCGACGTCATACAGCAAGATTAAACCGAAATAATTTCAAACGCATTAATTAACCCTGCAGCCGTTTGCCCGCCACTAAACACGCATTTATCGCATAATTAAACATTCACGAGTTACATTATCGAGATAGTGAAGGAACGAATGTACGAGGTTCGCGTAAGGCCAAGCGACTCGCACTAAATCCAGTATTACCCTCGTAACTAGGAAATAACGATTCGTGTTCCTTGTCTTTATTGCCGCTTCGTACTTCTTCTAATACCGCCTACCCACATTATCGTCGGGCTGTAATTAAATTTAAGAGGGTTACGGGGAAAGGGGTCGGGGAACTGTGTAAACCCTTTCATCTCTTACTTTATGTATCTTCCATAGAATTTTAGCTGGAACGCGCGAGAACGCTCGATTCGGACAATATATCCTGATTATGTGTTCTTGCGCTTTTATCTGAAACAATAAAACATCGTGAAAATGTAACAGGGTCTCGTGCAACTTTTCGCATTATTCAGAGAAATGTTACTACGCTGAAGAATTTAATCTCTTATGTTGCTGCGGCTTTTGCTATGATAATTCCGAAAAGATGCGCTCGTACTGGCTGATTTAGAAAATACGTGAGATATGGTAACATTGCTCCTCTCGTATACATTTTTTATTTCAACTTGTGTATGATGAGAGTCCACGAATAAATGTAAGATTTACCTCTGTCTCTGAATACTTTTATTAAGTTTAATTAAGTCTGCACCAAGTAGAGGATGAGCAGTTTGTCCCTTGTATAATATTTCTGGTTACAATTATTTTATACTAATATAGTTATATAAGGTAGTTGTACTATACCTATACAAATGTATGCACACGTACACACGTATACGTATGTATACATATGTTATTATAACATCACGTCGACTCGTTATATTATACAGGTTGTCTCATAATTAGTGTCACTCCCAAAAAAATATTCGAAGCTTCTTCTTTGAATTATATTAAGCAAAACCATCGATATATAATATCCATCCATACAACGTTGAATAAACACACGTTTAATAGCGAAACAACACATGGCCCCTCCCTACAATACCATACTTTGAAACGTCCTGTATATCTCCGATCTCGAAAAACTGGAATATCGATAACCGAAGTTCCAGACATCTTTGTAGACCAAGTTCGAGCGTCACGACTCGAGATAACACATTCGGTTCTATCTAAATTCGTGTTCCAAAGATGGGGTACTTGTGAGAAATCGTAAGTTTCGAGGCAATCGAAGAGAACAGAGTCCGGGCGCGAAAACTTGTGCCGATCGCCTGAGGCGCAATTAAAGGAATTAGCGGCAATTAGCCGGGGTTAATTCGCGGGTTGTTACGAGTAATTGGCGAACGTTAGTGGGTCAGTTTCGAGCACGGTCCCGACGGGCGAACGAATTTGAATATAATCAGGAATTCCAGATGACTCTAGTTTCCGTTTGATTGTCTGTCTACTTGTCGACGCGCATAAAGGAAATCCCTCGTTCTGGGGGATGAAATATCGAAGCAGATCTCTTCCTGTGATCTTCTTGTGGAATCTGAAATGTTGAAGAGTTGAGGGGAATTGTTGTAACTTATGAATATTATTTTTTATTCTGTTCAATGTGTTTTTAATGTATGAATATTATTGTGACGTTATGTTTCAAGTCAGAACATATGTGGGTCCTAATAGTCAGATCACCTACGTGATATGTTATATATGTTTCCTCTTAAAGCTTGAATTATACAATAATTTTTAATAATGTATAAATAAAAATTTTTCAGACCACAATTATTGTAACACGACCTGTGAACATTATTATATTTTCTGTCCCATTGAATATTTTTATAAAGTTGCAAATCAGATCTTGTAACCATGAGGGTGTCATCCTAATTGTATTCAGATGATTATATCATATATCAAGAATTACTCTTCCTCTAGAAACTTTTTTAATTATACAACAATTTCTAATAATGTATAAATAAAAATTACTCAGACCATAATTATCATAACACATCCTCTGTTATATTTTATCTTATTGAATTTTTTTATAATTTTTTTTCATCATCAGAACTCGTAATTATGAGGGGTGTTGTTTTCATCGTATTCAAATGATTATATCACATATTAAGAATTACGTTTCCTCTTTCCCGTGCATATGTACGCACCTGAAAAAGTTTGAAATACTGCGTCAACATTAACGAATTAAGAAGACGTCGTACGAGCGGTGGTTCGCTTTTGGAAGGGTGGTTTATTTGGAAACGATTTCAACGCCCGATTTAAGCGCTGATTTATAAGGCACGAAGGAAGAAACGCATCGGGTGAAAGCACGACTCATAGGCCGTTACCCTTAACACTTTCTCTCTCGACCTTTTTCCTGCACTTTCTCGAATAAAGAATAACAAACATCGATAACGTAACGCGTCGACGGTTTTGCGGAACGAAGCGTTGACGTAGATCCGCTCCGCGAAATCGATGGAACATTTTAAGCCGCCTGCGTCAACAAACGCATTCGGTCGAAACGCATTCTCTATGCAACAGTTTCGATAGAGAAATTTTTCGGAGACTCTTTTAGGAAGTCAGAATATTTTATAGAGCGAAATGGTCCGCAAATTACCTGGTGTTTAAGATCGCAATCTGGTATGTAAGCTCGTTTAAAAATTTACTGGCAAGCTCACGAACTTATCTTCTATCGTTTACCGTGATCAGTTACGCAGTAAGTACCTTGTTACGATCACGCAACCAGTTATTCTGCAATTAGTAAATTGGACTCGAATACGTAACGATCCATAACTCCCGTTCGGTTCATAGATATGTACTGGGAATAATCGATACAACTTTTGTTAAAAAAATTTGCTGCTTTACCAAAGACGTGTAATTATTAATATTCGATAGAGTAATTTTCCGCTGAAATTATGTGGAGAATCTTGACGGATAAATGCTTCATAGCGATGCATCAATTAATCCGTGCATAAATTATTTCAGAATTAATACGGGCTATGTACTCGTGAATTTTCCTTGCCTCGCGAAACTATTTCGCTGAAATAGTATCGGGCCACTATCGGATATTAGCTGAAAATAAATCGTTCATCAAATTCTACGAGCTAACTATTCTTAAAGAGTACACACGTTAACCTCCATTTGAATTTTAATTAACGGCAAACATTTTGTAAAATAAATATGTGTAATGAGTTCGTATAAATAGCAGTATGATGTAATTTTAATATACAATCTGTATAAGCGTTTTTCAACTTGCAGTGCCGTTGAAAGTTCAGGGCGGTTCTCGTGAAAAACAGGGAACCGGAGATGAACAGCTGGTCAAAGTTCGAACGAGTTTCTGTTCGTTAATTCGGAAAAGGGCGAATTAACGAGAAAGGGTGTTTTCGCATCCCTTCGATAGCCGCTAGAAAAAGAATGATCTCGGATACATTAACTCGACTCGTATTAGATCATTCCTTTTCTTTCGATTTAATTAAATCCGCGGTAACTACCACGGAAACGTTTCGAGAAGTTGTAATCGCTTGACAAGCGACCATGAATATTCAAGCGACCGAGATAAGTTTCGACGAAAAGATACTTCTTAGTTCACACGGGTTTCAATTATTATGCACCTTCGAACTTCAGCTACGCCGTGGAAAGTTTTATCAGCCAAGTGAATTCCGAATGCGAAATTACCGGAAAGATGTTCGGAATCCGCTCGTTCCGGAGTTCATTGTGATTCATCATCGAAAGCTGATACGTCTTATCCTCGAAACTTTGACACGCGAATTCTACTTTCTCGGATTAATTAAATCAAAGGGACCCGCGTTTTTCATAAACTCGAATATTCCGGATTCCTGTTTTAATAAATATCCTTCGAATTAAGGGAAACTTGGATTAATTAAATGAAAAGGACAATACTCGCGTTTTTCATAATTCAAAATATACCCGAGGGAATTCTTGTTGTTTTAATTTTTAAAGTGGGGCTGCAGAATTTAATATTCTTTTATGAACAATTACAGTATTGTTATGAAAATATTTGGTAAGATTTGTTGAATATAAAAATATCTATAACTATCTAACTACCTAACTATCTAACTACCCAACTATTTAACTACCTAACTATCTAACTACCCAACTATTTAACTACCTAACTATCTAACTACCTAACTGTCTAACTACCTGACCACCTAACTATCTAACAACCTAACCACCTAACTATCTAGCTATCATACAACCAAACAATCTAACAACCTAACTACCTAACTACCTAACTATCTTACAACCTAACTATCTACTAACCTAACTACCTAACTATCTTACAACCTAACTATCTACTAACCTAACTACCTAACTATCTAACTATCTAACCACCTAACTATCTAACTACCTAACCACCTAACAACCTAACTACCTAACTATCTTATAACCAAACAATCTAACAACCTAACTACCTAACTATCTTACAACCAAACAATCTAATAATCTAACTACCTAACTATCTAACTACCTAACTACCTAACTACCTAACAACTTACCTGCCTAATCACATTTTTTACTGCTTCTGTCTATCAACCTATTAAACACCTATGATAAATAATTGCTATGTAAAGAAATATTAGTAATAATATTTAATAAGAAATGTCATAGGTCACCAAAAGTTTTTTTCACGGTCAAAGTGTTTGAAACGTAAGGTATCAAATATTGACCTGGAAACAGTTGCGCGGATTCTCATAGCTCCAAGTGGGTTCATGAATATTCGCCAGCTTTAGAGGCGCCTAAGAGGGTACTCGTCGCTCGTACGTAACCATATACTCGATCTTGAAACGACATTTCTCCGGTACTCACGGATGCGATTTAACCCTTAACAGCCACTTCATCCGCCATCGAGGTTTCTCTTAGATTAGTTCTGTTTATCGATCGCTGTAAAAACAATGATACCGTGCAATATCCTTTTAACGCCTCGATCATATAACGCGTTTTATATTTTTGTTAGGTTCAACTATTGACTCTTCAGAGCTAAATGAATCGACACTGTTTTATTTAAATAAAGTTATAGTAAAAACAGTGGGTATATTGCTCGCCGGATTTGATCGCAATTTCAGTGCGTGTGTACTTTTCATATAAAAAGTCCTTTAGATATCAAAATTCATTTCTTTTTTTAGCTTCGGAAATTGAAATTTTAATTCTAACTGATCAATGTATAGCCGTTTATGTACATAAGTAGTTGACGTTTAACAGTTAAATAAATAAGTCAAAATAAAAATTTTGAAATACTGTAGTTTTATCGTAAAATTAAGTCGTAGCGTACAAATTTATTATCAGTGAAGTAGATTGTAGTACGGATACATGTTATTTTCCTCTGCGTATAAAGTGAAAGATTTGTAGCGAAAAGTAGGCGCATAAGTATTATAATCGCAAGGTTCTACATTCTAGTTCAGTGTTCCTATTTCAGCGTTAACACGTATAAGCATTATCGTGTGACACAGTAAGCACAGTTAGTTTTATAACGTACGCGTTAAATATCCCTCTCGCAATTTCCCACGGAGAACAAGCCCGACATCCTTCGTTCTTCCCCAGTCCATTTTCGTCTCCAATAAATCCAACATTACCCACGAGGCGTTGCGTGTCTCGCGATATGGCCCAGTTCGAGAGCACGAATCGCCTTACTCGTCCATGCAAATGGGTTAACCCTCGGACGTAACAAATCGTATTATTAACCGGCGTGATTTCTCGGGCACAACTCCGTATAATAAATCTGGCAGCGTCGGATCGATCCCGAGCGAAAAGAGAGCGCGAAAATGCGGAACCGCGAGGGAAATTAGAAATCGCCTTCGATATCCGACGTTGGCCAAACGAAGCCTTCCGTTCGCGGTGGCACGGAAACCCATGGACGACGGGTTCAAGTTTCGAATTCCAATCTCGAGGATCGACGGAAACGATGCACGGTCGAGCGCGTCGCCGAGTTTCCGCGCGACAGACTTCCGGATCGACACGCCGTTCGGCGGTCAAACTTGAGGGAAAAGTTAGTTGGTAGTTGAACGAACGTCGTCGAACAGACAACCCGTCGATTCAATTACCGACGATTCGCTGGGTGACCGCATTTTAATGAACCACCAGGCCTCCTCCCGATTTCTACCCCTCTTTACCTCTACAGGCTTTAACTCGCTGCGAACCTGATCATCAACTTCCTAACCGAAACTTGACAACATCGCGTTTTCGACGCGACTTTCAAACTGCGGTTATCCCACTTTTCGCTTCGATTTTACATTTAATCTAGCTTAGGCTTTTGCTCGCGTTCTATTAATATTTCCAACATCTCGTGACAGCATAACGTCATTGTGAAATGTAATTTACCGTTCAAATGTCCTCGTTTCGCTCGTGTAATTATTGTGCAACAAATATTTTGATTCATACCGATATTCAAATATTCAGATTTACATATTCAAACTTGATTTATTGGATTCATGGGTTCATGTTAAAACGATGTAATTGAAAATATATTCAAATATGTATGTTACAGTCGATATATTTAAAAACTGTTTCGAACATAAATAGTACCTTAAGATACTCGTTGCTCATAAAAATCGGGCAGCATGAAAAAAGTACATCCAGTATGAATAAAAATAATCCACACGAATAAATCCAGCATGAAAGTTATTTTCTGCGAAACGTCTCACTAATTAGCCACGAAACGAAATAGTTCCCGATGTATTCAGATATTTAAAAAGTAACTCGAATAAAAATAGTACCTTACGATACGCATTATTCATAAAATCGTGCAACACGAAAATAGTAAATTCGATACGAATAAAAATAATCCGCAAGAATAAATCCACCATGAAAATTTTCTGGGAAACGTCTCTAATTAACCACGCAATAGTTCGTCTCTAATTAGTCACGAAACAATTCCTAGTTATATATATTAAGTTTCTCGGTAGCATGATTGAAGGCGCGATGTATCCATTTGTACGCATCGTTCGTGAAAACGATACCGTTTCGTAAGACGTTCCCCGGCCGGGGGTCAGATATCGTTGATTCGTTCTCCTTGCTGGCACGCTTACACGCGAGTTCTCTACTGAATCTGCGTGATCTCGAGCCGAGCAAACGGCACGAAGGGAACACGTGCTCTAACGAGCTTCTCGTGCTTTTTTATACTTTGTTCCTTTAACGACATCGTTCCATAATTCGGACGGTGGCCTGGATACCCGAGGTCGTGGATCGAGTTCGTTCTCGAACGAGTCAAAGGAAAGGAAACGAGAGAGGAAATCCAGCTGTGTTCGCTAATTGCTTCTTTAAAGTGTCATCGAGTGGCAGGGATTAATTTCGTCGTTGAATTAGGGTCACCTTTCGTTATTCCATTCATGGAAACGAATAGCGACACGATTAACCCTCGAGGCTCGTCTTCAACACTCGGATAATGTTAAATTAGAAACTTACGTGACAATTATTTATTATAGGTGTTTAACGGGTTGATGGGCCGAAGTAGTCGAAAATTTGAGTAGGCAGTTAGGTAGTTAGGTAGTTAGGGAGTTACGTGGTTAGGGAGTTAGGGAGTTAGGTCGTTAGGTAGTTAGGTAGTTGGGGAGTTAGGGAGTTGGGGAGTTAGGTAGTTAGGGAGTTAGGGAGTTAGGGAGTTGGGGAGTTGGGGAGTTAGGGACTTAGGTAGTTAGGGAGTTGGGGAGTTAGGGAGTTAGGGAGTTGGGGAGTTGGGGAGTTAGGGAGTTAGGGAGTTAGGTAGTAAGGGGGTTAGGTAGTTAGGGAGTTAGGGAGTTGGGGAGTTAGGTACTTAGGGAGTTAGGGAGTTGGGGAGTTAGGGAGTTGGGGAGTTGGGGAGTTGGGGAGTTAGGGACTTAGGGAGTTAGGGAGTTGGGGAGTTAGGGAGTTGGGGAGTTGGGGAGTTGGGGAGTTAGGGACTTAGGTAGTTAGGGAGTTGGGGAGTTAGGGAGTTAGGGAGTTGGGGAGTTGGGGAGTTAGGGAGTTAGGGAGTTAGGGAGTTAGATAGTTAGGGAGTTAGTGAGTTAGATAGTTAGGTAGTTAGACACTTAGATATTTAGAGAGTCAGGGAGGTAGATAGTTAGGGAGTTAGGGAGTTAGATAGTTAGGTAGTTAGACACTTAGATAGTTAGGGAGTCAGGGAGGTAGATAGTTAGGGAGTTAGGGAGTTAGATAGTTAGGTAGTTAGACACTTAGATAGTTAGGGAGTCAGGGAGGTAGATAGTTAGGGAGTTAGGGAGTTAGACAGTTAGGTAGTTAGACACTTAGATAGTTAGGGAGTTAGGGAGTTAGATAGTTAGGTAGTTAAGTAGTTAGGTAGTTAGGTAGTTAGGTAGTTAGGTAGTTAGGTAGTTAGGTAGTTAGGTAGTTAGGTAGTTAGATAATTAGATGGCAACATAGTTAGGTAGTTAGATAGTTATAGATATTTGTATATTCACCAAATCTAACCAAATATTTTCGCAATATTTTGTTACTGTTATTATTCATAGTTCAAAGTAGTTAGTATGAATATAATGTTCGTGAATAAACAATAATATAATTTTTAATAACATAGATTGGCTAGTATGAAAGTTTTTACCACTTTTCATGTTTTTAATTGAACAGTTTTCAATAGGTGTCTTTATTCGTTAATAAAGTAAGAAACGATTTCCGCGGTTAATTAAATTATTGGACAATCGATCGACGCTCGAATCTGGACGGCATCATAGTGCGTTAATTATATTTATTTTTAACCGTCATTCACGCTTCATTCCCTTCACCCTTCTCTCGACCGCCAGACGGGGCTTGTTTGCCCCGATTATTTTGCTGCGCGTCGCTCACTCGTTCGCGATTGTTAAATTTGTTATTAAAGTTTTAACTGGATCGCCGGACCCGGCTCGTATCGGACATTGTGTTGGAAATATTGTCGCCCGGAAGTTTGCTTTCGCACTGACTGTTCCACTAAGCCCGTTCTGGTGTCCCGGATGTTCTGAAACGGATGGTCAGCTAATCGATAGAACCTGTTTCTTCTTCTGCGAAGAATTGGCTAAATATTTTCTGCGATATTCTATTTCTGTTATTGTTTATTCGTTAAACTTAGGATAATGGTACTTTATTACATTTGTACTTTTGTTCTTACGTAACTAGTTTTTAAATGTGACTTAATTTAACTACTGTATTTAGCAACTCTAATTTTATCAATTTTTAGTGAAACTTCTTTTTAACCTAACATAATAAATTTGAGTAAACAATTTCTTCTGCCATAACTTAATAAATTTGAAGACTTATTGACTTATTGTAATTTTCATAAATTTAGAACATTAATACAATTTAATAAATTTAAAAATTTAATGTAATTTAATAAATTTACAAAAATTCATCCTAACTCGAAATTTTAAGAAAACAGTAAAGAACATAAGTTACAACTTAAAATTGAAGACACTTTTTTTTAACGAAAACCTGCTTAAATTTAATAAATGTAAAGTCAGTCCACTTTGTCACAGTGTATTAAATTTAAAGAAACCTTCTACCTTAGCTCAATAAATATAGAGAAACAATTTGTTGCAACTGACGTAAGTTAATAAATTTGAGGATAAGTTTAATCTAATCGGAAGATATAACATGTCGGGTACTTGACAATGGCTTTATCGAAAAGTCTGTTGGGCAACGTCGAATTGTTGGAAAGGTTCGACTAGAAGTTAAGGATCGCCTTTCTAGCGCGCTGATTTATAGCGTTCATCGTAGCGTCTTCCGTCTAGCGATTGAAACGCGTTCCATCGTCCTGCGCCATCGTTTACTCCACGCTCGTTGCTCACAATATATTTCCCGCAGTTTATCTCCATTATGCCCGCTAGGAAACCGACTACGCAATATTAATTTCCTAAAATGCCTCGCGGCGTCTTTTCCTCTCGTTTTATCATTCGGATGAATTTGTTTCGATATTCCGTTTCCGAGAATATTAATTCATAACATATCCAAAATTAAAACGAAAAAGGCAAATTTAAACTCATGGTTCATTTGAAGCTATACTCTCGACATAATACAAAAATTTGCCTCGAGCTTCAAAACCAAAATCGAGTTTCATTTTGCGGATATTTTTCTGAAAAGGTAAATCCTCGATTCATTTGGGATACCCTCTCGATGATATAATACAAAAATTAGCCCCGAGCTTTAAAATCAAAATTCATGTGTACTATTTTTTTTTCCAAAAGTTTTAATCCTCGATTCATGATACATATAAAAATTCGCTAGCAATAAATCGAGTTCAGTTTTACTCTTTCCATAAAAGATCATGTCCACAAATACTCAGAGTGTACAACCGCAATCGAGAAGTTCTATAAACGGATACGAGTTCGAGACCGTCAATCAAAATACAGGTAATCCAAGCTAAAATTTCTGCCCAAAATTAGCAACGAATCCCCGTCGAGTTCGACAAAAAGCGATGACAAAACGTCGCCCGGGGCGTCCTGGAAATTTCGAGCGGTCGTAGCACGGTCACGCGACGGGGGTCGAAAGAACACGCGGATGCTCGTGTACGGTGGTTTTTGCGATCGAAATCTCGCGGCAGGCGGACTAATGAGCCAAGAGGGTGCACGAGACAGCGTTGGAAGCGTGCTGGCGCAAAGGAGGAGCCTCGAATGGCGAGGGTAAGTCGAGAGAGATCGACGAGCGTGTCGTTAAACTTGCCCTCGAGACCGTAAACTACCGGAGGAGGTCGTACCGTGGGGTCTTTCCCCGTCTACTTCCGGTCGCCACTTCTTCGGCCTGGGATCAGTCAGGACACGACGCGGATTGGACAGGGTGACGAACAGGTGGATAGATACGGATAGCACCGAGGACGACAGGATCAGATAGAACGGATTTATTTGACGGTCATGTTTCCTACGGAATCTGCGATTTCGGGATAAATAGACGCTGTTTATCCACGCTTTTCAACTGTAATTCGTTCTTTATCGTTAGGCCCGTTTGGGAATTCGAGGAGACAGGTATTTAGGCTCAGGGTAACTTTGGAAGAATCATGGAAGGATCATCGTTGTTACACGATGATGGGAATACGAACTTTAACATATTAGGCAAACTGTGCATCATATTTTAGGGTTTTGTCGTGTATCGTTCTTTGGACATTCTCCATGATACAACTTATCTATTTTGTTCAGAAAGATCGCGTCACATGTGAAGCAGTTAGACCCACACTTGACACTATTGCCTTTGTTGTTTGAACCTCTACGACCTAACGCAGAGGATCGATTTCGTTGCGGTCTGCTTCTCCTGCCTTTGATTAAAGAAATAAACACATATGATCGCAAAGGGGTAGCATAGAACAAAGTTACTCTTGAATTGCGTCTAAAAATGTTTCTCCACGAGTATAAAAACATTCTCCACAAGTAAAAAACATTTTCCACAAGCATATACATACATATATGTATGTCACCTAGTCAAATCTTGTCCCTCAGACAATCTCGTCTACCAATCAAACCTTATATCGCCTATCAGTTACTATACACCCTAATAGCATATGAAGACCAATAATCGTAGAGAGACTTAATAACCCTAATTCCTCAGATACGTCTAATTTCCTGCTACTATGAACTGTGACTATGAACCCAAGAAGATTTACGTATCGATTCCTCATATTTACTTCCCAGAAACTTAAGGATCTCAAAGAAACAACTCCTCCGCGAAACTTTCTCCGCGTCTGAAACACACTATCGTCGAGTGGTCCCCAGGCAATTAGGATTTCGCGAGGAAGTCTCTGAAGGACTGTCAGAGGTTGCGGCGCGGTTCGCCGCGATACGCGCGATGATTTACGCGCGACGCGCGAACAAGCTCTGGGCCAGCCGCTTGAAAATTTATGCCGGTACGTGTCTGCGTGCGTGGCGGAGCTTAATCCGGCAAGATTGCGAGCCGTGAACGAGCGAGGGTGGTGGCTGCGACGCGATTCTCCAAGGAAGCGCGAGTAGAAGGGGCTCCATGGAGAATCTCAAGAATGTCGGATACTCGAGAGGATGCCGTCGTTTCTGTTCCATCCAGTCACTCCTGGGGATACGACGTCGGACAACCTTCTTTTGGCATAGATATCCGATAAGATTTCTCAGGAGACGCGACCCCGCCGTTCCGACTTCACCCCTCGCGGTTGATCGCCGAACCGGGACACGTTCCGCGTCGATCTACCGTTCGAAATTATTGAGCAACCAAGCTTTTTATCTTTGATGCGATCGCCGCGGTTTTACTGACCATCTGGGTCACTTTCGTCCTTTTACGATTGGTTGGGTAATTCTGCTGGACTGGGATATTCTTCGGTCAAAATCTTTTGAGATCTCGTTTTGTATTATTGACTGTGGAGGTGTAATGATTGCTCACGCAGTTTATTTTAATAACACAAAATTATTTAATGAACAATAACTTGGGGAATTTCATAATATGTTCAACTTCACAACTGATCCTGAGTGGCACTTTCACTCTCTCAACTTGCTAATCTTATCTATCTTGTTCCGTTGCTGTTTCTGTTCTTTTCCTGAAAAGTTGAGGGGATGATTGAGGGGGTTGACTATGGAAGTCGGTGAAAAGTGTACATGTCTGACTGCCAAGTGTACCGTCTAACCAGACTTGCATTTTTTGAAAGGGTTGGACCTCACATCTCGAGATCAAGGTTAAGTTTGTAGCAAATTTTGACATGTGGGATGTCAACACATATGACCACATTGGTCATACATGAGTATTGTAAATTCAGTTAATGAATTATTTATAGAAAGAGCAAATGGAAGGAACTCTTGAAAGCTCCCCAGGTTGAGAAGTAGATAGAATGACTCCACTGAAACTGAAAGATTCTTGTTCATAATAATCAGTGTCATAGTCTGACCACAAATGTCGATATTCACTGTGACGATCACTCTGACCCATCCTGTTATCCTCACAGTCCAAATGCGATAAACTGGACCCATACTACCATTGAATTTTCAATTCCAATTATAATCTTCACAATCAAAGATCACTGAATGCAGGATGTGCCTAACATTTTAACTCCTCCGGTTTTAAGAGTATAGCAGCCCTGTGAACAAACGTGCCTAGAAAATGGTGCCTCGAAAGAGCGAATAAATTTTCTCGCAAAGGAAGAAATAGCTCGAGCGTTATCTCCGGAGGCTGTTCTCGGTTTAGATCGTCCAGGAAGAAATCGATCGGTCGCAGCTAATAGGGGGTAATCGTCGGACGCGGGCGGCAGCAGGGAACACTTGACGTACGATCGAAATACTCGAATCCGCCGCAGTTAACTATCCGGGAAGGTAGAAACGGTACGAGTTAACTCACCGGTACGTAGCCGCGATCCGGTAACGTATGCACCCATCGAGTCGCTTCCTGGTAATGCGTTACCGCTTCTTGCCGGCCTGTTGCGAGCGTATATCAATGCCCCTTTCGGCCACGACAATGCTCTCGCCGGTGTCCCGTACCATCGTTCGAACCGATGCGATGGGGATTCGTAACCCCGGGGCTGAGACCGGAATTGCGACCAACCACGCCATCGACGGACCGCGACGGATATTGCGGTTCTCTACTTTCGTTCCGGTCCGCGTTCTTTCCGATCCGCTCGGGAAACAAATCGTGATTTCTTTGGATTCCAATCCCGAGACGAATCGGTAGACTTTTTAGCTTCGTGTGGGAAATACTTTTATATCGGTGTTCTTTGTAGATGCTGGTGAGGTATGGGTCACATTCTGTGATAACCTCTTTCTGTTAACCTATGGAAAGATACACTTATTTGGTTTATGATTATGTTTGGTTTGTCATTTCGTTTAACACAAGGATTTCGAATGCTATTTCATTTTCAGAGGATATGTCTTCTAAAAGGGCCAAATATGTAGGTCTTACAACTAGTGTAACTCCTGGAGAGGATAGCTGAGGTGATTCTGAACGATCTTTACCTAAATATTAATATAGTGTTACAACATTAATACAGTATTGCAGTAATCGTCTAAAAATTTGTAACATTAGCCATGATCTTCCGGGTAGATTGCACCCTTTAGAGAAAGCAGACAACTCTAATAACTCTATGAGCCCTAATTATTTCAAAACATAAATCATACTTCTAAAAAATAGTGATGTGACATAGTGAAACAGAGAATATTGACAGTTAATAATAGGAATAAGTTCGACAGAATTCATCAAACTTCAAGTGGATAGAGTAGCAGTAACAATACCTTCGAGTGCGAAGGATTAACGCGTTGATCGCCACAGTGGAAACCGACGTTTGTGGTCAGACCCGCCATAATACGGATGAGTAATAAGGGTACCTAACCTTTTAATCTCGTCTTTCAGTTTGTGTTCATCGTTACCTAAGGGTTATCAAAACCTCTCATTTTCCTACATGCATATTTCCTTTCTTGTGTAAATGAATTGCGATCACATATGACCGAGTGAAAACTGGCATGTGTGGTCAGACACGCCATAACACGTATTATGAAGAACGCAAGTAATCTTTCAATTTTATCATTTAATCTATTATATCATTATTTTAAAAGTCCTCAAAACGTTAGCTTTTCATGTAAATAATATATTCGAATTCACATGGTAACATGTGACAATCTTAATAACGCGTTAAAAATGTAACACATGATTATATAAGGAAATTGATTTTATCTCGTGTCCGAAATATTGTCGTCTCTGATCGTAAAATTAATAGCATATATTTAATAATGTGGAACACCTTTATGGAACAATACTTTGTATAATATCGATGGTAGATCGATATCGGTCTCTATCATGCATTGTCAGTGGTCACGATAATTCGCAACAGTCGCGTCTCATCCAGCGGGTCCATGAATAATTTCCGACTTTCATCAAAAGTTCGAATGAAACGCGGCCGGCCGGCCGAGTCATTTGAATGTTAAACGGAATCGCACGGAGAGAGCGTTAATTTGTATTTTCTATTAGCCGACGAAATCGACCAGCGGCCGATCGAACGTCAATTTCCGTGAATTCGAAAAACAACGTCCATCTTCTGCTTCGTTTTTTCGCTGTCCGGTCGTTCGGACGCAATTGCAAAGTCGAGGATAATAAATCGTGACACGGAAATATAGTACATTAATACCGGTGCCAGGGCAAATAATATAAATTTCTGTTGCCCGGTGGCTCGTCTCCTCGTTCTGATCCCGGCAATATCATAAATCGGCCCCTGATAACAAATCGGCAATCTGTTATCGAGATTATTCTCGATATTCTCCCCGCATGGAAATCCTGTTTAAATGTACCGACCGTTCCCCGATAATTACACAGTTTTGCAGCTACGGTAATTGGCGCAATCGAGAAATTGTCGCAATTAACGGATGAGTAAAACACTTTTATTGATTTCACTCCCCTTAATTCCGATCGCTGCTAAACTTCGATTCGAATCTTCGAATTTCCTGTTTACCTCCGTAATCGCATCCCTTAACGTTTGTTCCCGTAGTTAATCGCTTTGTACTCCACAATAAAGCTCTACTAACGATTGTAATTAATTTAGTTGCAATTCTGAACTGGTAACAATCTCTTTCGAATAATTGTTATTCTCTTTCGTTTACATTTTAATTACTACCCTATTTGGCTCTTGAAGAACTTTGGTTTATTTGTCATTCCTGCTGATTAATATTAATACATAATTTGAACTCAAAAGTAAAATAGAAAAATATAAAAATAAATATAGAAAAATATAAATATAAAAAAAATATAAATTGAATACATTAGTGTTTCAATAAAAATCAAGTTTAATTTCAAGAAGAATATTTTAATAAATTTTGTAGTATAAAATAAACTTGCAAACTGGGTACATTTACTGTTAAGACTTTCCTTAAGATCGACATTCGAGTTTGTTCCTCGAGGAAGCGCATTCTTATCTCTTCTTAAAGATATTCAATTTGTTATGAATAGAAGCACGGTAAGTCAGCGTTCTAATGAGACAACGTTCACAAAGTTTCGACACGATAGCAATGGAAAATTCGCGTCATAGAAAGTAAAGTTTAGATCGCATCCAACAACAGACTGCTATATCGGCTGGTTGGTGGAAATGTTTGATGGAAACAACGCGGAGTTCAGGCTCGCGAATTCTTGATAGAAACACCGGCGTACCGTGGCTCACGAAATCGCTTCAAAGTTAAAACAATAAACTCAACTGGTGGTATGGATATGTGTGTCAGCCGGTGTGCATCGAAACGAGTATTTTTAGACCCGATATGCAACAGCGGAGCTGCGACTCTACCTACTATTCGATTCTGTGTTTAGACACGAACGTTCACTTGTTCGCGTTAACGCAGAATGATAATAACCAAGAAAATGAGAGAAGCAATTAGAGCGAGATTAAAAAGGAATCAGAATACTGATTAACGCTGCAGTTATTTTTATTATTGCCATCATCATTATTGGGTTATCGGTCTCGTTAACCGCCATGTTTATACTTGGGACCTGTTATTACAAAATGGCGGCGCCTCGGAAAACTTAAAAAATGAAGAACGTTCGAGGAGAGCCTTGATAGCTTACAAACTTGAAGACGTTACTTGGAGGACGGAATTTTGAAAATTTCTTGAAAGTTGAATTTCTTTCTTGAAGTTTGTGAACTGACGTATTTGAGAACGTGCAAATTTGAAGTTTGTAAACTGGAATTTTTGTGTACATGGAAATTTGAAGTATGCAGACTGAACTATTTAAGAACATGAAAACTTGTATTTTGCAAACATAAATATTTGAGAACATGAAAATTAGAAGTTTATGGACAGAAATATTTAAGAGCACAAAAATTTGAGGTTCGCAAACTTAAACATCTGAGAACACAAAAATTAAAAATTTGCAAACATAAATATTTAAGAGCACAAAAATTTGAGGTTCGCAAACTTAAACATCTGAGAACACAAAAATTAAAAATTTGCAAACATAAATATTTAAGAGCATAAAAATTGGAAGTTTGCAAACTTGAACATCTGAGAACACAAAAATTATAAATTTGCAAACATAAATATTTAAGAGCACAAAAATTTGGAGTTTGCAAACTTAAACATCTGAGAACACAAAAATTAAAAATTTGCAAACATAAATCTTTAAGAGTACAAAAATTTGAGGTTCGCAAACTTAAACATCTGAGAACACAAAAATTAAAAATTTGCAAACATAAATATTTAAGAGCACAAAAACTTGAAATTCACAAACTTAAACATTTGAGAACTCAAAAAGAACACAATACTTCAATAGACTTTGCAAAAGTATTTCAAACATGGGAACTAAAAAATCATGCTCCTAATCATCCACATAACAAATGTAGCAAGTATCAGTCTCGAACAGAAACAGAATTCAAAGATTCCGTAACCGAGAATCTGGTAAACGACTGGAAGAATGTATTTTCCTAGGCGGGAAGATTTGTTGAAAGCACGCAAACATCTCGCGTCTAGAAAAATTGAAAAATCACCGTCGTTGCGGCGTGTCATTAATAATTACGTATCCAGGCAACAGGACGCGAGGGAAGAAGAAACGTCGGGAGTAGAGAACTCGTGGCGTCAACGAAGAAATAAAGCCTCCGAGGGAAAACAGATTTCCTCCGAGTGTTTTGGTCAAGAAAATTAATGGTTCCCGTGGTTTTTTGAGGTCAGCCACGCGAGACAGACCTTTATTTACTTTATCTTGTCATAGTTTTGTCCACGATACTTCAGAAAGTTAAGACGTATTTGCTGGAATGTTTTCTCGCCGTTAAGACGAATCTTTGGTCAATGTTCCAGACAAGAATAATTTGAGTTTCGTTTCGGTTGAAACTATTCTCGTAAAATGGCCGGGTGGGGACTTTAAATCTGCGGTCAGAATACGATCCTGCAAAGAGTCTGGAAATTCCGCTTTCTTTATTTAAATATATTTGTAAGAATTTTATACAATTTCATGATTCCTTTGTAAATTCTTCTATCGTGTGATTTAATTCAAGATGGCCTTTCATGTCACGGAAAAGTCACTGTTCAATAAATTTTCAATAAAAGTATTTTCCTATATTTTCCAAAATTTCTGACTCGAAAGATTCCATTAGATTTTCAATAAAAATATTTTCCGGTCATATTGAAAAATTTCAATCTGTCCCATCAAAAAGTTTGACGACACCCGTTTGAAATCGTAATCGTTCGCGATTTGGGAAAAATCGATCAGCGACCAATATCGCGATAAATAAAAATTTTAATTACAGTCTCGTTACGATCAAACGGCTTTTAAATTCGAGCCTCGGGGACGCGAACTCTGTTCTGTCCACTCCATGTACATCGCATAAAAGAGACCGGCGCGGAATAAAAAAATGTAGCATCGAATGCGTGCACGTTATTAAAACGCGACAGGGAAAACATTTCTCGGTGTTAGTCGAAGCGGTTCAAAAGTTACGGGAACGTAGTTTTCGCGAGGCTCGTCGCCACAGGACCGGCAACTTTTCCCTCGCGATGAAATATTCCCCTACGAAAAAAACATATTGCCCGGGATGGATGGCGGGCATCGCGACCACGGTTCGGCTAATATTTTCGTTGGCCGCGGAACTCGCTCTCGTAGCCGCAATAAAACGGGGGCTGCGTGTTTCAAACGAAACACAGAAATTGGAATTCGAATAAATTACCCGACGTTTCTCTTGACTTTGCCGACGCGGCTTCGGAAAGGCCGGTTACACGAACCGTCGACTCGTTCAAAGTGCAAATCATCTGTGTGTGTGTTGGTTACAGAACGAAACACTTTCCTGGATACCTTTTGAAGCTCGCCAAGGTGTTTCCTGAAGTGTAACCGTGCGTCGACTGTATCTCAAAATGACTGCTCTGCAAATATTTCGTTTCTCGCGTCTACAATTTTCTTTCATTTCGAAGTTGCATCTGCCAGCTATATTTAAATAAAAAATTAAGCGGAGAAATTAATAAGCAAATACTGAAGCTTCAGCTAAGGTACACAACCATTTTCCTTGAAGATATCTGGAGAGAAGCACAACAACGAAATTCTGTAATATAAACTCTGAAGACTGCAACTAATTTTTTTGACTGATTGACAGTCTTATTATTAATAATACTGTTCGACTTAATAATAAGTTCGACTATAACTTCATGTCACACAAGAAAGAAGTTCTAAAATATCTATCATTCTTACACCGATTAAAATTTGTCCTACATCCACTCTTTGTATTCAGTCCACCGTCATGCGTTTGAATTTTGCGCGCAAAGTTGCAACATGGACGCCGCGTGACTCAAGCACCGCCATTACGAGCGCGGACTCCTGACATGAACGATCCTGTAACTTAATTACAACTTCTCCCAGATGAATTATCATAATTCTTTCGCGTTGAAACCATAAATAGTACATTCCTCGCAAGAACGAAGCGATATTTCGTCCCCCGCGATTTCCTTCGGAAAACTCAGAAGGAAGTTCGCGGCGGATCCATACCGCGTTCCAACGGGAAATGGATGAGGGACAGGTGGGGGTGTAAGAGGTGTCTGGAGAGGCCGTTAGAGAAAGAGACAAAACGTAGTTCTCGAGGAGGATACGCGCTAGGAACGGGTCATCCAATTTTATAAAAGCCCTCCAATATTTCGAATGAAACGAGCATCGTGGAAAATCGTGTTACGCTCGTTCCACGGGGGATGATTATTCCACGATTCTGCCGGCTCCATCGGGGAGCTTTACCTGCAGGAATTTTATGGACGAACGGTCATTTCCGGAAGTGCACCTCTAGCAGCGGGGAAAAAACGGGGCCAACTATTAACATCCCTCGATTTTATTCATCGTTAATTTCCCTGGGGAATCGAATTCCAAGAATCTTGGACGGTTGAAGGTAAAAACCGGTTTATTCGTGCCGTTATTATATAAATTTCCTTCTTCCGGGTGCAGAAATTAACACCGTTTAAAATTTGCACAACTACAAGTCGCATCCGCAAATTAAATATTTGCATATGGTTCTCACGAACAAATGTGTAAAAAAAGGAAAGAGAAAGTGTACACTTCCTTTCTTGTTTGATATCTCGATTTTTTTAACGAAGTTTTTTTTTCGAGGGAAAACTGACCTGGTCTAACCGATCCGTTCACACCCCTAACACCCTTTTTCTCTCCTGGAATAAATTACAAGCTCCACCACCCTCGTATAACCGTTTTACCAGACCGTTAGCCACCAAGTATGAATTCAAGCGAGGGTGAAGCTCGTTTCCCAAGGATCAACCCTTAAGAAGCACCTCCGCAAGCAATGCCTTTAGTTCGCGGGCAAGTAGCATTGAAGACACCCTCGAGATGAGCTGGTTACTGGCACGTAACCTCCTTCATCCCCATCAGGGTGCATCCAACATGAAACATTACGTATTCTACGACTTGTACAACTTTCGCGTAATTCGCGAGCAAGAGAACTTTCAGTTCAACGTGGATTTTATGCGCGGAAATTCGTTGCTGCGTTTCGACCCTTTTGCGAGAACGTCTTTACACTCGTTTCTTTTATTATGGGGGATGGCAGATGTTCGTGATTTTTGGATGGAGGGAATTGTGAGATGTGAAGGTTTTTGGGATGGAGGAATTTTGGGATTGGGGAATTTTGGGATTGGGGAATTTTGGGATGGGGGAATTTTGGGATGGGGAAATTTTGGAATGGGGGAATTGTGGAATAGGGGAATTTTGGGATAGGGAATTTTGAGATAGGGGAATTTTGGGATAGGGGAATTGTGGAATAGGAGAATGTGGAATAGGGGAATTTGGAAATTTGAGAAGTTGGAAATTCGAGAGTTTGGAAATTTGAGAAGTTGGAAATTCGAGAGTTTGGAAATTTGAAAATTTGGAAATTCGAGAGTGGAAATTTGAGAGTTTGGAAATTTGAGAATTTGGAAATTCGAGAGTTTGGAAATTTGAGAAGTTGGAAATTCGAGAGTTTGGAAATTTGAAAATTTGGAAATTCGAGAGTTTGGAAATTTGAGAGTTTGGAAATTTGAGAATTTGGAAATTCGAGAGTTTGGAAATTTGAGAAGTTGGAAATTCGAGAGTTTGGAAATTTGAGAATTTGGAAATTCGAGAGTTTGGAAATTTGAGAAGTTGGAAATTCGAGAGTTTGGAAATTTGAAAATTTGGAAATTCGAGAGTTTGGAAATTTGAGAGTTTGGAAATTTGAGAATTTGGAAATTCGAGAGTTTGGAAATTTGAGAATTTGGAAATTCGAGAGTTTGGAAATTTGAGAATTTAAAAATTCGAGAGTTTGGAAATTTGAGAAGTTGGAAATTCGAGAATTTGGAAATTTGAGAATTTGGAAATTCGAGAGTTTGGAAATTTGAGAGTTTGGAAATTTGAGAAGTTGGAAATTCGAGAGTTTGGAAATTTGAGAAGTTGGAAATTCGAGAATTTGAAAATTTGAGGATTTTGAAATTCGAGAGTTTGGAAATTTGAGAATTTGGAAATTCGAGAGTTTGGAAATTTGAGAATTTGGAAATTCGATAGTTTGGAAATTTGAAAATTTCCCTAAGACCTTCCCTAAAATCCCTAAAGAGATCTCGTTAATTACCCTGAACAAACTGTAAAGATTTCGAAACGCGATCTTCCAAGTGTTTTACGAGAAAGAAAAGATTCGGCAGGGGTTAAGAAAGCAGGAATTTATAAGGATTAAAGCGGAACGTTCCCGAACGGGATAACAGAACGAAACGAAACCAAAGCAGGTCTAGAGGGATATTTTACACGTTGTACTCCATTTTTCAACGAGAAAAAGGGGAGTGAATTTTATTCTCCACCTATGCTGCGCGCAAATCCCTGGTCCTTGTTAAGGTAATCCTGCGGGAACCAAAGAACGGGGCTCGGCTCTCTTACATACTCATTAACACGGGCTACAGAGATTATCTGCGCGCTTTATTAATGCGGCGAGTAATTAACCGGCTGGATAAACTACTTTTTCCGTCGCTAAAACGGAAAAATATCGCGGTTATTCGAAAGTTGCCTTTGACCCGATGATAACTGGGCTGAAATTAAGTCGCTGATTTTCACGCTAGAACAATCGTACTTCGTCAAAGCGACCTCTTAGATATTTTATTGGAGAAGAAATTATCGACGCCTTTTAGACATGGATGAACTTTACGCTGCCTCTTTGTTTGTTAGAATTCGAATTATGAGTAAATAACACTACAGCTGTTCTTAAAGGGAGTACATTGAAATTAAATTTTTGAGGATTAAATTATTATTTTACCAAAGATATGATAGACTTTAATTTTGATAATTTTAGAAAATTCACAAGGTATGTAATTTCCAAATGTTTGCAATATTGTATTAGTGCAAAGATATCCATAGTGCCTGAATTATTTGACGTTACCTTTCATTTATGTGTAAAGTACTTTTGTGAGATTTGTTAATATTCTTATAGAACGTGAAGACAAAAATGCGAATGAAGGTGTATGTAAAGGATCATTCGAGGATGAGGATCAAAGAGTGAGCGAGTGAGCCACCATGGCACTATGTGATCTGTGATGACATTCGGAAGCCACTAAAGTGGCGCGTCGTACAGAAAGATGGCCGCGAGAGCCACTACAGTGGCGGACGAAACGAACGACGTTAATTTTTTCGTGTCCTTACTTTCTCATGATAATCCGATTACAATGAACAGCTTAACGGAGACGAGTTCCCCGAAGTTCGAATGCTTCTTGATCGAAGCTTTTCTTTCGAGTTCGCGGAAACTCTGGGAAAATCGAGCTCCGGCTGTGTTTATGTGATTTCCGAACCACGATTGCTTCAGTTGGCCGGACGCTGACGTCGACGTCCAATTTCAAGGATTTTCTCAACGGGTTTTATTTATAGACGAAGAAACGAAAGCTCTTAGATCGAACTTCCGAAAGTTCATAGTGGCTGAATATCTTTCGTTATTAAGCCCCGGCTATCTTCTATGTTGGTCAGCATCGATGTCGCTCGATTCTCGAGTGCTCGTTCGGAAACTCTCCCGAAACTTTCTAAACGTCCGATATCTTTTCGTGATATCGTTTTGATCGAAACCGGGTAACAGTTTCGTTCGAATCAGCATTCTTTGATATCTACAAATTTTTTAACTTTTAAGACGCTAACGTTCCTTCTTCTTATTGTCTATTTAATTCCTTCAAAAATAATAATTAAAGTTAACCAAACATTTTTTGTTATGTAACTTAAGTATCACGTGACTTAAATATTGTATGTTCATATTGACTGACATACTGAATTCGCAAATTACAGAGTGAAATTACAAGTATTGTTATAAGTCTCAAATGTTTCTGATTCTAACTCAATTTCATGAACAAAATGCATGAATAATTCGTTCAAGTTAATACGATATTATTACAGTTAATAATATAACAAGAAAACCTTCATTTTTATTCGTAGTAAAATTAATCAGACCTGAAGGAGTGCGTCATGAGTGCGTCACGAGTACATGACTGTATCACTAGTGCGTCACGAGTGCGTTACGTGTACATGACTGTATCACTAGTGCGTCATGAGTGCGTCAAGAATACATGACTGCATCACTAGTGCGTCACGAGTGCGTCACGAGTACATGACTGCATCACTAGTGCGTCACGAGTGCGCCACGAGTGCGTCACGAGTGCGTCACGTGTACATGACTGTATCACTAGTGCGTCATGAGTGCGTCAAGAGTACATGACTGCATCACTAGTGCGTCATGAGTGCGTCACGAGTACATGACTGCATCACTAGTGCGTCATGAGTGCGTCACGAGTACATGACTGCATCACTAGTGCGCCATTAGTGCGTCACGAGTGCGTCTCTTGTTATAAAATCATTTTTAAATGATCACTTGTAATTACCACTATTTCTGAACAATTATTTGTCATATTATTTTTGAACAATTACTTGTCATATTGTTTTTGAACAATTGCTTATAATATTACTATTGAACGTTCACTTATCACTATATTATTTTTGAATAATTCGATAATGGTATCACATTCTTTTAATAGCACGTAGACCAGCATGTGAAGTTATTGTTACCGTCAGTTGGTCAGAGTGCTGTGATTGAGATAGGTACGAGTGTTGCGTGATTGAGGTTAGCAAAAATGAGGTGTTCTGAGGTAGAAACAGATGAGAGAATGCAACAAGAAAAATGTGCCAACAGTAAAGCGTTAACACATCATAATTAATAATGTTTACCCCTATATTATTTGTATAAATATGTAAATTAAAATAATTAAAGCAGTAACAATTGTATCCTCAAGTTTTTTCAATGTTTGTATAGTAAGACCGCGGTACCAGTCGGCGATCCGGAGGCTATTATGAAAGCTGTTCCGATTTCCGTAAAACGTTCGCCTAACTATCATGGAATAGGGATGCACGTTATGTCAGGGTCTCGAAAGTGTAGGAAACTTTTTGCAGTCGTGACAAGCACGAACCCTGTTATCTTCGAACGTGTCGAGTTACCTCGTTAAGCAACAATGGCCTAGCAAGGAACGCGTCGCGAGCATCGCAACAACTTTTCACTTTACGAGACTGCTGTACGTGCGACCGCGAGGCCGTCGCGAAAAATTCGTCTCGCAGAGCGTCGTGTTTCGCGATCCCGTGGAGAAAAAAATCGAACACCCCTGACAGAGAGCGAACAAAGGAACGGTCAAACGAGTGGCTCGAAACTGCCAGACCGAAAAAGTTTGTTTCTTTGTGCGCCGAGAAAGTCGAGACCCGAAAGGATTTCGGTTCCTGTGAGGTCCTTTTGATATCTTCTTCGCAAAGTCACTTCCCGGTGCCTCGGGAGAACAGCGTGGCTCTCCCTGTTTCGATCTTTGATGTTGCAGCTCGCGAAACACCCTAAGAAGCTTTGCCTCGCGTATTCGATTACACGAGAGAAAAGACTTCTCGACTTTAGTCTTTGATTTACTCTTCAGTTCTATCGACTGTTGGACTTTCTTGCCGATTACCGTTACTACATTTAACATTTTACCATTTATGGCTGATTTCACATCTCATTTTATTGGGAAAATTTAGGACTTTTCAAAGTGTTGAAGTTAAAATGAGAAGCTAAAGATTTGGTCGTTTGGCCTCAAAGTTTTAAGGATTTTTGAGGATGTGACTTTGGTTGAATTAAGAGTATTGAAGCTGATTTCACATCTCATTTTATTGGGAAAATTTAGGACTTCTCAAAGTGTTCAAGCTAAAGTGGGAAGCTAAAGATTTGGTCTTTGGCCTCAAAGTTTGAAGGATTTTTAAAGATGTGACTTTGATTGAATTAAGAGTATTGAGGCTGATTTCACATCTCATTTTATTGGGAAAATTTAGGACTTCTCAAAGTGTTCAAGCTAAAGTGAGAAGCTAAAGATTTGGTCTTTGGCCTCAAAGTTTGAAGGATTTTTGAGGATGTGACTGTGGTTGAATTAAGAGTATTGAGGCTGATTTCAGATCTCATTTTATTGAGAAAATTTAGGACTTGTCAAAGTGTTCAAGCTAAAGTGAGAGGCCAAAGATTTGGTCTTTTGGCCTCAAAGTTTAAAGGATTTTTGAGAATGTGACTTTGGTTGAATTAAGAGTATTGAGGCTGAATTAAGAGATAGGATCAGAGAATTTAACATAGGTGTATGGGGACCTAGGATCTTTGCTAACTTTGAAATGTGGGGACCTAAATAATTTACGTAGAAATTGAAGACCTAGTAAGGTGAGGATCTAAGGATTTAGTGTTGGGAAAATTTTGAAATTCGACAGTTTAAGAACCTAGTTAGAAACCTTAGGATTTAAAGATATGAAAATTTGAAGGTCCAGAAATTCAAAAATCTGAAGATCTGACAATTCGAAAGTTTACAAATTCTTGCAAGATTGCATATCAAGTTAAAAAGGTAGAAACTTGTAAGGATGAAAATGAATGTAAAAATTATCAAGCTCGCATATCATCCATATATCATCCAAAGGTACTACGTCAAGTACGTCAGTAGCCTACACCTCAAGTACCTACACCTTCTATTGTAACTATGTATACGTCGACGCAGAGTATAATAAGCGTCCAACTCCAGATAACGTTCAAGAAAAACTAAAAAAGTAGTATAAAATCGCGACCAGTCTAAGGCTTCTCTTCGAGCTCGAACCAGAAATCGAACAGGATGGCTATCGTGGATCCTTAATTCAGCAGGGGCCACGTTTTCCATAACGTTGTCACGCGACGTCGGATTAACGGCGGGCAATAGTTGATACGGCCCGCGTAATACAAATGTAACGAGCCCGATCCGTCGCATGCATACTTAATAATTCCGTGACGATCGATAACTTCGGGAACGACAACAACGAGGTAGCTCCACCGGAGCCAATCTACGGAGGCATAACAATATTTCGCCGAGTGATTAACGACTGCCGATGAACACCGTGTCCCCGATGTAAATGACTCGTTAGAAATTCCGTGGCCCGATAAGAAACACCATTATAAATTTCCTACGCTCTCGAAAACGGCCCAACTTGCCACTCTTCGTCGCACTGCTAATTTCTTATCGATCAAGCTTTTTCCGCTCGGAGAAAACATTGCTTGGAGTGCATGCTTTTTTACCGTCAGATAATCGACAGTGTTGTACGGATGACGTGATCAATTTGAATCTGCGGCAGATTTGTCACAATTTTTGTGTGATTGAAGAGTTTTTAGAGTGGAATGAAGGGAGAAATAGGTTTTCATATTCAACCCCTATTTTTAACATTTTAGATTCTCGAGGAGTTTGAAGGCTTTGTAAACATCCCCTTAGAGATTTGAAACTTTGAGACACATGGAGCGTGTGTTGCCCAAATTTGAAGGATTTAAAGTGAACTTTTCCCATGTCACATATGTGGACTTAAACTTTCATATCTATCATCTGTGTTATTGGAGATTTGTCCTGTAACTGACAATATTCAACTACTTGAAACTTTGAACAAACATAAAGAAAATATTGCGGTAACATATGTAAAACTTTTCAACTTCACACACAGCAATTTTCAATTCCCCTACTGTTTCAACACATTAAATATTCAAATAATCACACAAAGTTAACCCCTAAAAATGTACCACTACCTCTCCAAAAATAGTTCTACATCTATAATTTTTAAATTAGTTTCCTTTGATTAACATTGAATTCGTGCGATAAGTTTCTTCAAAGCAGATTAAACACCGCCAGCAAATGATGAAGAAACCGTAAGATACGATTAAACATCGCCAGCAATTATATCTTAATTATCGCGAACTTGTTCCGCTAGCGAAAAAAATTCCCGGTCTGTATCGCCGCGTAAATTACGATGAGTTATTCATAGGCAAACTTCTACAGGGAAATTGCCGGCCAACTCAACGAAGCTAACTTGCTTCGCCGGCCACGTAACCGGCGGTTACGAAACTTTCTGAAAAATTGCTGTCCTTCGTCGCGACGGCTGTAAATTTCGTGCGGCGCCCGCTTCGTTACGACGTTCCTTCTGCTTCGCGGAATTTTTGAAATTCCTCGAAAATACGCTACCGGGGCGGCCGCGTTACGGCGAATAATGCACGAGCTTTCAGAGGGTGGTTGCACACCTCGAGCGTTTCGCCTCTCGATTACACGGATCATCGTTTTGAAGGATTTTCGTGCTATACAAGGTGTTCGTTTGATCCGCTTTAAAATTTGCTGAAGACAAACCTAGTTATAGAGCTGTTCTATTTGAACATGATATGTTTGATTCAAATTATAGGATTCAATTTTTGATGTTGTGCTGAGCAATTTTATTGTGACATTGTATATTATGATTCAAATTGTACAATTCAATTTTTGATGTTTTACAGATCAATTTTATTGTAACATTGTATATTATGATTCAAATTGTACAATTCAATTTTTGATGTTGTATTAATGAATTTTATTGTAACATTGTATATTATGATTCAAATTGTACAATTCAATTTTTGATGTTGTATTAATGAATTTTATTGTAACATTGTATATTATGATTCAAATTGTACAATTCAATTTTTGATGTTGTATTAATGAATTTTATTGTAACATTGTATATTATGATTCAAATTGTACAATTCAATTTTTGATGTTTTATTGATCAATTTTATGTAACATTGTATATTAGGCATGTAATAAGTGCACAAGTGTATGAATGTTAATAAGAGAACATTTTGTAGAGAATGTATATTAACATTTAAAACATATGAATATTAACATGTGAAGATATTAGACATTTTTTAAAGGAACAGATAAAACATGATGATAATATAACTTCAATTGTTACATGATGTTCATGAAATTCATTGGTTAAAAGCAAAATTGATACATGAACTCTGCCATTAAAACAAAATGGAACTCTCCACTTGGAGACATTTCTGAAAAACCATATAAGACATGATGATAATATAACTTCAATAGTTACACGAAGTCTATGAAATCCATTGCTTAAAAAGAAAATTGATATATGTATAAATTCTATCATTGAAACAAAATGGAACCCCTTAGTGTTATTGAACACCAATATATTGTAGCACATTTTCAATTGAAAATTACATTCCTAAAATTTTCTAAAAATCCCTAAAGTGAAATCAGACTTTGCAGTAATTTATTCTTTAACAAACATCAACCTTGTCTTAAGGTTCCTCAAGTAAATAAAAATTAATGAATTTAATAGAAGAACCTAACCTAACCAAATATGCATATGTATATGTATACTGCCTATTAAAAAAACCTTATTCCTTACCCATAAATTTGATAAACGACCCCAGTAAAAATAAACAATAATCACCCAGAAATGAACGCAAAGGCAATTTTCCAAAGTGAAAGATCGTATAAGATCGTTAAAATAACGCAACGGTGCGAAAATATTTCATCTTACCCGCAATAATAAACGTTTTAATAAACAGTTAACCTCGAGGTCTTTGTTCGACAAATTGTAAGGAATTCGGATACCGAAGGCAGCCAAATGCGAACACCCTGTATATAATTCACAGCCGACGGAGGGGTAAGAATGAATTTGTCGACCCGGTTCTTCGGATCCATCGTGCGACGTAGATTCCGACGGAGCGCAGCTGGAATTTGCGGGAAACGCGAGCAACCTGGGAATGCTCGTCTATGGTGAATCTTCTTGGCGCCGGAGAAGATCTGAAAGATTTATTAGCGAGTTCGTTCGCGTCTCTTTAACCCTCCCTGCGAACGACCGCCATTGTGACCGTTCATGAACGTCGAGGACCGTTGGTCTTATTCGGTGACGGACCTGAAAATTCTATATGGTACATGAATAATTTCTTTCTTCAGAAAAAGAGACTTTTCTTACAATATTTATATACATTGTTGCAACCCAATTTTTTTTAGTTTGAAACATTTTTTTTGATGGGACGGAATTGATTTGTCAGAGGTGGATTTTTCGGAGGTATTGTTGCATTGTTCTGGCTGGAGAGATTAATGCATTCTTTTGAAGTTATTTCTCTTTTGTTAATTGTCACTATTGAATATTTCTAGTATAATAGGTCTAGTTAGAAAATTGAAATTGCTAAACTAAATATGTCAACTTTGGGGTGCATGTTAAAAATACTGACCTTTGAATTAAAAAGTTTATTACAATACCAATATTTCCAGTCTATTTACATGTATCACATTGCAAAAATAAGTTCTACAACATGTCTTGAACATAACATATTTGAATTAAAAATAAAATAAGCCTCTCCTCGAGAAGATTAAAATATAATAGTAAGCAGATTTTTTATTTAAAAATTTCTCTAATACGTGGCTAGACACGAATTCCCTCCGGTGTCGATCGTCAGAGAAATATGGTCATGTAGAGGATGATTATCCATGACTTTATACGTCACCAAGGTACAGTTGACACGGCGAAGTATAAGAATAAAGCGGTAGGAAAATTCTCCCTAGCGTACAGGATTGTACTTTGAGCTCTTCTGAATTTTCCCAACGAATTTAGAGATACTGCGAGGAGAACAGACGGAGAATTCCCTGCGCAGCACTTTCTATCGGAACTCGGTACATCTTCGACATTCAGCGCCGTTAAACACGGCGAAAAACTCCTCGGGGAGGCAAGAAGCCTTTGACGATTCGAGGAACACCGGTCGTGGAGAAAAAACGTGCTCTCTAGGAACCGAGGACGATTCGAATAATAGCATCGAAGCTTGCGATTACGTTCGGCGATCCTCAAAGCCATTAAATACGTGTCAAGGAAACGTTTTAAACATCGTGAAAATGCGACCGGGAAATTAACAAAGGTATATTTCGTAACTGGTACACTGAATTTCATCGTGTATAAATAATAAAAAAAAAGAGTTTCGCTGGGTGAATTTAAATATCGTTCCACGAATCCATGGTCGGTGAATGTTTCACGGCGATAACGAATACGAACTGGCTGCAAAAAAAAGAACCATTATAAACGGGTTGCCGTTGGCCCCGTGCGTTTTGTTTACCCGCAGCCGGGTGAAAACATATTTTTAATGATCGACCGTTTTAATTGCAGTTAGCTGCGGTATAATGACCAATATAGATTCACGGGAGCACGTTTCTCTCGTTCTATTTTTTTCCACACTCGTCAAATGAAACCTTGTTTCCTCTATTCTCGCATTCCCATCGATTACAATCGAATCCTCGTCGACTTCGCGGTTGTATTCATACGCTGGAGCCAAGCCAAATCGAGACCTCTCGAACGCTTGTCGTAAACAACCGCTCAAGATTGATAACGCTTTCATACGCCACCCTCTTGTGCGCGACTTCTTGCACGGAATTCCTACACCACCCTCTTGTATCGCGCAGCTTGATGGGACACCATCGAACTTGAATTATCGATGGCACACCATCGTACTTGAATTATCGATACAATATCGAACTTACGTTATCGGATGTGTATCACGTTTTAACGATCGAATACTCTTCATTTTTTTCGTGTTTCTTCAAGGTTTTTGTATTACAGTTTTGTTATATTGCCGGAACTGCAGGACGAGAACGAAATTTAAAATGACATACTTTTATTTGATTTTTTCTTCTTGAGAAATACTAATTTTTATTGTCTAGTAGTTCTGTCTAAAAAATTTATTTAAAATTTTTGGATTGCCTGAAAAGTTTGTCTGAAATTTTCTAATTGTCTAAGAGATTTGTCTAAACCTTTCTACTTGTTTAAGAAACTTGTCTAAAATTTTTTGACTGCCTGAAAATTTTGTCTAAAATTTTGCAATTGTCTTTAAGGTTTGTCTAAAAATTTCTATTTATCTAAAAAATTTATTTAAAATTTTTTGATTGCCTGAAAAATTTGTCGAAAATTTTCTAATTGTTTAAAATATTTGTCTAAACATTTCTACTTGTCTAAGAAACTTGTCTAAAATTTTTTGACTGCCTGAAAATTTTGTCTAAAATTTTGTAATTGTCTATAAAGTTTGTCTAAAAATTTCTATTTATCTAAAAATTTTATTTAAAATTTTTTAATTGTCTGAAAGGTATGTCTAAAATTTTCTAATTGTCTCAAAAGTTTGTCTAAAAATTTCTACTTATCTAAAAGTTTTATTTAAAATTTTCTAATTGTCTGAAAATTTTGTCTGAATTTTTCTAATTGTCTAAAAAGTTTGTCTAAAAATTTGTACATGTCTAAAAGTTTTGTCTAAAAGTTTCTACGTGTGTAAATTTTATCTAAACATTCTATTTTGTTCAACAATTTCATTTAATATTTACCATCTGTCTAAAGAAAAAACAAAGTAAAAATTCCATGTTATAATAACTTGTCAATAATTGATTTCTGTAAAACAGTATAGAGATTGATGGATACAACGATACGAACATTGATCAAATTCTAGATTAAAATTTCGTGTTAAACCTTTCATTTCTCTTCTAATACACTTTCGAGTTTTTTTTAACCACGATCGACGTATCGATCAGCGGCAGAACTCGGCCGTAATAAAAGTGACTCGAAATCGCATCGAGCATCCGGTATTGGCAGATGTGACAGGGACCGATTCGGAATAAAAATTCCGCTTGATCGCGAAAAATTTGTTCGCGTTGATCACCGGGTTACAGAATCTGAGCTCGAATTTCCGATTCGTATCGAATTAGAGGCTGGCTTTTGGTTATTCCGTTTCTGTAGCGAAATATCGGCTTCCAATGGAAATAGTTCGCCCGTGAGGCTATTAAACCGTGGCTCGTAATCGATTTATTAGCACTTAAATTAGGAACGGGGTTCACTGGTCATTTGAAATTGGACGTTAAAGTTTATTATTGGAGCGGTGCTCAATTTCACTCACTCGATCGTCGCATAACATTTTCCACGAAATTTTAACGACACCCGGAAAACTGTCAACCAACAATACCCTTAATAAACTACAGTTTTCAAATATTTTTGCCGAAAAAAGTCTGTGTGGTCCAACATTCTCCAAATTCTTATCTCCATGTGACTTCCTTTCTCTTTCCAAAACTGAAATAATCTTTCGTGAATCACGAATATGCGAAAGAAAACCCAGCGCCGTTTCGTATTTTTCCATTTAAAATTCAGCATCTGTCTGCATCGTCTCGGCACATTTACATCGAAAGTAGATCGCCTTACAATGTAACCGAATCTGCCACAAAGTGTTTGGTTAGCTCCCTCGATTGTTTTGCTCTTGGATCTCCCGTGCAGCACGGTTCTCAAAGAGGAATTTTTCTTTCCGTTTAAAAACAAGCAGCGAATCGCTAGTGGAAACAGCCGGTTACCAGGAGGATCCTCGAAGCGTTCGTAATCCGTATTCGAAGAAAGAGCAGACGACGATGTTTCCATGGCGTCGAGACGGTTTTCACCGCGGAAACCTCGTCCCTTTGGGGAGAGCGGAAGTCGCGAGCCATTTTTCAAACGATGCGGAAATGAGATGTCCCTGGACCGTACTCGATCTCTCTTTCTTATCGGCACCCATCGACAGACGTTTGAGTTACGTTCTTTCTACCCCGTCTGTTTTCTGTATACAAACGTTTCTGTAAGTGGACGTTCGAGGACTAACATGTTAATACCGTGAAAATAGCGGTGGACATGACGTATTATTCTTGTCGAAATAATTTGCTGGAGAGGAAGAAAAATCCACTCAATTATTTTCCTTTTTTCCTGTTATTAATTGTACAATGAATTTTGTATGAAAAAAAAAATTGCACGTCAAAAATGCACCTCCAAAATTTTTCATTTGTATACTATGAAGGCCATGGATCGACTAATTGTTTTAGGGTTTAGTGAAATTAACATTGTACATACTTCTGTTCAAATATATTTTCTATTATACGTTCAATATGTCCATTTTTATTTTGAAACAATCATATCTCAAAATGTTTACCTACTATCGCACAACAATCAATGATCACTGCGCCACAATAGTGACGAGCTTATCTTAGGCGTTGAAGTAATGCTAATCTTTGGCACAAACACGGAACGCTACTATTAAGTGGTGCGGTAGTGGAGAGCGGTACTATTGTACGCTACAATAGCTAGAAACCTCACTAATCTGCACTGTAATGGCGCAGAGAGTCATTACTCGGCACTACGTCAATGAGGAGCGCCAGTATTCAGCGCTACGGTAGCAAAGGCGTCATTGTTCAGTGCTTCAATAGTGCGGAGCAACAGTACTGAGCACTACGGTGAAGAACGCTGATAATTAACATTTTGATTGCCTTTGGGAGCTTGGTGGCTTAGGAAGCGCCGGTACTCGTTACGGTATCGGGTTGCGATACTCAGCGCTTGGGTACTCGGCGATTAGGTAGTGGGGAGTAACGATATTCAGCGCTCGGATAGTGCTGAGGGAATAAGTAATACTCGGTATCTGGATAGTAGGGAGTAATGATACCCAGCGCTCAGATAGCGAGGGTCGATACCGAGCGCTTAGATATAGGGACGTAGCAGTACGTAGCCAAGTAACGATACTTGGCGCTTAGATAGAGGGACGTAGCAGTACTCAGCACTGGGACAGTAAGGAATGCTAATATCTTCAGGTACTATTGTACCTCAGTACCTCAAGCACTATAGTGGGGTGTAACAATACTACCTCAAGAACTATAGTGGGGTGTAACAATATCTCAACGTCAACTCAACACTTCCACAGTTGAAAGTGTCAATACTCACCACTCTAAGAATGCTTCAATACTCAGCGTTTTCATAATGTGATGTATGACCAACTCATCACCAACAAGTTATCCTAACGTAAACACATCTTAGTCATAGTCCCAGCTCATCTAGCCTCCTATACCCTGTTACTCATCCTGTCCCTTGTACCTTGACCATCCGTTGACCACCGATTACCCACTATTACCCTTATACATATTTGTAACGAAAAACTCTTCGTCAGATTGCTGTAGTCAGTACTAGCGTACGGTTCTTGCCGTTTGTCAAATAAACTTATAAGTTCTGAAGTGTTGATTTTAATTCCACAATCCGGAATTCAACAGTGAAATTGACACTCTACTCAGCTCTACAACAGATGTGTCATCGCTTTAACAGAAAAAAAGCCACTTCCAAATGTAGCAACGTTGAGCACCGTTATTCGACGCTGTGAAAATAGGAAGTACCATTACTGCCGCGATGGTACAAACCATGCTCCCTCATAGTTGGGCGCCATTAGCGTGAATTACGATAAGTAGCTCTCCAGAGTGCAACCATAAAGTCGGTACATAAAAGTTCCTAGCAGAACATCAAAAATCTTTCGTATCGCAGTGATTTTGAATTATTTGTAGCTGAATGATGAATAGGAGTGGTTTCGATCGAAGCATCTGGCGGAGGGTCGCAAGATTCAATGGAGCAACGGCGATTAAGCACGATCGGGCAGAAAGCGATCCCAAGCCGGCGCGAATGGTTGCTCGCGTGTGCTACGAGTTTACTGGATTACTTGCCTTCCTGTATGCACAGAACGGTCCGCGTGCGTCGTCCCTCTTGTCCAGCCAGGCAATCACCTTAATGATAATTTACGATCGAACGCATAAACGTGTCCACGCCGGCTGCAATTGATTTGTTTACTCTCGAAGGATTCTCACGCGAGTCCGCGCGGATGCTGGTTGCTCTTACGGGTGGCCTTTTCTTGTTGCTTCTGCTATTTTATTTTGCGCGAACATTTTTCGACCCGTAAGGTCTTCATTTCCAGGTATCCAGGACTGGTTGACGAGGACCGTTTTATAAATCGACGCCTCGCACTCTCTTTTGTACCGATATTTATATCGGTTAATCGATTCTTTCGGCCGAACGCTCGTTTCTGAGGACGATTAATTGCACTTCCGGCCGGGATTATTTGAGAATTCTTCGAGCCTCGATGATGGTTTCCGCTGGCTTGATTGGGAAACGCCTGGAAAGCTTCCCAGATTGCTTTCTTTTGTTTCCCCGTCTCGACAGAAGTACGCTCGTTGCTTGTAAAGATAACGCAATAAAGAGAGCTTCGGTGAATCCGGAAGACAGTGGTAACGATCGAAGAAAAGGATCTCGAAGCAAGAAGAAAGAACCCTGAAGAGGATTTCGATGTAAGGGACTCGAGATTGGAGCCTCTTATTATAAGACGATCTTCAACAGCCGAAGTTTCTTTCTTTTGATTATTGTTACGTGAACGGCATTCGTTTTTCACTGAAAATTAACCTCGATTGCAATTTTAACTTTTATTCCTCCTTTTATCTCGATTTCATTACCGTCAACACTGTATCATCGTAAAACGCGATATTGTAAAATATATTCGTTGTCATGCATTAAATATTTTAAGCTAAAAGAGAATTACAATTTTTGACGAAGTTACGCCGGATATTTTTAACCATTTATTAATATTAATTCGAATCTCCATATCATTTCGAGAATGAATTTACGTTAAAAAATGGAATATAATCACGATATTCATTTTCGGGAATTCATTCGATACAAGACTGTAATTACAGTTCCATTTAACAAATCTCGCCGAGAGATATTCAATGGGCACACAACACGGAGAAATGTTCCGCTGATTTTATTAACTTAAAAAGTTGGCGAAAATATATTTTGTTACGGCGTACACGGATTCCTTAATTAAAACGTGGAGTGTATTTACGCTAGAGTCTCGACATTGATTTTCAACTCTTCTACGAATATATGCTGTAATTATCTCCTCTTGTGAAATTACATGTTTTTTTTCATTTACGAATTGCACTTTATTTTCAACCGTATTAAACTGTACGATATAAAGTTAATCATTTTTCTCGGCAATCAGTTATACAATATTTTATTAAATACCTCAGATTGACTATTTGATACCACTTTTTATCATTCGAAAAAAAAACGCCTCTCGACTGAATTTTATCGAATATTTCCCGTTAACGACAGAGGTATAATTTAGTCGTAATCTGAAAGGAATTCGCGGAATTCTTGAAATCGGTCGCGTTTTAATAATTCCGCTGTCACGTCGCTCGCGAGCGCGTCAAATTAAATCTGGCCGTGATAAAGGATCATCGAGGGAGTGTCGCGTTTCGTTTAAATTTATCATCCGACTGTCTCGTCGAATTACCGTGCGCATCAATCGATCAGATCGAAATTTTCTCATGAAACATTCCCATGTTCCAACATTTCATACCTATTGTATCTTTAGAAGCAAATGACATTATTATAAAACATGGATAAAACACATTTTCGTTGCAGCGAAATTAAAATACTTCGGGCTACAATTATTCGGGAATTAATAAATAACATTGATATACATTAATCGAAAGACAAAGAACAAAATCATACACGTGAAAATGTTCCTGTGAATGCAACCCTTTTATGAATTTTATAACACTGCAAACTTGTAACGCACGTTACTGTTCAGGTACGTGAAACAAAAATCGTATTTACGGTACGATTGAGTCTGGAAAATAATACCAATTATAATTTACATAATTAAGGGTTTCTGTATACAGAATGTATCTAACATTCTGTAAATTAAATTTACAGTACATTAAATTTGTTTGTTTGTCTTAATATAGTAATAATTAGCTAACTCTGACGAACCTACTTACTTAACGCGCCTAAAGAAAATTGTAGGTCAAGTGTTTACAAGTGCAACAAGCGGCACATGACCTTAGATAAAATACACAGGTAAATGAATAGTAATAGAACAATCTATTAGCTCGAGCAGCGAGATAGCGATTTTGGAACAAAGAGACGATACGCGTCTCAGTTTCAAGAAGCAGTGTATCGTCCCCGAAACGATACCGATATCGACGTGACAGTTCACGGACATGTATCCCCGTAAATCGTCAACGTAAATCCGTATCGTTCCGGATGTATCGACGTTTCTGGTGGTGTGTCGTGTAATGAGAAATTCGGTTGTTCCGCGGCGGTCCATCGATCGGTTAGCGAACATAAAGCAATTATTCGACGCGTGGCCGGCCGCTGGCAAACCTCATCGAGTCTGGCCAACGCCAGCTGAAAGCAATGAACGAGGAACCGACGTACACAAACGGCTTGTACTCTTGTCGAAAGGTCGTCCCTCCTGAATCACCGAGCTGGATTTAATTAACAGTGACGCGGACGTGGACGCGATCGGCCCCGTTCGCTATACTTAGCTTCCGATCCCGAAACGAACAGCCCCTGTCCCGTGCCCGATCAAAGCTCCTTTCGCCCGTGTCTCCTGCTTCGTTATTGCCAGGAAACTGCCAACAATCGATATGTACCGTGCTTTATACTCCTCCGTATTCTCCAACGGCTATAATGAAATTCGCCTACACTGTGTTTTCCTATGTGCCGAAACTTTAGAGACTGTTCGAGTGATGTTGATAGCAAGATTACGAATCATGAGGCAACTTTGGATCTTGGAATTTTGGGACTCGGATCGTTTGCTAATTATGGGAGTTTGGAATTGATGTACTACTGCACCTCTGGGTAGTTAGGAGGTTTTTTGAAGTTTGTTTCGAATGAAATTATGTGGACTCTTCGAGGTTGGTCGTGAGAAATCAAACGAGATGTACACCAGCTCTGATGTTTTATAGAACATGAAAGAGTAGGATTACGTCTCTTTTGTATCTTGGAATTTTGGAACTTAGAACGTTTGCTAATTCTGAGATTTTTGGATTGATGTACTACTATGTCTTAGGATACTTTGAAGGTTTCTTGAATTTTGTTCTGAATGAAATTATGTTGACTCTCCAAGGTTCATCCTAAGAAATCAAACTAAATGTACATCAGCACAATCATTTATGCCTCATGCAAGACTAGGATTGTACCAACTTTGAACCTCGAATTTTACAGATTTAGAGCTTGTCCTAATTCTAGGATTTTAGGATATTGGTATTCTTACATCTCCAAGTGCTTTGAATATATTCCGAATTTTTTTCAAAGTGAAATTATATTAACTCTTCAAGATTCCTCCTAAGAAATCAAACTAAATGTACATCAGCTCCAATGATTAATCTCTCATGCAAGACTAGGATTGCACTAACTTTGGGCATCAAAATTTTGAGATTTAGAGCCTGTCCTAATTCTAGGATTTTAGGATATTGGTACTCCCACATCTCCAAGTGCTTTGAATATATTCCGAATTTTTTTCAAAGTGAAATTATATTAACACTTCAAGATTCCTCCTAAGAAATCAAACTAAATGTACATCAGCTCCAATGATTAATCTCTCATACAAGACTAGAATTGCACCAACTTTGAACATCAAAATTTTGAGATTTAGAGGCTGTCCTAATTCTAGGATTTTGGGATATTGGTAGACCTACATCACCGACTGCTTTGAACGTTTTCTGAATTTCGTGCAAAGTGAAATTATGTTAACTCTTCGGCCAGCGAAATGGAACCGCGTGTAACGAGATCGATGGCCATTACGCTTATCCAGGTAATCTGATTTAGGTAATTAATCGAGGAATCCTCGGAACTAGCTTTTCATGACGGATCGATGCTTTCTGTATTTGGAGAGCTGAATATCTTTGTCGCGTGCCAGGACGAGGATCTTCACTAATGGAAACAGGATCGTGGCTCATCTCCGCACAGCGAGATGCGGTTGTCTTTGTGGTATCGAAAGGGATTCGATTTCAAACAATCCGTAGATTATGTGCTCAGTTTTGAAATGGAAGTAACCGTTTCACGTTTTATGATCCACTCATAAAATGTGCTTGTAGTGCAATTTTTGTATATTTTTCAGAGAACGTTGCATAACGTCACCTTAATCTATAACAATATTGTTGTAATTATGAATGTGATTAAATAACAAAGAACTACAGTACCTTATTCCATATCTATTATAATAATCATGAAAATAATTTATAAATTTTATAATCAGAAAAATAATTTATAATTTTTATAATCATGAAAATAATATTAGTGATAAAAGAATAAAGTATCACCTTGATCCACAACAATGTTTACGTATAGAAATATATTTCCATTAATAAATCTATGGACCTAAATTAAAACACCTTCACTTTGACCCACGACAGTGTTACAATACAAAAATAAATTCGCCAGTAAATCTAAACTCAATTTCATGAATATTACAGTATACAATGAGCCAAAATAACCTAGTCATTCTCCGTACAATCAGATGAACTAAATAAAGTAAGAGAAGGTATAGAGAAGAGAAATTTACTCCATTTGAACTTTTCCTCAGGATTTTGTGAAAACGCGTTACAACGCGGCAGTACCGCGGCTGTTAACTCCTTGCCTTGTGATTTCCTCAAAAGTTGCGTCTGTCAAAGCAAATTATTCTCGGCTGCACGGTTAAGTCAAATAAAGGAAGTTTAACTCTTAGATGGCGGAGGCGGGTCTTTACCGACTCGAGGTAAATTCATTTTCGGTTCTATTCTCTTATACTCTGCCATTAGCAATTAAACTTTTTTAAAATCATACATTTTGTATGATTCAAATAATTTAGATTGTAAATTACATTAGAACTTTATGTGTCCGACGTACTCCCTTATGCAGAGAACATATGTCATATTTTATAACACGGTATATTACAAAATGTCTCCCAAGATAAATTTGAACATTTTTTCTTTCAAAGAGAAATTCTCTGTATCAATGACAAGATTTAATCGCAAAACGGCAAAAACAATTGAAGGTATTCGAAAACGTTCTTCGCAGACTAGTCGTCGCTTAATTAGTACCGACGTACAATTAAGCGAGAACGCTTAAGTTCGGACCACGCCCCGTCCCGCGTCTCGGAAGATAAATTGGCACCAATGAATGCCAATTGGGCCTCTGCACGACCGCTTCGAACACGGCTTGGATTCGCAAGCTTCCCTCCTAAGCGTCTTAAGCCGCCTTTGGGGATCGATATCGCTCGATTCGATCGGGCCCCCAGATTTATTCGCGCCAGATAGCCTAGCACCGACCAACAGGGTCCAGGCCAACGGATCGCTGACTAAGTGGATAATTACGGATTAATCGGGAATTTAATTATCGGACGAACAAAGAGAGCTATATCCTCTCACATTCAAATCTTCCCATATTCTTTTAACAAATAGCACAAATTTATTTTCTAACTTCCTGTTATTACGAGAAATATCCATTTTATTCATAGTTCACTATTTCTCTGTTTTGCTGTTGCGTTCAATCTTTCAAACCTTTACCTGTCAGATTTCTGTACAACTGAGGGGATGTATCAAACTCTTCTCGTAAATTAATAAATCTGAATTCTTCCGTGTCGTGCACAGTTGTCAATTACAATTTAACAGCTTATAGTTCTACATTAAAAAAGAATGAACAAATTTTTAAATATTTTGTAAACAAAGGTTTATACAAATCTGAATAAAAATTCGAATAAAAGTCTATGAAGATCCGAATAAAATTTGCGTACGATCAAAAAGTTTGATCTGAATATCTATGTCGTGCACAGTTGTCAATTACAATTTAACAGCTTATAGTTCTACATTAAAAAAAAGATGAACAAATTTTTAAATATTTTGTAAACGGATAAATAAAGATTTATACAAATCTGAATAAAAATTCGAATAAAAGTCTACGAAGATCCGAATAAAATTTGCATAAGACCAAAAAGTTTGATCTGAATATCTATAAAGATCCAAAGATTGATTAATTACGATAATTGTCAAAAGCATCTCTCATTAAAACGAAAGGAATTCAGACAGCGAGATTTATTCGTCGAAATCCAGCGTTTAAATCGAACCTCTCAATTTTACCGCAAAAGTTCGTATTGCGAGAAATCAAAGCCGACGAATTTCTAAACACATGTTGGTGGCAGGTCTCGTTCGAATGGTTTTTCCAAAACCGCCCTGTGGCGCAGGTTCTCTCTCACCCTTCCGCTGATTGGCGGTTTCCCTCGAAGCGCTGTCGATGATCAGCCTTCGAAGCCGCGGGGTTGAACGCGATTCACGTACAAATGTAACCAATGGTACTTCGCTGAAAAGAGCAAACATTGAGCCAATTTCCGATAGCGGCGTGCTAGCACCATCGATAAGGGATGCTCGCACCCCATTGTGATCCCCGTGTCTGTTCTGTTTCCCTCTATTTTCTCAGCTCTTTTAACAAAGTATCTTTTCTCGACATCATCAATATCTCTGCATTTAGCAAATTTATTGTGAACGACTTTCGTGAAAGACTCAATTGCTGAATAGGGTAAATTTTCAGAAAGTTTGAAGATTAATTGTAGAGACTATGGTAGATTTTATTAATGTTTGATAAGTGGAGGTTTCTTGTGGAGTTGCAAATGACCTACCAGTGTTTAGATAGAATAGCTAGGATCGTCGTCAAAATTTAGGCAATAGAACGCCATAGGTATTCTTAGGAATAAGAAATTTCCTGTGAACAGCTTTTCTGAAATTTATTTTATTGCTAGACCTAATTGCTAAATCTTTCATGGAGTATTTAAATCTTCAGAAAGTTTAAAGTGTCCGTAATTGTAAAGACTATGGTTTTATAAATAAGTAGATAATAAAAGTAGATAATAAAATAAGTAGAGATTTCTTGTGAAGTTGCAAATGACCTACCAGTGTTTGAATAGAATAGTCAAGATCATCGACAACGTTTCAGCCAATAGAACACCATAGTAGGGTTTTTCTATTTCCCGGGGCAATAGGTTTTATCCAAAGATTCCCCATAATGGCAGCATCTTGGAAAGCAACAGACGCAGCTTGCAGCGGCGTTTCTCTCGCGTGGATGTGCACCATTCAGAGCTTTCGTGGCTTTGATGGGTCTCAGACCGCCCTTTTCCTGTAGTCACCCTCTCGACCCCGATGGAAGAAGCTTCTCCTCTAAAAAGCCACGCTATCCCGAGTTTTTATTCCCTTCTCGTACTCGCGGGACCGTCTCCATTTCACAAGATGTCTCCAACCGAGGCGTCTACCTTTCGCGACTCGATTCTCGACTCCCTTTTTTTCGAATTTCTTTTCTACCTTCGTATCGACTATCGATCGCCTTCTTTGCGTTTCTGCATATCGATTAGACGGTGATGGTCCGATCAATTGCCCTTAAAGAACGCGTTAAAGAAATTTTCAAATTTTTATAGTCAAATGGTTTTGGTACATGAATGCATTTTATTTTTCAGGTAATCCCATAAGATCGAGACGCAGTCGAGCTGACCACGAAGAACTTCTTTAACCCTAAGAATCTCAAGGAGTAAAATATTAAAATTCTGCACACACTTGGAAAGACACTTCGCTGATAAATTTTTAATTTCAAATTCATCTTATTCATCATGAACTACTCTGGACTACATGATGAGCTACTCTACTTGATGTCTACTGTTTATTAAGCGAAGAATAAGTCACTGAGTATATTTTGTAAAAGAACTGTGCAAGTTGAATACTTCCGTTTCTTAGTAGAGTTTCTTAGAGTTAGTAGAGTAGTAGAGAAGTAGAGTTTCTTAGGGTTAAGGAAGATTACATCTCTAGCAATTAAGGTAACCTTTGAAATAGAAGTAAGAAAATAATGGGATATTTACGGAACAAACATTTAGCTAACAAAAGCTAGTTTCATTATCATAATTAAACGAAACAGTTGCTAAATACGGTAGAGTAGCACAATAAAGTTTATTCGGGCAGTTAATTTATTCGTCGATCGACGGTTGGGGAAATGTGCGGCCGCGTTAATGGAAATCGGAAAGTAAGTAGATTCAGACGATAAGCTACTTTTCTCCGCGATTTCTCTCGCGTGTATTTTACCGGATAGCGTATATCGTTAATGCTACACAGTCGGCCAAAAACGCGGAGCTACTCGAACAGACGAGAGGCGTTGGACGTTGAAATTCAACAGAAGTTTCTCGCGCCGAGAGCTTATGCAGTTTAGAGAGTTATTACGCGAACCGTACGTCTCATTTTCGATTCCGGTAACGGTACTACGTGGTAGTACTTCGGCTACTACAGCAATAAAATTCAAACTCCTTGAGTATACGTTCTCGCGGCTGACAGCTGAGAGGTGGAACTCTTTTGCGCCTCGAGACGATAATGTTTGCCGATATTTTACCGAACACCGTGGAAATATTCGGATAATTTACCGTATTTAAGCACCGGCTGGGTCAAGCTTTAGGAAATAGGAACTTTGGAACTTCCACTTTCTTTCTGCGAATTAACGATGCAAGAAACTTGCAGTCACTATGTTCAATTATTGCCTAATGTTTGACATCAATATCAATTATACATTTCACCTATTATTTTCACCTGTCATACACTTCATTCATTATTCTCATCTTTCACCTATTGTACTCATCTACCTTTGATACATCTCACCTATTGTTCTCATCTACTGATACATTCCACCTACTGTTCTTAACTCTGATACATTTCACCTATTGTTCTCATCTACCTTTGATTTCATGCATTGTTCTCATCGTTCATATAATTCATATTCTCATCTGTCTTTGATACATTTCATCTTTTATACATTTCACGCAATTGAGTTCTATGTAGTTCTTCCTGTAGCTTAACAGATTCAAAGGTGGTTCTTGTACATACTTACAAATACGTCAATCTTTCTGTGCTATGAATGCATTTTCTACGAATGTATATTCCTATGAATATATGCAGACACAACACAGGAATTTATAACACATTTTATAAGTATTAGAAAATGTCAACAAAGTAATTTAGCAACCTACTGATAAGATCAATAAGAGCAATTAGATCAAAACGTCTTCTAATTTTATTCTAACCTGATAAAAATTATTTTGATTTATTCATGATATTTTCTATGAACCTACAAATTTACTCTGAATACTAACGCATAAAATAAAATGAAAATTTATACCATAACGTAGAATCTTAACGCGAGTGTATAGGTTATGTTTGAACGCGGGAAAACGCATGAAGTAAACTTTAATCCGGTTACGGTGGCCTTCGAGGCGCGAACTTTTGATTGCGAGCCGTCCTCGCAACTTCGAATGCAAACTATTGCGAGAGCGTGTTAATGAAATCCGTAAGCGGGCGCGAGATATGCAGATGTTACAATCAACGGCCGGCAGGTAACAGCCGGGCAATACGTCGAAGACGTAATCAAGGGAGCTTAGTTAATCAGACGTAATGTAGTCACCAAATAGAGATAAGTCAAAGCAAACGGCGTTGCATCCATCTACGACGCGATATTAAGACGATATAGAGCGAGGAGGGGATGCGAGGATAAATGAAACATAGACGTAGATTTTGCTTAATGATGTAGCTCGTCAGGACGGAATACTCCGCTGCAGATTAGATGCGAGCGATGTTGGTGCTAACGAAAGGGGACGCCGTTTAAATCTTCCGCTTGGCGAACACCGTCTGCTATTCCTCGATGAAGATATATTACACTGTACGGTTTACTTGGAACATATGCTTAAAATTGGCGAACCTCGGCGAAATTTAATTATACGTATTAGCAATCAGCTGGTGGCTGCTTAACACCTGATTTTTAGAGGAAATGTGCTAGGATTAATTTCGGTTTGGATAAGTTATCGTAGGACTAGTATTAGACTCCTGGATGTGCACTTTTGGTGTTTCGAAATTCACAGAATAGTAATAAAATGACTACCACATGATGTACTAGGCTGACGCAGAGCGACATTCTGTGCTCCGCTACGTCTTTCTGTTCCTCAAAACCAAAGAAGACAAAAGGCACATTGGAGAGATTGGATAAGTTATAAGTTATTGGATAAGACTAATATTAGACACCTGGATGTGCATTTTTAGTGTTTTGAAATTCGCAAAATAGTAACAAAATGTCACATGATGTACTACGCTGATGCAGGGATACATTCTGTGCTCCGCTACGTCTTCCTTTTCCTCAAAAGCAAACAAGACAAAAAGTCCATCGGAGAGATTGCACGGTACATCCAACAAGGAACATCCAAACACAGGATTATAAAACCTCGTCAAAAGTAATTTTATTAAAGCTTGAATGAATTTTATTAAAGCTTGAGTGAATTTTATTAAAGCCTGTAATGAAGTGTAAATATTAATCAGATACTTTAACAATTTTCGGGTATCTTTTATTATTAGTCGAAACGTCAACGAGGCAGAAGAAACTGTCATAGCTCCTTTCAAGCCCGAAACAGGAAAACTGACACGCGATCCTACGGGAATTCACAGCGTCGAAACGGCCGGGATAGATTTATCCGTGAGATAATTAGAAATGTCAGGCTGACTGGAATCGTACACAATTGCTGTTACGGATAATCCGACCATCCGTTGTTGCGCATCCAGAAGCCGAGACAAACTCGATACATTACCAAAGCCGATGCATGCGCAATCGAGCAGCAGACAAGACAAAGCCCGCCAAATATACTCGAGGAGAGCTGCAGAGAAACTCGTGCTATGGCTTTCTGTTTAAAACATGATTACTTGTAAACAACTGCGCTTCGGTAGATATTCGTTGAACTCTGAAACCTGATATCTGTTGTGTCGTTAGGTTGCTTTGCTTTAAATCTTCAGGTGTTGTCTCACCATTCTGGTAAACCGTGTAATAAATTCAATCATGTAGAAGTACTTGCACTGTCTATAACTTTTGCATTTTCGCCCGACAAAGTTTCTATCACTTTCTGTTACAGAAAATTCTCAGTTATAAAAAATTCTGCTACAAAAAATTTATTCACCCACTAGTTTATATAAAAAAATTAAATAAACATATACTCTGTTGAAGTTCAGAATTCTTTGCTGATAAAAGCACACGTGTAATTCCACGTGACGCTCAGAAAATTGCATTCAGACATTCATACAGGAACGTAAATACGAAGTTAATCACGGAAACAGTAATACCTCTATTACATTTTATATTCGAGAAGAAATTGTGTGTTTAAGCTCAAAGAAGTTAATGACTAGCGTTTGCAAAGGAAAGATGCGGTTTGTTTGTGAAGCTCCACACGCCGATATTTGCTAAGCAAACATTTGATCGTGTACAAGAATAAGGCTACGCAGCAAGTTTTTACGATGTAGCAAGAATTATTTGAGGCGTGTTAAAACATGGCTTATTTTACGATTTGTAAGTTTTGTTTGGTTGAGAGGGAAATTGCAATGAATATTACTGATAAAGTGGATGAAAGGATGCTTTACTCAAGTATACACTTTGGAGTGTGTATTAACAGATTGTAGAAAGAACGATCTTTCTGGTTTAATTCATAAATTGAAAATCTACGTGGATGTGGAATAAATGAAATAAAGAAAATTCGAGGAAAATTGAAAAAAGTTTGACGTGAACGGTTAATCGATTAATTAAATATTATCGAGGAGTAATAATAACACAAGCGTCACGTGTCAGCATGAAGTCAATAATCTGCCAAAGTCACGCAGTAACTGAATTAATTTAAGGTATCATTCCCTTTAATTTAACCTCCTGAACTATCCTACACAACTATCAATGTACATATACCATTGTAATATTGAAGCACTCATTTGCAGCAGATTAGATCGTACACTCAATAAATCAGTACCTGCGATAACGAAAATGTGTACCCGTCCTCCACAGCGAAAGTGCTAAATGATTAGTCCGAGCTCAATTATCCGGCGGATAAAGAGCGGTTGTCCGAAAGGGGGTGGATATTCAAGGAAGATGTTTGGTCGGTCAGAAACGGCCGTAGATCTCGGTACAAAGGGCGATTCCGGTGGTTGCAGAAGGTAAGGGCGTGCACGTTGGCGTCCATCAAGGAGGGCGTTCAAAGGCTGGTCGGCGTCAGGTAGTTCGGTAAGACGCTCGAACCGGTGGTGTGGGGTTGAAACAGTTCCGGATCGGTGTTTCGAAATTCGCGTAACATGTCACGTGTAACGTAGCGTTAATGGAGGAGCTTGTTAGCCCGACGCGCGTTCCGTTTCACCATGCGAAACGGCTACGAAGCTTGCTGCTCGATAACGCGCCTTGTCGTGGGCGGTCCCACGGAACACACCCTCCTTCTCTACAGGAAAGGGCCTTCAGCGTTTGTCTCGACGAGATCCTCGGGATTACCTGCACGTAGGGAATTGTAACTGGGCCGATGTCACTCGCTTCCGGCTCTTTCGAGCGACTTGAGGCTCGCGAGAGGGTTGAAACCCCCTCTCGTACGGCCTCCGGTAACGAGTATCCGCCTCGTCGACGAATTAATGTTCGTCGCGTGCTCGTAAGCTCGGCTTAACAAGTTTATAGGTCGTTTCGGAACGACTATTCATTTGGAAAATATCTATCACGGTTTATTGTATCACGGTCCAGAGGATTGGACGATCGACGATACGCTCGGGTTCCGCGGACACCCGTGGGATAATTGACGTCCCTCGTCGAGTTGCAGAGCGTACAGATTTGGGGACGTAGCGATTCAGGGTTATAGAGATTTGGGGACATGGGGAGTAGGGGACGTACCGATTTGGACATGTGAGAATTTGGGGATGTAGCGATATGGGGACGTAGCGATTCAGGGTTATAGAGATTTGGGGACGTAGCGAGTAGGGGACGTACCGATTTGGACATGTGAGAATTTGGGGATGTAGCGATTTGGGGACGTAGCGATTCAGGTTTATAGAGGTTTGGGAACATAGCGAGTAGGGGACGTACCGATTTGGACATGTGAGAATTTGGGGATGTAGCGATTTGGGGACGTACCGATTTGGAGATATGGCGATTTGAAAGTGTTCCGATCGGGAGATGTACTAATTTGGGGATGTAAGAATTTGGAGATGTAGCAGTTTGGTGACGTACCAATTTGAAGATGTAGGAGTTTGGGGGTGTTTCGATCTGGAGATGTAAGAATTTGGAGATATAGCAATTTGACGACGTACCGATTTGGAGATATGGCGATTTGAGGGTGTTCCGATCTGGAGATGTACTAATTTGGGGATGTAAGAATTTGGAGATGTAGCAGTTTGGTGACATACCGATTTGGAGATGTAGGAATTTGGGGAGATAGCAATTTGGGAAAGTACTGATTTGAAGACATAGGCACTTACGGAGCTTAATTCCTTTTAAGAATTTTGTTCTCATGGACGAAGATCATAAATACAAAAATACAAGACCAAAAAATTCCGATAATAATTTGCAGTTTCCTCGTACCGCAAAGGAACGAGCTACATTTGTATGCGATCCACGGTCAGGTCGTCGAGAGAAGATTACTCGAGTTGGCCAAGAGAGTTACTCGACCCAACGAATACGGTTTGGTTACGAAATATTGGCCTCTCGAAACTTTCCTCGAGTGTTTCCTTCCTCTGACGGAGGTCAGTCAGCCGTGATCTCGATAGTTTCCGGTTTAATGGTCGGTCGCAGCCAAAGTCAATGCGAGCCAAAACGCGACCGATGATTCTATAAGCGTCGCGATCGTGGAGAACCTCTGGTTAGCGTGCGTCGACGACGTGACTTACTAACGACCGAGACACCGGGATATACCTGTCTGACGGTGCGTCGCGCGTCTAATTGGTGGAAAATACGACGGAGACGTTACCACGCGAAACGGATGTCCAGCGACGATGGACGTCCACGTAAACCGTCTAAGAATAGGCGCGACGTGATTAGTAGTTGTGCGGAGGCAACCTAGTAAATACACTTTGCTGTCGTTGGAAATGGTTCTCCTGAAATGCGGCGGTTTGGGGACTTGATAAGTTTTGGATAGGTTGAATATTAAGGATGTAGGAATTTGATTTAGAAATTTAGAGATGTAGGCAATTGAAAATATGGATATGTGGACATATGGGTTGGGACATGTATGAATATGTGGATGTAGAAATTTAGAAACCTAGTCAATTAAAAATATAGAGATGTGTGGACATATGGGTTGGGACATGTAAGAATTTGTGGATGTAGAGATTTAGAGACCTGGTCAATTAAAAATATAGAGATATGTGGACATAGGGGTTGGGACATGTAAGAATTTGTGGATGTAGAAATTTAGAGACCTGGTCAATTAAAAATATAGAGATGTGTGGACATAAGGGTTGGGACATGTATGAATATGTGGATGTAGAAATTTAGAAACCTAGTCAATTAAAAATATAGAGATGTGTGGACATATGGGTTGGGACATGTAAGAATTTGTGGATGTAGAGATTTAGAGACCTGGTCAATTAAAAATATAGAGATGTGTGGACATATGGGTTGGGACATGTATGAATATGTGGATGTAGAAATTTAAAAATCTAGTCAATTAAAAATATAAAGATGTGTGGACATATAGGTTGGGACATGTAAGAATTTGTGTATGTAGAGATTTAGAAACCTAGTCAATTAAAAATATAGATATGTGGACATAGTAGTTAAACATGGATGTAGGAGTTATAGATATTTGAGAATCTTGAAATTTAAAGATGTAAAGACATATTAAAAATAGTTGTGGCTCTAGTAATTTGAGGTCCTACAAATTTCAGTACAAGAAAACTTGAAACTTTGTATGCCTATGAATATAAAAATTTCAAAGTTCAACAACTTAAAAATTAAAGAAACCAATAACCTTGAACTTCGGACATCTTGAAAATAAAATTTCGAAACTGAAGAACATTCAATTTCACATATGTGTAACTCAAAAGGAGCTCAAGTTACGAGAGAACCTAAAGTTCAACCACGTCTAGGTTCCAGAGAAATTAATCCAATATCCCAAACAAAGTGTGACACAATCGGTTTGATCGATATCTGAAATCAAGCGTTTACCAGCATAGCACCATCGTGTTCTGTAAGGTCTGCCCCCGATAAACGTTGCTACCAGCCTGTTCCATGTTGTTAGATCTCGTTAATTACCCTGTTTGATTACAGGGGATTTGATAACTTCGTGAAGCAGACCGTGATATGTACGCTCGCGATACCTAACGATATTATTAACGACATGGAACTCGGATGAAACGTTTCGGAGAATTCGGTATCCGGCCGAATTATGCGTTTGCGGATTGAAATTACGTAGATCGATTATTTAGGAAGCGATACAGACAAATACTTTCACCGTGTGTTCCCGACTGACAATTCATTCCTGAGATTGTTCGAGTTTTATTGGATTTGCATGTACGTTCCCGGTTAATTGAACTGTTCTCGCTGCTCGAAGAACAACCGACGTGCGATGGAAGGAAAATACACGGGTTTCAAAGACTGTTTATTCGGATTAAATGAAATCTTGGTCTGTTACTGTACCTTTTATTTTGTAATTACTGCGTTCGAGATTCTTTAGAGGTCCATTATCAGTTCTTAAGTTCCTTCATTTTCCTTTTATTCAAAAAAATTTTTGGATCTTCAAATTCTTGGATCTTCAAATTTAGACATCTTAAACTCAATCCTAAAATTCATGATACATCTCTAAAAATTTTCCAGATCTTTAAATCTGAATATAGTCCGAGTTCCTAAATCCACTTCACGCCACAAAATTCCCAACAGTTCATCAAATATTAAAATAAAAAATCCAGTAAAAATTATTAAAATAAGAAATGCAGCAAATGATTATAGGTCATCCTTGACCACCATCTTCAAGGAAAGATTTGCACCGACTGTACCAAATTCTGGGAACATACGAATGGGGGTTGAAACACAAGAGGAAGGGTTAATCGTGATTCGAGCCGATTCAAACGTATTCGAACGTAATTTGAATAATTGCGAAATGCCGCGTGGTGGTCGTTCTGTACCATGTACTTTCTTGGTTCGCGTCTCGAGTCTCGTTCGTCGTCCTGTTCGACGACCTCTTGCTCTCGTGTTTCCCGTGGCATTTCAAAATCAATTTGTCTTCCGCGTTCCACGCCGCTCTCCATTCCCTTCAATTTGGCTTGTAAATGTCGTCTGAATATATCTAGCTGCCCGGAGGAAGCTTGCCTTTCCACGGGGCCAATCTCTATCCCGAATCCTGGCGACGCGGCGGACGAACATCTATCTGGACTCGTATCGACGGGAATCGAAGGAATTCTTTGGCGACCTACTTTGGTTGGTCGGAACCAATGGGTGAAGCACATTTCACGAACTTTAGGAGTGGGTATTTAGGAACGTAGGAGATGTGGAAATTTAGGGGTGTGGAAATTTGGGGATGTGGAAATTTGAGGATGTGGAGATTTGGGGATGTGGAGATTTGGAGACATAGCAATTTGGGAATGTGAAGATTTGGGGACGTGGAGATTTGGGGATGTGGAGATTTGGGAATGTGGAGATTTGGGGATATAGAGATTTGGGGACGTAGCAATTTGGGGACGTGGAGATTTGGAGACGTGGAGATTTGGGGATGTGGAGATTTGGGAATGAGGAGATTTGGGGACGTAGCGATTTGGGGATGTGAAGATTTGGGAACGTGGAGATTTGGGGATGTGGAGATTTGGGGATGTAGAGATTTGGGGACATAGCAATTTGGGGACGTAGCAATTTCGGGATGTGGAGATATGGGGATGTGGAGATTTGGGAATGAGGAGATTTGGGGATGTGAAGATCTGGGGACGTGGAGATTTGGGAATGTGGAGGTTTGGGGATGTAGAGATTTGGGGACATAGCAATTTGGGGACGTAGCAATTTCGGGATGTGGAGATATGGGGATGTGGAGATTTGGGAACGTGGAGATTTGGGGATGTGGAGATTTGGGAATGAGGAGATTTGGGGACGTAGCGATTTAGGGATGTAGGGATTTGGGGATGTGAAGGTGTGGGGACGTGGAGATTTGAGGATGTAGGGATTTGGGGACATAGCAATTTGGGAATATGGAGATTTGGGGACGTAGCGATTTGGGGATGTAGGGATTTGGGGACATAGCGATTTGGGAAGCACCGATTTGCACATGTAGGAATTTGTGAAATAATCAATTTAATATAATTGCAATTTAGATATATAAAAATGTGGGAACTCATGAATTTGGAAATCTAAGTATTTGAAAATGTACATCCTCAGAACTATAGTCATTCAGCAACATACAAATTTAAAGATACGAATACCTCAAGAATATAAAAACTCAGATATACAGCAATTCAGAAATATAGAAATATAGGAATAGTATATTGATTTCCATAAGAGCTCCTCCAAATACCGTGCTCTATTTATGCTCTATATACTCTTCTAAATCCGCCACCTTGCCAACTCCTAGGTTGACATCGGTACATCCCCTGTGCACACATTTGGCGGACCTCAAATGTATCCACTACTATATTATTCAGGTTTCCCGAAAACCACCATACATCATCTTAGCTTCATTTTTAGTGTATTGATTTCATCTATTCTCTAATAAGATTAACTTGATATGTTGGGTTTTATAAAATTGCTTTACCTGTCAAATTAGTAAAAAGAGTTTCTGAATTAATATATTATGCACCATACCTTTTATTCAGTTATATTTATACAGGAGATACTCGGTTCATTCTTGGTTCTTTTTTAAATTCATTTATTTCATTTACTTGTTTAAAACTTATTTTAGAGTTGTATTCGGTAGAATGTCTTTTGACGTATTTAAATTTGAACTCGTTCTTTTGACTGGTTAACTGCGGTTGTCAATATTCGTCAGTCCGACACTATTTTGGTGCAGTCAACGTTTTCTGCGATAAAAAATTACCATTCGCTATAAAAACTCGAAATTTTATGACGAAATAAAAGTGTCAGTGATATATTTCTTTTGTGTTACCAATAAAATTGCAATGTAGTTTACAGACAAAAATTACAGTCTTTCGATTTAATTCGCGCGGGATTTTCAAATATTAATTAGGAATATTATCTCTTTGAGCAACTTACGAGTTTTTTACCAGTTGTATCAGTTAGATCTAATTATTACTGCAATATTAAGATAAATAAAGGATATTGAAATGTTATATAAAGAGTATCTTCACATTCAAACTGAGTATCTCTAACTAAAATGTAAAATATATACAGGGTCTTTCACAACTGTAGGTCCCTGAAATGGTGGGTAGCTGATGTGATTCTGAATAATTATTTCCTTTGCAAAAATGGGGTGTGAAGCTTCGTTTTTGAATTATTAAGGAAAAACGCGGACCAATCAGATCGCAAGGACGTGCGCTCAGCCAATAGGCTCGAAGCTGTCGCTCTCGCGTCTGCGCACTCAGCCGCTAGGCTCGAAGCCATTGCTCTCGCGTCTGCGCATGCGTAAGCCTCGCGCTGTGATTGGTCCGCGTTTTTCCTTAATAATTCGAAAACGAAGCTTCGTACACCATTTTTGTAAAGGGAAATCTTATTCAAAATCACGTTAGCTACCTCCCACTTCATGGACCTACATTAATTATGAGACACCCCGTATAATTTGAATGTAGCAATCTTGATACAAATTACAATTGAAAACTCAATCTTGCAAATTAACCCAAAAAGAAACCTATCTGACATTTGAACTATAAGTCTGACTCGATGTTCCAAGGGGTTAATTCGCGTGTCGAAATTTTCGAAGCATTTCCGAAGACGAAAGCAGACTGGCCGAGAGGATCGAATCGTCTAGACGAGGTCTAACTCGCGAAAAAGGAAAACGAAAGGAAAGGAAGACGGGAAATTTGGTCCGCTGGGGGTAAGGGAACAGATAGAGGGAGATAGATGCTACTAATTTAATGCGAGGGGATGCTCTAGTTACTACGATGCCACCTATTTTAGCCGACATGAAAGCGCGTCGCGTAGTTTCCGACGGTTTTCCGTAATAACAAGATTATCTTGAGCGTCGCGTCGAGGAAACGAGCGAACAGACGGTCGAACACGGCCCCGTCTGAAGCTCGCCTAGCTTTTAATTCGTGAGAACTCGAACAGAAGGGAGGGCAAGAACGGGGTGAAGCAACGAAAACACGATTTATCGTTGCTCGGTATATGCCTCTCTGGAACATAATATGGAGCTGGTTCGGTGAACACGAGATATACACGACGGCCGGTAGTTAAAATTAATAACTCGAGGAGGCAGAATACGATCTTACGGTAATTAAGTCGGCTTTTAAATTCGCTGAATACGGACCCTGGATGCAATGGGTCCGGTTATGGAAATGCGCCCATCGACCCTCGCTCCGCGCCAAATTCCATTCTTCGACATTCCGAATTTTCATTTAACCTAGTCTTTCTTTTGGGAGATAAACTATCTTCACTTAACTATCAATTATACAACTTCGTGTTTCAGATTTTATAATCAGGTATTTAACCCTTGAATGAGGGGGCTCGTGTGCTAAAATTATAGCCTGAGGCGGGTAAACAAGGTAATGTTGATATCAAATAGCAGTTGGGGACTAAAAATAAATTTTTTTGAAATAGAATTTCTGAGTAGTGATAAGATTAGATTGAAAGTGGATTGAGATTAAATTAAATTAACATGCAGCTAGAGGATTAATCGACACTTTGTGGGACTTGACTTATGAAAGATTATACCCTAAAACTTTTATTTGTGAAATGACCATCTGCTTGTGAAGTAAAGTTCAACGCTAATTTCAATTTGTGAAATCAACTTTATTATTAATTTTAATAATTGAAGTGAACATCAACGTTAATTTCAATTAGCGAAATGATCTTTAGCACTGATTTCAATTTGTGAAATGACCTTCAATATTAATTTCAATTTGTGAAATGACCTTCATTGTTAATTTCAATTTGTCAAATGACTATTATCTTTAATTGCAGTCATTGCAATAAACCTCACAGTTAATTTCAATTAGTGAAGTGGTCTTCAATGTTCATGTCAATTACTGAAGTAACCCTCTACGTTAATTTCAAATTGCGAAATGATCTTCAATCTTAATTTCAATTAGCGAAATGATCCTCAATGTTCATTTCAATTAATGAAAAAACCATCATCGTTAATTTCAGACATTGAAATAAATGTCATAGTTAATTTCAATTAGTGAAATGGTCTTCAATGTTCATGTCAATTACTGAAGTAACCCTAAACGTTAATTTTAAATTGTAAAATGATCTTCAACGTTAATCTCAATTAGTGAAATGATCCTCAATGTTCATTTCAATTAATGAAAAAACCATCATCTTTAAGTTCAGTCATTGAAATAAATCTCACATTTAAGTTCAATTAGTAAAATTGTCTTCAGTGTTCATTTCAATTACTGAAGTAACCCTGAACGTTAATTTCAAATTGTAAAATAATCTTCAACGTTAATCTCAATTAGTGAAATGATCCTCAATGTTCATTTTAATTAATGAAAAAACCATCATCGTTAATTTCAGACATTGAAATAAGCCTCACAGTTAATTTCAATTAGTGAAATGATCTTCAATGTTCATTTCAATTAATGAAAAAACCATCATCTTTAAGTTCAGTCATTGAAATAAATCTCACGTTTAAGTTCAATTAATAAAATTGTCTTCAGTGTTCATTTCAATTACTGAAGTAACCCTGAACGTTAATTTCAAATTGTAAAATGATCTTCAACGTTAATCTCAATTAGTGAAATGATCCTCAATGTTCATTTTAATTAATGAAAAAACCATCATCGTTAATTTCAGACATTGAAATAAGCCTCACAGTTAATTTCAATTAGTGAAATGATCTTCAATGTTCATTTCAATTTGTGACCCGACCATCATCTTTAATTTCATTCATCAAAATAAACCTCGAAGTTAATTTCAATTAGTGAAAAGACCTCCAGCGTTAATTCCAATTATTAAAGCAACCCCCACCATTAATTCCAATTAGCGAAATGACCTCCACAGTGACGAAAGTAAAAGCCACCACGGTTTATTACAATAAATGCGTTATTACATCGTACCAGTCCATAAATTCGATTATTTTGACCGCGAAGTAATAAATAAACCGAAATATAAACTCCAATATCTGCAGATATGTATCGTTTAACTGAACAAAGGTTCGGAAACGGAAATCCTTTAACGATGCACGGAATTTACACGATTAAAGGGTTAATCGTGAAACACGAGGTGTTCCACGTGCAACAAATATGTTTTCGTGGCCGAGCAAATGCATCAGTCGTGATGGTAGTCGATTTAAACGCGGACGGGGGATGTTTGGGATGAGATTGTAGGAGGCGGAGGGTAACGAACGATACGAATAGAGATACACCGAGGGCCATTCATCATTTTGCAACCGGAGCCTTGCTCTGCAACGTCGATCTCGTCAATCACCCTTTACAACCGAGGAAAAAGAATTTCCTTCTTGTCTCGCAGAAGCTACATACTTCTGGGACACTGATTCCCAGAGTCATCTCGTATTCCTTCTTCGTCTCGGAAAAACCCTGCTACCCGGGAAATGCAACATCCATCTTTGTACGTTTTCAGAAATCGAGTTTCATTGGAAATACTGAGACCCGCAATATGTAATACAATCGACAAGATCGTTATTTTACGTCGGATGCTCGAAATGATATATTTGTCCGGAGTTAAAATCTGAATAATCAATCACAAATCGTTCTGAATGAAATATGGGTGCTCTGTAATTGGATCTAGCTTGTTTTTTTTTAAATTGCACAAATTTATTTACAGATTCAAATTTCAAACGCAATTTGTTTGGAAAGCAATTTCTGTAATAAGGTTATGAAGAGCACCTTCTGCAGCTACCAATATTGCGAACATTGATTTTTACTATTTTTATGTATCTTGATAAAGAATAATACCTCTGTTACGCTAATTTGTTGAACAAAAGAAATAATGAAAATAAACATGCAGGTCTATGAGATTTGCATCAAAAGCAATTTCTGTAATGAGGTTATGAAGAGCACCTTCTGCAGCTTCCAATATTGCAAACTTTAATTTTTATCATTTTATATGTCTTGACAAAAAATAATACCTCTGTTAATCTAATTTGTTGAATAAAAAAAATAATGAAAATAAACATGCAAGTCTATGAGATTTGCATCAAAAGCAATTTCTGTAATGAGGTTATGAAGAGCACCTTCTGCAGCTTCCAATATTGCAAACTTTGATTTTTATCATTTTTATATATCTTGATAAAGAATAATACCTCTGTTACGCTAATTTGTTGAACAAAAAAAGTAATGAAAATAAACATGCAAGTTTATGAGTCTAGTTAGTGACAGATATAAGTTGAGATATGTAGAGTTAGCTGCTGAAGTAACCTAACCTAAGTTGAGGTATGTAGAATTAACTGCTGAAGTAACCTAACCTAAGTTGAGATATGTAAAGTTAACTACTGAAGTAGCCTAACATAAGCTATGTAGAGTTAGCTACTGAAGTAACCTAACCTAAGTTGAAATATGTAGAGTTAACTGCTGAAGTAACCTAACCTAAATTGAGATATGTAAAGTTAACTACTGAAGTAACCTAACGTAAGCTATGTAGAGTTAGCTACTGAAGTAACCTAACCTAAGTTGAAATATATAGAGTTAACTGCTGAAGTAACCTAACCTAAATTGAGATATGTAAAGTTAACTACTGAAGTAACCTAACCTAAGTTGAGATATGTAGAGTTAGCCACTGAAATAACCTAACTGGCTTCATAGAGTGACCCATATAGATTTAAAGTATAATACAGGAGAGAAACAAAGGAAATGGCAGTGTATCGACTCGAGAAGAACGTGCTCGATAAGGGGATTAATAATTGCGAAGATTTATGAGGGCGTGTAACCGCAGCACCGAATAACCAGCAATTCCATCTTTATCTGACCCACGGCTCGATCCATTCTCGTAGGTGGCATTGAAAAACGCTTTGGCTCGATTTATCGGTGCCGATAGCGGCGGTAAAAGAGAAACAATGAAATTCAACTAAGCCCCGCGAGTGGGTTGAGGGTTGCGGGTGTACGTGGGATTCCGTGAGCATCGAGGTCCAGCGGAAAAATGATAAATGTGGAACCGTGGCCGTAACAAGCCCTCTCGAGGCGAGCCCCAGTTTTTAATTGCCTCGTACTAGACTGCAACCCTCTCTTCCGTTTCTCTTCGCCTTCCACGTGACCGGAAGCCCCTCTTCACCCAATCAACTTGCGGGATAATTGAAATTTAGATTTCTTAGGTGGAGCTTGGTTACGCTTTCAATAATCTGACGCGATCTTTCTATTATCTAATTAGACGTTAACTGAATTTGAGGATGAAGAGTAAATGTCTAGTTTTTCGAAAAAGTGAAACGAGATTTTGTTCGATAAAAAATTGATAACCGCAACGAAATAAAGTTTTGATCGACGTGTATGCACGTCGTGCAGTTGACTGGTTAAAATACGATCCCTTCGCCAGGCAATGGAAGTTCACCCTTCGAGGCAGTATACTTGCGAGATAGAAACTGGGAGATTTTTTAAGTTAGAAACACAAATTCTCAAATTAATCTTATTTAATAATTTACAAATATTTAATAATTCTAACAAATCTTTAAAATTTCAACAAATATTTAAAATAAATTCTAACGATTCTTTAAAAAATGCGTTTCGATCAAATAACGATATTAATACTTCGTGGAAATTGCTGAACAAAGGTACAAAAAAGATACGCGTCTACGAGTCGCTGGAGGGTTGACAGCCAGGACGAGGATCGTTTCCTTTCTCCGCTATTTACGAGATATCTCGCAGACGAGATCGATCGTGTCGGGCGCCAGGAAGACGCGACGAGAATCAAACGAAGCGTACGGAGCCCGCGTATACGCGTTTTAATCCCCCAACCCCGGTGTCTCCCCTATTTTCCCCGTGATCGCACCCTCGTCTCCGGACCAGAGTCAACCAGACGAAGCGGACCTTTGTCCTCTTCTGGGCCATTACTTTCCCCTCGGTAACGGTATGCTCGTTAATTAAGTACTTCAAGGAATGTGTGCCGTGATCAAACCTTTGATTTTTCGCATCAAGATGATTTATCGACCCCATGCCTCAATTTTCACTTCTATTCGATGAATTTTTATTATCGGGTTGCGATGTTGGTATATTTCTGACTATTTGAATTTGAAAACATTTGACTTTGGTCAATGAACATCATTGAACATCAATGAACACATTGTCATACAGAAGCAATTGGACATCGCATTGGATAGTATTTTCTTTTTTAACAAATCATACCAAATATTTTCACAACGATTACATAGCGCCATGCAATTAATTCTCAGTTAGAAAACTGAGTAAATTTTTAATAATACAGGTGTCAGATCTGTATGGAAATTTAAGTGTCACCCATATTTGCAAAAAATTTTGAAGAACCTATATATCATCAGTGAAAATAAAAAAGTTACACAAAGAATTCTTAAAGTTCTAACTTTCTGTAATAATAATGAAAGATGTTAAACACACTAAAGACTACTTTACATGCCTCCACAAACCCCTTGTCAGATCATCTCACGAGAAACCTCGCAGCAATAAATCATCAAAAATTAAATAAGAAGAAAAGGAAAAGTAGAAACTGAATTCGACACCGAATTCAGTGAACTTGCGTAACGATTTACTGGAACAGACCGTGTATTCCGGGTCATTGGTCACGATTATTCCACTTGCAGGGGTACGAGTTTGCCTTGGCGAATGAACATTGGCAACACGCTCAACGTGGACGCGTTCGAATCAGCTCGCGAGCGGTTTATTGACCCAGCCGGACAAGTGCTCGTCCTGATTAGCAGAAGTTTCCAATATCGCATCTAGAATTAACCCCCCGTTAATAGGGGCAAACTGCCGCACGAATAAATAGATGACAATGCGTTGATTAGTGCCCATTAATCTCGTTTCTCGCTCCACTAGGTTTTTCATACACCCGAGGAATTGGAACGCGACGAGGAACACGCTTCACCGATGGAGTCGTACTCGTTCGATGAGTTTAACACTCTCGACTATCGACTTGTCATTTCTGTCAATTTACCGCTAAACATTACATGGTTGATCGTTCTTTTTGTCTGATTGTAACTTTGAAGAAGTTTCTTTGAAATATTCTTTCCATCATTTTTTTTAATATATTTGAAGAATGTATTGGTAGGATTTTTGAAATGACAATTTATGAAATTAATATATTGTGGATTGGCAATTTTATATGTAAGCTGTCATGAGTCTTTAATTTATGATTGAACAGTGGCAGAATTTAAATAAGCTTCAATATTATTTATATTTAGACAATATCTTAGTGATCGTTCAAAATTGATGTAACACTTTGAATCCACTCTTCAAGTGTCATTATATGATCATTATTAAATTTTAACACACTTTTCAGTCACAATATATAAACAGCAAACATTCCACAATTTTATAGAGAAATAATCTATCCTTTGAGACGGTTATTCAATAAAAGTATGCCAAAATTTATGACAAAAAAGTGGAGCAAAAAGAACTTCAGCGTCGAAAAAGCTTTGAAATCCTATAGGTCTGACAAACGCACGGTTTTTAAAGATATCCGCAGGTTCCGAAGTATTCGGAAGAAGAGATTTGGACGTCAGAATTGTCAGAAACAAAACTCGTCGGTGTGGAAAGCGTGTTCGGAAGGGTGTGAAAAATAATCACCTTACGGTTCGCTTTCCATCGATGCATACCGATGCTGATCCGCGAGAAACGAGGTGGATTCGCCGCGAAACAGTTGTGAAACCTCGTTAGAACGTCCGATGGGGGGTAGCTTTAGCCCCGACAGTCACGAAGAACAATTTACATGGCGGGGCGTTACGGCGCGGAATACCGGCAAAGCAAACCAACGCCGTCTACTTCCCCTCACACGCACGTCAATCAACCGGATCCAGGTGGTGGTGCGAGTCGGTGAAACCATATACGAGCCGTTTACATTATCATACAGAGAGGGTGAGATAGAGAGCGACGGAGAGGAGTTGAACACGCGGCTCGCCTAGATTTACGTGTATTTACGCGTCCCCACGAATTTGTCGGCGAACAAATGGGGAGCGGTTAAGCGGTGCCCGGATATCGTCATAGTTCCAGCGAACTATCAGAAACGTAGTTAACCGGTTATTCAGGGCTGCCGGTTCATTTAAGCTCCTCCAACCTGCCTGGTCCCGCCGCGAAATTGCACGGAAATTGCTTATTTAAACGAATCTTACGAGAAACAACGATCCATATAGGCAACATTTTTACTCGATAAATAGCACTACCTGGTCAAAAATACCCTTCTGTCGATAACTTTAGGTGCGTTATTGTACCTAGTATGTACATTGTGCTAGTACATGTATGTACTAGTATGTACCAATTGATACCTGTATGTACATTCCATCTGGGATCATGTCAGATCTCAACCAAGGCAAGTTTGAATTATCAAGTTTTATATACATAAATAATTTTAGATTGCTTCCAAAAAAAATGGAGGACATAGTCAAATACATTAAAGAATTTTGTAAGACTTTTCTTAAGTATAAGAATTTTTAATGTCAGTGAAAATTCACTATCATCAGTCAATAATCTGATCATGACAATAAAAATGGCTGTCTTTTGTATGACATACCTGTATGTACATACCATCTGGGATCATGTCAGATATCAACCAAGAAGCAAGTTTGAATTATCAAGTTTTATATACTTAAATAATTATTCATTGCTTCCAAAAAAAATTGGAGGACATTGTCAAATACATTAAAGAATTTTTTAAAACTTTTCTTAAGTGTAAGAATAATTTTTAATTTCAGTGAAAATTCAGTGTCATCAGTCAGTGATCTGATCATGACAATAAAAATGGCTGTCTTTTGTATGACATACCTGTATGTACATACCATCTGGGATCATGTCAGATATCAACCAAGAAGCAAGTTTGAATTATCAAGTTTTATATACTTAAATAATTATTCATTGCTTCCAAAAAAAATTGGAGGACATTGTCAAATACATTAAAGAATTTTTTAAAACTTTTCTTAAGTGTAAGAATAATTTTTAATTTCAGTGAAAATTCAGTGTCATCAGTCAGTAATCTGATCGTGACAATAAAAACGAGTCTTTTGTATGAAATACACGTCTCTCCAATTTCAGCTTTACTCTTGCTATCCTAAATCAAAACAATTGCACGAAGATACCTTTATATGCATCTCTGTATGCATAGTCTTTTCTGTGCTCCTCTTTCATGGTATATCCGAGATTCCCAGTTATTCCCAATATCGCAGTCCAATCGATTGGCGTATTGTGTTAATAACGAATGATACAATGACAGGAATAAATGATGTTATTGAGAAAACAAGAGTCACGTGTCTGGAAAATTGAAAAAGAGATTGGATTCGAAAGGATTGTAACGATGCGTGTCGAATTCAATCAGTGAACGGTCCACGCGACCATCGAACGAGTAAATCGTGATGTTCTGGAATTGCCAGGTAATGGTATTTGGAATAGAATTTAATGGAAATCCATTATACCTCGTATATGTAATTAATGCTCGGTGGGATTTAATCGACACGTAGCAAGTTACAAACTATTACACGAAAGGTACCATTTCGGCGAGGTCGGAATAGTTGAACGTCATTTTTGCTCCTCTGTAATTACAAAAGCTAATTACAAAAAATCAACCTGTAATAAATCATGAACTCTCTATTGAGCCTCTGCTTGACTAACTTCGTAAGAGAAATAAATATCAATGAAATCTGAAATAAACATCGATTGCAGAGATAAAACTGAAGTGTCCATCAAGGAATTCTCAGAACTTTCAGAGTTAAGCGCGTGACGATTTAAGCTCGCACTGGCTGCGAAATATCTTGCAGAGACTTATTACGACAGCCACGTAAGAAAGCATCCTTACAGAGGGTAGGTCGTGCGAAAAAAAGCTGGATTACCCTTAAGACGAGGAAATTCGTGGGCCAGCAGTCGAGGCGACGGTAATATCGTGTTTTCTTCTCCGGATAAAGGCCGACGAAATCCGTGCTCTACCCCCGTGGAATCGGACCGACTTATCGCGTTCAAGGGACGAGGGCCAGATTACGAACGGAATAAAAAGACGTTGAACGAGAAGGGAACGTCGGGGGATTTTCTCGTTCGTGAAAAGTATTTTCCTTTTTTTCCTCCGCTTCTTCTTCGCCGAAATCACGTGGGGAGCGCGTGTTTAAACGAGCGAACCAATCTCGCACTGCAAACAATACCGAATGGACCGCGTTCTCTCCAATGGCCGTATAAATCTGAGCACCGGGGGTGTCCCTGTTTCCTTCCGTGAGAACATCTCCAACGAGTTGCTTTTATTCTTGCAATTTACAACAAGATACAGCTGCAACCCACCACATATATCGGATACGCTCGAGCTTTCAAAGTTACTTTCACTCGAACTACCGGAGTTTACCAGTAACTTTGTTGCGGTGGTGTGAGAGGTTCTTTAAACAGACACGCTATCCCGATCATTTCAATACCGGCATTCGTATTACCAGCTATTGACGTTCGAGTATCGATGCTGTAAAGCATCGGTATTCAGCTACTGATGTCGATATCGATACTCCTACTCGAATATTACGGTAGCTGTAACTTAGAGGCGAAGATGTCCATTTGTAGAGTCCACGATGAACACAATGTGAATAGCATAAAAATTCACCGATCATAGTACGGTACAAAGATCATTTGTTCCATCGTTATCGATCCGCTTATCGTTCTCCCCAAATTATCCCGACAAGGTATTAAAGAATACAGAATTCAGAAGTTCCGTTGGAAGTTCCATCAAAGGCTCGATTCGACAAGAGAGAGATTGTTCCACTCGTTGCTTGCTTCGTTAGTCTTGGCTCGTCTTCCGAATCAGGAACGAAATTCGAAGAAACCCGTCCCCCGTTGTGTTTGACTTGGTTCTGGAAGAAGAAGAAGAAGAAACCGCGCGCGAATTGCTTCTGTCACGAACGGAAGAGGGAAAAGCCTCGCGATCCATTAATTTCTCATCCAATTTGTAGGCAGGGATGATCCGCGGCCGGTTTCTTCGGGGTTTGGGGTAGCAACCCCTAAAGATGGGAAGGCATGGATTAGAATCAAGCATCGGGACGGAAAAGTCAGATCGACGGATTAATTTACGATGGTTCGTTGAAACAGATCCGGGGGGAGATTTATCGAGAAACGATGACCTCGCGACCTTTCCTCGAAATCTGGCCATTTTCTCGCGACCGTCCGCCAATCGGAGACGCTTCGATTTTCTCTTGGAGACCCTTTCCGAAGGGTAATCTCGAGACTCGCTAACGAGACACCGAGTTTGTCAACGTCTTTGCGAGGGCTTTCGAGGGTGACCGGGACTTCACGACCGGACGATCGTCCACTTTCACGAGTGGAGCTCTCGACACGGATCAGACGATCGAGTCCTCGGACGCTGCTAATGAGTTTACTCTTTTAATGGGAACTTTTAATTATCCGCGCTTTCGCGATCCTTCTCGTTCCGCGAGATTTATACCGACAATTAACGATCATAAATATTTTGACGGAGAGTCAGCGCGGAATCAGTGACCTCGTTAATATTCCGGCGACGCGGTGTTTGCGTACCTGCTTGATATCTCTATTATGCCGAGGAAATTAATTATTCCGAAACGCGGTGCTCCTCGTTGTTTTCGTAAAAGACATCCGAAATCTTTAAATAAAAGTCTGATCTGAATTATCTTGAAATTACGACGAAAGAATTTTCCAATGAAAATTGAACGTGGCGAGATTCCAAGCACGACGACGGGATGGGTGAAAGGATCTCTCCGATGGGTGCTTAAAGCTCGACGCTGTCGTTCACGATCGCGGGCCGTTTTTGTCTCGCGACGACATTAATAATACATAGCGGTGCGCATAGAAGGGAACGGCCGTTCTGTATAACTGGCGTCGTGCGAAAGCAATATCTTGCGCCATTAATATCCGCGGAAGGATAGGACATGCCTATGCTGCGGCCTCCAATGCATTCTATTATACCACGATATGTGTATATCGATATACGTACGACACGACGCGAAGATTCTCCTACTTCCTCGTATTATCGACCTAAATCGACCCGTCCCGTAAATAGAGCGGGCTTCCTGAAGTCATGAATCGGCTGTCATTAATCTTCTTTGATTTATCGTTGGCCGAGCTTGATTGAAACCGGTAGTCTTCGAAGACCGTCATTTTATTTTTTTCGTAAATTTATCGTTTAATTGTTTTTCTTTCCCGATATCGGTTTATCAGCTACAACAATTTCCAGGGGAACGAGTTATACTGCAATTTTCCGAGAGGATGATATACGATTTCAAGATACGACTGGAATTATTAGGACGTTGCTGCTGCGAAAATGGACGTGTATTGTCAGACACGAAACTCTAATTTACGCTTGATCGATCGAGGGAACGGTGCTGTGCAGTTCTAATTATAATTATCGGGGAAATGTTTCTGTTTGATTTAAAATGATGTTAAAAGAGATGAAGACACGTTATGGTGATGACCCATTATTTATGATGTATGACCCAGGTTGCATATGTGACCTGGTAACAATCCAGTTAAAAAAATCCAGTTAAATTTATAAAGAAAGGAAATCATTTTTTGAGGAGTCAGATAGCGGTATGACTGAACGTCAGTTAAGTGTCAGTACAAAGTTTCAGTACGAAGTTTCATTTCAATTGATTATCAAATGTACATAAAAATATATGAAGGTGTATTAAAATTACATTACATAGTTTCACTCGAAAAAATAACCGGTGACAGGCAATAAAATTGGTCAACGACGTATCATTCGTCATCAACGCGAATTTATTGAACGATGGTCTCATGGCGCGAGTTATCGCGAGCTTCGATTTCTCTCGAAAGAAACGAGCACTCGTGCGCGGAGAAACAAACGACGTGTACATGTTCCCGGGGGTAGAAGAGAATTGTGAACGCGTAAATACGCTGTAGCTGTTATCTGTCGGAAACGTTACAACGCCGCGATTTCTGTGATAATAGCATCGGCCGCGAATTTTCATTGACGCGTGTTGCAACGCGAGTGCACTTATCGCGCGTGAAGAGTCCTATCGACGAGCTGCAAAATTGGCGGAGCGCCAACCACCTCTTGTCGTTCGCGATTCCCTCGTGTGCCTTTCGCGAGAGTGGCATTTTGTTAAAAAAAAAACCGGGAAACATCGAAGGGGATGGTGGATGATCGCCGTGTTGTTTTGCGATCTTTCATGCGCATCCCCCGTGACACCTGCGTTCTGAATATTACGCCAACCCAATCGGAGAAAGCAAAGAAATTCCACAGAGTGTAATGTTCCGAAAAATCCCTGGAGGAAAATTGCGAATTTACAAAATTGAAAATCTGGACGTTTAAGACTCTGGAAAATTGGAAATATGGTAATACAATTTGTGGATGCGGGAGTTTTTATCGACACGAGCGATTTTAGAATTATCCTATTTTACCATCGGATGTTATAAAATATGTATTAAGCACTCTGTAAGCCAATAAGAACGAGATCGAAGGATTCGGTCATTTTCATATCCCTGGAAAGAAAAAGAAACGTGTCAGTTTGCGAGAAAAGCAGGGGCTAAGGGTATCGTACAAATTCCCCGATAAGGATCCAACGAGCCCGTAGCTAAGGGTGGCGGTCGAAGCGGGGAGCAAATAAAATTACAGCAGTTGGAAAAACGTCTTGGAGGAGAAAAGGAACGAGGGTCTCGTGTTCCTTGAAATAGTACGACTTGTATCGGGACCGTTCGCATCGGCAATGGGGCGAGTTTAATTCCGTCGTCGTTTACCCGAATTGCCCTCCACGGCGACGATCGGTTGGCCGACATCGCGTGTGGAGGTAGGGCGTGAAAGGAAAATGGCTTTGACTCCCGAATAATCACCGAAAGAACGACATTTACGAATTGTTGGCCGATTTATTGCGGCAATCGGTGACTTTCTTCGCGACGAGGATTATGTGCTGATATAGTAACGGTAAGTATCATTTTTCTTTCTTAGAAGCTTACGCCTCTTCTCGACGATATTTTTTAACAGATCTGTCGGCCGTTAATTCTATCGTTAACGCGTTGACCGTTCAGGGACAATGCTTCGATTTCTTACGAAACGAGATTTTTAAATTCTTTGTTGTTGTACAATTTTATAGACAGGTTCATAGTTAGCTAATTATTACTACAATTTTAAGACAAGAAAGTTGAAATAGGCATATTTTGCCTAACAAGAGGTTCTTGGTTATGCAGTTTACAATTAGAGTTGAAATTGCAGTGAAAAGAGTCTGCATTCGAATTGCAACCATAAGTTTGTAGAACAAGTTAACCCGGTGACCACCGGATCAGAAGTGCGTCATGAGTGGTTCACATTTCAGACGCAAAACAGTGCAAGAGATTAATAAAATATAACAGCAACGGTGTAACAATTGAACACATAAAAAAATTCTTCATTCTAACTATTCGTGGTGGTAGAAATTTTTGTGATAGTACTATGGAAATATCATGGAGAGTTATTTTTATAATAAAACGAATACGAATGAACACGATGACGGAAGCTTTTACAATATCCCGCGTTACTTTGAATTTTTAAAATTGAGACCACTAATGCGAGTGCAAACTCGTGTTAACTCTTGATTGGCCAACAACGTTTGGGTATAAAAACATGGGTTAATACGTGGCCGATCAGTGACGTTAATTGAGCGTGAAAGTTCTGTCAGCTTAAAAATAACTGACACGGAAACTTTGTTTAGTATTTTTATTTAGATATTTTAGGGTCTATTAACAGATGTATTTAATATCTATTTTGGGAGGGAATTTGTACTCCTTGGAAGTGATTGATGGTTTTTAATTTACTTGTGATTGAAGTAAATTGGACGGAGTAAAAATAAGACGAAGTCCAATGAGATAGACTAGATAGACTATAATGTAATAATAAATGATGAAGTTAATGTAATTTAAATAATTGACAGTCTATTTTCGGTGACAGAATTTGGTTGTGTAGCATCCCTCAACTACTCTTCCTATTTACTGAATAATGCAACGTATTTTAAATAGACTTCTTGAATTGTGATTCAGCATTACAGATTATGAATATGATTTCTCATTTAAGATTTTCTTCCAAGTAATACTAGTCTCTTCGTAATAATTAATTGAAGGACTCCTAACTTGACATACATCATTTACGTTATAATTACTCATATTACTTTCGACGACTCTATTTTATTATCGCTGACAGGAGATATCTTCCTGCCAAAGGACATTTTAAGTGTTACTGAAATTGCACTGATCGATACTTAAAATAGTCCGTAATCCACCGTACCGTATGGGGATGATTATTTCTACTTGTGTCAATCAACGTCTGAATCTGTAACACTTCATTGTCAGTTATTTAAAAACACTACCTGAATCTGTAATGAACTCTATTCGCGTACAGAATGAATAACAGCTTGACGTAGATTACTGTAATCCTGAAGAATATGAAAAATATCGAAGATTCTGTTTACACAAACATTAATTTAAAAATCTATTTCAACCGAATACAAAGTTCGATACAGAAAAGTTAATTACGCATTTCAACCCCCGTAAATAACTCCATCTCGCAGTGAAAGGATACGAAACGGAGTAATTTGCAGCGTTAAATATTTGTCAACGGCGCATGGAAGTTCTTTCAATTCCAGCAGAATTACGTTGATTAATATTTCGCACGGTTTATCGCGAGTCTGTCAAACGAAACGGTCAGAATTGTAATTCGCGAATGCGCGTCGATTAGCGAGCAATTAGAGGAACGAGAGACGCATGTCGATCAGCTGTTTAGAAGGTTGTCGCTGAACGGGTTGGATGATCGGAATTTGTCGCGCTGCCGGACCCCTTTTGTCAAGATCATTAACTGTCATTAGTCGGGCGGCGTTGGATTCGTATTTCACGGACGCCGAACGTACAAGTGGTGGTCGGAATCAACGATTGCGCCGCAGAGAATATTCATCGAGGGGCCAGGGACGGTATTTATTGTAAACGGAACGCAGCGATCGTGGCCACAAATTGATTTCGCACGATGACGGCCGACCGAGTCGGAAAAGTGACGCCCGTTCGACCGCCTATTCGATGATTCGATCGAATTAATCGCGCGTGCCGTTCTCGCGCGTTCCCAGAATGCCGCCAATAGCCGCGAATTTTCCGCGCTGGAATTCATCTGTGGCTGAATCTAACGAAAAAAAGAGTGGACAGGCAACTTCGTGCGTTTCCAAATGAATGGAAGAGCAATAAATGGCCACTGTATTGACGATTGTCGAGTTTTTAACAGTAAACACTCCCCTAGTGGTCTCAACATGTGATATTAAAGTTGGTAACCGCAGCCAGCGAAACACGTTGCGCAACTAATACAAGACTCGAGGGCGATCGATATCAGAGAGAATCTATGATAGAAGCATTATGGATGAAAGAGAAAATTTAATTTTTTATGGAAGAGAGAAATTGTGGAGCAAGTCTTCTTAGTTTCCACAGGCTGAAAGTACGTGATATCTTGTTATACAACTTGTGGAACAACGTTGTGTTGTCACAGTGCTGTGTTATCGTTCGAACCTGTTACAATATTATCATACATATGTATCCTATATTTTAGCATTATACATAATGTTGTTCTATCTTTACCATTATACATGATGTCCTGTATTTACCATTATACATGATGTTATCCTGTATTTATCATTATACAGGATGTTATCTTATGTTAGTTATACGTTGTCGTACTGTTTGAAGATTTAAAGTTAGACTGTCATACTATTATACTGTTACCATGTCAGTCATCGTACTGTCACACTATCACATTATCATACTACCATGCTGTCATGCCATGGTATTAACATACTACCATACTATCACACTATCATAGCATGACATTATCATGATATCATATTAACACAATATCTATCATCCAGATCAGATATCTATCCAGATCCAGATATCATCAACATGATAGTATATCATCTATCATATACTATCATCTTAACATCTTAACATACCATTATACTATCATATTAACATATCAACATATCAACATATTATTATATTATTATACTATCATACTATTATACTATTATACTATTATACTATTATACTATTATACTATTATACTATTATACTATTAGACTATTATACTATTAGACTAATACTCTATTACACTATTATTCTATTATACTATTATACTATTATATTATTATACTATTATACAATTATACTATTAAACTATTACACTATTATACCATTATACCATTATACTATCATATCAACATACAATCATGCTATCATACTACCACAATATCATATTCTCATATTAACGCACTATCATACCATCATATTAACATGCTATCATACTATCATGCTATCATGTCACCTTTCTATGCTACTATCATACTTGTTAGCATACTACTATATCATCATAGAATCCTCAAAACTGAACCAACTTGTCTGACAAAACGTTGTGATTATATTTGAACAACACCAACGTAAACCATAATCTTTCCAATTTCAAAAAGCATCAAAATTTTGAACAAATCCATTTCCAACTCGTACGAACAATCAGAAATGATATCCCCCGCAAATACGTTCGCGAACAAAGAAGTTTCTTTCCCAGAGAAACTCGGTTGTATTCCCTTAACGATAAATGGATCGTACCGTAAGGGAGGGCGTTTCGTTGACGAGCAGAACCGACGAAAACATTTCGGTCGCAAAGATCAGTGAGATTTGCCGTGAGGAAATTTCCAGTACAGCCCCGAAGTTCGCCTCACGGTTCCTTGCACATCGTTGTCGTTACCATCCGAAACTCCTCAAGTTGCTGCCTTTGTCTTCGACGAGACGTATATAGCCGTCGCGTCGCTCTCCCGTCCTTCGATCGACCCCGTCTCGGATCCATACGCTTTTTCCTAAATTCCATCCCGCCGGTGGCGTTCTTCTCCCGATGGAATTCGATTTGGCACCGGCACATACCAGATTTCTTGCCAGAAACGATCGCGCCGGCTGTTTCGGTTCGCTCGTGTTTGGCTCGTCGATCGGTCGTTCCGTGATGGAGAACGTCGACCAGCGACGAATACCGGATAAAAGCGCGCGATACCGACGGCTAAATGGCTCGCCTTCGCGTTATCCGGATTCGTTCACTGCGAAATTATACCGCGGGAAAGCCCTTTCTTCCTACGTTGCTTACCGCGATCGTGATCGGTTTTTCGAAATTCAACGAAACTGCTGCCTTTGAAATTTTCTCTTCCTGCCTCGAACCCCAAACTTTCGATCGAAAGCGACACTGGGGACTTTGAAAAATTAACGAACCCCGAAACATCTTGCCCGAACGTTTACTTACTTTTCTACTTTATTGACGCTGCCATTCGATTGTTTAACCCTCTGGAGGGTTTTAAACTTTATCTTTTTTTACTGAAGTTGTATCGTAGGAAACAGATGCACCTCCTTGAATTTTAATGCATTTACAATTATACTTTGCTAATGCTATTTTAAGTAATTTATCAAGTTACTTATTAGTGTTAAGTAGATCAAATATCTTTAAATGTTACACCCTCAGTTTATTTTTGTATGAGAAAAAAATAATGGGACCTGATTTCAATATTTTATTAGTCAATTCAGAAAAGTGCATATGTTACATATGTTAAAAATATGACTATGTTGCACCTGTAACTTCACATCACTACTCACCATGATACATTAAAAAAAAAAATATATACCAATTTTTATAATATTTAAAAATATATACCAAAAATATAATTATATTACAATACTGCAGTTACGTATTCAAAGTTGAATAATAAAAAATATACTTTAAATGATTCACGATCTAATTTCTCGAGGCATGAAAAACTGCGATAAACTTCTCCATGGCTGTCACCGTAGACTTTTCTTTCAACAACCGAGAGAATACGAAGGTGAAATTATTGAGAACGGTTAGGGATTAAGAAGGAAGGGGTAGCGATGAATAATTCCTGAGGAATAAGTTGGCCACTTCGAGCTGCTCATAAATCAAATGGCCGCTCGGTAAAATTATCATGAGCCCTGTCGTGAAGTAGGATTCGAGGCTGCGTCGCGTTTAATACGTAATGAGGATTTGCGAACCGTGGGGCCCATTCCAACACTTGAAATATTAGCACTGCTAAACGCGTGGATTATTCAACGAGAGGCTGAGAAACGACCGAATTACGAAGATTTGCCTGTCCTTCTCTCGCGTGCGAAAACCGAACCTCTCTGCAAAATTTCACTATGAAAAAGAAATTTCAATATCACCGATATTTCTTGGCATGAAAATTCTCGGCGTTGTGCGAAAATGGGGGTTGAAATTTATCCGCATTCTGCGAGATTTTTACGCTGACTTGTCAACATGTGGTGGACAAATAATTTCTAATAAAAAATTAATAAAGGGTGGATCATATGATCTGTCACAATATTACATCGATAGGATCATTTTTTATTTAGGTACAAGTTAGTATAGATTTCAATAAAAGTGTCTTGGTACATTAAATTATATAGGAAAGGAAATTTGTGAATGGGTAAAATGATCCATTTAGTAGTTTCAATATTAAGTAGAAGAAAATATTATTTTATTTTAATGTACTACCCTATTATACCACTTTTAATTGTACCAACTATATACAACCCTCTGATTGTACATAATCCTCCAATTTCTGACTGTACATCGTACAGGGTATTTTTTTTCACTCATAATTTTTAAAGAAAGACCCCAAAAAAATTATCTAAGCCATCTTAAAATGTCCGCATCGTCTCTGAATTTTTTTAGAATTTTTACACCCTACTGAATAAGAAAAATTTAGGTAAAAATTGATTAGTACAGTTGTAACTACCTTCACAGTATAGGAAGAGGTTTTTAGAATTTTTTAAGAAGAAGTAGAGTAGAAGGTAAAATCGGTTCAAGGACATTTCTGGTCAGCTTCCCGTGGTATACCATTCGGAAGACGGATTGAAAAGGAGGGAAATCGAGGCCGAACACGGGTTCGATTCCAACGGGAACATCGAGGAATCTACCCGTGGGAGAATGTCCCGAGGCCGATCGATCAATTTCCAACGACGCGGATGCACCGAGCTTCGAATACGATGTTCGTGCGAGTCTCTCGCGACGAAACGGACGCGAATTCTCTGGAGGGCCAAGCCGCGGATCGAAGGAACTCTCACGAAAGAAACGTTGAATAGAACGGCGGAAAGGAATCCGAAGTAAAAGGGTCGAGAACGACGACGGAGGAAATACGAGGAACAGATCGCTAAACAAATAGAGCCGGCGAGTGACGATTGAAAGAAGAAATTGATGTGGAAGGGAGCGGAAAATCGACGGGGTTCGAGAGACAAATAGACCGGGACTCGAACGTTGCGAAATAAAAAAATACCGTTCTAACGCAGTCGAACTGAAAGGAGAAAATTTTTGTAAAATTCATACGCCCTTTTATTTGCGCTCAACGAACCGATTTCTGTCCCTGGAATTCCTACGAAAATTGTTTTATCACCGAAACGGACTTCCATTCTCGCAGAAATACATTTACAGCCATGGAATAACGATTAAGCGAAAAAACCAGTCCCCACAATGTTCAATTACGGTCCTTTTAAGAACTCGGCTTCAAAAATCAATGCCTCGGCTTCAAAAATCAAGTAGAAAACAGAGAAGAAAATTTTCTGAAGTAATTTTGTCGGAGCACAAAAATCACCGACCGAAAATGTGATTTAATGAATACATTCGCCGAGCAAATAATTCGTAGCAGAAAAGAAAATAAGGAGCACGCTGAAAAGAAACGTGAATAAGAGAAAAAAAAATTCGAAGCATTCTCGATTCCATCGTGTTCCCGCGCCGAAGGGTGGCGGCATTATTCGGTCACGACGTTTCTCTCGGTGGCCCGAGTTGCATCCCCAAGGGCCAGAGGCTTGTGCAGGTGCCTAAGATCCACACCGGCACCTCTTCTCGTCTCCTCTCTTCGTGTACTCGTGCACGTACATTCTCATATATCTATACGAGGAGGACGAGCGGCAGCGCGTCAAGGCTTTAATGGGATTCTATTTACGGGGTTCGTGCCCTGGCTAGGCAAACACTCGTTCCTCCATCCTCCTTCCATCGCTTCTTTCCCTCGAAACGTTCCGTGTCTGCTTCTTGCCACCGCATCTCTTTCTGCCTATGCACCTTCTTTTCAGAGGGTGCCACTTCGCGTTACGAAACCTGCGATTCGCGCTCGTATCTTCGATACTTCTAATTCGTCAGAGAGATTATATTGCTCGAGCCACTCACATTATATTCCTCGATACGTGATCTAACTTCCCCTTCTTCCACTATAGGTTTATACCACTTCCACCATAACTCCGCAGCATAAATCACGCAATCCATGGAATGCACAACTGGTATGATTTGATACATCGTATTACAGTGACCCTCGTCTGAACGGTTCTTCGAGAGCGTCCTTACGTTAATTACGTGTATCGAATTATTCCGACAGAGCAAGCGGAGTCCAGGTTCAACCTCAAAAGCTTTGCATGATCCACGGAAGCCGGAGGATATATGTGGCGCAAGCCATACAGGGAAATCACCTAGGGGCCCGCTATAACAATACACACGTACTCATTCTCGAATTCTCGCGGCTCTCCAGGCGTAAACAGACACTCTGCAAGCTTCTGCCATGAGCGAGTGGCTTCGTAGTCTCGTTCTGCCGCGTAAACTCTCGTTACGCCGTCTCGATGACACATGATCGCGTATGTAGCTACAGGCTTCTACTCGCGTGTGTTCGAATTCAAACAACCAGCCGGCGAAACGAGATCCAACTGGAGATGGTTTCTCCTTCGTGCTTTCTCCTGCAGATCGTTTCTGGATACACGTTTCGTTGCTCCGACAGCAACCCTGTATTGTCTCTGTCAGTTGACTGTTGTTGTTAAACTGTTTCTTAACACCTTCGGGTATCAAATTTTATCTTACGTTTACAGGAAATATTTTTTAAAAGTGTACTTCGAAAATGAAATATACCAAGTCTTAATCTTTTAACTACAGTTTTCTAGTCATGCAGAAATTATTGCTGCAATATGAGAATGAATGAAGAAAGTTAAAAATTAGGCACATTTTGTATTCATCCTTGATTAAGAAGATGTATGAAGTACATATAAAATTCACATATGAAGTAGTGTATATTATGTGTGTGACACGATATTCACAAGAAATTATAGGTGAAGATATATAAAGTACATATGAGGTTCACATATGAAGTTCACATATGAAATTTGCATATAAGGTTCACATATGATGTTCACATATGAAGATGAAATATGAAATTCACATATGAGGTTCACATATGAAGTTCACGTATGAGGTTCACATATGAAGTTTACATATGAAGTTTACATATGAAGTTGAAATATGGAATTCACATATGAAGTTCACATATGAAATACACGTATAGGGTTCACATATGAAGTTTACATATAAAGTTGAAATATGAAATTCACATATGAGGTTCACATATGAAGTTCACGTATAAGGTTCACATATAAAATTCATATATGAGGTTCACACATGAAGTTCACATATGAAATTTGCATATAAGGTTCACATATGATGTTCACATATGAAGATGAAATATGAAATTCACATATGAGGTTCACATATGAAGTTCACGTATGAGGTTCACATATGAAGTTCACATACGAAGTTGAAATATGAAATTTACATATGAAGTTCACGTATGAAATTCACATATAGAGTTCACATATGAAGTTTACATATGAAGTTTACATATGAAGTTGAAATATGGAATTCACATATGAAGTTCACATATGAAATACACGTATGGGGTTCACATATGAAGTTTACATATAAAGTTGAAATATGAAATTCACATATGAGGTTCACATATGAAGTTCACGTATAAGGTTCACATATAAAATTCATATATGAGGTTCACACATGAAGTTCACATATGAAATTCACATATGAAGTAGTGTGTATCACGAGTGTGACACGATATTAACAAGTAGTTAATACGTTAAAGATGAACATATTTAAACGTGGTTAAAGTATATCAATTTTGTATTTTAATTATGTCCCAGTTCGGTACAAAATTCCAAGCACGCCAAAAGGTGTCTGAACTTATAAAAAAATGAAATACACGAGCGTTTCGAATTCCTGAAGATGCCAAACGATCCTCGACTGCCATTACAATTTCAAAAACGCAACCTTATCGAGCGAGAGGACTCATCCGTTTGAATAAATTCCTTGCTCGCGGCGATCAACAGAGAATCCATTCTCTTCGAATCCCGAGGGTGCTCGAATATCTTCGTAAACGCTCTAGAGATTTCGAGAGGAAAACGAATCTTCTTTGACACGCGATAAAACACGCGAGGAACTCGCACGCGTTTATCTCGCACCAAATTAAAATTGAATATTTCCATTTACGCGACAGCGAATACCCCGGGTCCCGAAAGGAACTTTCGAATAAATAAAGAAACGACAGGGGTTTTCTGTCCGGGAGAGCGAAAAGAACAGGAAGGAAATGATAAAAGCGACCCCGGGGAGTTCTTCTAGATCATAAGAGCGGAAGAAGAATTTCGGCAACGAAATTTCTCTTGGAGAAAATACGCCGATATCTTTTTTCCGGCTATCTCTTGAAATTACACGGACGAGAATATGAGGAATACGATCGAGTTGCGAGTAAATTACATTGCTGGAAGCGAGGCAAAGCGCAAGACTTGCACCGAAAGGAGTTTCTTGTTTGTCTACCTTTGGTACATTATCGTGGAACAGGTACTGCAACGTATATCGGTAAACACTGCCTCTAATACTATAATCTACCTTTTTGCTGATCCTTGAAAATGCATGGAAATTGTTTGCGGAAAATGACGACCTCCTAATCATCGATCGCTTGATACGTGCTCCACCAACCAAATTTCACCTCTACAGTTTAATTCCTTCGTAACCGAACTTCCATCCTTTGATGAATACAAATTTGAACTTCGTAATTTTCTAAAAATTAAAAGAAGTGATTTTTTCTATTTACTCAACGAAGAGAGTCGTGCAAATGCTTCACATGAAAACTGCAGAAAAATTGCCAACAATTTGATAAAAGATATTACAGATGAAAATAAAGAACTGTTGTCTCCGTTTCACGTTTCTCCGGAGCGTTCAATAGGAAGAATATCTTTGGTTTAATAAAAATTCTATCAAGGCGAAGAAGAGACGTGGTATGGATTCAGAAGAGATCGTCGACCTTAACTAAAGATACAAAAAAGAATCGAATTCGAAAGCGCGTGTAACGTCGGGACAGAATCGTGCAAAAGCAATTGTCGGAAAGAAAGGGCGGAGAAACGAGAAAAGGTAAACTCGAAGGTTTCTTGTTTCGCTCGATCGCGACGGCTCAGTCGCAAAGTCTTTTCTTTCGTTCTCCGCCCACCGGTGCTGTGAACGCGCCCTTAAAGCTGGAAACGCGCCGTGTCTTTTCCTATTCTTTGCTTGGCTACGTTTAAATTAGAAATACCTTACCCTCCTACCGTCTAAGAGTCTCTTCAGCAGACATTGTTGCTGCAAGAACATCGCAGGGAACTCGATCTTTTGAAATTCGATCGCCACCGTTCCTGTTAAAGGACATTTTTTACCCCCTTTGAGGAAAAACGCCGATGAAGACTATTTCGTAACTCATTTTTTTATTCTAAATAGTTTCACAACGGGGAGTAATTGCATATCCAGTTGCGAGGATCAGGTAAGAACTTTGCATCCCTCGCGGAATTTTACACCGATCTGCAACTTCCTTTAGAAGTCGCTTCTCGCGCGAAAGTTTTGATGTCGGTCAAAGTTTGATCTCAACACTTCAGTGACAAGTTGTAAATCATCGAAGGTATTTTTCAATTTACCTCGTCTCTTTTCATATTCGAGAATATATAAGTTCAAGGTTTGAATATTTCCTCTTTCATTTCAGCTACTTACGCGCATTGACGTATAAGCACGTCGCGACCCTTCACAATATCGCTTTATTACGTCGCTGTCGCGGTTTAATGGGTCGAGTGGAGTCGCGGGGGATAACCCTCTAAGTAAATGCGGTTCCCTGTAACATTTTCAGAGTCGAGTGCCATTAGCCAGCCCTCCCGGCTACGATTGAGAGCACTTTCTTCTTGTGTTTCCGCGTAACTTGTTCCGGTGAATTCGTCCCGGCGACACTTTTACTCCCACGCATAACATTCGAATGATCAAACACGAGCAAACGGTATTCAAACGAACTGTGACTCGCCAACGAGCCTTTAAAGCACGCGATCAAAATTTTATCGTTACGTACCGGCTGTTTCGTAGCATGCTGGGACAAGATAACGAAAATATTATTAACTGCGCTCTCCCTGTATGTACTCTTGGTCTATCTGCGCGTTTATCGTGCGTTTGATACGCGTTGCGTTTCTAGTTTGCTGCGTATCCTCGCGTTTTATCGCCAAAATTATGTGCTGTGTTTGGTATGTGAGACAGTGTTTATATTTTATGTTTGTCATGTGTTGTATATTACACACGTCATATTAATATATCACACACATTGTCATGTACACAATGCTTCATGTTGTGCTTTTCATGCATTGCATTTAATGCATATTGAATTTTCCACGTGTTGTATTGCATGAGTTTTGTTTGCCACGTGTTGTGTATTCCATGTGTTATATTGCCACATACTGTACATTGCACATGTCTTCTCGTCATACGTGCACTTGTTATAAATCATAATTGTATGTGTAAAAATTTATATGTGTCATATGTGTCATGTGTATGAATTATGTTTATATGTGCATATGTCAAAAATTATATTCATATGTGTTATATGTGTTATATGTGTAAATTATATTCATATGTGCTATACGTCAAAAATTATATTCATATGTGCTATATGTCAAAAATTATATTCATATGTGTTATATGTGTTATGTGCGTAAATTATATTCATATGTGATATATGTCAAAAATTATATTCATATGTGTTATATGTGTTATATATATAAATTATATTTATATCTTATATGTCACATGTTGTAAGTTCCACATATGTATTTACTAAGCGCTGTATGCTTTACTTAGCATGATTTCCATGCATGTTATAGTCCACTCGTTTTATCGCCACACCCTGCAAAATTACACATTGCATTTGCCACACATTGCACATGTTATATATTGTACTTACGTGTTGTACATTTCCCATAATATTTATACATGTTGTATTTATCATGTATGTTTTATCACACATATTTATCACATACAATTGTCACACATTTATCACATATAATTGTCCTGCAAATTTGTCAACACTCCACGTGTAGTAGTACCACGCCTCATATCGCACCGCATTATATCACACGTGTAACACTCTATATCCCGAAATTATTCCAACGGAGCTTCCCTGTGGCTCCCGCTAATTCCTTAATCCGACGTTTATAAAAACCCCGTGAATTCGAGTTAAAGGGCGAAAAGAAAATGAGAATAACGGCCCGGCCGTTTGTTCCAGTCCGATAAAATTGTTTCGAGCACAGCCGCGCACCAATTGTCGCGGAATTAACGAAAATCGATGCGAATGAATTGGTCGCCGCGTCTGATCATAACAAGACCGTTTCTACTTGTTCGTTTCTCGCACATCGATTTCGACCTCTAACGAGAACTTTCCGATGAAGTATTCGAATCCACGAATTGAGCAACGAATCTTATTAATATAAAACGATTTATACAGAAAAAAAAATATAATTATTCAGGTTTTAAATTTTTTAAACACAGAACCCGATTAGCGGATAATCGATTGGGGACCTGTGTCTCTCTAACGCTAAATATGGTGGACGATCGGCAAGGAGGTTAAGAGGTGAAATACAGCGTGCGAGAGCAGGGGCTGATTAAAAGCATTCGCTGAAAGGAAAAATGTAGACCGTTGGTCGTCTCTAATTCATAACGAGTCGAGGGAGATTCTGAGCGACCTTTCACCACCATATGAAACGCAAACGCACAGACGATCGATCGAGCACTTCAGGAGGAAAGGGAAATTGATCCCGAAAAGAAATGGTTCTCCATGAAACCATGATTCTATGAAATATTTTATAAAATTGAAATATAATTCATTCCTGTCGGAATTTTATTTTATATGCTCACAGGAGGTACAGGTTCGTAATTTACTATTAGTAAGGGGTTGATTATGGGTAAATTAAGGGAAAATCATTTGGAGGCAGATATTATAGGTTGTTTCATTCAAGTCGTACGTTGAAATTATTTTAAAAATAATTTATGAAAACTTGATTTTAGGACATAACAAAATTATGAAGATGTTGAAGTTTCTTTCTACTGCTGACAACAGTGAAAATAATTTAGATGTTTAATTCAAGTGGTATTTTTGATAGTGTTCCATTAGTTGTAGTTCTTGTAGCTACGTAGTATTTATAAGTAGTAGTACTATGAAATTTTTATGCAGCTCCAGATTCGTCGTTCGTTTACCCAAACAGGAGTCGTATCGAATATCGTTTGAGAATGCAACAGACTGCTTAACGCAGATTACAAAGGTATCCGAACTTCATTTCATCGACGACACGATGTAAGCCAGGTCTAGTAGTTAATCCGATTCCATTGGCTTGCATAAATTCACGATCGAACATACGGGCATTCTGTTTGGTCTCAGAAGCGACACGGATACCGGCTCGTTAATTTCGTCTCGAGACTGTCCACGTTCGCTTTAAGTACACTTCGCTTCGTTGTCGACGATTCGACCTGGCGCACAAAGGACACCGTGACGAAAACGATGTTTGCAGCCTTTGATCTTGCGTCGATTCGCCGCGGCTGTCTCGTGGCGGCCGCGAGTTACGTAAGCGTGAAGCGGACATCGAGAGAAAATTGTTGCTTGCTTGCGTTACGTCCGGCCAGAAAGGAATTTGCAAAGTAGGAATCACTCTACCGTAAACGCCTCTCAAATTTATAACGACGATTATTACGTTGAGGATGTTCATGCATTTATGATATATTGAAGTCGAAGCAGGGAATTTATACTCGCTAGGGGGTTGTTAGTCATCTTTCGGTACTTTTCACAATTTTTCTGGGGGTTTAGACTCATTTTAAGGAAGTTTGGTCCTTTGGCAAAATTTCGTATCTCGCATGGTTTGGACGGTACATTTTTGTACTTAGGGTGTGGTCGAAGGGGGTTTTTTAGTATTTTGGTTTTGCAGTTTAATTTTTGTTACGAAAAACTTGTGGGTGTAGGGATATTTAGGGAAGTTTGGAGACAATTAGGAATGTTTGAGAATATTTTAGGATATTTAGGAATATTTTGTTTTAATGATATTTAATATTTAGAAATACTTAGGGATGATACTTAGGGAAAATACATATGGATGATTTCTTAAAACGAAACGTCAAGAATAACAATTTTTATTCGAGATATTCCTGAGATGGAAAGTTTGCTATTGATTTCTCATAAGTTAGGTTTTAACTACGACTTATGTTTCCCTAGTAGAGCAGCGCTTATCGTTTTACCGGTCCGTTTCCCAACGATCGTGTCCCTTCCTCGGGGGTAGTTTCCGGCAGGAGGGTGCGTGCTTCCATGGGTAATCACGTGCACGAACTAATTTCTCCTATACACGCTTGGTATGACCGGTTCCGATGCGCCTCCACCGGAAACGTGCTAAGAAACTCTTATTTCCTCCCCTAACTTCGCAACCCCTTATCAAAAACGAAGAAATAGAGTATCCTTGAATCATGACTGTAATTGTCATGATCACGAATTGTGCCATTGCAATGTAACTTTGCAGACATTTTAAGCTTAATTATTTAATTTGATCTATGAACAAACAATTTATTAATTCAGAAACGATTTGTACATTTTAGAAGCAATCTATGAATTCAGAAATAATTTATAAGATCAGAAATAAACAATTTATAAACTCAGAAACAGTTTGTACATTCTGGGACAAACAATCTATGAATTCAGGAATAATTTATAAAATCAGAAATAAACAATTTATAAACTCAGAAACAGTTTGTACATTCTGGGACAAACAATCTATGAATTCAGGAATAATTTATAAAGTCAGAAATAAACAATTTATAAACTCAGAAGCCATTTATAAAATCAGACACAAATAATTTATAAATTCATAAAGAAACAATATAAGAATATATGAATAAGCAATTGATAAATTATGTAATGAACTAACATAATAACATAATTATGTAACAAATTTACAAGTATATGAACAATTTATTTTTACAAATTACAAATTATAATATATATGTACTAAGTATATTTCAGATCTGAACGGATTAAAGTGGCGTGAATGAATAGATTCATCAGGGTGGTGGATAAATGACATTGAAGACATATCGAGCGAGTAAATTCTCGATGAGAGAGACTCGTTGCGAGAGCTAAACGGATTTGTCGACTCGATGCTGGCCAGAAAACGGCTTTGACCCGTGTCTATCTACTTCCTGTTTGTCTCTCTCCCACCCCGTCTAAGCTGCACCCTCTCCACTTGCTTGCTCGCACACGACACTAAGTACGCGCTTAATGGCGACGAGCATTAACGCAGTCGCTCGCTAATCTCGTGCAGCATCGATTAAACTATCGACGCCTGAACATCGTGTCCCTTGTCTCCAACCAGTTATCGTGTCCACAGACACGTTTGTCTCGTTTCATTTTTTCATCAAGAATTAATGCGATAACAGGTAGAATTAACGTAAGCAAAATTGTTTACGTTAAGTATCGATTTTGTTTAAAGCGACCACTCTGCGGTACTTTCGTATCATCGATATGACACTGTCGCTTTAAAGCACCGTAGAGTGGTTCGGTTTGAAGATTACAGTTTGAAGTTACTTTCTCGTTTTAGAGTGTGTTCAACATGTTAGATTCATGTGTTAAATTCTCACGCGTTGGATTCTAATGCGTTGCATTCTCGCGCGTTAGATTCTAATGCGTTGAATTCTCACGTGGTAAATTCCCACGCGTTAAATACTCACACGTTCTATTCTCACGCGTTACATTCTAACGCTTAAGTCCTCACGTGGTAAATTTTCACGCGTTAAATTCTCACGGTTTTGTCGTTCTTTAAATTCTTGCGCGTTAGGTTTCCATGGGGTAAATTCTTACGCGTTAGATTCTTGTGAGTTAAATTCTCACGTGTTATATTCCGACGCGTTAAATTCTTATGTGTTAAATTTTTGCGCGTGAAACTCTGATGCGTGTATTTGTAATATGTTAAATTCTCACGCGTGAATTTGTCATGCGTTAAATTCTCACGCGTTAAACTCTTATGCGTTAAATTCTCACGCGTTGAATTCTGACGCGTTAAATTCTCACGCGTTGAATTCTGACGCGTTAAATTCTCACGCGTTGAATTTTCACGCGTGAAATTCTCACGCGTTAAACTCTCACGCATTAAATTCTCATGCGTTAAACTCTCACGCGTTAAATTCTCATGCTTTAAATTTTCACGCGTTGAATTCTCACGCGTTAAATTCTCACGCGTTAAATTCTCACGCGTTAAATTCTCACGCGTGAAATTCTCACGCGTTGAATTCTCACGCGTTAAATTTTCACGCGTTGAATTCTCACGCGTTGAATTCTGACGCGTGAAATTCTCACGCGTTGAATTCTCACGCGTTAAATTTTCACGCGTTGAATTCTCACGCGTTGAATTCTGACGCGTGAAATTCTCACGCGTTAAATTCTCACGCGTTAAATTCTCACGCGTTAAATTCTCACGCGTTGAATTCTCACGCGTGAAATTCTCACGCGTTAAACTCTCACGCGTTGAATTCTCACGCGTTAAATTCTCACGCGTTGAATTTTCACGCGTTGAATTCTCACGCATTGAATTCTCACGCGTTGAATTCTCACGTGTTAAATCCTTACGCGTTAAATCCTCACGCGTTATATTCCGACGCGTTAAATTCTTACGTATTAAATTTTTCCGCGTGGAACTCTCATGCGTGCATTTGTCATACGTTAAATCCTCACGCGTTAAATTCTCACCCGTTAAAAATCCTCACACACTGCATTCCAACGCGATAACTTCTCACATATCAAATTCTCTCACGTTAAATTCTGTCACGTAAAATCTCTCATGCATTAATTTCTCAACTATTCAATAGTCACACTAAAATGAAATTTCATCCATCACCTCATCACATATCAACAACCTAATACATCAATGGCTAATATTTCGCTCTAACCTAAACGCTCGTTTCGAGACAAATACACCCCAAAACGAATCTGGCGTTTTGTTATTGAAATTCTGACAACGAACGACAAGAGATATATCTTCCAAAAACACTTGTATCCCTTTACACACGAAATATTCGGGATTGTCAGCGTGGAGGAATCAATCTACGAACGGAAGTTGCTCCATCCGCGGGTAAGCTCGAGGGCTGAGCCCTTGCGGCGCTACACTTTTATCGAACGAGAAGAAGCCGCGCGTTTACGTAATTCGACGTCGTGAAAGGGTGACGCTCGAGGTGTCGAAGAAGGACGCGAACTGCGTCGCGGTGAAAATAGATCCGTTACTTCTACGACGGAATCCGCCGCTTTTACGAAAGATACTCTGCCTCGTGTATCGAGTAATCTGATGTGAAAGAAGTAATTCGCCGAAGAAAACGTGACGTTACACGGATTCATAAACACTGTGTCGTTTTTTTTTATCGACAGGATTAATTTTGGGAACTTTCATTGCGCACAACGTAATGACCAATATTCAAATTCAAGTAATGCAGTAAATTGAGAGAGGTAATTAAAGTAGAGGTCGTGTGTGTCGAATGCATTATACGTGTGCCGTTTTTCTCCGGTTTTATATGAAATTTAATAAGGGTCCAAAAGAGTGGCCGAACGGCAGTGTAATTTAACCGGAAGCGCCGGCTCGTTTCGCGTTGTCCGGTGGTATCGATCGCCACTGTAAATAATATATAAACGCTTTGTACCGTGCCGGACGGGCCACGTATTTTTATCGTGACCGTTACCAAAGTTTCGCTCGGAATGACCGTCGTTCCTTTTGAAAAACTTTTACATCCGGGAGTTGAGCATCTGCTCCCGTTGGATACTTCCAACGATATCAAAGGCTTTCAGACTGAAATTGGAAATCGTTGTTACTCGAACCTTTCTTCAAAGATTATACAATCGTTGCCTATCGACGACAATCGCTATTCTCCCTGTCACAAATATCAATTAATTTTAAACACTACGAACTTTTTTATTATTCTTCCATTAATTTGTAACATTTATTACCGGTATATTCATTCAAACCCGTACGTCTATTAAAATATAAAATTACCCAGGTTCAATACTGTTTATTGGTCGCTGATATTAAACTTCATAAAAATAAAATTATTACGCTGTCGATTATTTAAATTTAATTTGTTTGCATTCGATTTTAAAATAGTTAATGGTGTGTTAACACAATTGATACAATATCATAATTTCATCAAAAATATATATCGTTTTCAACATATCAATTCATTCTATTTATCTGCTCAAAATATGAGGAATATTTCTTAAACATACACAGTTGGAAATTTCACATGAATGATAAATATTATTTTATTCGTTAAAACTCAGAATATTTTTCTATTGAACGTTACACAATTGACAACTGAATAATTATACAATACATAACTTTATATAAATAAACTTATATCCATTACATAAGGCACAACCTTATATACATAATCCTGCATCTATAACATAAGGTATAACCTTATATACATAACCTTACATCTATAACATAAGGTATAACCTTATATACATAACCTTACATCTATAACATAAGGTATAACCTTATATACATAACCTTACATCTATAACATAAGGTATAACCTTATATACATAACCTTACATGTGTAACATAAGGTATAACCTTATACATAACCTTACATCTATAACATGAGGTATAACCTTATATACATAACCTTACATCTATAACATAAGGTATAACCTTATATACATAACCTTATATCTATAACATAAGGTATAACCTTATATACATAACCTTACATCTATAACATAAGATATAACCTTATATACATAACCTTACATCTATAACATAAGATATAACCTTACATCTATAACATAAAGTATAACCTTAACAACCATATAACCTTATACCTAACCTCTACAAAGTCATACCATAAAATCCTAAAGTAATTAAAATATATTTAACGAAGACTCCACCATCTCTTCGATGAAATTTCATGAACGTAGCCGAGGCTGGAAACATTGTAAGCCCGCGGCCTATAAACACTTGTCCACGGTGTAAACAACTTTCCGCTTCGTGTATTTGCCGAGGGGCAGAGCGTTGGAGTGCACGTCGACACACACCGTCCGTAATTTATCGTTACAAGAATCGTGAATCCAGCGAGAGGCTCGAGCCAAGTCGAATTCCCGTCGAAAGGAATGCAAGCGATTCGAAATCATTCGGAACACGATCGTGTTTGAAGGCTTTTCCTAAAGTCACGAACACTCGACGAACGCCGGAGTTACGCGTCGACTTTGAAAAGGGAGCGTTGAACGCGGAAATTTCTGGCCAGTCCAGTTCCGAGCTTTGTTCGGGCCATTGTAACGTTTGCTGGGGACCCTCGTTTTACAGCTTCCGGCTAGATTACGGCGAACTCGCGTGTACGAGTTGTGTCCTGGAGCTGCTCGTACAAGATTCTCCAATTACAGCCAGAATTTTTGCGAACAGTTTGGACTACTGGGCTTTGAACGTCTCAAGGGGTGCAGACATCTTCTATGATCTTGATTTTTTCCATTTCTGTTTCTTGATATTTTATTTAGTCTTTAAGAATATTTACGATTATATTTAACAAGAGATTCGGTCAAATTAAAATTCACGTTCAAACTGACTATCTCTAAATAAAATTTAAAATATATACAGGGTGTCTCACAGCTGTAGGTTTCTCTGTTGCCCATTTCTTGCCTCTCAGTTTTTACTTAAATACTGCAGAACCACTCTGAATTTTTGTTTAGTAATAAAAGAAAAAATAAATTATTCTTCAATCGTCGGCTAAATTGGCGATTTCAGGAAATTAGAGGTTAGATAGATGTTTAGGTTGCGAAGATTACAGCGGATAGTGGATTTTGAAGTGCATTTTGAGAAGAATCGCTGGGATAAAGTATTTGATCGAAAGAGAGAATTCGATCGTTGGATAGAAAGTGTCTGTAATTTTATCCTGTTTCGCGCGATGCACTCTGCACGGCTTCTTCTCCTTTTCGGCCTTTCTATTTCGGTTTCCCGTAGATTACAACCGGTAGCGCGGACTCGAACTATTATTAGGCGATGCTCCCTCTCTTCTAGATCGTATTATTTGTTTGACCTCGCTTTCTCGACCGACTCCTCTCGAGAAACCTCTTCTCTTCTGCTCGACGGATCGCGAACGCTTGAAACTTCGTTTCTATTAAATCTAACCCGTTTTACGGCAAGAACGATCTCCATCAAACTTCTGTTACCATTCGAAAAACGTTAAGAGGTGGGGAAATTGAATAGAGAAATTGAAACAACAGAGTTATCGTTTGTTTCACGACCCCCTGTCGTGCTCTTCCCTTGAACTTTGACTACCAAAAGCATAAACAGCTCGTGGAATGCCATGGGGGAAGCATTAGCAAGTGTTAAGCTAAATAAACACTCCGACCAGCGTGGTACGAGGCTGCGTTTACAATGGTAACGAGTGCCAGCTACCCGGAGGGTGGATGATGCCTCGAGTGTCTCGTGACTAAACTCTTCAAACGATGTCTTTCCGCTTGAGAATAATTTGCTGGGTTAAATACGACGTTCGTCCAGAAAAGTTCAAGTTAAATTTCGCTGGCGATTCTGGCCAAATGTCATCTCCTAAAATGATGAGCTATGTGGGACTGTCATTACTCTTCACTCGTAAAATTATCACCATATTGCAACTTAACCTCTTTTCGATAATGGAACAATATTAAAATTATTTCATTTGACCCATATTTCTTATACAACTTTAGAATTTGATGTTTCAGAGATGAAGATGTAGATTATGTTCACGAATATCTTCCACATGTACTTGACCTATTTGATAAAACTTGTTACATATGTTACATATGTCACATATACAACTTTTGGATTTGATGTTTCGATTCCACATATGAAGATATAGATTCAGAATGAATATTAACGAATGTCTATTATAAGAACATCTACCACATGTACATTACCTGTTTAATAAAACTTGTCACATATGTGATACCACTTTTGGACTTCATGTTTCGATTTCACATATGAAGATATAGATTCAGAATGAATATTAACGAATGTCTATTATAAGAACATCTACCATATGTACATGACCTGTCTGATGAAACTTGTCACATATGTGATGCAGCTTTTGGACTTCATGTGTCAATTCCATATATGAAGATATAGATTAAGTATGAATATTAGCGAATGTCTATTACAAGAATATCTACCATATGTACATGACCTGTCTGATAAAACTTGTCACATATGTGATGCAGCTTTTGGACTTCATGTTTCGATTCCACATATGAAGATATAGATTAAGTATGAATATTAACGAATGTCCATTATATGAACATCTACTATGTGTACATGACCTGTTTGATAAAACTTGTCACATATGTGATGCAGCTTTTGGACTTCATGTTTCAATTCCACATATGAAGATATAGATTAAGTATGAATATTAACGAATGTCTATTATATGAACATCTACCATATGTACATGACCCGTTTGATAAAACTTGTCACATATGTGATGCAGCTTTTGGACTTCATGTTTCAATTCCACATATGAAGATATAGATTAAGTATGAATATTAACGAATGTCTATTATATGAACATCTACCATATGTACATGACCCGTTTGATAAAACTTGTCACATATGTGATGCAGCTTTTGGACTTCATGTTTCGATTTCACATATGAAGATACAGATTAAGCATGAATATTAACGAATGTCCATTATATGAACATCTACCATATGCACATGATTTGATGAATACGTTCTGAACCGTCCATCTCGTAATTTTCGATCCGTTAAAATCGAGTGTACCAAGGGATTCTTTCCTACGGGATTTCCTCGTTAAAGTTCTATGCTCGTTGCCGAGAAAACTAGGCGGCTGCAAGGCGAGTTTCCGGGCAATGTCGAGATTAATTCATAAGAAACGAGGTTACCGAGGGAGACAAAGAAGCCGCGGGAAAAGAAGCCCGCCAGCCGTGCAATGTAATAAGTTCCAGCAAGAAAAGCGCCTAATGTAGTGAGACACGAGACGCAGAAACTCGCGACGCCACGTACAAAAGGGAACCAATTATTGCTTCATTAAATAACGACGATTATACTCAACCGTGTTCTTCTGTTCCAACACCGAGGAATTGTTACGACTCGCCCTTCTACCACGGATTTCCGATTTAATCCGAAACATCCGGTGACAAGGAGTTTCCTTGCAGAAACTCTAGAATGGAGATGGAAATTGTGAAGACATTTCTCTAAGGTTCTTAACAATTTATCGAAACGTCTGCATGTATTCACCACGGTATTTCCTTCTCGAGTTTCTGGTGACTTTTTTACTTTTTCCGGATTAAGTCTGGGTACTTGTTTTCACATTTTTACTTGCAGATTTTATTTTCCTCTGGTTAACCTACATTTAGGATTTTTTTAATATTTATGGGTGTAGGATTAATGGACACAGAATTCTAAAATTTACGTCTGTTAGATTTTATTTTTTTTTGAAAATTATTCTGGCAATAACTAAGGAGGACGTTCATAGAAATTTTTATACTGGGTCTTTGAAATTTTGATATTTTACTATCTTCATTTTCTACGTCACTGTTGTCTTTCTCTTCACTACAGTATATTTGTACCAAGGTGGTCAAATAACCACTTTCATTTTGGTTCACAAGTTTCATATACCAAGTCACAAAGTTTAAGACGTTTTTCTCGAGATCTTTTCATCAAGATAATATTTAAATTAATTTAGCTTATTCATTTTTACACCTGAGTTAAGTGTACATAGTACATCGTAACATTTCGAATGAAAAGATTAAAATTACTTAATCCCTTTTCCAATCCGGTAACCTCAATACCGTCAAACCAGTGACAGATCACTGGCAATGCGGAATGAAACGTCAATTTACAATAGCATTAATAAGACAGTGAAAAATTTTATGCCAGCGATGACGTTTTGAAAAACGACAGACACTGATCGATCGAATGTCCCTGGTGTGCCAGGTGGATCCGTTATCGCTGAAAATTTCAGCGTGCAATCTAGGGAATTGAAAAATAGAGAAGACGAGTAACACTCGAATCTTGTGAAACACGAAACGGATCACGAAGATATCGTGCAACCGTAGGCCGACACGGTTGTTACCGTTCATCGTGTTTCCACCAGGTGGGCTCTCGATTTTCCGTACGTCAGGAAAATTGCGAAATCCCGAAGGGGATTCGAGGTTTTCTCGGAGAAAAATTCGACCAGCGATTTCCTGCGTTCGATATCGCTACGATTTTCTTCCCAATGATTTCTGTGAATCTTCCGCACTTGTGATGTTTAGAATTTGATTTAAACCTGATAGAACACACGCAAATTCACAAATTTTAATTTTTAAAAATATTCGACAGAAGTGTATGAACTTATATCGAGTACAATAATTTCCGACGTCATCAATTTTCCGTCGGAAAGAAATCAGAAGTAGCTTTTCGCCGAAACTGCCATACGGAAAGAGTTAAGAGCCGCAGGGGTAGCGGAAGACAGATCGAAATCTGTTGGTGAACTTTCGTTTCCGGGACTCGCCGGAATTGCCGGCGATTTTTCCACGAGGACGTCGGATATAAAACTTATGGTGTACGAGGAACAGGGAGGAAGAAACGGCGACGCAATAAACTCCGACGAAAGAATTCTTCGAAGCGTTTAACGAGCCCCTATCTCCGACGATAGACACGTCACCGGTTGCAAGAAAGCGAATTCCAGCTTTGTGACGATTGTGAAACGACTTCTATTCGCTGTGTACCGAACTCTTTTCTTGCATAACGAACACGTTTGCACGCGACTCTTCCTTCCGGTTTACTTATCGGGAATGTTTCGGGAATACTTCTGTGCTACGATCGTCGATAACGATTTTTAAATGTTTTGGGATTTACAATTATTACATCGTTCTTTAATTTTTAATTTTCACCAAATTTTTTAATATGATGGTTTTTACAAAAGCTTTTAGTATGACGGTTTTTACAAAATTTTTTAGTATGACGGTTTTTACAAAATTTGTAATATGTTATATTTTTTTAGTATTGTCATTATATGTTTTAATATTCGTATTTGTTCATTTATTTCTGTTGAGTGAATTAACGAAAAAAATTTCATAAAACTGTTTTTCCATAAAACATATAGAAATTCAGAAAATCTTTCTGTGATATATAGCTATAGCCTGCTAGCTATGGTATGTATGATATATAGCTATTGTCTCAATATACACAGTCTTAATAATATATACACAGTACAATCTTAACAATATACATAATATACACTTTCTATCTATGCATCGTCTCAGTAAATGATCACTATAGTCCACATAAGGGTGGGTTAGCGCGTGGTCACTATGGTGGTTTTTCGTAACCATACAGTTAACCAAAGTTTCGATGTCTCTCTAAAGCTACCATTTGTACTGGTCAATCGATTTCCCACCTGTAATTGGTTAACGAGTTCTAATCAATCTTGTTAGGATCACAATCGTGCTAGATTCCCAACCTTTGCTGATCACATCACAAAAATGAACGTATTGATTGTTTATCTGTTAATTCAGTATTTAATAGAAAAAATGAAATTTTATACAGAGTTGTCTGTGGTACTTTAAGTCTATTATGAATTCTGAGCTTTCCTGATTAAGCAACAGGGTGTATGAGGAATACAGATAAATGCTCATATTAATCATAATGCTAAAAATGAACGTATTACTTATCTATTGGTTAACTGAATAAATAAGAAGAAAAACAAAATTTTATATAGAGTTGTCTGCAATAGTTTAAGTCTATGTTATCAATTTCAAACTTGAGTGAATTAAGCAAGAGAATGTATGACGAATACAGATAAATGCTCATATTAATCATAATGCTAAAAGTGAACGTATTGGCTATCTATTAGTTAACTGAATAATTAATAAGAAAATCGAAATTTTGCACAGAGTTGTCTGTGATATTTGAAGTCTAAATTATAAATTCCAAACCTGAGTGAATTAAGCAACAGTATGACGAATAGTAGGGTGTATGACGAATACAGATAAATGCTCATATTAACAACCATCATGCTAAAAATGAATATATTAATTATCCACCAGTTAACTAAATAATTAACAAGAAAAACAAAATTTTGCCCAGAGTTGTCTGTCCCTATTTGAAGTCTACATTATCAATTTCAAACTTGAGTGAGTTAAGCAACAGGGTGTATGATGAATACAGATAAATGCTCATATTAACAACCATCATGCTAAAAATGAATATATTAATTATCCACCAGTTAACTGAATAATTAATAAGAAAATCGAAATTTTGCACAGAGTCCCTATTTGAAGTCTACGAATCCATCTGAATGCATTAAGCAACAGTACGACGAATACAGATAAATGCTCACATTAATTCTAATATAAAAAAATAAATTCTTATCCACGTTAATAAAAAAGACTTGAGACTCCGCAACAGGCAACATCATTTAAGACTATCAATAGTCGTATTAAACTGCTGGTCGCTTATTAAAGCTTATTAAATTTCACGCCTCAGCCGGTCGTTTAGAAAATCCAGCGCGTTTCATTGCGCCCTGAATATAAACGCAATTATAAAGCTCACAAACAGCCTCGATGGCCGCAGTTTCCCCTAACGATTTATTCATCGATTCGTTGCATTTTTAATTACCCCTTTCCAACGGGATAATGCGTTCCGGCCACGTAGATGGGATTTCGAGGATATTGCGGTCGGCAAGGTGGTCCGACAGAGAAGGGTAAAAAAAGGAATATCGGAAACTGCGGCCGTGATTCGCGAGATTGCCGAAAAAAAGCCCTCGGTTTTAAAACGATTCTCGCGGCACGCGAGCGCAGAGATACATTTTCCTGGTAAATAAAATATCATGGCGGAGTAAAAAGAACCTGGAGGCAATTTATCGAACGTCGCGCTACGGTTATGCGCGACCCTCCAACCCCCCTTCTTTTTCGCCCGCGCTCTTCTTTCGCTGCTTCTTTCTGCTTTTTTTTTTATTTCATCCCCCGTCATTCTTCTCTATCTCCGAAGTATAACTCGTAAATTGTCGGATGAAAAATTGCGGCCGAATAATTGTAAAATTACGAGGCGGCTGCTATCGGTCCGCAACGACGCGTCGGCTTAACTTCGTAAGTGGATTTGTCGTTGTTAACGAGCATCGATAACGACCAGCAAATGGAAAAACGGTACACACATTTGTATACTTTTTCGAGCGACGTTTAATCGACGCGACGGACGGTGGTTAATTTTATATCACTTCCCGTAGACAGTATCGATTTATCGACAAGATTCAACTTTGATACGATAATTATTAAATACAATATTTTATTCAACTTATTGAAAATTAGTGCGTTTATTAATTGTGTACAAAATCGGAAGATTTCTAAATAAGTGTCCCGAGCTCCAACCGCGGTATTCTCCTGGCGCCGGAAACCACAGGAGCCCCAAGCGTTTCCTGTGTATCTATAATTGCCTTTTCTTTCACATCTTTCGAACTTTCCTCAATAAAGCAAACGAACTCTTACAATTCCTTATCCTTTGAATTAGCCTCTAACTCTTGATTAACGCGATAAAGTCGACCGTTTTAATCAACGACACGAAATTCCGGCATCGACGATCCGAATGATACCATCAGAAGAAAAAGACCCAGATGAACGATCATTTCGTGCCATCCCCGTAATATCCACTGTCTGCCGTTAATCGATGGCTCGTGAAACGAGAAACAGACGGAGGCATAATCTGAGCCGGCAGTAACGCCATCTCGTTAACCAGCTCGATCTTGGCGCCGGTCGCAATTAAAACGGAAAACAACCCCCAATTCTACCCTTTTTTCTTCCTTTTCCGTGTCGCTTACAGTCTATCTCTTAATAGAAACAAGTGGACTGGAACTTCCTATTCGGGCTAATGTTTATTAGCACGTTTCCAAATTAGTAGGACGACGTTCCCTTAATGGGATTATTTTTTTAATCAATGTTAGTGGGAAGACTGGCGGAGAGGGAACGTAAATGATTATATAATATTGATTAACTTAAAGAACAGCGAGTGCTTATTTTTATTTGTATCTAGAATGATGATTATATAATATTCATTACAGCTTCATAACTGACTGAGATAAAAATGGAGAGGAGCAAGTGCTTCGTTGTATTTGTATGTTGAAACTGTTCTTTTGAACTGCTGATTATGTAATATTGATTAACGTCTTTCATGAAAGATTGAAATAAAGGAGAAGAAGAACACGAACAAGTATTTAATTGCATTTGTATCTTGAAACTGTGATTTTGCTCAGAAATATTGTTTATATAATATTGATTAACGTCTGTAATGTCAGACTGAAATAAAGAAGAAGAAGAACACTAACAAGTATTTAATTGCACTCGTATCTTGAAACTGTGATTTTGCTCAGAAATATTGTTTATATAATATTGATTAACGTCTCTAATGTCAGACTAAAATAAAGAAGAAGAAGAACACTAACAAGTACTTAATTGCATTTGTATCTTGAAACTGTGATTTTGCTCAGAAATATTGTTTATATAATTTTTATTAACGTCTGTATTGTCAGACTGAAATAAAGAAGAAGAAGAACACTAACAAGTACTTAATTGCACTCGTATCTTGAAACTGTGATTTTGCTCAGAAATATTATTTATATAATATTGATTAACGTCTCTAATTTCAGATTGAAATAAAGAAGAAGAAGAACACTAACAAGTATTTAATTGCACTCGTATCTTGAAACTGTGATTTTGCTCAGAAATATTGTTTATATAATATTGATTAACGTCTCTAATGTCAGACTAAAATAAAGAAGAAGAAGAACACTAACAAGTACTTAATTGCACTCGTATCTTGAAGTTATAGTTTCATCAGGAAGAATTCGTCTTCGATCCCTTCCACGACAAATCAAAATAAAAAAACAGAAAAAGTTCAAACAAATATTTAATTGCATCTGTACCTTGATATTATAGTTCCATCAGGAAGAATTCATTTTTAATCAAAGCATTGTAAAATAATGATTGCTCCTTCCATGACAAATCGGAATAAAAAACAAAATGAACCCAGACAAGTACCTCATTATATTTCTGTCTAAAAGTAACACTTCCATTGGGAGCAATTCATCTTCAACTGAAACGTTGTAAAATTGCTGTACCTCTTCTACGACAATTCAGGATAAAAATGAACATAGACAAGTACCTGATTTATACTAAAAGTAATACTTCTATTGGGAACAATTCATCTTCAACTGAAACATTGTAAATTGCCTCACCTCTTTTATGATAATTCAGGATAAAAATGAATAGAGACAAGTACCTGATTTGTGTCTAGAAGTAATTGTTCCATCCGGAAGAATTCATCTTCAAGCAAAATTAATGATTGTCCGACCCTTCCATGACAAATCAAAATAAAAAGCAAAAAGAGCACAGACAAGTACCTAATTGTATTTATAACTCATTGCAATTTCGTCCGATAGAGTAGAAACATTCTAAAAATATTTAGTTAATACCTTCCACAAATCAGAATTAAAAAGAACAGTAATTGTATCTGTGTCCACAAGTACAGTAATTGTATTTGTATCAAAAAGTAACCAGTTCCGAAAGAACTCGAGATTCTAACAAGATACCATCGACTTATGCGAAACAGCTGTAACCGAAAGAGTGATAGGACGTATCGGAAGCGAAGAGGAAGTCGAAGCGGACCATTTCCGGCTACGAGTGACTCCAGAGAGCGCGCGTAGTCGCGCGAGCTCGTTAGCGGGAGAATTAAACGACGCCCGTAGGAAAAGTTGCCTGATTTGTTCCCGGTAATTCACGAACTTGCCTACTAACCGTAAAATCTGACGAACTTTTCCCGAACGGGCCGAACTTCTTCTTCCCAGTTCGTTACTCCCGTATAGCTCGAAGCGGGCCAAAGTGCCGTAAATGGGAAAGGGTGCTACCCTTTCCTTTTCTGGAACATCGCCGTTGAATCGTAGCCGGTCAAAGGATCCCCTCGATTTTAACTGGGAAGCTACACCCCAGCCAGTTACCCTCCTTGACCCGTCGATTAGCGATAATAACCGGGGAAGGGTGTTTTCAAGTCGACAGTATTTGCTCGAATCGAGTTCCAAGTACTTTGTTCGAACAATATGCTACTGAAATTCCGATCCTCAACAATCTGCTGACAAGTGCACAAAATATTGCGCCAAGTTCTACTTCAAAAAGAACTATGTCGAACATCCGTTCCCAAAGAGAGGTTTACTAGGAATGCAATAATCGTCAGGCCGAAAACAAAAAAAGGGAAACAAAACGAAGCCAACGCGAGACAATCAATTATCGAGGCGGGTCGTATGCCTAACACGGGGTTGCACCTCGTCACAAGCCGTCGGTGCACCGCGGGAACTATGAATCAAGCAAGAGGCATGACCGGTTGCCGCAACCCCCGGTTCCAACCGAGGCTCGAACGTCCGCCATTTGCGTTAGCCCGAGGGCAACGTGGCAACGTGCTATTTGTTATTTTGCTCTTTCGGCGACGCGTTCATTAATCAACCTCGCCTGCTCTCTTTGCCGCTCGCTCGGCGTGTTTCATCCCTCGTAGCGGCTCTGTGACATGCCGCTCGACAGATTTCGCGTTGCTCTTTTTTTCCTTCTTTTCACTTCTACGCTTTTCTTCCCCGGGGATACGCGGAAAGTGGCCAACAGCTGGATACCGATTAGGTGTACGCAGATAATTGGTAAGAGGAAGATCTTGTATGGTGGATCTTATATGTGGGAGTTAGTTGAAATTGTAGTTGAAGGTTGGAAGTCCAAGTTCAGTTGGAAGACCAAGTTCAGTTGGAACTTCAAGTTCAGTTATATGGTGGATCTTATATGTGGATGTTAGTTGAAATTGTAGTTGAAGGTTGGAAGTCCAAGTTCAGTTGGGAGACCAAGTTCAGTTGGAACTCCAAGTTCAGTTATATGGTGGATCTTATATGTGGATGTTAGTTGAAATTGTAGTTGAAGGTTGGAAGTCCAAGTTCAGTTGGAAGTCCAAATTCAGTTGGAACTCTAAACTCAGTTATATGGTGGATCTTATATGTAGATATTAGTTGAAATTGTAGTTGAAGGTTCGAAGACCAAGTTCAGTTAGAAGACCAAGTTCAGTTGGAACTCCAAGCTCAGTTATATGGTGGATCTTACATGTAGATATTAGTTGGAATTGTAGTTGAAGGTTGGAAGTCCAAATTCAATTAGAAGTCCAAGTTCAGTTGGAACTCTAAACTCAGTTATATGGTGGATCTTATATGTAGATGTTACTTGAAATTGTAGTTGAAGGTTGGAAGTCCAAGTTCAGTTAGAAGACCAAGTTCAGCTGGAAGTCCAAATTCAGTTGCATCTCCAAGTTCAGTTAGAAGTCCAAGTTCAGTTAGAACTCAGACTTCACTTGTACAAATCAGTGGATAAAGTGTGCATAAAAAATGATCAATTGTAAGTGGTGGACTAACAAAAAGCAACAAATAGTTAAAGAACCCCTAATGTACAAGTAAACTCAAAAGAACAAATTTCAAGATAAAATGACTATACCAAACAAAACATACAACTGCCATTCATAGAACAAAAAATGTACCCAATTCGAGAAATGCCTAATTGAAACATCTCTCCCGACAAATTTCCACAATATCTAAAGAAAGTCCTCCAGATGGAAGAAAAAAGACAACAACATAAAATATCGAACGATATAAAGCAATAATATTAACGTCCGATCGAAAGTTTTCTAGTTGAAAGAGAAGCTTCCGTGCGGTCTTTCATCTCCGAGATGATATTCGCCGGTGTTTCAAGCTGTATTTGCCGATTCATTTGCCCGATGCCCATCGATCTGGCCGGGGATAAAGGAAGAGGTGTTTCGAAACGGAACGGGGCGCGAGGGGGGTTCAATCCTTTCGTAGGTAAGCAACGCTATTGAACGAGAAGCGACGATTAAACGTTTTCAATTCTTCAAAAGGAACTCTCCCATCGTCTTCGCTCGTTCTTCTCGTCTTTACCGGGGTAGCAAAATTTTTTATCGCTGTTCAAAGCGAAGGATTTAACAAGAGCAGAGATCTTGGAGAGGAAATAACTGAGATACGCCTTTATTGCTTGCGAGGTTCCAGGTAAATTGTGGAGGAGTAGGGTCAATATTTAGAATAACATTTATTGATGTTGATGATTTTTTAGTGTGTTATGAAGATCATAACATGGTCGTAACATGGTTATAACATGGTTATAATAAGGTCATAACATGGTCGTAATAAGATCATAACAAGATCATGTAACATATTTGGGAATATTTGATATAAATGTATGTAACATTATACATATGTAGGTACCATCTAATGTCAATGTTCTTGTCATATGTTATCAAGGTTATTCATCGTGAGAAGTTCTATACAAATTTTGATGTTCGTTATTGGTTACATGACAGATCTGGAAATATTCATTTTAAGTAGCTTGCAAGATCCTATCATCTGATGTCAATGACATTCACATATGTTATCAAGGTCATCATTATGAGAAATCTTATAAAGGTTTTGGTAGTCCTTATAGGTTACGTAACATATCTAGAAATATTCAATATATGTGGCTTGCAAGATCCTACCATTTGATGTCAATGACATTCACATATGTTATCAAGATCATCATCATGAGAAATCTTATAAAGGTTTTGGTAGTCCTTATTGGTTACATAACATATTTAGAAATATTCAACATATGTGGCTTGCAAGATTCTACCATCTGATGTCAATGACATTTACATATGTTATCAAGATCATCATCATGAGAAATCTTATAAAGGTTTTGGTGGTCCTTATTGGTTACATAACATATTTAGAAATATTCAACATATGTGGCTTGCAAGATCCTACCATCTGATGTCAATGACATTCACATATGTAATCAAGGTCATCATCATGAGAAATCTTATAAAGGTTTTGGTGGTCCTTATTGGTTACATAACATATCTAGAAATATTCAACATATGTGGCTTGCAAGATCCTACCATCTGATGTCAATGACATTCACATATGTAATCAAGGTCATCATCATGAGAAATCTTATAAAGGTTTTGGTGGTCCTTATTGGTTACATAACATATCTAAAAATATTCAACATATGTGGCTTGCAAGATCCTACCATCTGATGTCAATGACATTCACATATGTTATCAAGGTCATCACATGAGAAATTTTATGAAGGTTTTGGTAGTCCTTATTGGTTACATAACATATCTAGAAATATTCAATATATGTGGCTTGCAAGATCTTACCATTTGATGTCAATGACATTCACATATGTTATCAAGGTCATCACATGAGAAATCTTATAAAGGTTTTGGTGGTCCTTATTGGTTACATAACATATCTAGAAATATTCAATATATGTTGCTTACTAGATCCTACCATCTGATGTCAATGACCTCGACATATGTTATCAAAATCATCTTGAGAAATGTTATAACAGAGCTACTTGTTATTTGTGAAATAAGTTTAGAAATAATTGACATACATTGCTTGCAAGGTTCCAGGTAAATTATAGAATAATGTAGAAAGTCTTGAAACAATATTTAGAATAACACATACCGATATCAATGGTCTTAACCTATGTTATGAAAGTCATCCTGAGTTACTTATTAAATAACAAATTTAAGAATATCCAATATACTCTGCCAGGTGCTAGATTGATTTCAGACTAGCCTAAGAAGACTTCATAAACAATCTTGACTACTATCAGTCGTAAGCAACACAGAGTCATGAAGATAAACTCTATCGATTCGATTTATGTGACCCCGAATATAGAGTTCTAAAAGCAATTTTTCTTTCCGTAGCATTTAATCCCATCGCAGTTGCCAGGGAATTGCTCCGCATAAATTCGGGCCCCGAACGTTTCAGGTCCATCGAGTCTCCCGCGAGTGCCATTTAAATTTGAATTTCGGCGTCAGTTCGCACGGCTAATCGTTAAATGACGTTTCGCAGGGAGGACCAACGCGTCCCCTCCGGCAACATGGGAATACCGGGAACGTCCACCTTTCGGCTCTTTCTATTCGCTCCGTTCCATCTGTTGCTCGTTTTGTGACTCTCTAACCCTCTATCCTGTCTCTGTCCTTTTTCGCGTTAGCTTCGTCCCTTCTTGCACGTACCTAACCGCTTAATAACGAATAGACCGATCCAGCGCGAATCAGACGCGCAATCCTCTTGGCTGCAAGTGAATTTTCACTCGCTGACCAAACTCTCGAGCGCTTTCAACGGGACGCGTAAAAGCACTCTATGGATCGGAATTAATATACCCGCGATTTAATTTGACCAGAAATTGCAACACGGTTTTATTCCGACGAACAACCGCCCTACCAGAAGGTGGGCTAATTTCGAGTCGATGGCGCTCCAGCTTAATTCTTTCGGTGTAAACGATCGCGGGAAAGCTCCGAAAATTTCGTGAAAGCTTGCGAGTCGAACAAATTATGCAAACGGAGGACAGTTTATGTTTCGGGTTTTCGTAATCAGCTTTCGTGTTTATTCAACTTCCGTCAATCCTCGGACGTTTCTGAAAGTATGGTCACTGCCAATTATTTAAAAAATTATTGTTGCTCATAATTACGTACTATTATTAATGCTTATAATTAGATATTATTGTCAGAATTTATATTTGCATAAAATATTGTATTGAACCTAGAAATTCCTGACCTGCTTTCCATGACTCACCCTGTATGTAAATGGCGTCCCTGCGTGTCATTCTTCGGACTTAAATTTAAATGGGACATATTTACGAGGAAATATGTACGAAAGCACAATAAATAAAGAAAACCTTGAAAGTGCTTTCGAAGAAGAATAGCGAGTTCCGTTAAATTGCGCCCTAAAGTTAGCGCATTCTGTGCCAAAAGAACTGAGAGCGTTTTGAGAAGCGGAAGAATGGAGAACCGGAGTTTTAAGGTCAAATATCGATCGTTTCTTTAAATATTCTTGTGGAGTATCTGTTATACTTGATTTTATTATTTTGCTTTAATTCTATTTCCTATGAGAATTAAGGTAAATTAATTATAACTCTAGCTTGAATGAAAATAATTTAATTATGACTCCAGTGAAAATTAAAGCAATTTAATTATAACTCCAATAATAATTAAAACCATTTAATTATAATTCCAGTAAGAATTGAAGGAATGTAATTATAATTTTGCCGGGTATTAAAATAAAATTTCTCTGCACGAATAATACATTTTTTACGCTTTTTGATTTCACCGTTTTGTTTTACTTATAATTCTATTACGAATTAAAGTAAAATTTCATCGTACGAATAATTACGTTATTTCATTTTACTGTTTTGTTTTAATTATAATTCTATTATGAATTAAAATAAAATTGTATGAATAACATTTATTATATTACTTGATTTTATCTGTTTTAATTATGATTCTGTTATGAACATAATTCTGGTTTCTGACTGATTTCACGAAATTACTTTTTCCAGCGAAAATGATATTTACTAAAGAAAATTTTACAGAACGAATAAAGACTCTTGCAAGTGACTGTACAGTTGAAAAACAAATTTGCAGCATGCCAGGTAAACGGCCGAATGCGTGGGTGACGCAGTGACGTTTCCCTATGCGTTGACCTATTCTACTGCGCCCCTGTTACTACAGTTAATATCTATGCCAATTCAAACGGACCGATTTCGCCGAAAACTTTCAACCAACATGTTTCACCAATAGAATCTATTCACGACAGTATTTGCAGCCGGAATTGCTATTTACCGAGGTTTATCGTACATTACATGTCGATACGTTGACTCGTACTACTTGCCGTTGATACAAACATTTCATATCACTCATTTTATCACTGAATTTCAACGTGCTTTTATTCTATATGATTAGCCACTCTATTCATGCTTTAGTACACTAAATTTCATTTATATAATTAAGTTTATTTATGAAATAGAGTATCGATAATTGGTCGGAAATGTTAACGAGTGAAATAAAATATAATACACATTATGTACTGTACATATTATGTTATAGAATATTTTACAAGTACTACATGTTATTTTAAAGAAGATTAAAACATATTTCAATAGAATGAAAAGAATTTTAGCACAGCTGCCACCAATCCTTGGGCTTCGACTCATATGTGACATATGTTACACATATTGAAATAAGACAAAATTAATTATAATTTGTACAGTTTCTTCAATGCAATATTTCAACTATTCCTAACATTGCATAATTGACCCCAACTGCACAAAATAGCGCTCCTGGTTTCCCAGTTTTGTTGCTCCTTAGGTCAGGTATCCTCAATATAGTGTTTCGACTGTTTCTCCTAACATTGCATTAATAATTAACCTCAACACAAGTACACAAAATGGCTTACCTCGGTTCCGTTGTTCCTCATCGGTCATAACGGTATCGATTCGCCCTTCAAACACGAGTTCAGAATTTCATGACGGAAATGACGAGGTCGCGTGTTAACCATCGAATCTCGCAAGATACGAAGGTATCGCAAGCGTTACGAATACGAGGCCGACACGGACAGTTTCGAATAACGCCGCCGTCTGACGGCGACGAGGACGACGACATTGATGGAAACGTATTAAATGCCCGGAGGCGTTCTCGTCGCGACGCGGAACGTCGAGGATAATTCGAGCGTCGCGTTTCGGCTGGCGAGGGGACAGAGAAGCCTGGCGTAATTACGCCGAGCACGCTAGTCAAAACACCGCTCCGCGGAGAAGACGGTTGGTGAAAAATTGCGAGACGACGCGAAAGGAACGCCACTCGTTTCTACGATCGTGTACCAAGATTCGGAATTAAACGCGATTCCATCGAGCCGTAATCCGTTTCGAATGAGATTTAAATTCATGGGTAATCAGTCACCCCCTGGATCACCTGTCTCGACGTTTACACGCTTGCGACAGACTTTTACACGCTTGCAAATGATCTTTTTAATCAGGAGTTGTGCTCTTTATTTTATGGTGAAAACATAGGAAATATGTAATAAAACGAGTTTATAATATATTTATGATTGTTGTATATACAGGGTGGTTCATAAGTAGTGTTACCACCTAAAAGGGGTGGTAGAGGACGTCTTTCTGAACGAGGTTGTATAGTATATTACAATTTAGAGATACTCAGTTTGAATGCGAATTTGAATTTGACTGAATCATACTCTTTTGTCAAATATAATCATACATATTAGTAAAGACTATGTCATATTTTGTCACATGATAGGAAGTTCTCAAATCGATCGTTGTATATATATGTATATTTTACATTTCAATCGGAGTCACTCAGTTTGAATGTGAATTTTAATTTCATTGAATTGTACCCTCTTGTTAAATATAATTGTACATATTATTAGAGAGTAATTCATATTTTGTCACATGTAGGAAGTTCTTCTTAAAACTTGTTCTAAAAGTTGTTCAACATAATTTTTATTTTACAGGAAAATATTTTTTGCAATCTTGCTAATGTTGACTGAACTTGATTGACTTCTTTGTGACATTAATTTAAAATTCAAACGAACTGTCCATATGAACTGATGCTATTGAATGACATGAACTGATGCTATTAGATGACATGAACTGATACTATTGTATGAAATGAAATTTTGTTTTAAAAGTTGTTCAATATAATCTTTATTTTACATGAAAGTATTTTTTGTATTCTTGCTAATGTTGACTAAACTTGACTGACTACATTCTGACATTAATTCAAAGTACAAACAAATTGTCTGTATGAATTGATGTTATTAAATGACATGAACCAATGAACGACTAACGCAGAAACGAAAAAAGGGAACAAAGTTTCTTTGAAAGCACGTCAACTAATCGCCGTAATTTCCAGGAGTGCTGTCAAGGTTACAGCATAGAAACCCCGTGAAAGTAGGTGCCTTATTAAGGACAAATAGTACAATATCCTAAGAACAATATCTTCGGCGTTAACAAAAGATCGCAGAGAAACGGTCACAAAGGGACGAGCTTAGCGAGCTGTACCCTTTACATTAGTCGCAATACAATCAACGACCTCACGAGAGCAGCTCTCCGCTCCTCTAAAATTAGAATCCCCGATGACCCATTTTTCTTCAACGCGCGCCCAATTTACGATCGCGACAGCTGCTTGCTATTGTGATGTCACTGTATCCAGGGTATCGCGTGAATCTACACGCGACAACTCGTTAGCCGGAGTAATCGCTCTTCAAACCGTTTCTTGTCCTTGGAACATAAAACCTTGGAAGTACAAAAGTACTAAACTTTACCTAGTATTTTCTAACACGAACGTAGTTTGAAATTAAAAACGGAGTCCTTGAATATGTACAACCCTTTCAGATCAGGGTAGCACCCTTTCTTTCTCGCTTGTGTGAAATATGACTCCAAGATCAATAGGTGTCGTCTTAAGCGACTTCAAAGCACTTCAGGTATTTTTCATTTCGACGATCTCCCTTTCTACTTTTTAAAATCAGGAACTTTTAAGAGATTCCAGTACTCAACATTTTATATCGCTTCATGCGCCGCAAGGGCTAAAATGTCGGAAGAGAAATTCCGCGAAATTTCTTTCCGTCGAAGATCGCGCGATTTAAAACGCGTATTGCGGAGTTTCTTCGGACGGGCTCTCGAAAAGTTTATTAAAACTCCGGGGTTAGGATTTCGTCCGTTTTTGCCGGAACTTCGAGACACGTAGCCGGACGGAGTTGGAAAATGACCGTTTTAAGAATTCTCTTTCAACGCCGCAGATTTAGCCGTCGTGAAATTCATTATGCGTTAGAATTTCTCGTGAACCGGATCGCGTTTCCGTAATTCTTTCATTTAATACGTACTCTTTACATCGTCGTTAAGTATATTCAGCAGGGTAAAATAGAACTTTTCAATTATTAAGCAGACGATTTTAACGACTGTGCTTTGATTTCAGTGAGAGAGGTGACGTTGTCCGAACTCAGGGACTCGATAGCGAGGTTAAGGGAGAGGGTGAAGCTAGTATGCAGAACGAGGGGTTCTCCACCCCCGAGGGTGCACTGGCTGAAAGACGGCATACCGTTGCATCCACGTAGAGGCCTCAGGATTCAGCACAAACGGTGAGTAGTTATTTTAATTTGATGTAGACACTTTCTTATCCATCAATTTAAAAATACGAATATTTATAAACATTTTCGTGGGACGATACTTTCTTGACTATCAAATTTTTGTAGCTTCTTTATAATTTCTATTGTTATTATTTTTAAGTAGTATTACAACTAGTGTACATTGAAAAAACGTAAAATAATATATATGGTTTTAATAAAATTCTTTGATAAATAAATTTATAAAAATTTACATGTAGCAATTCTTTCTTGAATATCAAATTTTAATTACTTTTTCATAATTTCCACTGTTATTATTTTTTAATAATAACCACAATTAGTGTACGTCAAAAAACATGAAATAATATATATTGTTTTAATAAAATTTTTCGATAAATAAATTTTAAAAAATTTACATACAGCAAAACCTTCTTGACTATCAAATTTTAATTACTTCTTAATAATTTCCACTGTTATTATTTTTTAATAATAATCATAATTAATGTACGTCAGAAAACATGGAAAAGTATACGTGATTTTAATAAAATTCTTCGATAAATAAATTTATAAAAATTTACATGTAGCAATTCTTTCTTGAATATCAAATTTTAATTACTTCTTCATAATTTCCACTGTTATTATTTTTTAACAAAATCACAATTAATGTACGTCAAAAAACATGAAAAAATATACATGATTTTAATAAAATTCTTCGATAAATAAATTTATAAAAATTTACATGTAGCAATTCTTTCTTGAATATCAAATTTTAATTACTTCTTCATAATTTCCACTGTTATTATTTTTTAATAATAACCACAATTAGTGTACGTCAAAACACATGAAAAAATATACATGATTTTAATGAAATTCTTAGATAAATAAATTTATAAAAATTTACATGTAGCAATTCTTTCTTGAATATCAAATTTTTATTACT